>NC_133694.1:4345833-5010416 GCF_048934315.1 Petromyzon marinus
CCCCCGATTTGAGTTTTTTTGTTGTTGCATGCCGCGCGGTGTTGGGTTTCGCTGGCGGGATCGTGCCCCGCCTCGCCAAGACTGCGGTCTCCACGACATAATTAGACCTCACGGCGCAATAGAACAAATATCACATTGAGTGAAGGTCTCTCCTCCTCCTCCTCCTACAACAATCTGGTCTCAATTCTCCAAACACTTCATCACTTCCAGCCGATAATAAATTACTCGCGGCGATCGCGAAAAAAAAAGAAAATCCGCGTTCGTCCATTCATTTGCATAAGCAATGTCTAGGCGGCGTTCAAATAGCCCCGTCTCGGTGACCCCACGTAATAAATAACAGGTTAAAATAAATATAGGATGTCGACGGCACCGGTCGACCAAAACGCCTAAATCATCTTTTCATTTAAGTGGGGCGAAAAAATATAAATATGCTGCCGTCAGTTTGACTCGACGTGCAATTTCAAAAAGCATGTCTGGCATTCGCAACTTCACGATCGTGCCTACCGACGCTCCGTGGGGAGGTCACGCCTTCTCCTCCGCTGCGCCCATGTGGTTCGGAGCTCCTTTACCACAGCAGTCCGTGCTGTCGACTCCCCGCCGATGATCCAGTCGAGGCTGAAGATCTTCCTCCTCTTCTCGTCCGCCCACGGCTCATTCCAACTTCTGCAACAACAACAACATAAACACACGCTTGTTACCTGTGATGAACGTTTAACCGGTGTGCATCATCGATTGACATGCGGTCTCATTTATACACGATCATGCATTGAGTTGTATACATATACTTATAATATGTAAAAAAACAGACAAAGATCCCCCCCTAGAGCCACACAGATTTTTGGGGATGTTAGCGATCACCTATTGATGCTGGCAGAGGACAAGAAGGGTGGGGGGGGGTGGGTGGTTTGCACAGCAACCACTCCTGGCCACCTTTGTCACCCCAATGCGGCCACGTTTACGCACTGGACGAAGCTACTTATTTCCGGCCTTGCCGACCTTCCTTAGACAGGTTGTGACCCCAACTGGCCACTCGATGTTGAACCGTGGCTGGGAATCGAACTTGGGAAGGGGGGGGGGGAAGCGGGGGCAGGTTACGTCCGCGCGGTGCGCTAACCACTGCACGCTTACGCGCTCCGAATGAATGATTTTAAATATGCGAGGCGTTTCCTGTGAATTAGGCCACGAGCGTTGACCTAATTTATTTAAAGTCCGCCGCACGTGGGCACCGATATTTTTTTATTCGTGCGAGAGAGAGAGAAGGGGGGGGGGAATCTTCGTCCCCCCGTAATCCAATCGCAATTAAAGCCGAAAATGTTATTTTCTTTAACGAAGTTTTACGCGCAATCTAAACTTGTATGTAATTAAATAAGCTTGTGTTGCAAGAACCTTTATATACGCGGCGAGTCATTTGTGAAATACCTGGCGTGTGTATAGTGTTGAGGAGCGGTAGTATAGCGTTTAGCGCTGGGCTAAGCACCTGGCGACCATAGCTGGATTTCCGCTTATGGCCAACAACGGTGACGATTATTTGAACCGTTCCTGGGCGTCCCTTAGGTCGACTCAGCCTCTGGTGCGCTGTGTAAACATCGCCACTGGGGAGACAAAGGCGGCCGAGCGTGGTGCTGGCCACCCCACCCCCTTCGTGTGTCATTCCGGCCTTCATAGATGCTCGCTAACAGCACTTGCCCCAACAGTCTGTTAAAAGGCAAGACTGGTGATCTTTGTACTTACAATAGTGTGGACATTTGACCGATTTGGCCTCGCACATGTGAACTCTCTCTCTCTCGCTTGCTCAACATCGCACGGCAAAAAAAAAAAAACATTTCCGTGAAAACGATCGGGACACAAAAATTAGATGCCACCGCACAGGTGTTGGATATCAGAATAAAACAAAAAGCTTAACAGCGAGTTATGATGGGGGTCACACCACCAATAAGACACCTTTGTCTGGATGAATTGGTTTTAAAGTGAGGATAAAGTTGAAAGAACATCCGTGGATTTTGGGCAGGCGGTGGTTGGTGGTGGTGTTAGGGAGGGAATGAGCTGAAGCGAGCGATCGAGGGAACATTCTTTTTGGGAAAAGGCCGAGAGGAGGGGGGGGGAAGAGAACGGCGATGCGAGACAACGTATGTTGTGAACTTCTTTCGCACCGTACGTAGCTAACCGTGTTAATCGGAGGTGCGGGAAATGCTGTTCGAGAAGGAAGCGCGTACAGAGGAGCAGAGCAGAGAGGAACACAGGGGAGAGATTTGCGCCTCGGACCTGTCTAGAGACACAACACTTTATAAATGAACTGAACGAAGGATTTGCATGTATAGGAGGACTCTTGATTAAATGCCTCGATATCTCAAAGCGCCGCTACATCTCGTCTCAACCGTGAGTTTGCCTTTCTGGCAACTGTCCTTACGTGACACGAAGTGCGTGCGGTCCAGTTAAGTCGAGCAAGCGAGTGAGCACGGAGGTCGGCTAGGGCCTCAGTGAGCGTGAGCGTAAGAGCTTGAAAAGAGAGAGAGGATGAGTTGGAGAGCGAATGACAGCGTGAGTTGATTGAGTGGGCGAGTTCGTGACAATGCGAGTGAGAGTATGAATGAGCGGAGGAGGGAGTGTTGTGTGTAAGCGAGCGGATGACAATTTGAGTGAGTGACTGAATAAGCGAGTGAGCAAGTGTAATTAAGCGATCATGAATGCTAGCTCACGGGTGAGCCGGTGTGAGAGTAAATGCGAATGAGTGAGATAGTGCGAACGAATAAAGTGAGGGGGTGAATAAGTGAGCTGCAAAGTGTGGGCGACCAATGGCGCGAGTAAGAATGTGCACGAACAAGCGAGCAAGTGAGTGAGCGAGTGAGTGAGTACGCGAGTGAGCGGAGTAGATGATCGAGCGAGCGAGCCAGTCCCACATGATCGGAGGCCGTGAGAGAGATCGCAGAATTCATCTGCCAGCGGAAGTGCACGGGGCACTACTGGCCCCGTGCACGGGACGATGATGGAGTGCGCACAGCAGCAGCACGGCAGAGCTCAAAGACAAAGATCCCCGTATAGCCTTAGAAGAAGTTTGGGGCAAGTGCTCTTAGCAAGCACCTATGAAGGACGGCACGGCACATGAGGGGGTGAGTGGCCAGCACCACGTCCAGCCGTCTCGTCTCCCAAGTGGCGATGTTTACACACCAAACGAGGTACTCATTTGAGGCTGAGTCGACCGAGGGGAGGCCCAAGACCGGTTGAAATAGACTGTCACTGGTGTTGGCCGCGAGTGGGAATCGAACTCGGGTCACCGTGTTTGTAGCACAGATCGCAAACCAATAGGGCCACCGCTCACCACAAACACACATACACACGTGTCCCCACTCACTCACTATACTCCACTTCCCCATCACCACTACGACCACCATCACCTCCTCCCATCTCTGTGGGTCACAGATGGGAGAGAGAGTCACCTTCCATTAGAAGAAATGGCTTACAGGTTACGCGGCGAGCGAGCGAGCGAGGGGGAAAATTAGACGCCACGCGCGCTCCGGGCGAGGATTTGGGTCCTTGAAAACAACACTTTTTCATGTTTGTTTGTTTTGGCCGTACGTGGGCTGGTGTGTTCAGTTCCGCTGGGCAGCATATTTTACAGCTGGGAGGAGGAGGAATTGGGGGGGGGGGGCAACACAAAGACCTCCTTTTAAAAAAAAATCATTTTATATATGTAGGAAATTTTTAAATAGCCATTTTTGGGCAAACACCCCTTTCGGCGCAAATTATTTCTGTAAGAAAATATACTGAGTCCGGTGGTGGTGGTGATAAAAAAAAGCGTGGGAGGAGGGGGGGGGTGAAAAAAAAACCTAGTGTATTTAAAAGAAGCAGACCCCTGGTAATCGTTCCGCAGCCACTGCGCAGGTGCGTAACGTTAACTTGATCTGTAGCGACCACGAAAGTGCTACTCAAACAGAATTTGAGCGCAAACCGTTAACGGAATTAGCACAGCGCAGGGTGAAACTAAAACAAAAACTATCGAACAAATGTAATGCGGGCAACGCATTAATGCGGTAAGCGGCAAGTGCACCTTTCATTTTAAAGGAATTATTAATATTGTTTATTATAAATTACAGCTTGTGTTGCAGCCGAAACGTCGTAGTCATTATTATTATTTGATTAAATTTTCTACGCGACTTTACCGAAAGAACCAAAGAGTACATTACAGCCACTTTGTTAATCCACTGTCGGATGAAGGTCTCGCCATTGCTATTGCCAGTCATGGGCACGTGGAAGTTGTTGGCGACCATACTTCGCCGCGCCGGTTTAGTACGAAGGGCTGCGAGTGGTGGTCGTCCAAGACCATCGTTTAGCTCACCAGCTTCACGGTGCCGCTGTGCCCACCGCCATGGGGTGAGGGGGGCGGGCGGGGGGGGGGGGGGGTAACGACGCCACTCACCACTGACGTCCAGCCCCCTGGGCCAGGAATCGAATTCGGCGGTGCTCGTGAATTTCTACGCGGGCCGAGGCGGTGCAGGCAAACGAGCGCAGCAAACACACACACACACACAATACACCACCGGTCTCCACGCCGCACTGCGGCTGCCGTGTGGAAAGAGAGCACCAAAATTCGCTAACATGGCCTCACAATTTAACCTCAATCAGCGAAGCCTCGGGGGGGGGGGGGGGTGGAGTGTGTTACAGAACCCATTTGCTTGAAGGGAACCGACCCCTCTCCTCTCCACTGCTTTTTACCGCGAAGAGCAAACTTGTCTTGAGCGATCGGGGCTCGCCGCCCCTATCAGAGCCCGACTGAGGCCACGGCCATCAAGATGCCAATTCGAAGAGGGGGATAATCGGACCCATTCAAGAAAAGTTTACGTCCCCGCAGGGCAGCGGGGGAAATAGATTGTTCCGCGGGGCCCTCTCTGGAAAAATGTGGAACCTGCCAGACTATGGGGCTGCCTGGCCCCGTTTCTGGGGGGGGGGGGGGGGGGGGGTTGGGGGGGAGGCGTAAATCTGCTGGCGCGAAATCGGTGGTCAACCATGGAGTGCGACGGCACTTAAGGAATCGATTTGTTTACGGCCAAATTCATCTCGCGGAGGATGCGGCGAATTTGGCGCCTATGATGTGCGAAATTAGGAAGAATAACAACTGGAGGGGCGGTGCCACGGCTTACGGCGAGTTAAATCTCAGCACCCCGCCCCCCCCCCCCAACCCATTCTATCTCCACCCCACCCTCTCCTTCACAAACCCGCACTGACCAGCATGGTGAAGTATGGGGAAAAGAAAACGCCGCATGATGGTAGTGGAGAGGCCTTCATCCATTGGTCGACTGATCATGCCTCGATTTTTTTTATTTCATTTTTGTTTAACAACTGAGTGCAGCCAGGAGAGGGGAACTCGACCAAGACTATGTCCACCTTTGTCGTGAACTGACCAAATGAAGATTGATGCCGACTCACGTAATTATCATATTATTTTCTTTACCACATTTTTTTTACCCAATTCTCCGTACGTATGTATGTTGAACTTCTTACGCAACATACGTAGCCAACCGTGCTACCTACCAGTGTGAATTCACGAGACGTAAAAAAAAATCCCATTTGGCGGTGTCGCGGCTTAGCAGCGATATCACCCAGTGTTCAGCGAGCGGCCCTGGCAGATGATGTCAAAGTACTTATTCTGGTCCTCTCTACGCGATGCCCCCCTACGTGGATGGGGCGATAGGCCCATAACCCCCCTCCCACGGTCCCGCCACCTCGTCTTCAGATGGTCCGATCGTGTCGGGCGCACGTGCCACGTGGATTAAACCGCCCGCTTGATTTTGCCACCCAATGATGTGCTGTTACGGGCCTGCGTTCTTGTGACAATAAAAACCTAACAATAATAAAAAAAGCACTTCTTCCGTCAGTTCGATATCAGTTTTAGGTTATCCTGCGCAAATAATTATTATAAGGCGAACCACATACTCGGCAAAAACCCGAGTCTCAAGGCTTATTCAGGAGGGTCTTTCCTTGGGAAATTCGGTGAATGCCATGAATGTTTCTGCATGTCGCCTTCGCTGCTCTTGGATGACCCGGGGGCTGAATGTTTCTGCAGATCGATAGCAAAAGCCACAAATGAAATGTAATTTGCTGCATATATAGGGTAGGTAAGGTACATACAAAGACGGATTAATAGAGTTTGCGGGTCCTCTGGCAAAAGCGCTGCAGGAGCGAGGCGCGTGGGGGAGTTTATGTCGATCGTCGCGGGACATTCGAATCCGGGCGCGATTGGCCGGGACACCTCGGAGCATGCGACACTAATGGGATACAAGAGGCTGATGAATTAATTCATCATCATCAGCCATTCTCTGTCCGCTGCTGGCTGAGGCCGCACCCCCCCCCCCCCCCAGCGCGCGCCAGCATCACGGTCTGGCCGTGCGCGGCACGGGCGCAATCCATCTCACTCCCACGCCTGCTCTGATTTCATCATTCCATTAAATTAGTTAATGAATGGAAAAATTAATGACTCTCTCGCACCTGTGTCAGATCGTAGGTGGCATTTTCATTGCCGTGCAAAACCTTTTGGTCGGGAGTTGGAGAGGAAAAAGAGAGTGGAAGATGGCAGAGGTAGCGAGGAATAACACCTACAATCTGGCGTCTTTTCTTATTATAATAATTATAATGATAATTATTGTTGGCGTTAAATATTGACGTTAATGGTTGGCAGCACACTAGACTTGCCATCAAGAGCTCGCTGATTCGATCTCCAGGCGCGGCAGTTGAATCAATGGCGCATACTCTTTGGTTCTATTGGGTAAAGTCACGTAGGTGAAAATAAAATAACAAAAAATCACGACGTTTCGGCCACAACACAAGCGGCCTTCATCAGGTGAAGGGACAAGCCTGTCTTCCACTCCAGCGCTGTCCTCCAGACAGTCTCGTCCCTTCACCTGATGAAGGCCGCTTGTGTTGTGGCCGAAACGTCGTGATTTTTTGTTATTTTATTTTCACCTACGTGACTTTACCCAATAGAACCAAAGAGTATGGATCCTAGCAGTCACGAAAGCTTTAAATCTAGAATCAATGGCGCATGTTTGTTAGATCCCGCTCCTCCCTACCCACTTCTGTCCACCCAGCGTTATAAGGTCGCGTGCCGTGGGGTCAAGTGTGGGTACGCTCACCTCTTCTAAGACATCTGACCGGTGTGGAAAAGAAGACCAAAAACACCTTCTAGACGGTGTTCTCTTGAGCTCCCTCTACAGCAAATGAAACCCATCCTGGTCTCTTGAGTTGTATGTACAGTAGAACTTCTTTTGCACCGTACGTAGCCAACCGTGCTCATCGGAGGTGTTGCCCTTCATCGGGAAGGACAACAAACTAAAAACACAAAAAGCAGCTCTAAAGGAATGAGTTTTCAAACAAATTTAAAAGTGCATAGTTTTACAGCGGCTTCCTAATCGTCAAGGCCCTTCTGCAAGCAGTGGGCGTGACCAAGCAGTTGCAGGGCTACACCTTTATCCTCTTTCCACGCTTTAAGCATCACCGTCGGCGCGTACAAATCGCAGTGGAGTCGCCCAATAAATAAAACGGGGGTGAATACCAAGACACCGGGAGTCTGTGGCCAAGATGCTTGTCCGACCAGCAACGGATGGGTAACGAGAGCCCCTCGCGGAGGAAGCTAAACTAATTCACAGTTAATTAGGTTGTCACTTGGAGCCGCCCGTCAATTTGCCCAGCATTGAGCGCGACGTGATTGGGGCAGGGAAAGGCTTCGTGCCGCTGTGAAACACATGTTTGTTTACCGGGCGGATCGCGCGCGACAGCCGGAGAGAAAGCACACGATTGGGGTCCCAGACGCTGTGGGGATGGATACAAATAAAACCCGATCGTAAGAGGGGAATTTCAACCGAAGAATTGACACGGTGGCGAGATGTTAACGACCTCGCCTGGTATACTGCAGGTCGTGGGGTTGATCCCGACCCTGACGCCTGCTGTATATTTGGAGTTTGCGTGTCTCTATCCCCGTGGTCGCGTGGATTTCTCTCCGGGTCCTCCGGTTTTCCCCTCCACGTTTCGAGCGAGCGAATACCGTGCGGTGACGGCGCTTTACAAGTCGACTTAAATTATTATTATCATCATCACATGATGCCGATAGCACGAATGTAATACAATTTGGAAGGGGTCGGGAGGTGGGGGGGGGAGGAATGTTGTTGTTGTTGTTGTTAAAGTTTTGGCTTTGAGTACACATGACGATCGCAGTGGAGAGACCGTGTGTGCCGGTCGCGTGTATACATGCTGTGCCGGCAGACGTGCTCCTCTGACAATGCAGAAGCCGGAGCGATCCTGTTCACACCCCCCCCACACCCCGTCGGCAATCCTATCGTTGTTGCGATTCGGGGGTCACGATTCTCTGCGAATCAATTCTCTTTATTTTGAACATCGCGGTGGATTTCATTCCTTCTAGTGGCTGCAGGGGTCACGTGAACTCATTACAGACAACGTATACTAACAATAAATAATAACAATTTACCGTGCTGTGTATATGTGTCTATTCGCCCTGTGTGTGCGCGCGTGTGTCTATAGCAGGAATGTAGCAATGACTTTCATCATTAATATTGATCCCTAAGCTCATGATGCAAGCATCAAATCACGCAGTGTACAGATCGATATTTTTTTATTCGGAAATTCTCCAACGGAGAGGATCGGCGGTGGGCGCAGTGGTTGGCACGCTGCACCACCGGACCCAGAAACCCGAGTTCGAGTCCCAGCCGCAGCTAACACCTGGGCCACAACCCCTTTTCAGCAACCCACACCGACAAGTGGGGTGAAGTAGCCGTCAAACAACCCTCAGCAACGTCAACACGGTGTGGGGTGTTTGGGAGGCCTTCGTCCAGCAGTGGATACACAAAACGACGATGCATTTCATGTTAAAACGGATTTACGTTAACCTCCCCCCCACCACCTCCAAACAAGTTCGAAACCACGATATTCACCACCAAATAAAAAACCCCCACCGGAATCGTGACCGTCACTTACATAGCACCTTCACCGAGACACTTCGCAGAGGATTAAGATTGGTATGGATGAATGTAAAGGTGCCGATGAATCGGCACAAGCGACTGGAACGCGGAGGCGAGGTGAATCGTTGCAAAAAGCCTACGGGATTGCGCGTACACACGAGATCGTGTACTCGCGTGCACGCGGTGCCCTGTACCGATCCATCCCGCTTCACTCCTGCTGTCGCGCTGCGTCGCACTTTTTGGGTTGCCGCAGCGCCTAGGTCCGACGTTTCGCACCACGTGCTGCTGCTCCTGCTCCTGGGAGCGTCTTCGGGAACGATCCAGTTCCCGAAGACGCGCCGGACAAACTCAACTTTTTGACTATACTCAACTATTTTTTTTACGTTCACCAGGTAAGGCCCACAAGACATCACGGAGCCGTACAGCGGCACAACCGCGAAAAATCCCACGCACGAGACATTTGCCTCTTACACCACAGCTGTCAATTTCACACCACCCCCCCCCCGCCCCCCCCCCCCATGACGCCATCCTCAACACGGCCGCCGACAAGCGCCAGCAGCAGCAGCATCAACCCACACGGGGTCTCGCTTGCGGGCCACCTTGGCAGGACGCGTCGCGGAATTCCATCTCAGGGCTGATGAGAAGTGTCAGCTCGCCGGATTCGGGGTGCATCTGAGAGAAATTAGGCGCCCACAATGCACCCCCCCCCCTCCACCACCACTACCACCAGCACCCCCCCCCCCCCGCCGCCCCAGCCTGCCACCGCCCCCCAATACACGGCCCCGACCCATCCACCGTTCACCCACCCCCCTCCCACCCACAATCGCTGGCTGCAGATAAATCTGACGTTTTGTCAGACGGGGATGGATGGCTGGGGCAGTGGGGGAGGGAGGCAGGGGGGGGGCGCTGCCCCTATGCGCTGTCTCATTCAATATCCTCGTTAGGATGAAGCCCACTTACAGACAAAGGAGGGGGGGGGGAGGCAGTGCCCCTCTTAACGTCCGCGGGAAAGTTGCACGGGCGACTTGCGCCATTGTGGCTCGGCGATGATACCCGACGCGTACGTGTTCATTCCAATCCTTTAGGATACGGTACGTGCGCTTCTTCCTCTATCCACTGCTGGATTGAGGGGGGGGGGGAGTGGGGGGGAGGTGCTTGCCCGTACTTTGCAACGCTCGTCAGCGCGGGTCGGTGAAGTGATAACGAGACGGGGAGGTGACCGGGACGTGTTCAGACGTCGCCCTTAGCCACCGATTCTAATAGTGGCCGGGGTTTCGAACTTTTGGGTTGCGCGGTTTGTGGCACAGTGCGCTAACCACTGCATCACCGTTCCACCCTACATACAAGTTTTCCCCTCCGTCGTTTAACGAAGCGGCACAATCCAAGTTTTCCCGTCATGAAAATTTCATTTCAAAGCCCAAAAAGTGCAGCGCCCGTAGACTTTGTTCTGTTTGTTCAGTTCGAAGCCACTAAGGGAATAACGAAGTGTAAAAAAAAAAGTAATGTTAAGTAAACGGCACTTCATTTTATTTAATTTACTTTTTTTTAAATCAAGGTCCAACACTTCGATACAATTGGTAAGAGTAGTCAGAAATGGAAGATGTTATTTTTTTTTGCAAGCCGCCTTTCACAGCTGGGAGCAATTACTATCCCATCTGGCGGCTCTGTTAGCGTGGGTGAGCAGGCTATGTGAAGAGACAGATTGTGAAATTAATGAGCATAACACTGCTCCGTTGTGTAATGTGATTAGCCACACTTACCGTATAACGTTTCTCTTTTAATGAGCGACAGAAACTAATGATTTGGAGGTTTGCGTATTAGCACCGCGACATTCATCAGGAGAGCGGTTAAGTGTACGTTGCCTGCTAACCTAAAAAAAAACAACTTAACAAGGTGACCTTTTATTTTTTTGGAATGGGAGGGGGGAGGGAAACTTTTTCGCCGGTATACATTTTGTAACTTTTACTGAAATTCTATGTCACCAGGTCATTAATTTTCGCATTCATTAAATCCTAATATATCACATTCGCGCGCAGATACCTGGCTTCCATACAGCAACGTCATTTGATTGGAATTTTTTGTAGTCACCACCACCACCGCGTAAAGTAACAACAAAAATTCCCAAACGCTTGATGTGTAAATTAATATTCGCGTTCCTCTCCATGAGCGTACAACTTTCTAACTTTCAAAACCTGCCCTCCTCTCCCTTATTTCAACCTATGGCTGAGTGTACAGCCATGTTAGACTATTCACGATGGCTCTGTGTGGGTGTGTGATCGAGGTGGGGAGCGGTCGTGTAGAGCAGTCAGCGCACTGCGCTACAAACCTTGGGGACTCGAGTTCGAGTCCCGTTCATGGTCAACACCAGTGAAGATTATCTGAACCGGTCCTGGGCCTCCCCTCAGTCGACTCAGTCTCAAATGAGTGCCTGGTGCTGTGTGTAGTAAACATCGCCACTGGGGAAACAAAGGCGGGCAGGTGTGGTGCTGGCCACCCACCCTCTCGTGTGCCGTGGCGGCCTTTGTAGGCGCTCGCTAACAGCACTTTCCTCAACGGTTTGTGAAGGCTATACGGGGAATCTGTGTCGTTGATGTGTGTATGATCGCGATGTGTGTGTGTACTTGGTCACTGTTATTTCATGTATCTTTAAAACTATTGAATGTCAAATGTATCCAAGAGGACCGCCACCTAGGAAGAGACGGAGTAATGAAAAAAGTTCATTTGCAGATGCGGCTTGGGTAGGCCTTCATCCGGCAATGTATTTCCCATTGTTGACGATGATATAACAGGACTCAATGCATATCCCATTCTACCAGGTGTATCACGCGATGGGAATCCAGTGACTTTGAGTTGGGGTTGATGGATTGGGCAGTGAGCCATAAAGTGCACGGCACCACCACAGGTAGGCAGAGAAATACGAAGCAGTGTAACAAGTAGATCCTCCTTTTGCTAAGCTACAGGGTGATTTCAACAAACTACAACATCAGCTAGTTGCTCTTAAACTAGTCCTGAATACCTCCAAAACCAAGGTGCTATGCTTCTCACCAGGACTAAAGCAGGAAGTTATTTTTCCCCAATTACATTCCTTAAATAATTATCAAATAGAGCAAGTCAAGATCTATAAGTATCTTGGGGTCATCCTGGATTCAAAACTGAATTTTGAAGATCACATTGATTATATTGGTAAAAAGACAAAGATAAAAATTGGTTTTGTATTGACACAATCACTGCTTCCCCCCAATGTTGCGTTTGGAATTGATAAAACCTACCATACTGCCTCTACTTAACTACTGTGACATCGTGTATAAATCAGCCCCAAGTACTGTACTGAAGAAGCTTGATTCCATCTATCACTCGACCTTAAGATTTACATTGAACTGCCCATATAGGACTCACCACTGTGATCTCTACACTGGCTCAAACTTAACATCTCTTAATGTTCGACGGCTTGTGCACCAGATCTTATTTCTTCACGATGTATTTACAAAAAAATCCGCAGACTACCTGCTGGATCTCCTCTCTGTTTCAAAGAACAAATTTGACCTCAGGTCTTCACTCATTTACCCGCTTCACATTCCCTATTGCCGTACAAAAACTGGAGGAAGGGCCTTTGCTATTGATGCCTCCAGGGTCTGGAATGCTATTGCCAATAAACTGCAACTTGAATCGCTACCAATGAGATCTTCTCTCAAAACTGCTCTAGAGGAGTCGTACACCCCTAGCTGCCACTGCTATTCATTGGCGTAAAATAAAATGTTTCGCTCCGGATGACGCTGCAAAGAATCATCTGTATTTTGATTTAGCGTGCTGATCTTAAAGATGCATTGAAAAATTTGATACTCCGACCGATGCTTCTGTTGTTGTGGAGTAACTCATGCAGCCAGCTATGGCTCTAGGATTTGGTGTTACATGTTATTTATGTAGTTTATTGTAAAAATTCGGTCACAGTCCCTGTGATCACTGTTACGTTGCAATTATGGCTTTATTTTTCGGTGATTTCGAAAACGTTTTTTGGTTTGGACATGTTTGTTTTGTTTTAGTACAGAGTTAGACTGATGGCCTTAATCTAAGTTTTCTTGTGGTTGTTGTTGTTGTTTGACTTGTATCCCACTGGGATTTTTTACACACAGCATTGGTGTATGGTGCCTTTTTCAGGAATATTTTGCTGTTTTTTTTCATGGATTTTCTGTTTGCACAGTCACATAGTCACTTTAAGATGTTTTTCTTGTTCGTGTTTTTGTTTGTTGTGGTTGCACCCGATTCAAGAGCCAAATGGCTCACAGGGCTATACCAAAATAAATAAACTGAAACTGAAACCCTGAAGCATCCACAGATGCTCCAAGTATGGAGGCGCCACGGTGATGTGATGTTAACTACCTCGCCTGGTATGCAGGAAGTCGTGACTTCGATCGTGACCCCAACGCCTGCTTCATATTTGGAGTTCTCGTGTCTCTCTCTCTCTCTCCTCGTGGTTGCGTAGGTATTTCTCCAGGTCCTCTACTTTTTTCCCCCTCCACATTTAGAATCGACGTGCGTTTAGATTATTTGGCCGCTATAAATGTCCACATAAGCCACTCCTCATTGGGCTATCATTTGCCTACCACGTCGCTCCTGAAAAAAAAGAGCTATAGGGCTCAGTGGGCCTTACCTGGTAAAATAAAAAAAAAATACTAATCGTTTAAATAACAAAACATATAGGAATGTGAATTATTGTTACAATTAAAGCAAAACACCTCTTTCACCGAATTCACGTACATTTGCCGTGACAAGCACGTGCACAAGAAACCTCTGTGGACTTGGATCAAACGCCCCCCGCCGCCGCCCCCCCCCCCCCCCCATTGACGTTTCGCAAGAGAGCGGAACGGTTGAAGGTGAAAGCCAGAGAAGAGCAGAGTGGTTCTCAAAGTGCGGTCCCCGGACCCACCGGCGGTCTGAGAACGATCCTCCAGCAGGGACGTGCGGTCAGGGGAGGCAGAGGAAGCAGAGCCTCGCCTGTCATACTCCAATGAAAATAGCTGTTACGGAAAAAAAAAGAATAATCAAATAAAATAAATATTAAGATTGTTCCACTTATCTGTTATAAATGTCATTTCTGTACGATTCCAGTCATTTTTTTAGTCAAGATCGCCAAAATTTGCGGAGCTCCGCTGCAAATACCGGAAGAGACGAGAGGTGAGGCAGCGACGAGCTCAGCCTCCCCTCTGATTGCGCAACCCCTCAGTAACCGGATGGAGCGCGGGCAATAAGCGCGTGCCTGTTACTATCTCAGTATGTCACCGTTGTAATGTTTGTAGACCCCTTCATTTCATGTCCTCGCCTTCCATACCCCAGGTAACTTATTTCACGTATGTATATAAAGATATTTAGGCTCGCTGGTCTCGTCATGAAACTGCAATGAAAAAGCACCAGGGGAGGCAGCTATCACATCTGCCTCACTGAGGGGGACGTGTCTAACAAGCCCCCTTCAGTGAGGCCACGCCCCCCTCAGTGTGTGAATCTGGCTCTGACACTAGCCAGTGCCTCCCCAGCCATTGACCTCACCGCACGTCACTGGTCTCCAGTTGGTCCGCGGGGCTGTGAAGCAAATGCAGGTTGATCCGGAAATAATTTTACGGATGTATGATATTGAACTTCTTTCGCACTGTAAGTAGCCAACCATGCTAATCATTATCGGAGGTTGCGCTGGAAGAACTAAAACACAAAAAAGCAGTTCTCGAGAAATGAGTTTCAAATCTAGGTGACTTAAAAGTGCACAGCTCCAGTGGCTTCTTAATATATGAAGAGCGTTCCAGACGGCCGCAGAAGTGCAACTTACCTGTTGTTTTGGACATTAATTAATCTTTTACTTTTGATTTAAAGCTTTCGTGACTGCAGGAATTCATATTCTTAGTTTTTTCGGTAAAGTCACGTTGAAGGGAAACAACAAAATAATATATATATAAAACGATAAACAAAAAATATTGGCTAGTGTCAGAGCTAGTGTCAGAGCCAGATTCACACACACTGAGGGGGGCGTGGCCTCACTGAAGGGGGCGTGTTAGACACGTCCCCCTCAGTGAGGCAGATGTGATAGCTGCCTCCCCTGGTTCTTTTTCATTGCAGTTTCATGACGAGACCAGCGAGACGAAATATCTTTTTGTTATATATATTTTATTATTTTGTTGTTTCCCTTCAACGTGACTTTACCGAAAAAACTAAGAATATAACCTTTTACTCATTTATTTAAAAATGAAGTTAGGTAAACTACCCTCATTAAACTACCCTAAGATCGAAATGCCACCCCTAAAATGCACCTCATAGCTGCGTGATTTTTGTTTTATGTTCCGGTAATATGAATCATGCATTGCTGGCATGTTTAGAGAGATAAGCAAACGCGTTTTGTCAGCATGGGCGGGGGGTGGGGAGCTGGGTGGTCAGCGTAAACGTTTGCATCGGCCGAGTTATCCGCGGGCCAATAACATTTTGAGAAACTCTGCCGTAGAGGGAATTTTCGCATGCGGTAAAAGTAAAAAAAAAAATAATCTATGGGTGCGGGATTTTTAAGCGCGGCCCCATCAGGAATCGCGTCGGCCAGCGGTGAAGCATGCACGTCGTTTGAGGCTTGAGCCTTCGCAGTTCTGCTCGGATTTTTCTCCCTGCACATTTAAACTCATGCCAGGGCCTGCGATTAAAGCATTAGGGTGCGCGTAATCCCCGCTAAACTCTGCAAGGCATCTCGCATCGCGAGCAATCAGACGGCATGGAAACTAAAACGCATGCGACAATCCGCAGCCTCGACATGTTAAATATTACACGAAGAGCATTACTGTGTGTGGGGCCTGTTCGTTGTGTAGCGGCTAACGCGCTTGCCTTACCAACTCGGCGACCCCAGTTCGATTCCCGCACACGAGTAATGAGTGGCGAATATTCGAACCGGTCCCAAGCGTCCCCCTTCCCCTCTAGGTCAGCTCAGCCTCAAATGAGAGATCCCGGTGCGGTTGGTGAACAAAGGCGGCGAGGGGTGTTTGCCGCCCACCAAAACCACCCTCTCGTGTGCCCTCGCTGGCCTTCGTCGACGAAGATTGTGTCAACGTTTGTCGGAGGGGCGCATCGAGAAAACACGGCAGAGTGTCGCGTGTACCTAGGGCGGTTATACTGAAGGCGGCACGGCATCCAGAACGAGCAATTTATTGAAGAGATGGAGGAGAGAGCAGGGTTGGGAGTGGCGTTCGAAAGCCCAAATTGAGAATGAAAAAAAATATATATAAAACGGCGATAATACTCCTTAGAGAAGAGAGTTTTAAAAAAAAAAAAATCGGTGCGTAGTACCTTCCTGCGATCATTTTAAAACGACAAAAATAGGCAAACGCCCTCGGTGCAACGTGCGACACAAACCCTCGGCATTTCCTGAAGAAGTGCATTGTGGTCCTCTTGTCTTAAGACGACTATTCAAACATTGATTAGAGTTAGGGGCCATCCATTGACAACGTACGCATGGGGAGGGGGGGTTAACCCAAATGCGTAGCTTGCGTATGGTGGGGGGGGGGGCTACTTACAATGTACGCATAGGAAACGGGGGGGGGGGGTGAAACTTCGATAATAATAATGTGTCTGCATTGGCCTTCAAATGAGTTAGATAATCCGGCGGTGGACTGTTTGCTTAAACACGATCATATTAATAATATTATGAATCCTTAAAAGTTTCTGCGTGGATTAAATATCGGTCGTTCTATAGGATTCGGGGGGGGGGGGGGGGTAAAAAGTCCGCGTGCCTACAGGGAAGGAGGTAAAGTTTTGACAGATTTTTGCGTACCGACTCAATGGATGCCCTCTCTGACACCAGCCATGAGCACTGGTGACTTGCACTGTGCTGATGAACCTTAATTTTGATGAAACCAATCCTCGGTTGTCACGTTTCAATATCTGCGCATCGGGGGATATTTTTTTTAAATCTTTGTTTAAATATCTAACAGTGCCATTTTAATGCGTGTTGTTAATTGTACAAGATATATATTACAAACACTTGTATTAAAAATTCGATGGGTTTTGTGTTTCGCTATAAAACTCCAACGGGCTGGTATCGTGTAGTCGTGTGCGCTCCGAGCAGAGAGAAAATTCGCGGTGACAAGGAATGCACACAGCTTGGATTTTAATAGCCGATGTGTCCGCATTTTATTGTATTTTAAAAACTAAAAACAGATTCGCGTGTCCGTGTGTCATCTGCTTCTTGGTAGAATTCGGCCGTGCGTTATCAGCCAAAGCCCAATAAGCCGAGTTAGACACAACACGATAACCAATTGCATCTTTTCATAACAAACTCCTGCATCAAAATCGCAAAAAAACCGATTCATTCTGCACTCAATTTACCATTGTGCAATAGAGAAAGTGAAACACCGTATAGGTTATAGACTGAGCAGATATTGGGGCAATTGCCATAAGGGGCCATCCATTGAGTAGGTTTCGCAAAAATCTGTCAAAGCTTGACCCCCTCTCTGTACGCACGCGTACTTTTTACACCCACCCCTACCTGCGTACGTACACTTGACCCCCCACCCCCCTCCCCGAATCCTATAGAACGGCCGATATTTCATCCACGCAGAAACGATCAAGGATTCATAATATTATCGTGTTTAAGCAAACAGTCCACCGCCGGACTATCTGACTCATTTGAAGGCCAATGTAGACAAATTATTATCGAGGCTTCACCCCCCCCCCCCGTTTCCTATGCGTACACTGTCAGTAGACCCCCCATACGCAAGCTACGCATTTGGGTTAACCCCCCCCAACTCCCCCTCCATGCGTACTAAACGGATGGCCCCTAAGTGAGCATCCATGAAGGCTGGCAGGACACGAGACGGAGTGTGTGTATCCAGAACCACACTCGGCCTGCCTTCATCTCTCCCCAATGCTGATATTTTACACGCAGCACCAGATACTAATTTCAGGCCGAGCCGACCTAGGTGAGTGCCCAGGACCGTTTCAGATACCCGTCGCTAAAACTGACTGCCAGCGGGGGATGGGGGGGGATCGAACTTGGGTCGCCGGGTCCGTAGCGCGGCGCGCTAACCCAGCGCGCCACCCACTTCCTACGCACACACACACACACCATGATATATATATATTTTTTATATATATGGGACAAGGCAAGCCATGCAAAATCTCTCCCCTTACCGCCACCCCCACGGCAAGGCTTGTTAACAGTCGGACCTGTGTGAGCTAGTGGGAAGGGAGGAGGGGTGTGGTGGGTCCCACTTTGCCGGGACCTTTCCAGCCATGGCGGTGGCTTGCCTCAGCCAAACGCTCACGGCGCAAAGTCTGAAGGAGGAGGGAATGCAACGTGCTCGTGATTTAACCGTTCTCGCTTGGGGACATTTTCCAGCGCCGCCCGCCCGCCCGCCCGCCTCCCCGTTACGCGGCGGCCTCCGTGAAATAACTGGGGGGGGGGGGGGGGGGGGCTTTTTTTTAGCGTTCCCGTGTCTAGGAAACAGGAAAGTGTCATATAAACGTTGCATTGAGAAACAGGAAACAGATCTCGCTAAGGATACGTTAAATGTTTATGGATTTCTTTTTTTACACGCACACCGGTACACACACACGTACGGAAATATATCACACGGTAACAAACAAATACGTGGAAATCACACGGGTTCTACGCGTGCAGAATCTGTTAATTCACCTCCGTTGGATGGGACTTGTCCAGTAGCAGGGCAGAGGTGTCCGCTCTATTGAGGCTGTGCAAGACACCCAGAGTACATGACAAAGATCCTCCATGTAGCCTATTTAGACCGTTGAGGTGAGTGATGTTAGCGAGCACCTATTAAGGCCAACACGGTGCATGAAGGTGTGGTGTGGTCAGCGCCACACAGGACGACCTTTGTCCACTCATGATGGATATTTACACATCGCGCCAGCTATTCCGTTGAGGTGGAGGTCGACCTACAATGATAATATCCATAAGCAGGAATCAAACGCGGGGTTTCTGGGTTTACGAGGAGGTGCAGAAACCACGGCACTACTGCTGGCCTACTCTCACACAAACACAAACATCAGGGACCCCCCCCCCCTCGCTGTTGAGCCTTAGAGATCCAAAGTCTGGGGCAGACTGATTTTTCTTAACCGAGGGCCCAAGAGGTCTTTCAAATCCCATTTTTTTTCGGTGCCGCACATTAAGACACACGCAAACATCGGTCACCAGCAGCGACATGAGTAACTGGATGCCCTACAATTATAAAGTCAGTGTTGTCGTCTCAAAAGTATCTCCTCCCCCGCCTACCCCCCTAGTACCGATTAGTGCGGCCAAGATGTTTTTGCAGTGGAGGATTAAAATACGCCTGTGGGCCGTTTTGAAGTGGCATAGCCTCATGTGGTCACGGGGCCATGTTTTTGATAGATCTAAAAGGTTTGTGTACACTCTGCCATGCATTAGAGAGCGCTACGTTACTGGCTCCGTAGCCGAATCCTGTATTGCGCTGCACTGGTCGTCACTTCTCAACCCAGCTCACCCTCGCGAGAGAGACCGGGTTCTCACCTGGTGGAATTAAAGTCTACTCATGTCCCAGCCGTGCATTTTCTCACACAAAGATCCTCCCCTCCGCCCCTCCACCCCCGTTGGGTTTGCCGTGCCGACACACGAGAGAGTGGGTGGCCAGCACCACACAGTCTGTCTCCCCCGTGGCGATGTTTACACAATCCCATCAGGTATTAATTTGAGGCTGGGTCGACCTAGGGGAGGCCCAGGAGTGGTTCATATAATCATCACTGATGGCGGTCGTGAGCGGGAATTGGATTGGGGTCGCCGGGTTCGTAGTGCAGCGCGCTAACCGCTACACTACCGCCCCTAATTTTCACTTTCTCATACACGGCTGTCAACTCCTTATCGACGTATCCCCCCACTCCTGTGAGGTCTACCTTCATCGTCCCTCTTTCTCCACTCGTCCTTGTCCTGACCAATCAACTCGCACATCCACTCCACGTTACTTTATATCCTAGCTCACCTCTTACAATCGCCTCTTTCCAGCACGACGACACCACACGTGCGCACAGGCACGCGAGCACTCTGTCAAAATGTACCCTCCGCTACGTGAAAGTACAACAGAGCTGGAAACGGAATGTTAACCACGTTAATTCCCGAAGCCTGAAGAGAACAGGAAAATCCATTGTTGTGTATCCACCTTGTTCTCATGTCTGCACCTTCTGTGCAAATTAATCTGAGACGAGCACGTGGGGTGGTTGGGGGGGGGTTAAGAGCGGTGCCGCTTTCGTTTGCGTTGCAGCAGAATGCCTCTCTACGAACCTCGCGGCGGCCAGGTTCGATCTCCGGCCACTCACGGGGCTGACAACATCAGTCGGCAAACGCGTTACGTTGCGAACCTACAGTCTCCGGGTCGGACCAACCAACCAAACGTCGGCGAGTTTGGCGAAAAGTGCGGGAGACGCGGCGCGCTGCTCACCTTGATTTACCTGTGGATTCGCGAGAGTTCAAGTGAGAGCAGGAGTTGAGAAGCGCCGGCAATCGCGCGCACGCCCTCCCCCCCCCCCCCCAACGCATCACCGGCGTAATAAACTTCGTCCTTTGTGCGCAAACCGCTTAGCCTTTAGTACGTCTGTCATGTTCGCCTGAAAGGGGCCATTTGTGTCTTATCTGCGCCGCTGAGCATCCCACAATTACATTCCTGACGTGTTTTGGCAGCGGCTAAAGTCCCTCCACCGTTCGGACGCCGTGAATAAGCCACGCTTGCGAGCCGGGGGGGGGGAGGGGTGGTTTCGGGGGGGGGGACCTCCTAGGGTGAAAGTGGAGAGGATGCCCCCCCCCCCCCCCGACTGGCGTAAGATCACCTGACGGGCGCGGATCAAATTAAACCTTATCAGGCGAAACCGGCACAAAGCAATGTAAACAGTGAGAAATTCGGGCCAAGATAAAGGCTATTGGCTGACCGGGTTCATAGCGGTCGGTGGGTAAGCGCATAGAGTACAGCACCAAGAGCGGCAGTGACAGCAAAGGCATCACAACATTAGTGGCGGCGGCGGCAGCAGAGATTAGCTCGCGGGTGACACAGCCACTTTGCCGTTTAATAAACGCACTCGCAACGCGAGCACCTCATTACTCGGCGCGTGCTAAAGCGCGCGCGCGCACACACACACACACTCTGCCTGCCAGAGTGGATTTGCACGGACAGAGAACAGATCGCAAGTTCGCGACAATGCCCTTTGTCTGCCTCTTTCATTAGGCCCGGAGGCTCGAGTTCTCACGTGTCTCTCCGTTTCCCCGGGCCGTATTGATCACGTGCTTTCACCTTGACCCCACAGATGACACCTCCGTCTGAACCGACTCCCATCACGACCACCACCATCCGACCCCCGTCACCCCCCCCAACCCACCCCCACCTCACCCTCTTCGCGAACACACAATCCCCCAGTACCACACCGCACACCATTGTGCCACACCTGGGGGAGCGGCTCTTTGTGCTCTCAGAGAGAACATAGACCCAAAAATGTAATAATAAAGGCCACGCATTTTTGTGTGGCTTACAGGATTTTTTTTTTTGGCCGATGGTGGTCGGGGATGGACAGCAGCTCGGATTACGACGTCCAACGAGTCGTTTTTTTCGTGGTGTGCGTGTGAGGACCTCGCTCGCTTGGCCACCCGCTCTGGAAAATAAAATAAAAACCACAGCCAGCGGTGTCGCGGTCGAGTGTGCAGGCGGTGCAACTGCACTCGGAGATCCCACGGGCCGGCGGGGGGGGGGGGGCAGGTGCCAGGCTCTACGCAGTTAAGGGGAAGATTGACCAGGGCGAGGCGAGGGGGGGCTGACCGCCATTTCATGCCTTTCCAACCGCACAAGCAGTGTCCACAATGGCAACTTCTTTCGCACGAGAAAGTTCTGTCCACGTCTGAGTAGAGACGAGAAAAGGTGACTTGGCAACTCGGTCGTTTTGGTCCGGAAAAATATATTTTTTATGGAATTGCTCATCAACATGACAATCTCACTCACATCGTGTCTCTACTCAGATCCCCGGTGAGTGGATGGGATGTCGAGATTGTCCCAAGTCAAGGAACGCGTTGTCTAAAATAGTTCTGGAACGTCAACTTCTTATCGAAGGCAGTTCTCCAACACAAATAATTGCTTTGCTCTGCTAGACATCCGGATGTATGTTTTGAACTTCTTTCGCACCATACATAGCCAACCGTGCAAATTTAGAGGTGAAGGGGGGAAGGACAACATCGTGTTGGTTGCATAATCTGGATTAAATTGGGTCCAAATATAACGTTGTTTTGTAGCTGTATAAACACAAAGTTATCTCAAGTATGATTTATAATGGCTGAGTTAGGACAGATCGATCATACCTCACAGAGGGCCCACCTCTGCCATCAAAAAGTCGAAATAACTCTTTTTCCAGTCCTGGGCAACATTGCTTGTAACTCAACAACAAAATGATTGTATTCTTTGTTTCGCGACATAGTACTTGTCAAAGTTAGTTGAGCCAACATTTCACTCATTTGTCTCTCCACTCTTGGACGAAGTTCTCCCCATGCCATAGCAGTTTTTGATGTCGTTACCACCATACTTCACCCATAATGGTCAGTGTGGGTACTGTAAGTGAAGGGGGCACACGCCCAGGGTTGGCGAGGATATCGCCCGCCACGTATGTTCGCAATGGCCTCGAATTGAACGCAAGCCACTGGCTTTACAGCTCAGTTTCCCAACGGCCGTGCCATCTCTCCCATTCCAGCAAATCATTGTTTTGTTGCTATTGGAGGGACAACAATTGCACCTATTCATCCATACCTGTGTTTACTTTAGGCAGCCACGACGTGGTAGGTTGACGCCAATATTCTTCTTGTTCACCCTCCAATCCCCTAGCTCAGAGTGCCCGTGACAAGAAGCCCATTCGTTCGTTTCGTTTGCTCTGGTGAGGATTGCGGCGGCGGCGGCTGCGTGTTGAGCAGTGGCGGTCCACACCTCCCCTTTTCCCTGGCGACGAACTCCAGCTCTTCCTGGTGAATTCCCAGGCGTTCCCAGAGCGACATAGCCCCGCCAGTGTGTCCTGGGCCGGCCCCCGAGGTCTTCGGCCAGTGTGACGTCTACCGGGGGACATCCTTACCAGGTGCTCGAAACCATCTCAACTGGCTGGCATAAAACTATCACCACATGGCCTAACCCCAAAACAGATATAGATCAAGAGCCCCCCAAACATCACACCCCCCTGGCTTTGACATTCCTTAACGACACCGGTGTAACCAGAACCACAACGGAACATCAAGGGGCCGATGATGCGCGGCACCTCCTTCACTAATGGAAAATGAAAGGCGAGCCACAATGCGACTGTGGCCATGTCAAATTAATTACCGGCCAAATAGTGAACCACTGTCGTCTGCGCTCCTTCAAGGGTGGAGACGATAGAGAAAAACAACACGAACTCTCTCCTGAAGCCCTCTCGTCGTGGCTAGCAGAACTCGGACATTGGCACCGAGCTCCTGAACATCGCCATGAGCAAGAATAGAATAGATATAGATCAATGTATTGGCTACGAAAATCTACGTTTTAATAACTGCACCTGCTCATAGAATTTTACCTTATCCTGAAGTTCTCAAAACATTTATATTCTGCACACGCGATTCTATGCATGTGAATTAATCAGTTTTTGTCGTTTATAATTCGTGAGCGTTGTATGTTCGGAGTTCATATATATTCACTGCAGCCACTGGTAGGTGCGAGGCTCACCACAATGTTACAGGAGAATCGATCACTTTAAATCGAATTTCCACATTTAATGTTTACGATTCTCTAATTGATAAATTGCTATGCCCCATGTCAAAGTTAAAGGGTCCCACGGTGGCAAGATATTAACTACCTCACCTGGTATACAGGAGGTCGTGGATTTGATCCCAACCCTGATGCCTGTATATTTGGAGCGTGCATGTTCTCCTCGTGGTCACGTGGATTTTTCTCCGGGTCCTCCGATTTTTCCCACCGCATTTAGAATCAACATCACGCGTTAAAGAGTATTCGGCTGCGATACATTTCCACGCGATAAGCCAGTTACGTTGAGCTATGATTTGTGGCCAATGTTGCCTCTGAAAAAAAAGATACATCTAAAAAAATATATATATATGGAAAGCTCAGTTGGCCCTTACCGGGTAAAATTAAAAAAATTGCTTAGTTTTTCTAGTTTTAGCTTAACTGATGTGAGAGGCGTCCGTCTCTTTGACGCGTAACCTCCCTCCCATTCAAAGCCACTGGGGGTGGGGGGGGGGGGGGAGGGCGGTGGGGCGGGGGGGGCCCAGAATTAATTACGCACACAATCAAGTCGATGTGACGTGAAGTCACTGACGGGCGCAGCGTGAGGACTGTAGGTGCCAGCGTCTTTTGAAGCTGTGCAGCGGCGCCCATGAGACTTGGCCCCTCTCTCTCTCGCTCGCTCTCTCTCTCTCGGAGTGCTCGGCAATGCTCAGCGATTGCCAGAAACGCTGGCACTTGACCAAAGTCACGGCCATCAAAGTGCTTGTCGAAAAATTTACGTTGCACAATCAAGGAAACGAACGTTCACTTGTCAGTGCTAATATTGCCGTACCCACGCTCACATTTTTTTGGAAAGCGCGTGTCTGGAAACGTGCGTATGTGTGTACGTGTAACGTCTACCGTAACTATACGTAGCCAACCCTGCTAATCGGAGGTGCGGTGGAAGGAAAAATAAACTAAACACAGAAGGTTGTTCTAAAGAAATTAGTTTTCAATCTGGATGATTTAAAAGTGCCACGGCTCCAGTGGCTTCCTCGTATCTGAAGGAAGAGCATTCCAGACGGCCGCAGAAGCGCACCTGAAAGTGCCCGATGCAGTGACCGTCCTTGTTCGATGGTTCATTATAGTTTTCCTACTTTCATCGATTTTGACCGTCCCTCTACATTTCTCGTGAGGAAAAGCACGTGGAACTCTATTCAGCACGTCGAGCGAAAACACAGCGGAGCGCTAACATGTACCTGACTGGAAATTAAGTTTCTACATACATACACATTTTCAATTCTTACCAAAACTTTTTATTTAAATGCTGTGTTGTTTGATGTTCGTACCGACACCAGGTCGATGATGTTGGGTATGTATAACGTTTGTTGACGCATTTTCTTAGATATCGCAAGCCACGTCTCCCCTTGAAACGGACTACTTAGGGGTCTCGTTAGGCCCCACCTGGTTTTAATAAAGGATCGGTTGCGTCCGTACACAAAGTCAGCCATCTACTCAAATACCAAACACGTACCAGCAAACTCCCCCGGCAACCGTCAATTTAAAACACCCCTCTGTGCATATTAATCTGAGACTTACACAACAGTGCGAGGAGCGGCGGTGCAGCGGTTAGCTCACCGCCCTCCCCAACACTGCAAACCAAGTTAGATTCCTGGCCACAAGTGACAGCAGTGGCGAGTGACGCCCGGTTCAGTCCTGATCACTGCCCACCCCTCCCACTCTCTCTTTCAGCGACCTTCACTGACCAGGATGGTGAAGTATGGTCAAACAAACCCCGTTTTGCCACACACAGCGCAGTGATACCTTCATCCAGAAGTCATGGCGAGGGCTGTAAAGTATTATTGACATCATTATTATTATTGTTGTTGGCAGTTGTTTAAAAAGTGCAATAGTCACGTGATGTTCACTTTCCACGTCTTTAACATCCAACATTTATATTCCTTCATTTCAGTTTGTGAATTCAGAATGTTTCAACCGCTGTTGTATTCTAATTCTGTCACATAAAGTAAACATTGTAGCTATTTAAACCTTTTTTTTATACCGATTGCAACAGCAAGCCGACAAAAGCATTGCTAAACGCGAGCTATCAACACACTACCACTACCGCTATCACCTACACTTGCTGACGAGCGACCAATATAATGATGCCTTCCATACAATGAATATCAGAGCCGAGAGCAGAATATGAAGGGACATTATCTGCCCCTCCGGTTATCAAGGTTGGCTACACGTACGGTGCGAAAGAAGTTCAGCATACATCTGAAACGTTTGCTTATATGTATTCGGTCATTAGCATCATCATCATCAGGAGCAACAATCATCCATCCACTGCTGAATGAAGGCCTCCCCCCATACCTTTGCAAGGTCACACAATCCATCTCAGGCCTGCACACGAGGCAACCTCGTAGACCCATGCGGTACGGTGGTCACGTTCTCTGGAACGCTCTCTCGCTCTCCTTTGGCTGCCATTCCATCGCTAGTCTCGTCCATTGGACACGCCATTGTTATATTCTGGGAATGTATCCTTGGCGCGGCTCCACTTTCTTTACAATGTGCGTGTGCATCAGTTAAGCAGGCAGTGTTCACGGTTGTTGTCTTAGGGTGTTCGGTGTGTACTTTTGAAGTGCAGATGCAGTTGGTTAAGATTTAATTAAAAGTTGCCCCATTAAATCCTGCCATGGCCCAATTTTGACCACACTACCCATGCATTTACTCTCCACATATCTACTGCAATTTAATCAATCGTTATAATATTTAACAGCCCTTTCTTAATCCACCACCGGATAAAGTCCTCCCCGTGGCGTGTCAGTCATGGGGGCTTATTTCACCATACCTCACACCTCCGATTAGCACGGTTGGCTACGTACAGTGTGAAAGAAGTTCAACATACATAGTATGTACGTACTTCACCACTGTTCACAATTGGATATCGGGGTGGGACCCGGCGAGAGGCATGTCGGACATCCTCCTACACCCAACAGAGCCAAACAATTAACCCAACAGGTCTGTTAAACTGGTAATGCGCACATTTTTTCATGTTTCACTGGAATTTAAACCCAAAATCATCAGGACCACCAGGTTGTCTCTCGTAGCGGCCAGACTTTTGCGTGGGAATTTCCTTTCAGCAAACCGGTTTGCTGAAGACAATGTCAATTGTGATGACTTGATTCGTTTGACCGTGTCGGGTGGAGGAGGGTGTACGACACACCACTTTGGCCTTACACTCACGCGACCCTAACCCAAAAAAGCTTTTTTTTTTACAAATCGTCAACTTTGGTCGCCAACAACTCAGTTTTAAAATAAACGATGAACTATGTTTTATTTTACCAGCTAAGGCCCACTGAGCTATGCGGCTCTTTTCCAGAAGCGACCTGTCCACAAATGATAGCCCAACGAAGTGGTTAATCCTGTGGAAATGTATAGCAGCCAAATACTCTAAACGCACGTTTCTAAATGTGGAGGGAAAAATCGGAGGACCCGGAGAAAAATCCACGCGATCACGGGGAGAATATTCAAACTCCAAATACACAGGCGCCAGGGTCGGGATCGAACCCATAACCTTCTGTAAACCAGGCGAGATAGTTAACATATCGCCACCCTGCTGATCAGCGATCAGTGCAGGTTGGTGTGGTGGCAGTAGTTTAGTTATCACTCACTACTGATGGTAGCCGCGACTAGGAGTCAAACCCAGGTCCGCCGAGTCTGTAGCACTTTACCCAGCGCCACGTTTAACTGCTGCCGCAAAAGACTAAACTTCATCGTGGTGGGAACCCTTGTAGGCCCCGTCGCCTGTAACACACGGAAGCAAATGCTTTTTTTCGCCATATTTTCGAAAATCTGTCTACGGATATAAGAAACTAACTCTGCCATCTAGGGTCACCGGAGAAGACTACAGCATTGGATGTTGCATATCGAAGACTTTTATCGCATCGCTACTGCGTGGGGGTTTCCGCAGTTGTGCTCTACACACAGCTCCTCCGACGTGCTTTTGGATTTGTTGATCACGGCCTGATGTCCGACGTTTCGCTCCACGTGCTATGGAGCTTCCTTCCGTTTCTGACGAAGCTTCCAGGATGTGCAGCGAAAAGTCAGACGATGCCGAACAACACACAGTTAGGTAACAACTCGAAAGAACATGGGTTGCAGAAAAATGTTTTCCCCGCGGCTTCTCAAATTCGAACGTAAATCGGGACATCGTGCGTGCTTACCTGACGGGATGATGCAGCGAATACGGTTTGACAAAAAATCCTGCGTTTTAAAGTTCAGTAAACCCAACCTGACCACGTGCACCGAGGCGTCACGTACATTTCTTTACTTCTAACTCCGTGAGGATAACATCGCAAAAATCTTCCTTCAAAAAGAAAATCCTGAAGCAGAAGACTAGTGTTGGATAAAGTCACATTGGCAAATGTGATTTGTAACTGTGTTCATTACCTGCGTATCGATAGTTCAATATTAATGTTACATTTTATTGAGGGACTACTGGTGTGTGGGTGTTATCTTGGTGTGGTCTGGGACTGTTTTAGTGTTTTTACTGTTTTGCCCATTCTTGACCATCCGAGAACAAAAATATTAAAGAGCCTCCCAACTCACGGTATTCTTCCTCCCTCTCGAGTCTGAAAAATAAAGAAAGATTCTGATTCCGATGCACAGACGACTCAAACCCGGAGCAATGACGTTAAACCGGCTGGCGCAGCTTTCGAGCCTCAGACGGCCTCTGCAGAGAACACGTGCCCGTGGGTGGTAGGGGCCGGGCCGGGCCACCCTTCTCTGCGCTCCCGGCATCATCCTGCCGACGAGCGGCGGGCGGGAGTGGAGGTGGATGGAGGGGAGAGTGCGGCAGCGTTTTGCGTCTGACTGCACGCAAACGAGAGAAGCACGATCGTGCCGGACGTTTCTGAGATACGGCGTCGATTTCCGTCAACGTGGGATCTCGTTGGCATCGCTTTTGTTTTTATTTTTTTTATTTTAATATTTTTTTATGCGTTTTGTTTTAAATATCATACCCAACAAGAAAAATATTCAACAACAAAGCTGCTACCCCACCGCCAGACTCCAAACCTACTTTTTCGTGAATGCTACATCAACCACAATGCTCGATTCCTCCAGCATTAGTGAATTCTGGTTGGACACTTGATACCCTGTTTATGTAAAGGAAATTCCCCTTAATTTCACCTGTCTAAAAATGCAAACCTACAGCTATACAGATCGCGTGCAATAAGGCATACTTTCATAAAACATAATGCCCCTTTGTTTGGAGATCGTTTATTTCATTAAATGTGTTCAGTGCTGTACATCAGCTTTGTGTGTGTATATATATATCTATCGCTCGGAGCTTCACCTATACACAAAAACAACGTAAAAAAATAAAAGGTGCAGCCCTGCAATCGCTTGCCCACTCCACCACTGCCGAAAGGAAGCGGCCTCCAGGATACTTCGACCCAAGTCGTCCACGGCTGCCAGACGTCCTGGACGATATACAAACGTAGCGGCGTGCAAATACAAAGCACGCGAAAAGTTTTGAATTCTATCCCCCCCCCCCCGACCCCCCAACAAAAATAAATTGGTAGCGGGGCAGCACACACAGAAATGTCTGCTCGCTTTCTCGACGGCATGGAACGTACACGCAGATTGCCGCATCTTGACAGCCATTCCATTAAGCAGATGTAGTCCGCTCTGCAGCCCAGCGCGTGACTTTCAGGATCTGAACTGACAAAGCCTTGTATTGTCGGGTTCAATATCGCCGCGCTGTGTTCACCGCGCAATAATAAAAGTCAGATGTGCCGAGCGCTCTGCATTGCCATGCAGCGACGGTGGTGGTGGTGGCGGCGGCGGCGGCATACGAATCTACCTGCTTCCCAGCGAGCGCTCTGCTGAATACCACAGGATGCACCCTCGTTCAGTTGATCGATATCCAATTTGGATCATATGACACGCTAAACACATGGGATTTTTGGCCGCCTTTCATTCGAGCTGCGAAGTGACCCAGCACCCTCCCCCCACCCCAGACTTGCTTTTCTTTACGCTTAACAACAAAAAGGAGCCTGGTAATCTTTTTATTTTCTTCCATAAAGTTCACTACACGCTCTTCCCAACTCCCTTTTCATTTTGGCTGCCGGAGCTAAAATAAAAACAATAACTACCTTTCATTTTATTCTCTGCAAAAGAAACCTGCGAGTCCTTCAGTTTTTTCTTGTTTTTTTTTGTTTTACCGTCGACTGCACACGCAGGGGGCGTGGGCGCTGCGGAGGTGCAACGCACTGGCGGAGTTCGACTCCTTGCTGTGGCGGGCCGGAGCATCAGTGGCGAGCGATATCTGAACAGGCTCCCTGGGTATCCGCCCACCCCCCCTCCTCCTCCTCCTTACGCTTTACCAACCCACACTGACCAGCGTGGTGAAGTATGACCAGCAAATCACTCAACACCAACACAGCATTGTTAGGCGTTCACCTAGCAGTAGATTGACAAAGGGCTGTAACATGGATACGTACGTCATGATTCGTATGCATTATTGACACACAAGAGGTTGACATCTTATACGTTTCAACGTTTTAAACCAAATTTTGCAATTTACTGATAATTTTATGACAATTTCTCATCTGTGATATTTAATCATCGCAACAACGCACAGACGAGCCAAAATGTAGAATCACTTACCCGTCGCAAATTCCCGAATGCAGTGCTTATTATTTTTTTTAAAACGTATCTTTCCACCAATAATTTATCATAAGCATTAAGTGCCGTGGCCGGTATAAGGATCGTAACTCGAGAGCTCATTACACAGCAATAACAATGGAAGGCTTTTGGTTAGGGCTGGGGGTTAGAAACGCTTGCCATTTATACCCCGCTAATAAATCATTTACGACCCAGTGAATTGGTCACTTAATTGCAAGCGTAACAGCTTTGCACTTGAAATACAAGGTATTTAATGCAACGGGCAGACCCCAGCGCAGCGCGACCCTGGGAAGCAACGCCGTTTATTAAAGCAAACACCGCCTCGGCTTGCGCGCACACACACACACACGTACTCTCTTCTCGGACTCGGCCATCACGGGGGAATGCCAATGACACCTTACACCGTGGCACAATTAGACACCCCAGAACGAAGTCATATCCTCATCCTAAATGAAAAGATACGTGGGGAGAAACCCAATGAGGTGCCCTGATAAAATCCGATACGACATCCCCCCCCCCCCCGTACCACCACCACCCCACCTTTAAGCGGAACAAACACGACACTTTGCTATATTACACGCACTCATAAAAGAGTAAAGAGTCATCATAATAGCTCGGCAGCGGCCCCCACGATAGTGCGCTGGCTCCAAGCAATCGGCGGTGGAGGGGGCGGGGGCCTGCGTATCAAAACTCAAACCGTCGACGCCCGTGCTCTCTCGTCGGGGGAAGCGAGCTCGGAGCGTTTGTTCAATGTCGTCGCGATTATTCCAGCGTCGCGCGGCGCGCGTGGAAAACCGATACACAAATGTCTAAGCCAGGGTTCTCATTTTTAGTTTAGTTTTTTTTTTCAGTCATTGTACGCTTTATACATATGCGGGTTTGGGGGGCGGGTGGGTGTGTGGGGGGGGGGGGGGTGGGTGTAAACCCCGAGCTGAAATTGCTTGAAATGAAAAGTCTAAAATCGTATTTTTTTACACGATGCAAGGGAGTGCATTATGCAACAGTGCGCCGATCGTACGAGAGATGGAAGGAGTGGGGGGTGCACGCGGGGGCAAGGTGGAGAGATTTCTCAATGTGTGCGATTAAAACGGGAAATGTGGCCACATTGTTTTCATCGTTGGAACTTTGTGAAAGAGAGGCCAAAAGGTCACCTCGATAATCCCAAATCCATAGAAGAAAAAAAAAACAAGGGTTAAATCCAACATCTAGAGGACACGTAACAAGAACAAAAATAGACTGCGTTGAAAATCAACAGACTTGTGGCTGCGAGGAATCCAGATCCACTAATTATAATTAATTCATAAGCATCTTGAGGGATACTTCTGTGGTGTAATGGTTAGGGCATTGGAGTTGCCGGTTCGATCTCGTGGTTCAGCAGTTGAACCTTATTCATCAAATCTCTCCCAGCGCCTGTACACCTTGGCTCGGCTCGTCAGCAGGTTCGTAGTAAAGTTTTGGTATTCCCACCTCTTCCAAGTGTGGAAGAGCAGGCCAAAAACGCGCTCGAGCTGCCCTCGAGTGGACGCCCTTCCCCCCCAAGCAGTGGCTCAGAGCAAGCGATTGCAAGGGGGGGGAGGAGGGGGGGGGCTGCCACTTCACCATTTTTCGAATAACAATCTTCAGCGCGGATACCCCCGCGAGCACACGCACAATCGCACGGATACCCGCGTGGCGGCATACCCTCGCGGAATAAACAACGTGGATTGTCCCTTCATACAATTCCTGCTGGGATGCTCTGCGCATGAGGTTTAGAAGCCCTGGGAAAGAGTAACAGTGAGAGAGAGAGAAAAAAAAATGTCCCAGGGACTGGCCCTTTTGTTTTGGAGAGCTCAGTACCTTCCTCCCTCCCTCCCATGCAGCTTGGCGGCCTTTTGTCTCCGGCCGTGGCAGGAAAGGAATGGGTCCACGGTCATTTCCTAGTTCTCAGAATTATCCTCGTTAACTCCTTTCACCTGTGCCAACAACGCTATTTTATGAACCATCACCTTCGGTAAACAAAAAAAAGAGTCAATCAAAAAAAGAAGGTGGGGGGGGGGGGGGGAGATTGCGGCCGAGGAGCTTTGAAATTGCGCAAAAAAGGAGCGAGGTGCATGGTTCGAACAGCCTCGGCGAGCGCCATCGAAGCGATTTCTCCGCGTTTTTGCAAATCTTCTTCTGAAGCGCCGCGCGACGTGGAGCGGGTGTTTCGTCCGGGAGGCGCTTTGCAGAGTTGTCGTTACCGTTATCACGTTTCGCTCCGATATTGTTACCCTGTGAGCTGCTTGCATTGCCACCATGGACAATGTGGACCACGGCACCTCTATTCAATGTGAGCGCGATACAAAAGTGACGCTCGCTCGCGTGAAGGTTCACGTTTATCCAGGAGCGCAAGCGACCAGCGTTCGATTCCCGGGCCGTGGCTACCGTCAGCGGCAAACGATATCCGAACCAGTCCCTGGGCTACCCCCTCCTCCAACCTACTCTGACCAGCTTGGTGGGGTGGCCTTTATCCAGCAGTAGATTGACAAAGGGCTTTTAATTTATTCGTACAGTTATATATGCGGTATTGCCAATATTACGGAAGTATTTGATTTGGCATGTCACACGTGAAACAGAATTAATCAGTTATACATGATTAAATATTAAATAAAGGAAAGCAATGGTGTTTCGCACAATTGTTCGACCTAAATTAATGTTATCATCGCCTCGAATAACCATGAAACATTAATCACGCGAATGCACACAAAGTTACTGGCAAATGGCATGCAAATAAACGCAAAAAGTTATAAATCAAAATCAGAATCAGAATATGGATTTATACTGGAGGAATCCGATGAGCTATAAAGCTCTTTTTCACATATGTCCAATAGGGGCGGGTAAGAACGTTACAACAAAAAGTTACAAAAACACGATAGGAGTGCGAAGTGCAAGATAGGTAAACAAATCACCCAAACACAAACAAATAAACCATCCCCATCCTACCAGTCAAAGTCCACTGAGGTATTAACTGTTTCAGAAGCGACCTGGCCACGAATGATAGCTCAACAAAGTGGCCCATCGTTTGCACGTTTATATCAGCAAAATTATCTACGTAATCTCGATGCCCTGTAATTGAGCCATGTTAGTAATATCCACAGTATTTTTTTGTCATCTATTATGGCAGACTTTATTTTTACGGATATTTATATTTCCCCTGTGTTACAAATCAATTGCATCACAGCCTTGTTCATAGTAATGCATTGCAATGAACAACTATTTGACGAAGCTCTAAACAAAACTTAGCTATACAAATGAAAACAAACAAGAAACCAAGGGCAACACGTCCCGTTAATATTTAAATTGTTTGTTTGGAGCCCAAAAACATAAATTAAATGTAAAAATAAAATATTACAACAATTTTGACCATTTTATTTATTCACGTACAACTCAGGCTCGAATTTCCTTAAAATCCCACGAATTTGTTTTGACAATTACAGTACAACGAAATTGTTACTGTCATTTTTTTATTATATTGCTATTTTGTACGCGTGGAAGAGTAGGCCGAAATTTTACCCCAGGTCCGTGATGTGCCGCATAAGTTTTCAATGGTAAAAAACCGTCAATGATTCAATCGATCAAGTTTCTTATCTCGCCTTACACAGATGTATATAGCGCCTTATTCTAAAGGGGCTTTACAACAATCATACAATTGTACACGATTGTACATGGGATGATAGCGGTTGAGATAAAGAGTGGGATTATTAAAAGTGGTGGCGTAGTTACGTTTAAGCCGGTGAGAAGGGCTCAAAGGGACCGGACCAAAGTCTACAATCGCGGGAGTGACCTGGGTTTACCAAAACGTGAAAACAAATACAAAATTCAAGAGACACCAATTAAGCAAAGAGAAATCAGTTCAAAAACAACCGTGTTGGAAAACTGCCTTCCGTCTAGCCTGGCATACACCAAAGCCTCTAGCTTAGAGGTCTATTTCTGTCTACCCTGCCTGTGCACATCTCGGTCATTTAACGCAGATGTACAAAGTGCGCGTTTACACGTGTACGTATGTTGTCGGAATTTATTCCGCGCCGTACGCAGCCAACCGTGCTCATCTGAGCTGCAGGGGAATGGCGGGCAGAGTGAGCCGGTGTACGGGGTTTTTGCCTGCGTTTCCTACCCACCCACCCCCACTCACGACTACACAACAGTGAAGCGCAATGCAGGGTTCACATTTTGGACCCCGCAGAAGGATGTCGCGCGTCTGCAACTCCGAGGAGCCCACCGTTTAACCTACGCCTATCTCCGGCGATGCACAAGAGGGCACTGCAGTCAATGGACAGCACCGAGATAAGCAGCTTTTCCTCTCTCGATTCCTTGCCCACGTGTACGTGCGTCTGTATGTGTCTGTGTTGTGGTGACGTCACCGCCACTTAGTGACGAATGGCGGTTGTTATTGTTGTGTTGTTGTGTTGTTGTGTGCGCGTATGTGGGGTGTGTGTTTTGTGTGGGAAGCAGTTGCACGGTGGTTAGCGCGTTGTGCTACTAGCCCGGCAAACTTAGTTTGATTTATGGCCCTAACTATCTTAAAGTTGCGGGTGATATCCAAACCTGGTTCTGGGCCTCCCCGAGGTCGACTCAGCCTTAAATGAGTATGCGCTGAGTAAACTTGCGACATCGACACCTCGTGCACTGCAAATGCATTAATAGTTGCTAACTAATGGCACTTTCCTCCACAGTTTATTTGGCTATAGGGGCTCTTTGTATGTGTGTGTGTTTTTTTTATTAACGATGTCCAGTGGTGGTGTTGTGGTTTTAGTGATATGAGCCTGATCAGATTTGTTGTACTCATGCATAAGAACAGTACTGCATATATCTATTAAAACACATCCCTCGTGTGACCGTGCAGACTCTTTGATACAAACGCTGCGAGTGAGCGCCTATTAATATAATTTAAATTTATGAAGTGCCCTTAAACAATCGTTCTCGGGGCGCATGGTGCACAAAGAGGTATTGAGGCCAGCACGATGCTCAAACACCTTTGACTCCCCCATGCCAATTGCACTATGCACCGATTGAAGGCCGAGTCAAGCTGGAGGCGAACCAGATCCAGTTGGGATATCATTCACCACTGATGTTAGCCAGGACCTGAAATCAAACGCCACTTGCCAGGTTCCGAGGGCAATGCGCAAACCACAGCACCGCCTCTTCACAAACAAAGATACGAAGACAGAGATCCCCCGTATAGGCTTTACAGATTGTTGGGGCAAGTGCTGTTAGCGAGTAGCACCGATGAAGGCTAGCACGTCACACGAGAGGGTGGGTGGCCAGGACCCTGCCCGGCCACTTTTGTCTTCCCAATCATGTTTACACACCGCACCAAGTACTCATTTAAGCCTCGGTCAAACTAAGGTAAGCCCCAGGACTTGTTCAGATATCATCACCGAAGTTGGCTTTGAGCGCGAATTGAATTTGTTTTGCCGGGTTCGTAGCTGAGTGCGCTAACAACTACACGACTCCCCCCCCCCTCCCAAACATACGCACATATATAACAAAAAACAAATCAACAACAATGGAAACCCAGTGGATCCCATGTGTCTCTGGAGCTGCAAAACTTACCAAAGCTTTTCTTAACCAATATTATACTCTGGCTTTGACTGCCCAGGACTCATCTTTCAGTGGTTGTGGGGCAGTGTCTGCGAGAGGTGAAATCAAATCAAGCAATAGAGCTGCGGAGCCCAAGTGGCCTTATTGTAATTACATGCATGAAGATGTTATTAACTGCATTTAGTCTGTCGAACGTCATTATTTCACGTGACTATGGCATAATTACGTCATTTATCCTGTGCAGCGTATTATATTTGTATTCACACAACACATGCTTGATTATTATCGCCCCCAATGAACTGTTACTGCCACTGCAGGGGGCAATTGCCCCCCGCCGCTCCCCACCGCCCTACCCACGATCCTTAAAAGTGGAATTGTATTGATATTTACTCCATGGAAAAAATAAATTTTATTCTATTTTATTCATATGGGGGGGGGGGGGGGATCATGGGACCCCCCTCCTCACTCCTCACCTCCGTCACCACCACCACTCCCCATTCTCACCACATCTTTGAGAAGTTTCTAGATCTGCCTCTGCAGCACTGGGACGGGGGGGGGGGGGGGCTAGGCTGTGACCATGCTGAATGTGCCTTCCCCGCTTTGAGCAGACAAACCGTCCAAGGCTGTCCCTTACACAAGGAGAGCGTTTGGCATTCTCAAAATCACACATTGGGAAAGGAATCACATAGACTTACCTGGCGGAGATCTCAACAACAAATCCAGCAGAACGAGATCTCAGATGTTCATGGAACGTGCTGATCACTTGCGGCATATGTATGTGTGTTGGACTTCTTTAGCACCGTACGTCGGCAAACTATTTTTAGGCCAAACATCCTCAATGCTGAAAAATGAAACTGTAAGTTACTCGATGTGGATTATACGAAGCAGCGTCATCGCCCCCTCCGATTAGCACCTCCGGCGAGCACGGTTCAAACATGCAATGTTGAACTTCTTTCGCACCGTACGCAGCCAACCGTGCTAATCGGAGGTGTGGGGGAAGGACAACAACGAACACTACACACACACAGAGAGAAGTGAACAGGGGTCCTCCTGAAAAAGTGTCACGAGACCTAGTGAGGCTTTCATGGATAAACGAGTGGAATGAAATAAGAATAAAAAAGTGGTGAATAAATGTACACCTATGATTACATAGTCTTTGTTTTAATATATCGATTGCATTCGTGTGAAGGTTTGCTATGATGAAAATGAAGACTTATGAATGTTAACTACGTGCATACATTTAATTTCAACTTATTCAAACGTTCTGAAATGTATTTAAATAATGTGTTGTATATGTTGTGTATTGTATATGTATAACTGCATATTGGAAATGTGTATGTATAGAATTGTTTACTTAAATTACCTACATCACTCTGACAAACTTTGGCAAGTGGATATGCACATGCCGGCTTACCTTCTGAGTGCCGAGTCCAATATGTACAAAACGGTTTCAAATTATATTTGTTTAATCGTCAATTTCCAATTAAAAAAAAACAGATAGATATTGGAAGTATTTGGACCTCACGTTGTTTTTTTTTGTAATTAGACTTTTATATTTTAGTGATGAATGTTTTACTGTACAAATGATATGCTTAAATTTACTTTATTATAATATAGATAGAGCTCATATTGTGTGTATTACTTAAGTGCCCGTTAAAGTTTGTTTTGTGTAACCAGATGAGAACCCAAGAGATGAGGACGAGTCTCATTTACGAGAATTGTCCTGGGTCACCCAAAATGATGAAAGCAAAAAGTGTAGAAATGAAGTAAAGTAACCAAAATAAAATATAAACACCGTACTTCACGAGTCATCGGAAATATCGCAAACATAACTGGACGCGAAAATAAGTCTACACATTCAATTCCCTGCGCTGCAAATCGGCTCGGCCAGATTACCTCTAAAATTTGATCAGAGCACAAATTACAAAAATAAACGGCAAAAATGACGTTAAATGTACATAAGGCAATGTATTTGGTCACACTATAATGTGTTGGCAGTGATGCACAAGATAAAAAAAATAACGAGAAAAAAAACACTTAACAGACATCTAACAAAGGATGCATGTCAAAAGCTTTCAAAAACATAGATCTAAAACAACATCATAGTGACTCGCGATGCACATATACAATGATTCAGGTTTAATTTCAACTAATTTACAATTATCTGTCCAGGTTAAAACTGAATGACCGTTGGGGCAAGTGCCATTAGCGAGCACCTACGAAGGCCGGCACTGCACACGAGGGGGTGGGTGGTCAACACCACGCCCGGCCGCCTTTGTCTCCCTAGCGGCGAAGTTTACACATTTGAGGCCGAATCGACCGAGGGTAGGCCCACTTGAGATAATAGTCACTGGTGTTGGCCGTGAGTGGGAATCGAACTCGGGTCACCGGGTTCGTAGTGCAGCGTTAACCGCTACACTCTACACACGTACAGATGATTAAACTTCGCAGTTCGCCGACAATTATCTTATGAAATGGTGAACCTCCCTCGCAGCACAAAAGAACCAGGAGAGAGAGAGGGGATGAAAAGAATGTTCCCACTAAGAGCCCATGGGATGGAATTCCATAAGGCAGTGGCGGCTGCTGCGTCCATGTTCCCCACTGATCCCCCGCGCTCCCCACGGCGTGCCAAACTGAATTAACTCTTGGCAGGTGACGGCTCTGACCAAGTCGCTTTCCCACGTGCGACGCGACGCGAGATCAGTCCCCCCCCCCCCCTCCTGTCTCGCAGAGCCCCCGACGGTGACACCGCCACCGTCGTCACCACCACCGCCACCACCGTCACTGCTACCACCACCATCGTAGTCACCGTCGTCACCACTACCGTCACCACCATCGCCACCGTCACTGCTACCACCACCATCGTCGTCACCGTCGTCACCACCACCGTCACCGTCACTGCTACCACCACCATCGTCACCTCCACCACCACCCCCAGAGTTTAACGTTACAGCCTCCTGGTCGCTCACTCGCTAGCGGCAGCGGTGGCGCCAGACAAACTAAGCCAAAGCATCGGGCACCAAGTCGGTGAAGGAGTTGGCCGTCCACTCATCCCCACCCCAGATTCATAAAAGTCAGATCGAACTCAAATCGTCCTGATTATGACAAAGCTTTTAGTTCTGTTGTTATTGTTGTTGTCAGCCTGAAACTGCCCACTGCTGGGCTAAGGCTTATATTATTTTCTTCAATTCCTTTATATTTCTTTGTTGTTCCGATTCAGTAGTTGACTTCCCAACTCTGTGATTTCATAATGCTAAATAACGTTATTAAATATAAATATAACGTCATCCATCATGGGTCTAACACCGTCATTATTATTTCACATACACACACCTGTCGTAGAATTATAGTTACGCAGCTTGTTCACCACAAGTATGATTGCGGGATAAAATGTGTTCAAGCGGGATAAAATGTGCCGCTTTTGTTTCAAGAGGCTCGTGGTTCGAGCCTCATGGCCACCCTGCTTAACGCTGCAGGAGTATCAGTCGCAAAAATAATAATACATAATTATAACAATACACAGCATCTGCACAGCGTCTGATTTACAGTTAATGGTCCTGTGACGTTGGTCTAAAAAAATAATGCAGGCCATGCATGCCGGTGTCACGGCTCACATTTTTAATAATTACCCACAAGTTACTCAATTGGGAACAACGCATAGCAAATCATCGCTGCCTACTGTTAAACCTAGCAAGAGCACTCTAAAAAAATAACTCTAAATAATAATTTGCGTCATTGTGGAGAATATAAATAACTAAATAAGCAGACGTCTCCCCCATATATCCGTCTCTCCACGTAAAAGTATTCCTTAGACAATCCATTAACCGCAAAGGCTTCTGGGTGTGCATAGTTACAGCGGCATTGATTCAAGACAAGCAAAACACATTGGACCGGTTTCAACACACAGCGTCTCACCAGCTGAGTCAAGCTTCGCTTGAATCAATGTTGGTGAACCGCGCATCGGGCAGCCCTGAGACTTTCGGTAAAGTCACGTGACTTTACCGAAAGTCACGTGGTGGCTTTACCGAAAGAACCAAAGAGTATGGATCCCTGCAGTCACGAAAACTTCAAATCTAGTCCCGAGACTCGCCGAGACTTTTTCCTGGGGCAAACAAACGTGACAACAAGTGACGCACCCAAACGTGAATCTGTAATTCCCTTCCCTCTCCACCCCCCCCCCCATGGCCCGGTAGAAACACCACCGCTGGGGTCGGCAGAGACCGCCACCGCCCCCCGCTGTTCCCCTGCCACCGCTCCCTCGGCCCCCGGCTCCCGCTCGCCAACCCCCCGCTTCGGCCGCCGCGACTCGAGCGACGACGCCCGACACATTTACGGCCGCGTCGGGCGACCGCGACGCCTGCTCCCCCAGAGTGGCGGGGACGGGAAGAAGGGGGAAGGGTTCCGCGGATGGCCGACGCTGGGGCACCACCAGCAGCAGCTTACCTGTCACATAATGAGTTTGCCATCCACGTCAGCGATAGCCTTGAGCCGAAATTACGCCCGGACAGACCTGTTTATGGCACGCCTGGTGTGCGGGGAAAATTTGGAAAGTTATGGGGGGGAGGGAGGGGTGGGTAGAATTTTTTTTTTCAGTCGGTTTTATATAAAGTTTGGAAAGTAAAAGTGCAGCACCTGCGATTGCACGCGCACGCCACCGCTGGCGGAAGGGTCACGATGTTGTTTATTCCGCAAGCGCATGCCGTGGATTGTGCCAAGTGGCTAGGTATGTGCGTGTATTCGTTATGCCCGAGATTGTTGATTGAGAGAAGGAAAATGTCTTGCTCACGCCACCGCTGGCGGAAGGGTCTTCACTACAGAGCTCGAGGATAGTCCCCGCGTTGAGCCCCCTACAGAGGGTAATTTTTCTACTCTACGCGGCTGACAACGACGATAATGGTGACCTGACTGAATTCATAATTCAAATAAGACAGGTGTAACTAATTATTGCAGTGTTACCGGAACCTATTCCGATCGTCCGTTAATAAAAACAAAAGTTTAAATAAACCATCGCTCAGCAGATGTATTTATTCATTCCACCAAGCGACTCCAGAAGCCATCCAACTGGCTTACTCGGTGTTTGACATGAACGTAGAAACATCGCCTGTCAATTCCCCGCCGAATGAAAGAATAAAAGTCGTTATTCAACGCACGTACATTTTTTTTGCGTACGTTTCTGTAAGCCGGCAACTTTTATTCTTCTTAAACGAACCACTAGCCGATTTGACAGCGCAACAAGTAAGCTTTTGATAAGTCGGATATTAAAAACAGCAGCTTTTTTTACATTTTGGCGGAATGTAACATAGAATGGCACGGGCCTGTGTTTTATAAAGTTCTCTCAAACTCGCAGCGCACACGCACACACACACACCACCTCACCCCTCCCCACTTCTGCCATACTCAAGCTATTCGCTGTTCTACCACGTGCTGGCTCCTGGTACACGTGCTCTGGGTCCAGTATGACAGACAGGTGTGCGCTCCTTCACATGAACCCTTTTTCCCCCAATTTTCCGCGATGCAGCAGCTCGCGACCAAGACGAGCGGTGGATGGGGCCCCATGGAATCAATTAATTATTTAATTAATTCGCTGATTGCTCTCTGTGGATCACTCTGCAACGGACACCTACAATACCATCACATATTTGAGGGGATTCTTTTTTAACCCTTCATGTATGCATTTTTAAAAGCAAAAAAACATATATTGGGGGGGCTTGGGTTTAATGGGATTCTAAGAGTTAAAGGGAGCCCGGAGACAATATGTAGAAACCTATTAATGTTCCTATTTCACAACAGTCTCATAATTAATTGCAGCCACCACAGCGGACATAATGCATGGGAGAGTGAGTTTGCGTGTTTTGATTTTGTGTATTTTTGTTAATTCAACATTTCGTCTTTTGCATTTTACAATGGCTGCAATGCTTTATGCAGGGGCTCCCACACTGACCAGCGGAGTGAAGTATGGTCACACAACCCGCATGGCTGACAGCGTAGGGGGTGTGTCCTTCGTCCGGCAGTTGGATTGGCAAAGGGTTGAAAATTATCCCGCAATACAGGAACGATTGCGGATTTATAAGGTCCCCAAATGCGACCGCCAATTGACCAGCGGAGTGAAGTATGGTTACACAACCCGCATGGCAGACAGCGTAGGGGGTGTGTCCTTCGTCCGGCAGTTGGATTGGCAAAGGGTTGAAAATTATCCCGCAATACAGGAACGATTGCGGATTTATAAGGTCCCCAAATGCGACCGCCACTCAAATCGCCGTATCAACATGATGGAAGCCACGCACGATCGTGATCCAAAAAAAAGATTTGGTCTCTTTTGGCCTGGCATTTACCGTTTCAGTTGTAACATCTCATGTTTTCTGTCTCGTTCTATTGGACTGAATTTTACATTGGAATATAATTTGCATAGCTCATAAATAACTGATAACAGATTCGAACTGGTGAGTCAACATATCTTATGCCAAATACGAATACTTGCAGTGTGAACTAAATTGATTGCCTCAAAATAATTAATGAAGAAACAGATACAAATGTACAGATTTTTTTTCCAACACTGGCTGGACGAGGGCCTCCCCACACACATTTCGATCAATGGGGTTGGTGGGCCACACTTCTCTATTCTGATCACTGTGGGTTTGGTGAATGAAGTTGGTGGCGTGGGTGGCGTTGGTGGCGGAGGTGGCGGTGGGGGGGGGGCAGAACAAATTGAGATTGCGCTCACCGCTCATGTTAGCCGGTAACCAGGAATTGAACTCAGGTTGCCGCGTTCCCAGCGCTGTGTGCCAAAGCACTGCGCCACCGTTCCGTCGCCGTCTCAAGAATAATTACATTGACAATCATGTCGACTCGGTTCACCATGTGAGTGTGTGTCTGGCGAATTGAACGCAATAATAATAATAATCAAGTCGTTATATTTATTAATCGTCCAAAAATCTGAAATCGACGGTACCGCACTTCCGTTGTAGGGTGTCACCTCGCGTGGGCGGCGGGTGGCACTGGATGGAATCTCGGGAGGCCCCGGCGGAAGAAGACGGCGTCGACCAAGGGCTTCTCTCAGCTGCTAAAATAAAGACGCGGGGAGGACGATGGATCGCATCGGTGACATTGCCCCCACGCCCCGAGGAGAGATATTTTCGAAATGTGCGGCGTCGGAACATACGGCGGAGAGAAATATGGCTTGTCACAGCCTCCCGAGGGGGGGGGGGGGGGCGAAAATATGAACCGAAAATACTTCAGACAGCAGACGACTGCGATGGAAGGGCGTAAATTTGGCGCGACGCTTCACGGGGGGGGGGGGGGGGTGGGGGGGGGCGGAGGTGGGGCGGGGTGGAATCTATACCACAGCAGCCTCCACTAATCTGCTCCACCTCGGCTACTACGAGCGTGCCCTGACTGCACTCGCCCACCACCTCGCCCCACACAGCCCTTGGGCTCATCTTGATCAAGAAAATGTCACCCAGTTTGGCGAGAAATTCTCGGATCAAAGGAGGGCCCCCCCCCTTCTGATATTCGATGCGCCCCGGGCAATGAGGTACACTTCTGAGCTTTTATGGCTAGCTTTGTGGGGGTCCGTTATCGAGAGAGATTTTCTAGGTGGGCGTGTGGTGAGGGGGCGGGGGAAGTAATTTTTTTTGGGGGGGGGGTGGCGGGGGAGGGGGAGTGGTGGGGGGCAGTGTGCCACGCACAACTTAACGGAGCTCTTCTTTCCGGCTGCAAGGGTCGATAAATCAAAGTGCGTCGACAAAAAAGGCGCGAGACTCGCGCCCTAAAGCCGCGGGAGCTCGGGCCCAAAGCCTCATCCCACTCTTACTGGCCTGTGCCGCTCACCGTGCGGCCCGTTTATCAGCGTTCATCGCTGACCCTCGGTGTCATTGCGGCCAGTGTTACCACGCGGACTGCCCTCTCGGCTGACAAGGGCACGGCAGTAAAGGGGCAGCAGTGGCGAGAGAGAGAGAGGAAAGATGGGGAACCCCCCCCCCACCCCTTCACATCTAGGCGAGCTGTCGGAATAGATTTATGCCAAATTCGAGAGCGCGGTGACAAAATAATCCTTTCTTAATGACATCAGGACCCAGAATTACTCTCCAGCCGCGTGCTGGCAGATAAACTCAATTTTCCCTCCTGTCCTGAAATGTGATTTACACAGCGGCCTGAATAATTCCAGCGGTTCGCAGAAATGAGCGTTAAAACTCAATGAAGAATATTTCACCCGAGGAAAATTACTGGAGAAACGCACTTCACGATGCGCGCGCTGTAATTCAGCCCGAAGATTCATATTTGGGGATTGTGCACAACGCTCGCGGGGCAGCAGCGAGGCCCACTTGATCAGCCTGATACTTTACACACACACACAGCGCCCGTCTCCATTTATTCCGCTTAATGTATTTACTCATTCGCACGCCTCGCTTAAGTAGGCGCGTAAGCGCCGCTAATTTTATGAGCATCACTTTTTTTTTTACGAGGGAGATAAACCCCGCGCCGCGCACACAGGGGTATTGAAACAACGCGGCGCGGTGCACTTCGTTTGGCACGAGGTAGCGAAGACGTGGATCTTTGTTTTGTTTGAAATTCCGATTGTAAATGCCACCGCCGTGCAGCAGTCTCACAACACGCCACCACAGAGATGTTTACGAAAGCAATACACACAGCAGACCCACGTGTTCGTTTGCGCTCCAAGTGATTGTACTCATTTGCAGATACTTTGTAATTATTGTTTTTTTTATCAGACCGTGGATTTGCAATCCGTACTCTTGCACTCTGCACTCTCTTCACTTTCTGTTTCTCGCGTGTTTACTCGAGGTCTCCTCTTTGCGAACCGGGACTCATCGTCTCATTGCGGTCTCGCCTGGTTCTAAACGTGCCTAAAAGGATTGATTCAAATAATGACATTGCAGTGTCCTGTAACTTACACCGCTGGCAAAGGTCTAGGGGCCGTGGTCGCCATTTGCACAGGAGCCCCTCAAGCTCAGTGGAGGGCCTTTACCAGTTGAAGTAATAAAGTATGAGAGAAGATTGGCACCTAAAGTGCAAACAAATTATAATGAAAATGCACCAGTAGCTACAACAAAGCAGGCACTCAACTTAAACTATCATACATGCCTCGTCTCCTGGAAACATTAGCAGCACAGCGGCAACGGAGGCTGCTGTCGTGTCATAGTTTCACAATCCGATTGGCTACAGGATGCCAAGTGCTCATTAACGGAATTGGCCAAACATCCCAATGTAGCAGGACCCTCCTAAATAATAATAAAAAAACAATCTTCGGATTCGATTAAGCTTTCTTGGGTACATAATTTGCAATCATTGTATTATCATAGATATCTTTTAGAAGCCTACTAAGTAAAAAAAAAACCTGCGCAATATCCTACGCTCCTTGCGCCCCGCTACGGCCTTAACCGATGCTGACCAAGCGCGTAAGTGTGATGAATTAGGCAACCTCTCACGGGCCGTTCCGATCCCAGTACCCAGCTGTACACGCGCCTGTCCGCACGAAGTAAGATGTGCTCAAGATTGGCTTTCTCCACGTGCCACGCTATATTTAATAGAAATTCCACAACCCTGCGAGTGGACCCGAAGAAGCATTTTGTATTAAATGAGCTCGCATTTGTCAATAGCAATGGGTTCATAGGAAAAGTATATAACAGGCAACGTTTCGGGCAATAGCCCTTCTTCAGAGCAATTACAAAGGCCACTGGCCTACTGAGTGGGCAAAAGCAAGCAAAAATATTTTTCCTAATATTAATTTCCCGGCCTCTTGGGAGCAACTTTTACTTGCCATTTTCCCTCTTACCTAGAGCCTAATGTTTTCAGATTTTTATACACATATATAAATGGGGCGACGTTATACATGCGCGTGGCGCTGTAAAAACGTAAATAAAACCCGCAAGAAAAAAAACCGGACTGAAATACCACCATAACAGGTTGAACATTTTTTTGGATCACGGTTTTATTCGGACCATTTTAAAACGAAATGGTAGAGACCGCTGATTTGGGAGCGCAGTCGTTTTATTAGTTCCCAGCTGTACTTTAATATGTTTGGATTCGTGCGCAGGGCTTTTCTACCAGGGGGAGGAAAAAAAATATCCTCCAACAATACCAGCACTGTGTGTGCCCGTGTTTTGTTTATGGGGAAAGCCAGGAATTCCACAGAAAGGATAGCAAAAATTAGGGGCCTTATTCGGAGCAGATGTACAATGCAGAGCGCCGTGCAGACCAGGCAGGCGGCGAGCACGACAAACAATTTGCATTTCCTCTCTAATGGAGCAACTTCACACAAAGTGGCACATGTATGCATACATGTGGACCTATGTATGGGTGTGCGACAAAGATTCGCCCGTATAGTCGTAACAGACTGCTTGGAGCAAGTGCCGTTAGGTGCTAACTCACGGCACTTGCCCCAATAGTCTGTTAAGGTTATACGGGGAATCTGTCTCTTTGTCTTTTGTGTAGTGGGGAGTGATGGCGCAGCAGTTGGCACACTACGAACAATCCCGGTGACTCCAGTTCGATTTCTGCTCGCAACTAAAAAGTGACGAATATTTAAACCGGTCCGGGGCCTTCCCTAGGATCATCTCGGCCTTAAATTAGTACCTGGTATGGTGTATAAACATCAGCACTGGGGAAACAAAGGTGTAACCCCCTCGTGTGCCATTCCAGCCTTTATTCGGTGCTCAGTAATAGCAATTGCCCCAGCAGTCTGGTGAAGGCTATACATGGGATCTTTGTCTGTCTCGTACGTGTAGGCCCTGTGGTTTGTGCATTGCTCTATGAATCTGGTGTTGTCAAGTTCAATTCCCAACCATGGGCTAACATTGGTGCTATCTGAACCAGTGATATCTGAACCAGTGATATTTGAACCAGTCCTTGTTCTCACCTGGGTCAGGAAAGTCGCTTGCTCACGCCACTGCTGGCGAGAGGTCCCCGAGTTGATGGGGCTAAAGAGAGCCCCCTTTCGAGTCTATTCGTCCTACTCTTCTATATCGGCGAAACGTCTTGGTAGGATGGGAGCACACCAGACCTGCCGATTTGACTACCTCAACCGATGCAACTGAGCCTGAACGAGTATCTGAGTACGATACCTGGTACCTGGTGCGGTGTGTAAACATCCATGCTGGGGTAGACAAAGGCAGCCGGCCATGGTGCTGATAACATCCCTCCCCATCGAGAGCCACGCTGACCTTAACAAGTGCTCGCTAACGGCACTTGGCGTAACAGTCCGTATAGTTACATGGGAATGTTTGTATTGTGTTCCACAATACAAACATATGTACTATATATATGGGCTTTAACTGGTAATATAAAACATAATTGTAATTTTATTGTTTATTTTAAAGTGATTTGTTTACCTTTCCTATACGTTTCACTCCCATCGTGTTTTTGTTTAGTTTGTTGTTGTAACGTTCTGATCCCGTGCCCTGACATCTGTGGAAAAGAGCTTTACAGCTCATCGGATTCCTCCAATATAAATACATATTCTGATTCTGAAGCAAACAAAAAATATTGCGTTGTAGGACATATGCCACGCTCTTTAATAAAAATATAAATCTGAATATCGACTATTTGGAAGTGGTTATTATTAATACCAACATGGCCAATGAAATCAATGATTTACTGCTGCCTAACACAAACCAGAGTTCCCAACTCCACTTGTTTGAAAATTTATTTGAGCATGCAAAGTGTTGCAGTTTGCGCATGGAGTGCAACTGAACGGACAGCTTTCTGCTTTTTTTGATTGACTTTCTCCAGCCAAGGCTAACATCAGTGGGCCAATCGGCATCCGAACCGCTCCTGGGATCCTCCTTCTCTTAAATCCGCCACCATTCCAAAAGTGGTAAAGCGTGGTTAATGAACCACGATAACCGACTGAGTGCAGGACGGTCTTTATCCGGCAGTGGATTGACAAAAGGCCGTAAATCATCGTCATCATTATTATATAATAACGAAGGCATGAGCGATATGTAATTGAATGGAAGCTTGTGGTTTAGTGTTCCCAAAGTTAACAACCGCGATTCAGGTGGCTAATAAAGTGAAAGTGGGGGCATTTCAGTATTCCACAATGAATACATGCATACCCAATCGAATTAGTGAAATCCAATATAGGTTTACAAATTCGAATACATTGCAATCATTGGCCAAGTATGACTTAAAAAAACAAACAGGTGCACAGTCAAAATCGGCATCACCACACTGGCATTTAACTCAAAGCAAGTCGGCCACTTTGGCACAAACGCTATTTTCGCTGACCGAAGTCGACTTCTAATTTGTAATGTTTTTTTTAGTCTCTAATCGCTCCGCCAACACAATGCCAGGCCACAAAGTTAACAGGGTCGCGACGTGTAAAAAAAAAATACCTAAAATAAATCGCGATGCAACCACGTCGAGGTTACATCGCCAATGACAGGCTGGCTGCACGTGCCCGCAACAAACCTTGGGGACTCCACACTGGGTGCGCACACCGCGCACACGTACGCAGCTGGCACCTCCTCTCCCTATGCTTGGCACAGTGGCGGCTGTGTCTAATTGCGTGCTCGTACCTCGGTGCATCTGTTCTAAATATCACTCCCCCCCCTAATTTCTGTTATCCTTGCCGCGGCATTTCTGGCCGCCCCATAAACAAAGCGCTCTCGCAACACTGGATGCTTTGTTAGGGGCGTGCGGCATTTTTCCCGGTGGCACATTATTTCAGCACGCACTCCTTAATGTTTTGCCCGCATATGGTGCATAATTGAAGGCCCACTTTTCCAAACTAATTCTTAACACATTTCTTCGCTTCCTTCGGCTTCCCAACACACAAAGAAACAAAAACGGTACTATGCTTCCCCTTCGGTCCTTTTGGAAGAGGAGGAGAGAGAGGAGGGGGGTGGGGGGGGTGATTATTATTTTTTCACTCGAAAAAAATTAGAAGTAGCCCCCCCTCCTCATTCTCGAAAGAACTAACGATTTTCTTACGGCGCGTTATTCTATGCATTCCCCCCACCTCCCCTTTGCGTTGAACGTCATGCTCAATTTCTATGCACAAAGCTAAACAATAAAAGCCCTTTTCAGCTCGAAAATAAGAAGGGGGGGGGGAGCGGGCGGTGGTGGGGGGGGGGGCGGGAACCGGTTGCATAATTTGTTTTGCTCCTTGACGATTAGCTTGCAAATCACAAATGGTATAGAAACAGGTTTGGTCATCCATTAAACAAAAATAATATATAGTTAACCCACCGCAATGGGGCTGCCCAGGGGAGTGGAATTAGGTGCACTCCGTACGGGCAGAGGCCAAATAATATTGTGGAGCCCGGGCCGCGCTGGCAATCAGAACCCCAAGACATTACATACAAATCAGCCAAACAATCATGGGCTCTCCCTCACTATTCAGTGATAAGATCGTGAAGGCAGTCCCATTAAAAAGGTTATATGTGCGGCCTGTATTGCCCTACGTGCATTTCATTCAAAATGCTTTCCCTGTTACAGCCGTTGCGCGCTGGGCACGTCCGGGTTTCCGAAGCGTACAACAAAATAAAAAAAAAGCTAGGCTATCGATGTTTTTGTTGTTGTTGTCCACTCCTCTCCTCTCTTCGGTACTCGGAGAGATATTTTCTTGCGAGTACTCGCGCAAAAACAAGCGGGTCATTTAATACACGCGCGACGGCCGTACGCTCCACAGCGGCGTTGGGCTCGTAAATTATATCTTTAAATAATTCAACTCTAAAGCTATTCGAGAGACGGTTAACGTCAATTATTTCGCCGCTCCGGGCTAAAAAAGAAAAAAAAATCCTTTTTTTTTAAAAACCCCCAGAGGGAAAAATTAACATAAGTAACGACTTAATTAGTGGCCCACTTTTGCTCTTGATGTATTTCGGTTGTTGCGGCATGACGTGAGTGGCGTGGAGTGGTGAATGCAATATGTGAAAGTAGAATCTCCGGGTCCCTTTCAGCAGGCAGTGTGTGTGTTTAACCGGCACAGGAAGGCATGGTTAGGGTAAGCTGGCTGAAACATCTACTTTTCAACAGCAAGGGACGTTGTTTTTTTCTCTCTCTCTCAAGTTTCACCTTTCCTTTTACGCGTCTCCGCCATCCACCCCCGCCCGCCCTTGCCCAATACTCCACCACCACCACTCCAAATTTACAAGGCTAAAATTAGCAGGTTGGTAAAGAAGAATTATAAGGATTAGAGCGAAGTCCCTCCGAAGGAAACTAAGCATTTAGCAAGAAGGGAAGGGCTGAACTATTTAGGGAAAAAATCTAATTGAGATTTTTCTGACAGATATTGCGATTTGATTTGATTTAAGTCAAGCGTCAGTTCAATATTCACTGTGTAATAGATTTCAAACATGTTATGGAGCGTTATCACATGATACCATCAAAATATGAGCTGCTCTATATAGTCTAATGCAAGGATGAGAACTTAAACTATGTGAATTGCTTCCAACATGGATTTATTAAAATATTTTAAGTGAAATAGAACAATCAAACATAGAACAATTGTTAAGTTAAATAAAGTTATAATAATGAAAATAAAACAATTCCAATAAGTAAATAGGACTTTTAATTTTGATTTAAAGCTTTCATGACTGCAGTAATTCATATTCTTAGTTTTTTCGGTAAAGTCACGTTGAAGGGAAACAACAAAATAATAAATATATATAAAAACAATGTTTTACCGAAAAAACTAAGAATATGAATTACTGCAGTCACGAAAGCTTTAAATCAAAATTAAAAGTCCTATTTACTTATTAACATTGTTATATATATTATTTTGTTGTTTCCCTTCAACGTGACTTTACCGAAAAAACTAAGAATATAAATAGGACTTTTCAAATCACAAAAAATCGCGGCCTTTGCGATTTGCTCATCGCATTGTTTCAAAAAGCAATTTCGATTTGAAATCGATTAATCGTCCAGCCCTAGAGAAGTGGCAGCCGGCGGTGACAGCGCCTTCTCTTCATCCACCGTGGCTCCTGCCCTGCGGCATACCATGGAGACTTCGTCTAGTGCCTGGGGCTCAAGTCCGTGCACAACAATATTTTGAATACAATCTTACCATTTTGATTTAAAGCTTTCGTGACTGCAGTAATTCATATTCTTAGTTTTTTCGGTAAAGTCACGTTGAAGAGAAACAACAAAATAACAAAATATATATATAAAACAATAAAAATTTTCACGACGTTTCGACCATAACTCAAACGGTCATCATCAGGTGTGTCGGTTTGCATAAATTTATTTTGAAAACGGCATATTTATTTATATATATATAAATAACGTTTGCGTCACGCGCAACGATTGGCTGTTTGCCAGGACTAGTCCATCTATTTTTTGAAAAGAGGAGGGGGGAGATGAAATTTGTTTTTATGAATGCTGTCTGAAAGCCACTGTAAGCGTGAACAATCAATCAAGAACTGAAATGATTTATCAAATCTTTCCAATGATTGCTAAGATAGAATCCATCTTCTCGGTTGAAATTGTCTCTGTGTTTGTATATGTGGATAGCCTCATGAACGAATCTCTCATGGAAGCCAGATGGCTTACAAAGAACCTCCGTCTTGGAAAAGTCAATGGCATGTGAGCCTACTGAATTAGAACAATGATCTGCTACGGCCGAGGTGTTGGTCCTACCGTGTTTAAGGTCTGCTTTATGTTCACGAATGCGGTCCGAGATATGGCGTTTGGTTTCTCCAATGTAACTACTACCACAGAGGCAACTTAGTTTGTAGACACCAGGGTATTGTATGTCCGGAATCACATCTTTTACAGACGGAACCAGATCACGGATTTTATGTAATGTGTTGAAACGGACCTGGATCTTGTGTTTATTCAAGATTTTGGAGATCTTTTTTGTGATCCCAGCAATGTAGGGTAAAGTGATGGTTTTGAAAGGCTCCTCAAGAGGGTTCTTCTTCATGGTTTGAGTGATAGCTTTGCGGATTGTATAGTCGGAGTAACCATTAGCCCTAAGAGCTTGGTGTACGTGCTTGAGTTCACTGCTTATGTGTTCCTGGTCGGATATGCATTGGGCTCTATGATACAGAGTCTTGATGAGAGAATTCTTCTGTGATGGATGGTGGTGGGAATCCGGTTTCAGATAAGCATCCGTATGGGTAGCTTTCCTGTAGACAGAGTGGCTCATTGAACCATCAGGTCTCTTTTTAATTAGGACATCCAAAAAAGGTATCTTGCCATCTATTTCGACTTCCATGGTAAATCTGATGGCTGGGTGTATGGAATTGATGTGGTCGAAGAATTGGTCTAGAGCAGGCCGGCCATGTGGCCAGATGACAAAAGTGTCATCCACGTACCTCTTCCATAAGGTTGGGCGCAGAGTGGCAGTCTGGATGGCGTCAGTCTCAAATTTCTCCATGAAAATGTTAGCTATAACTGGAGAAAGGGGGGAGCCCATTGGGGTGCCCTCAGTTTGTTTGTAGAAAGTTCCATTCCAAGTGAAGTATGTATTGGTTAAACAGTGTCTCACCAGGGGGGGTACCTCAGTGTTTAGTCCTTGATGAACCAAGTCTTCAATGATTGCAATGGTGTCAGGTACAGGAACCTTGGTGAATAAGGAAACTACATCAAAACTGACAAGCAGGTCGTCTGGGGACAGGGAAATACCCTTGATTGTTGATACCAGGTGAGTAGAATTTTGTACCGCAGAGGTGGTCTTTCCAGTGAAAGGACGCAGGATTTCAGACAAAAAACGAGCTAGTTTGTAGGTGGGGGAGCTGATAGTAGAGACTATGGGACGAAGAGGTGTATCAACTTTATGTATTTTTGGTAAGCCGTATAATCTTGGTGGCCTGGCAGCAGAAGGTTTCAATGAAAACTGTTTAGATTGATCAATTAATGCGGTTGAATCAGAAATTATTTTGTTGGTTTGTGTGACGAGGCTGTTGGTGGGATCTCTTTTTATTTTTGTATAACTACCATCGTCGAGTAATTCTTTAATTTTGTTGTTGTATTCTATTTTATCCATGATAACAGTAGCATTGCCTTTGTCAGCTGAGAGAACTACAATATCATTCCTCTTTTTTAATTTATATAATTCAAAACGCTCATTTTTGCTGAGGTTGCTAGCTGGCATCTTAGCGTTTTTGAGGGTTGCAGCGATTTCAGATCTTGCTACGTCTGCAGCGATGTGACCCAGGCCCCTGAGAGCAACGTCTACTTGGGCAATTATATCATTAACTGGTATGTGTTTAGGTGTGACTGCAAAGTTTAGACCTTTAGCTAAAACGGATTTCAGACCATCGGAAATAGAACTGTTACTGCGATTAATTACGACTTTATTAACGTCTAACTTTTTGGTGTGTGGGTCCGGTCTTTTGTTGAATAGGAGGTTAAATTTGGAAATCAGGTTTTCCTTACATTTGGTCGACATAGTAGCAGCTGAAGAGGCAGTCATATTGTCTACATGTTCCCAATCCGATGTGGACATTATTGCCGTCAATGATAAGTGTGATTTGTAGAGTGTCTTGTCTAACTGATCTAGTTCTGTGCGTATAAGTCTGATTTTTTCTGAGATAAGAGCTAAGCTAGTTTTGAAAAGAATTCGTTTCGCATTAGAAGAAGTTACAGTAGCAGAGGTGAGTGTAAATGCGATAGGTATTACCCCAGAGTCGCGGCATCTCTTCAGGAAGGTGAGAGACTCGATCAGCTGAGCTTTCTTATCCCGGAGTTTGTTGAAAGATCTTAAAGTTATGTGAAAACCCTCCCCGTAGAGGCGATTAAATTTTGATTTAAAGCTTTCGTGACTGCAGTATACGCACAGAACTAGATCAGTTAGACAAGACACTCTACAAATCACACTTATCATTGACGGCAATAATGTCCACATCGGATTGGGAACATGTAGACAATATGACTGCCTCTTCAGCTGCTACTATGTCGACCAAATGTAAGGAAAACCTGATTTCCAAATTTAACCTCCTATTCAACAAAAGACCGGACCCACACACCAAAAAGTTAGACGTTAATAAAGTCGTAATTAATCGCAGTAACAGTTCTATTTCCGATGGTCTGAAATCCGTTTTAGCTAAAGGTCTAAACTTTGCAGTCACACCTAAACACATACCAGTTAATGATATAATTGCCCAAGTAGACGTTGCTCTCAGGGGCCTGGGTCACATCGCTGCAGACGTAGCAAGATCTGAAATCGCTGCAACCCTCAAAAACGCTAAGATGCCAGCTAGCAACCTCAGCAAAAATGAGCGTTTTGAATTATATAAATTAAAAAAGAGGAATGATATTGTAGTTCTCTCAGCTGACAAAGGCAATGCTACTGTTATCATGGATAAAATAGAATACAACAACAAAATTAAAGAATTACTCGACGATGGTAGTTATACAAAAATAAAAAGAGATCCCACCAACAGCCTCGTCACACAAACCAACAAAATAATTTCTGATTCAACCGCATTAATTGATCAATCTAAACAGTTTTCATTGAAACCTTCTGCTGCCAGGCCACCAAGATTATACGGCTTACCAAAAATACATAAAGTTGATACACCTCTTCGTCCCATAGTCTCTACTATCAGCTCCCCCACCTACAAACTAGCTCGTTTTTTGTCTGAAATCCTGCGTCCTTTCACTGGAAAGACCACCTCTGCGGTACAAAATTCTACTCACCTGGTATCAACAATCAAGGGTATTTCCCTGTCCCCAGACGACCTGCTTGTCAGTTTTGATGTAGTTTCCTTATTCACCAAGGTTCCTGTACCTGACACCATTGCAATCATTGAAGACTTGGTTCATCAAGGACTAAACACTGAGGTACCCCCCCTGGTGAGACACTGTTTAACCAATACATACTTCACTTGGAATGGAACTTTCTACAAACAAACTGAGGGCACCCCAATGGGCTCCCCCCTTTCTCCAGTTATAGCTAACATTTTCATGGAGAAATTTGAGACTGACGCCATCCAGACTGCCACTCTGCGCCCAACCTTATGGAAGAGGTACGTGGATGACACTTTTGTCATCTGGCCACATGGCCGGCCTGCTCTAGACCAATTCTTCGACCACATCAATTCCATACACCCAGCCATCAGATTTACCATGGAAGTCGAAATAGATGGCAAGATACCTTTTTTGGATGTCCTAATTAAAAAGAGACCTGATGGTTCAATGAGCCACTCTGTCTACAGGAAAGCTACCCATACGGATGCTTATCTGAAACCGGATTCCCACCACCATCCATCACAGAAGAATTCTCTCATCAAGACTCTGTATCATAGAGCCCAATGCATATCCGACCAGGAACACATAAGCAGTGAACTCAAGCACGTACACCAAGCTCTTAGGGCTAATGGTTACTCCGACTATACAATCCGCAAAGCTATCACTCAAACCATGAAGAAGAACCCTCTTGAGGAGCCTTTCAAAACCATCACTTTACCCTACATTGCTGGGATCACAAAAAAGATCTCCAAAATCTTGAATAAACACAAGATCCAGGTCCGTTTCAACACATTACATAAAATCCGTGATCTGGTTCCGTCTGTAAAAGATGTGATTCCGGACATACAATACCCTGGTGTCTACAAACTAAGTTGCCTCTGTGGTAGTAGTTACATTGGAGAAACCAAACGCCATATCTCGGACCGCATTCGTGAACATAAAGCAGACCTTAAACACGGTAGGACCAACACCTCGGCCGTAGCAGATCATTGTTCTAATTCAGTAGGCTCACATGCCATTGACTTTTCCAAGACGGAGGTTCTTTGTAAGCCATCTGGCTTCCATGAGAGATTCGTTCATGAGGCTATCCACATATACAAACACAGAGACAATTTCAACCGAGAAGATGGATTCTATCTTAGCAATCATTGGAAAGATTTGATAAATCATTTCAGTTCTTGATTGATTGTTCACGCTTACAGTGGCTTTCAGACAGCATACATAAAAACAAATTTCGTCTCCCCCCTCCTCTTTTCAAAAAATAGATGGACTAGTCCTGGCAAACAGCCAATCGTTGCGCGTGACGCAAACGTTATTTATATATATAAATAAATATGCCGTTTTCAAAATAAATTTATGCAAACCGACACACCTGATGATGACCGTTTGAGTTATGGTCGAAACGTCGTGAAAATTTTTATTGTTTTATATATATTTTGTTATTTTGTTGTTTCTCTTCAACGTGACTTTACCGAAAAAACTAAGAATATGAATTACTGCAGTCACGAAAGCTTTAAATCAAAATTTAATCGCCTCTACGGGGAGGGTTTTCACATAACTTTAAGATCTTTCAACAAACTCCGGGATAAGAAAGCTCAGCTGATCGAGTCTCTCACCTTCCTGAAGAGATGCCGCGACTCTGGGGTAATACCAATCGCATTTACACTCACCTCTGCTACTGTAACTTCTTCTAATGCGAAACGAATTCTTTTCAAAACTAGCTTAGCTCTTATCTCAGAAAAAATCAGACTTATACGCACAGAACTAGATCAGTTAGACAAGACACTCTACAAATCACACTTATCATTGACGGCAATAATGTCCACATCGGATTGGGAACATGTAGACAATATGACTGCCTCTTCAGCTGCTACTATGTCGACCAAATGTAAGGAAAACCTGATTTCCAAATTTAACCTCCTATTCAACAAAAGACCGGACCCACACACCAAAAAGTTAGACGTTAATAAAGTCGTAATTAATCGCAGTAACAGTTCTATTTCCGATGGTCTGAAATCCGTTTTAGCTAAAGGTCTAAACTTTGCAGTCACACCTAAACACATACCAGTTAATGATATAATTGCCCAAGTAGACGTTGCTCTCAGGGGCCTGGGTCACATCGCTGCAGACGTAGCAAGATCTGAAATCGCTGCAACCCTCAAAAACGCTAAGATGCCAGCTAGCAACCTCAGCAAAAATGAGCGTTTTGAATTATATAAATTAAAAAAGAGGAATGATATTGTAGTTCTCTCAGCTGACAAAGGCAATGTTACTGTTATCATGGATAAAATAGAATACAACAACAAAATTAAAGAATTACTCGACGATGGTAGTTATACAAAAATAAAAAGAGATCCCACCAACAGCCTCGTCACACAAACCAACAAAATAATTTCTGATTCAACCGCATTAATTGATCAATCTAAACAGTTTTCATTGAAACCTTCTGCTGCCAGGCCACCAAGATTATACGGCTTACCAAAAATACATAAAGTTGATACACCTCTTCGTCCCATAGTCTCTACTATCAGCTCCCCCACCTACAAACTAGCTCGTTTTTTGTCTGAAATCCTGCGTCCTTTCACTGGAAAGACCACCTCTGCGGTACAAAATTCTACTCACCTGGTATCAACAATCAAGGGTATTTCCCTGTCCCCAGACGACCTGCTTGTCAGTTTTGATGTAGTTTCCTTATTCACCAAGGTTCCTGTACCTGACACCATTGCAATCATTGAAGACTTGGTTCATCAAGGACTAAACACTGAGGTACCCCCCCTGGTGAGACACTGTTTAACCAATACATACTTCACTTGGAATGGAACTTTCTACAAACAAACTGAGGGCACCCCAATGGGCTCCCCCCTTTCTCCAGTTATAGCTAACATTTTCATGGAGAAATTTGAGACTGACGCCATCCAGACTGCCACTCTGCGCCCAACCTTATGGAAGAGGTACGTGGATGACACTTTTGTCATCTGGCCACATGGCCGGCCTGCTCTAGACCAATTCTTCGACCACATCAATTCCATACACCCAGCCATCAGATTTACCATGGAAGTCGAAATAGATGGCAAGATACCTTTTTTGGATGTCCTAATTAAAAAGAGACCTGATGGTTCAATGAGCCACTCTGTCTACAGGAAAGCTACCCATACGGATGCTTATCTGAAACCGGATTCCCACCACCATCCATCACAGAAGAATTCTCTCATCAAGACTCTGTATCATAGAGCCCAATGCATATCCGACCAGGAACACATAAGCAGTGAACTCAAGCACGTACACCAAGCTCTTAGGGCTAATGGTTACTCCGACTATACAATCCGCAAAGCTATCACTCAAACCATGAAGAAGAACCCTCTTGAGGAGCCTTTCAAAACCATCACTTTACCCTACATTGCTGGGATCACAAAAAAGATCTCCAAAATCTTGAATAAACACAAGATCCAGGTCCGTTTCAACACATTACATAAAATCCGTGATCTGGTTCCGTCTGTAAAAGATGTGATTCCGGACATACAATACCCTGGTGTCTACAAACTAAGTTGCCTCTGTGGTAGTAGTTACATTGGAGAAACCAAACGCCATATCTCGGACCGCATTCGTGAACATAAAGCAGACCTTAAACACGGTAGGACCAACACCTCGGCCGTAGCAGATCATTGTTCTAATTCAGTAGGCTCACATGCCATTGACTTTTCCAAGACGGAGGTTCTTTGTAAGCCATCTGGCTTCCATGAGAGATTCGTTCATGAGGCTATCCACATATACAAACACAGAGACAATTTCAACCGAGAAGATGGATTCTATCTTAGCAATCATTGGAAAGATTTGATAAATCATTTCAGTTCTTGATTGATTGTTCACGCTTACAGTGGCTTTCAGACAGCATACATAAAAACAAATTTCGTCTCCCCCCTCCTCTTTTCAAAAAATAGATGGACTAGTCCTGGCAAACAGCCAATCGTTGCGCGTGACGCAAACGTTATTTATATATATAAATAAATATGCCGTTTTCAAAATAAATTTATGCAAACCGACACACCTGATGATGACCGTTTGAGTTATGGTCGAAACGTCGTGAAAATTTTTATTGTTTTATATATATTTTGTTATTTTGTTGTTTCTCTTCAACGTGACTTTACCGAAAAAACTAAGAATATAATCTTACCATTGTTCATCATTTCGTTTTAAAGCTTTCGTGACTGCAGGGATTCATCTTCTTGGTTCTGTCGGTGAAGTCACGTAGAATGGAAATAAAATAATAATAAAACAATTAAATACAATTCTCACGACGTTTCGGCCACAACACAAGTAGCCTTCTTCAGGTGAAGGAACAGAACTGTCGGGACGACAGCGCTTCAATGAACGCTGCTAAGCTTCACAGCGTTTTTTAAGCTAGGTGGGAGGAGCAGAGCGCCTTGACAAAGGAGTTTACATATCAACAGGAGAATTTAGCATTGAAATAGCTGTGTTAAAGTGTTGGATTAGCAGGGTGTTCAAGTCAGAAATTAGCATGTAACTGGGAGATTAGCATGATGTTAATGTGAGGGATTAGCATGTAACTGGTCACGGAAATAGCTATGTTAAAGTCAGAGTTTACATATCAACAGATACATTTAGTATATTGACGCTAAAGGACTGCAACTACCTAACTATCATACAATAAACCGATGTGAAAAAGCTAAGTATAAACTACATCAAAATAATAAATATACTCAATATATTCTTCAATAAGTTGAGCTATTAACATAAAGTAACTGGGTATACACTACACTCTATAATGAATACCATATAGTAAACTGATTAAAAACTAAAATATAAACTACATCAATGTTATCAATACACTCAAAATACTCTCCAATCAGCTGAGCTACTAACAATAAGTCGTTATACATTACAATTCTACGTCGAAAAAAGGGTGGCGGTTTTTTTTCTTTTCAACATTAGCACCACACAAAGCGATGAGCTTTGTTCAGACGGACGAGTTCATCTATGCTCGGAACGGATGAGGGGGGATAGATGAACTCGTCCGTCTGAACAAAGCTCGTCGCTTTCCGTGGTGCTAACGTTAAAAAGAAAAAAACGCCACCCTTTTTTCGACATAGAATTGTAATGTATAACGACTTATTGTTAGTAGCTCAGCTGATTGGAGAGTATATTGAGTTTATTGATAACATTGATGTAGTTTATATTTTAGTTTTTTTAATCAGTTTACTATATGGTATTCATTATAGAGTGTAGTGTATACCCAGTTACTTTATTTTAATAGCTCAAATTATTGAAGAATATATTGAGTACATTTATTATATTGATGTAGTTTATACTTCGCTTTTTCACATCGGTTTATTGTATGATAGTTGGGTAGTTGCAGTCCTTTAGCGCCAATGCATCTGTTGATATGTAAACTCTGACTTTAACATAGCTATTTCCGCGACCAGTTACATGCTAATCCCTCACATTAACATCATGCTAATCTCCCAGTTACATGCCCATTTCTGACTTGAACACCCTGCTAATCCAACACTTTAACACAGTTATTTCAATGCTAAATTCTCCTGTTGATATGTAAACTCCTTTGTCAAGGCGCTCTGCTCCACCCACCTAGCTTAAAAGACGCTGCGAATCTTAGCAGCATTCATTGAAGCGCTGTCGTCCCGACAGTTCTGTTCCTTCACCTGAAGAAGGCTACTTGTGTTGTGGCCGAAACGTCGTGAGAATTTTATTTTATTATGTTTTATTTTTTTATTTTATTTCCATTCTACGTGGTGACTTTACCGAAATAACCAAGAAGATTGTTCATCATTCTCATCAGCGATGTTTTCAAAGCTGTGCCGCGGACACGGCCATTTTGCTCTTCGCTAATTCCCGACACTTTATTCAGTTTAAAATGTGGCTTTCGGCTGGAAGGCTGCGTGTGAGGGATGCGATGATTTTACCTTTCTCACCACTTTATTAATTCCGAGTCGCAATCGGAACATAGACTCTCTTTGTTTGATCGGCGCTGATTGTTGTGCCCAAATCCTGTATCACGGGGTGGAAGAATCGACAATTTTACGTGAATAGATGCATCGTTACACGTCGCAGTACGTGCCATTGACACACGTAACAATATTTTTTCCGCAAAGTCCACGGACTCGTCGCACACACACCGTCACTGCCAAGAGGCGTCTGATTGCCCAGAGTTGTAGTTATCAAAAAAAAAATAATTACACGCACTTTGCGATTATTATTGTTCACCTGTATAAACATTTATAAAAACGACTGAAAAAAACCCCAATAAATCACAAGTTGCGCGCTCTCTCTCTCTCTCTCTCCCTAACATTTCGCCGGCAAGAGCAACGTGACCTGGCGACGCCAGCCACGGCAATTTGTTAACTCGAGTCAGAAACATCAGGGGCAGCGGCCGCCACGACAAACTTTTGGTTGGCGCGTTCGGCAAAGACGCCTTCACCGAACGCGACTTTGCTGCTTGTTGCCCTCGTGTCTGCTGTTGTGCCACCCACCCACCCACCCCCACAAACACGCAGACACTCTCTCCCCTCTCTCCCCTCGCTCGCTCGCTCGTTCGTTCTCTCTCTCTCGAAGCCGGGCAATGTCAAGCCCGCTGGCGGGTGCCAAGCCCAGCCTCGAGGAGTCGCGCATGCTTTTTTTTTTTTAGCGTTGGGTGCGGGTGGGGAAGGTGTGTCGAGCTCAATATCCTCCAAGACAGCTGCAAAACAAACAGGTTTATACCTGTTTATACCTGCATAAACAGGTATAAACAGGTATATACAGGTATAAACAGGTATAAACAGGTATATACAGGGTTTTTTTTGCAACCAGCGGGGGCGGTGTTGCTCCGTGGGCGACGTTGATTTATTCGCGGTGTCGGATTTCCAAGGCAAAGGACCCTGCAGGGTCACGCGGTGAACACGCGACAACGCAAAGACCGTGCCAGGTAGCCGGTTGGTGGGCCACGGTGGCGGCGAGGAGGGAGCCCGGCGAGGTTTCAAAAATGTTAGCAAGGGGGGGGGGGATGGATGGGGGGGAGGCAGACAAAAATGGCACTAAAGGCGCTCGCGCGTTTCGGTGCCTGTGATGAACTCGAACCGGCTCGCGGGGGAACGTCGACATCTGCTCTGATTCGTAAACTTATTTCGGTCGCACGATTGATAAATTGTAACGTGGGGTGGTGTTCTTTTTGGGGGGGTTGGGGGGGGGTGGCATGGGGTTTATCTCGGCCGAAAATTAAGTGAACGTGCAGTAACAGCGTCTCGCACTCCGTCAAAATGATGCTGGGAAGCTCGGATCGTCGGGCACATCCAGCACCGTTTTGCAGAAGCATGCGCCGCGCGAAATAAATAATGAACATGTTGCCCAACGCGGCCTTTTCATTTTTCCATCAATTGTCTCCTGCTTCAACGGGCGTAACGCGGAGACGCGTTCACTCCTGGCGGCTCTGCTTCTGAAACCGAGAAGCAACTGCACACGCGGAACGTTGAGCCAACGTTCGGCATAGTTTACGAAAAAAGCACGGCAGATTCTCTCTCGATGCCTTGTGCCCCCCCCCCCCCCCACGCGTAAATATAATGGCTTCTCGCAAATATGAAGGATTCCATTTTAAGACATTTTCATTTTTGATTGAAAGCTTTCGTGACTGCAGTAATTCATATTCTTAGCTCTTTTGGTAAAGTCACGTTGAAGGGAAAACAATAAAATAATAATATATATAAAGCAATAAAAATTCTCACGACGTTTCGACCATAACACAAACGGTCATCATCAGGTGTGAAAAAAAAACAACGGCAAGAAACATTTGAAAGAAGTGGCGGTTTGCATTGATTTATTTTTAAACGGTGCATTTATTTCAGATAGCATACATTAATTTTTCGTCTCCCCCCTCCTCTTTTCAGAACATAGATGGACTCGTCCTTCTAAACAAACTGCCAAATTGCTGCCCGTGGCGCTGACGTTTTTTAATTAAATAAAGACACCGTTTGAAAATAAATTAATAAATGGAAAACCGCCACTTCTTTCAAATGTTTCTTGCCGCTGTTTTTTTCCACATCTGATGATGACCGTTTGCGTTATGGTCGAAACGTCGTGAGAATTTTTATTGTTTTATATATATTTTACTATTTTATTGTTTCCCTTCAACGTGACTTTACCGAAAGAGCTAAGGACATTTTCATTGTTACACCGTGCGCGCAGGAACGTGAGTCAAATAGGTGGCCTTTGGAGTCACGTTTTAGAAAGGATCACAATTTTACGTATGTGCAGTGACATCGCTGGATGTCAATATGCTGGGTGCGGTGCCGGCCCTCGATGGGAACGGCGTGCGGTGCAGCGACATCGCGGGTGCCACAGCGGTGTGGGTGTAGTACCGGCCCTAGAGGGGCCCGGAGAGCGCTGAATGATAGCGCTGGGTGGCACCACGCTTGGCGTGCAGTGCCGACCCCTACAGGACACGGTGTGTGGGTGCCAGCGCAAGGATGAGATCATGTGAGGCCATGGCACTCTGGTTGACCCGGGAGGACACGTGATCGGTTAAGTCTACAAAGGGTGGCCCAAGAGGGGGCTGGGGTGATCACGTGATTGGGAGCCAGATCCTTCCCGAGGATTCTGGAAGGTGGACGTGGCCAAGGGCGGAGACGGCCACGCCACAGAGAATATAAGCCGGGTCCCGAGAGGGACCAGGGTGGTTGTTCAGCCTGGAATAAACCCTTCGTCTATGTCTACGTTCTACATTCTCCGTTCAACGAGTCTCAAACACGTGGACCCGGGCCGAAGGTGTTGGTCCGGGTCCCGTAGTAGCAGTTACGTTGTAACTAGTGTAGTAACTAGTGTAGTTACTATAGTGGAGTTAGCCTTGTGGTCACCACCTGGCTAACTACACTAGCTACGTAGTAACTAGTGTAGTAACTAGTGTAGTTAGCCTGGTGGTCACCACCAGTGTGTTGGAACTGAATAAATGTGTTGCCTCCAAGTCTGCGTCTGCGACTCAATTGAACTCATTACATATATATTTATAGTGTAAAGAAAACATGCAAATTTTACCTACGATTAGGGTGGTTGGCTGCGTATGGTGTGAAAGAAGTTCAACTTACATACAAAATTTTATGAGTCAACACCGTTTGTATGTTTAAACATAAGTAACTTACAGTCCTTTGTTACGGTCCACTGTTGGATGCAATGGCGGAGCCAGGATTTTCAGGTGGGGGGGGGCAACCCGTCCAGCAATGAATAATGATAGAGGAGTTGTTAGTAAGTAAGGAGTTGTTAGTAAGTAAGGACTTGTCCTTTGCTTTTTATTCGACGACGCGTGTGCGGCGATGGCGCAGCCATCGATCGAGGGTCGAATTCGAACCGCGTTGTGTGATCGGCATCGCGCTCGCTGAAGGTGTTGATGCCTTCAGGGAAGTCGTGTACTGGATACGCAACTGCGCACAATTCTGTAAGTCACTTATAACTGCTTTGCCGTTACTTATTGCCAATTATGGACTCAGACTATTGTCCTATCATCTCATAGAGTCCCTGGCACCTAATAATATGCTATACAGTGGCAGTGGGGGTCGCAAAATGTCGATTTATTACTAATAAACCCAAAGGGGGGGCACGTGCCACCCCCCCTCCCCCCCCACTGGCTCTGCCAGTGGCTGGATGGCAGCATTCAATTGTCGGTCCTGTGCGTGTGTTTGACCACACTTCACTATCCTTTTCAGTACGGGTTGAGTGAAGAAGGGTCAGTGCTGGGCGCAGGGGAGGGGATGTTAGCTGTGGCCGGGAGTTGAACTTTAGGTGGCAGGATCCACAGAGTGGCGTGCCAAGCCAATGCACCGTTGGACCCACCCAGTATGATAATAAATAAAAAGCATTAAAATGTTTGTTTAAAAAACACTGCTATGCATACAGGACGTCAACATGTCTGAGAACAAGACACAAGAGAAATTAGATGGTTTCCAAAAACCTGGATAGGACCTCCCCCAGGGAGACTCAGACTGAAACGAATGCCTGGTGTGGTCAATGCCAGCACTAGAGAGACAAAGGTGGACGGATGTGTACGTTACTTGTTCATTTTTAAATCTGGATCGAAAACTCATTTATTAAAAACTGCTTTTTGTGTTTCGTTTGTTGTCCTTCCCCCGCACCTCCGATGAGTACGGTTGGCTACGTACGGTGGAAAAGAAGTTCAACATACGTACATGCAGTAGGTGTTTGGCTACACCACTTAGTGTGACAGTCTGTACGGAGAGAGATGGAATTCCTGTGTTTATGTGTCAAAGGTTGGGCATGGTTTTGGCCAAACCACCACCACCACCTCATCTAATGAAGATGAACAGCTAATTTTTTGTCAATCCACGACTGTATGAATGCCTTCCCATGCCGTGCAGGTGATAATACTTCACCACACTGCTTAGTGCGGGTAGGTGAAGGCAGGGAGCATGCAAGCACGCGCATTCTGCCAGCCTTTAGAGGTGTGTTCACTAAAGGCACTTGCCCCAACGGTCCGTATGACTATGGGGGATCTTTGTACTTTTTTTGCACGTGTGTTTGTTTGCGTCGGTGTGTGGGATATGCACCCGAATATTTATACACAAAATGCACGGTGGCGGGCCGATGAAGCAGTGGTTAGCAAACCCTCTGCATGAACTCGGCCTACCTAAGTTCGATTCTAAGCAAAGGCTTACATCAGTGGTGAATGATGACTGCACCGGCCCCGGGCTTCCTTGCCCTCCACCAATCCACAGCGACCCACAACGGTGAAGTATGGCCAAACAACCCATCGCAAACACAGCCTGGGGCAGCCCTTCATCCAGCGGTGAATTGAAAAAAGGGCTATACACACACAAAGACAAAGGTCCCCGTTATTGTCTTAAAAATGTTTGCTCCCTAGTGGTGATATTTACACACCGCACCAGGTACTCATTTGAGGCCGAGTCGACCTATGGTGGGCCCAGGGCCGGTTCTGATCATCGTCACCGGTGTTGGCCGTGAGCGGGAATCGAACTCAGCTTGCCAGGTACGTAGGGCAACGTGCTCACCGATACCAGACCGCTCTCCGTACAGATGCACGCATGGGGCTCGTCGCGCGTGCACACACTCGCGCACCCGGCCAGTGTTGCGATGCGCTTCGTGTTTTTCCAGCGTACGTTTGAACACACTCCAAAGTTATCGATTTTTTTTCTGCTCAGCATGATGGAGAGGGCCCTTGTGCTTTAATAATGAGAGCCAGGACTACGCGTTGGAGGCGAGTCGGAGTGTTACCGCTTGCTTTGGGATGCTTGACGCAAGTCGACCGCAAACAGTGTTGACTTGCCGTTACTTCCTCCATTACTGTACCTCCACATTTCTCCTGCGTGCTTTGGCCTTCATGTTTGTTTTATTATTTACAAATTTTTATTCAGATTTTTTTCCCATTGACATCATGCCAGAATTGTTCATTCGCACCCACCCTGTGGACGCCGCCGTGGCGAGACGTTAAATACCTCGGCTGGTATACAAGGAGGGTCATGGGTTCGATCCCGACACCGATGACTGCATATTTGGAGTTTGCGTGTCCTCTCTCCCCGTGGTCGCGTTGATTTTTCTCCGGGTCCTCCGGTTAATTACCTCCGGTTAATTCCCTCCACATTTAGAAACAGACGTCTTGAGTAATTGGCTGCTTTTCATTTCCATATGATGGGCCACTTCGTTGGGCTATCATGTGGCCAGGTCGCTTCTGAAAAATAGCTACATAGCTCAGTGGGGATTACTTGGTAACATTTAAATAGTTTTAGTTCATAGTCTGCTATAGAGCACGGTCCGTGGAAGTAGACATCGCATAACTACTTCAGAAATGCCTTCAATTGAACATCCTAGCCACACCAGGGCCACTGCACTTTCATGCACCCTAACTGTAGATGTGTCAATCACATGAGAGTCCAATACATTGTGTACACATTTTCAATGGAAAATATGCGAATTCGGCATTGTTCACTTCTTTATTAGCGCACTCATTGGTGGCTGAACCGAGACAATCAACTCGCTACCACTTGGGGAGTCGGTGTAATTGCAAGTGGCCGAAACGTAGCATTGACCCAGGATCTCAGAGATGCTGACTCAACGCTCCGGACACCCTAAGCCACTCAAAACAACTACCTCCCTTCCACCTCCGATTGTTTATTTTCTAACCGCTCTGCTGTGGCACCTTGGAGGCTTTGCTGGCCACGTTTGTGTGCGGCTTCAATTGGTTCCTATGAGCCAAGCATAGCAACCAGTGGGCCATGATGCAGGCAGAGTTGTAAAGTAGTTGCCGTCTCGGAAAATAACTTATTCACGAGCCCTGGATGGACTGGTAGGCATTTAATCATGCACAGCGGGTGGCTAAATCCGCTGTAAGGATTTACTCCAGTGCCTTCTCATTAGTGCATAACTGCACATGTGAACTCATCATTAGGAAGAAAAACTTACTATATTGTGATTTATATGCAGGTGTGTACGTGTACGTGTGTGTGCGCGCGCGCAGCGTGGAGCGGTGGCGCAGTGGTTAACGCACTTCGCTTTGAACTCGGCGACTCAAGTACGATGCTCGGCAGCGGCTCACGTCAGTGGCGAGTGACGTCTGCACCGCTCCTGGGTCCCCCCCACGCCGCCGCCCCTTCAGCTCCCCATGACCGACGTGGTTATGGGGGGGGGGGGGGTGGAGGCCTTCATCCAGCAGTTGGTTGACAGATGGCTGTCAATTATAAGGCGGTGGTATTTGTTTTTACATTAACAGTGGCTGGTGTGTAGATGTCATAGTGATTCTCCAACATTGTTCTCCGCTCCTGGAATCATTTTTTTATGAACTGTAAACCGTTTTACTCGCCTCGCGAGTTCGCGTCGCTCATTTTGGTCGGAGTTTACTTGCCACCGGGCCATCAGGTTAAAGAGGCCCAACGCATGCTCGCCGACCAGATTCTGAGTGTGGATCGAGCAAATCCAGATTCGCTGGTTATCGTACTTGGCGACTTTAACAAAGGTAATCTCAGCCACGAACTCCAAAAAATGCATACAATTCATTAAATGCCCTACCAGAGAAGGGAACACTCTGGATCACTGCTACACTACAGTCAGTAAAGCCTACCACGCCGTCCCCCGAGCAGCACTGGGACACTCTGACCATGCCATGGTCCACCTGATTCCTACATACAGGCAGAAACTAAAGCTCTGTAAACCTGCTGTGAGGACATCTAAACAGTGGACCAGTGAGGCTGTGGAGGATTTGGGGCGTGCTTGGACTGTACTGACTGGGATATGTTCACGACTGCTACCAATAGTATGGATAAACTCACAGAGGCTGTGACGTCGTACATCAGCTTCTGTGAGGACTGCTGTATTCCAACACGTACCAGGGTGAACTTCAACAACAACAAGCCCTGGTTTTCAGCAAAGCTCAGAAGGTTGAGGTTGGAGAAGGAGGAAGCGTTTAGGAGTGGGGATGGAGACAGATTCAAGGAGTCGAAGAACATGTTTAGCAACGCGGTGGGAGAGGCTAAACGACTGTACTCAGAGAGACTAAAACACCAGTTCTCTGCTAACGACTCTGCTTCTGTCAGGAGAGGTCTCAGGCAGATCACCAACTACAAGCCCAGAGCCCCCCACACCACTAACGACTCCTGCCTGGCCAACGAACTGAACGAGTTCTACTGCAGATTTTAAAGACAATTGGACTGTCCTGAACTACCCCTCCCCACCCAAAAGGCCCCATCCCCCACCCCTACTACAGAGACGACTCTCTCCTTTCAGGAGGGAGAAGTTAATAGACTTTTCAAGAGGCAGAACCCACGCAAAGCAGCTGGGCCGGACTTTGTCTCTCCAGCCACCCTCAGGCACTGCGCTGACCAGCTGTCTCCGGTGTTCACCAACATCTTTAACACCTCCCTGGAGACATGCCATGTACCAGCCTGTCTCAAGTCCTCCACCATCATCCCTGTGCCCAAAAAGCAAAGGCCAACAGGACTAAATGATTATAGACCGGTCGCCCTTACCTCTGTGGTAATGAAGTCTTTTGAGCACCTGGTCCTGGCAAACCTCAAAGCCATCACAGACCCTCTCCTGGACCTCCTTCAGTTTGCCTACAGAGCCAACAGGTTTGTGGACGACGCAATTAACATGGCCCTCCACTTCACCCTACAGCATCTGGACTCCCCAGCATCCTACGCCAGGATCCTGTTTGTGGACTTCAGCTCTACCTTCAACACCATCATCCCTGCCCTGCTTCAGGACAAGCTCTTCCAGCTGAACGTGCCCGACTCCACCTGCAGGTGGATCACAGACTTCCTGTCTGACAGGAAGCAGTGCGTTAAGCTGGGAACACAAGTCTCTGACTCCAGGTCCATCAGCACCGGAACTCCTCAGAGCTGCGTCCTTTCCCCACTCCTCTTCTTCCTGTACACCAACAGCTGCACCTCCAATCATCTGTCCGTCAAACTGTTGAAGTTTGCGGACGACACCACCCTCATTGGGCTGATCTCTGGTGGGGATGAGTCTGACTATAGGTGGGAAGCTGACAACCTGGTGACCTGGTGTAGCCAGAACAACTTAGAGCTAAATGCTCTAAAGAGAGTTGAGATGGTTGTGGACTTCAGGAAGAATACAGCCCCACTCACCCCATCACCCTGTGCGACTCCCCAGTCAAAACTGTAGAGTCCTTCCACTTCCTGGGCACTATTCTCTCCCGGGACCTCAAGTGGGAACTGAACATCAGCTCCCTCACCAAGAGAGCTCAACAGAGGATGTATTTACTACGGCAGCTGAGAAATTCAACCTGTCAAAGACAATGATGGTGCAATTCTATACAGCGATCATTGAATCCATCCTCACCTCCTCCATAACCGTCTGGTACGCTGCTGCCACTGCCAAGGACAAGAGCAGACTGCAGCGTATCAGCCACACTGCTGAGAAGGTAATTGCCTGCAATCTACCAACCCTCGAGGACCTGCACATGACAAGGACCATGAGGCGAGCGAGGAAGATTGTGGCCAATTCCTCCCACCCTGGACACTCTCTGTTCCAGATACTCCCCTCCAGCAGAAGGCTTCGGTCCATCAGGACCAAAACCTCACGCCACAAAAACAGTTTCTTCCCATCCGCTGCTGGCCTCTTCAACAAGGCCAAGGGCTTACACTGACTTTAAAATTTTATCTACAAAATGACACCTTGCCATATTTACACTATGTTACCCTATTTGTATTTTTTTATTTTTAGATTGTATTTATAGCTACTTTATATTCAATATTTATTAATTTTTTTACATACTTTAGCCCCTTAGTGTTAGTTAGACTTTGTATCTTTAGTATAGTTAGACTTGTATACCACTCATTCAAGATTTAAGATTCCTATGTGTTGAATGTATGCACCTTCCTGCCAAAGTAAATTCCTTATCCGTGCGAACTTTCATGGCGAATAAAACCCTTTCTGAGTCTGATTCTGATGTACGTGCACATATTTAGTGAGAGGGAATGAGCTGGAGAAGGTGATTGGACAAAAGTGGTGGTGGTAAGAGGGAATGAGTTTAAGGAGATGATTTGAGAATTGGTGGTGAGAGGGAATGAGCCGAGTGAAGGTGATTGAGTTGAGATGATTTGGGAAAAGAGCGAGAGGAAGGAGAATGGAGGCGATGGTCGACGATGATCAGCCTGGAAGGACGTAAGGACAGAGGAATGAAGCAGCACAACACAGGGACGTGGAGGAAGAGAATTGTCCCAGGGGCCTGCTTTGGGACAGAATGAGTAATGGCGTACAAGTAATCTGTATTCAGGTATCCCTCGATTTACTTAAAGGGATGGGTTCTGAAAATAACACAAAAACGCACGTAAAACGAAATGCCTTAAATCGAAATGGCCATTCCCATTAATTTAAGACGAACATTGTGGGATGTTGTTTTGGACAGTGAATACAACTCTACTCCTAACGCAACAAAAAAAATATCCACCAATATAACGTTTCACGATTCAAGAATGATTGCGAAGTAGATAAATATATTTAAAAAACCCGACCGAATAGTAATTCAGTTAAAACCAAAACAATTAACCTTTCCAGGGAACTCGCCCTAAGATGTGCACCTGTTCGAATGTCTGGCAAGGCGATGGTGTGGAGGCGTTGCTGTTGCACTGCACAAGAACACGGCGACGCTGTCGCGGATGGATGACGACGCAGCCTCTTGTTTGACGACCTCGTGGCGAGTGCCATGGGATATTTCGTGAACGCGGTTATTCGATTTCGTTCATCGAAAAGTGCCCAGAATTCGTCAATTGCGTTCAAGCGAAATTCCACAATCCGAACGTTCAGAAATCGAGGAATACCTTGTACGTACGATAATCTCGTGCATGTATCGGTTACATGGATGTATACAAAGATGTAATTTCATAGCGCATGCCACACCTGGCCCACGAGCGGTTGCAGAATATTGCTCCACCACCAAGAATACTCGCCGTGCCATTTTCTGTTTCATATGTAAAGTATGTGTGGAAAAGTTACACGTCCAAATCTGATCGCCACTCCCTCTAAATGGCAGCTGATATGGTAACTTCCAATCGGGCCACGGATAGAGGACGTATGACGACCCACAGTCATGTGCTCTGTAGAAACATCGTGGACCAAGTGTCACTCAGTAATTTTCAGAGGGCGGACACTTTCGTCGATAAGACATCATCAGTGTGAGGGCCACCACACCATTTGAAACCATTGCAGTGCGACAGCACGCTGGGGTGTTTTCACATTTGCGTATTGTCAGGGGCCGTCAGGGGCCTGCCGGCCTTGCATTTAAGAACACTGGCTTCGACACAAGTCCGGCACGATGGAATTTCTCTACCAAGTTGCCAAAGGTGGTCAATGCTATTATTGCATTGCTTGTCGTAACCACTGAAATATTTCATAAATGCAATTGCTTGCTCACGCCACCGCTGGTGAGTTAGAGCCTTCGCTAGTCGGAAGCTCCAAAGAGCAACTCTGGAGCGCATTCTTCTTAAAATGCTGGCAGAGATGTCTTGGAAGAGATGGGGGGTTCACACACTTTACCCCATCACGGGTGACTAACTGCGGTGTACCTCATCATACTGCTGCGTTGACAGAGACGTGGGTGGATGTAAAGCAAGCAAATACATGTCAGTACTTTCAACTTCCGTGCCGCATGATTGAAACGATTTCCAGCCGCTTGCTCACCGCTACTCCGCGGCAGAATCCCCCTGCTGACGAACATTGCCATTCCTCCTCCCCCACCTTGTCCGCTTACCGCCCTCGATCCACACTCCCTGTCTAAACCACACGCTCGACACGTCTAATTAGCGTGCGGGCGAGCGGAGAGCCACCTGGATGTAGACGCCACCACGTGCGTCCCCCCCGCCACCTCACTTGTGTTCAAGCAAGTGTCACATGAAACGATTTTTTTTTATCAACGCACTTTATACAAACAGCCCTGTGAGTAAGTAAGGACATTTCTTATTGCGCCCTCTTATCACGAATGCGCATTGATCACACGTTGGGGGAGGCTCTCCGAAACAACGCTGTTTTGAGTCGGTTGCAAAACTGGCTCAGAGTCAGGGGTGGATCCCGAACACGAGCTATGTGGGGGTAGCTCCCGGGTTCCGTGTTTGCAGTGGCTGGCGTCCATCTCCCCCCATCCCCATCAGAAAGATCCACCGTGGTGGTTCTCTTCACGTGGTCTCTCTCTCACTCACTCAATAACTCGCTCCCAACCACTGCTGCCGCCACCACCGCCGCTAACCGCGCACCCCACACTCCAGCCCCTCAACACCCATCGCCAGCCACCCAGCCACCCACCCAGCTAGCCAGCCGATTTTAAATGAATTCAATATTCGTAATTTTTTTTCTTTTTAAACCACGGGCGAGTGTCAAAATCCGCGCGAAAAGGCGCGCAACGCCTGTCGGTGGGAATTTTGCGCCGAGAGCCGAGGGGGGCTTTTGGCAAGTGGGTGGCTGGCTGGCTCCGCTCTCTCTACCTTGCGACTTCGTCCGCTCGCCGTAGTCCCATCGAATTTCACGCGCGCGAATCACCCCCCCCCCACGCACGCGCCAGCACGTGCGCGCAATCTCAAGCCGCGTTCTCAACAGTTTACCTCCTCCGGCTTGGCTTTTTTTTCTCGTTTGCCTTGTGAAGGGGCCGGTGGTGTGTTTTTTTTTTCTTTGGACAAATAATGCATTGACTTTAGTTTTGCAACTTCGCCCCCCACCGAAGTTCAGATCGGTTACAGACATCAGCCAGGGGGGGGGCAAAAGTCGCCCCCTCCAACACCACCCCCCACAACCCCATTGATTACGGATAAATTATTTCTGCAACTTTGAGAAATGTGGCATCTTGAATATTTAAATGTGAGATCGGAAAATGAGAGTGGAACACACGGCCTCCTTGTCTGGTTTAGATTCTCGTTTTGCCAATTTTGAGGCCAACAGTTTACACCTCAAAGTGTGTTTTTCCTCTCTCTGACTTGCTCGTGCAAAACGAGTTTTAAAATCCATTGCTGCCTTCACCCCCCCCACCGTGTGTCGTTCAATCACTTCCAGGCATGTCAGTGCGCAGATATATTTGGTGTGCTATCCGTTTGCATACAGACGTTTAACCTTGTGTTTTTGAACATGAACACGCTATTTCCTTTAAACTATGTCATCTCATTTATTAAAATGAAAGCTCACCGAAATCCACGATGTAGTATCATCATCGGCATATTTGCTCTATCCACTGTTGGATGAAGGCCTACCCCAAGTCACGGTCATCCCCAACAGGCTCGCGATAACGTGAGCTGACCTGACCGCCCCATCTCCACAGCGGTTGTGATCGCGGATGCGTTACCCTCCTTGGGCTGCCACTCCGTTTCCACTCTTGACCATTTCGCCATCAATGTCTAGTCGGTTGTCCTTCCCCCGCACCTCCGATCAGCACGATTGGCTATGTACGGTGCGAAAGAAGTTCAACGTGTATACACGCATTTGCTTCCCAAGCCTATTTTACTTTTCTTAACATACAACAATGTGTCTCTATTATTTTGATTTGTGCTCCAATCCCATGCTTGGAATTACACGGAAGATTCCATTGCAAGGTCGTGTACTCGAATAATAAGTATTATTGTTATTATTATTAGTGACTAGTCATATTCAAAGTTAGCATCCTGGCTATGTTGCTACCACATCTACGATCTCCTCTTGTGAACAATGTCACAGGTCATTCGAAGTCTACACTGGATAAGAAATTAATTCCTTACCATGCAAAGAAAAGGCACGTGAATGTATTGTACATTAAGCCACCTACACCATAATGCTACTTTGTAAGCCCTGTAAGCGATTTACACCACAACGAATTGTTCACAATTCTGAGCTATGATTAGATCCACGAATTTGTCCAAACATTTTTTTGCTTAATTTCTACCATTTATCATTTCTTTTTCCCCATCTCTCGCACTCTTTCGTCCAATCCGCTTCCAATAAACGCAACATTCGGAACACAATCTCCGTGCATAGCAACATCGCGCCAATCCTCGCGTCAAACAATTCTATTCAAAAGCGGAATGAGAAAGAGAATCGATTTGAATCCAAGAATCGCTGCATCGCTGAATGGCTGTTCATGAAGACTCGTGTGTAACGTTGGCCGACCCAATCCACTCCAAGCCATCGCACCGGGGCCAAGTCAAGTGCCGTGGTTAACGATCAAATCCCATAGGTATGCGCAGCTCCTGCTAGACATGAGCAGATCGACATAGCAGGCACGGTGGAATAGGAAAGAGACTTTCAAAGTGGGGAGGGGGGGGGGGCTTGGATTCTTATGTGCTCACAAGCATCATTAGGGGCTCCGCATGAAAGGCTGAGGGGTCCCAACAGTGTCATGGGGGTCTGCGCTTGAGCCATATGGAAGCAACCATCATGTCCTGATGCTGGCCCTGGCTTCTACCAACTGTCATTATTATTACGCACGTTAAGTGGCATCGTTCAAACAGTTGAGAAGAGTCGGTGGGCTCGGGCAGGACGCGCCGTGGCCGACGGAAGGGAACGATGGTCTCTGGTGAAGACAAACAGTGAGGTGGGGGCGGGCAAGGAATGGAACGCGTCCGAGTGGACGGCCGTGGCTGGAGATGGGTGAATTGGGTTTGTGTGCAGGTGGCTAGGTCGATTATTAACATCACACGATGGCGAATGATGATGCTGATGGCTTGCGTTGCCAGTGGCTGCTGCTGCTGATGATGACGATGGTGGTCCATTTTACATCGACAACTGTGTGGGTTTGCATGATATTTTGACAGTGGCACGCACCTTTAATTATTGTGAAAGATGAAAGTGACAATCGTGAACAAGAAGATGTTCATATTAAAATTGTGGAACACGTACTCACGGATGTATAAACAAATATAGATGTACGGTTTTTGTGAGGATCAGAAAATATACATATCACATTCTAAAAAAAAATATTACGCATGCCCCCCATTTGCGGGTAATATAAAAAAAATACTTTAAATATTTAAACAACATTTACGAGAGAAAAAAAACCTACTTAAACTTAAGCAATCATTAGCCACTAATAGCTCAATAGCCACAAGGCAAAGAGGTCTTGCAAAAATGCAATTTTCTATGAGAAATAACACTTTACTCAAGGCCATAAATAATTCAGTTGCACATTTAAATGCGGTCTTATAATCTGCATGCCGGGATAGACCGCCACCCTGTACATTTGTTTAAAACGTGCGTGCATATACATACACACACATGCACAGGGAATGCACATTATTACACGTGGCTCTGGATAAAATGTAATGCATGCAAACGGGAGTAATATTTAAAACTGGTGTGTATAATGGTTATTAGAATCAAATGTATCAACACAGCTAGGCCTTTTAGGAGACAGACCCCACAAATGTACCGCTGTCCATTATGTTATGAATACGGTCGTTTGCATCATCAATCAGCCATGGTCAATCCACTGCTGGATGAAGGCCTCTTCGCAAGCCACTGTGAACTCGTCATAATAATGTGACAGGCAAAAAAAGAAATCTAAAATTAACGACGTTTTTTTTAAAATCACATGGGTACCAGATTAATTATGGAACTAAAGTAATCCTCACTAAATTAATCCCACTCCAATAATGTCTAAAACAATCAAGACAATTTATGAATAATGGCATAATAATTTAAATACATTGAATACCAAAAAGCTGAAACAACCGTATATTTTATTCTGTTCGTTCATCGCTTAAATGCTGCTGGATAATATTTGTCTACAAAGCCAGCAAGCTGATGGACTAAAACAGATGTATTTGTATGGATGTATATGGAGACAAAACGGCGTTCTGTTTGTACGTGCTGTTACTAAAATGCTCCATCACAACGCATCTGAAGGGGTTTTCTCTCTCGTTGCCTCGTGTTGTTATGTCGGGCACAGGTGCTGGGTTACATCGCTTGTTCGCGGGAGGTGGGGGAGATCTTTTAGGGGACCTTGATCCAGCGGCGGATGGACCATGGCTGATGATGATTGTCTTGTGTTAGGTGAGTGGCATTCAAAGGCGGTATTTGAAAGAAAGAAAAGCCTAGAATAACGTGCCACATTAATATTTCACTTTTATAATGAAACAACCAGGAGCTTACTTACTCATTTGCAGCTGGTAGCGTGCACTTTTAATAAGAAGTGAATTTAAGGTCTTTGCAATATCATAACAACAGATGATGGTATTCTGCGAAGCAAAGCAGGCCTGTGTCTTTAACGTGCAATCGTCTGCGTGACATACGTAGGAGTCTCAACTAAAAACCAAACAAAATATCAACCAATCGGCAAAGGGAAAATTAAGTCGAGGGGCAGTTTTGCAGTTACAACGGCCGGGTGGAAAATGTTAGCACGAGTGCGCGCACGCACGCACACAAAGATCCCCCGTGTAGCCTTAACAGACTGTAGGGGCAAATGCTTTTAGCGAACACCTTTAAAGACCGGTACGGCACACGAGGGGGAGGGTGGCTAACACCACGCCCGGCTGCCTTTGTCTCCCTAGCGACGATGTTTACACATCGCACCGGGTACTCATTTGAGGCCGAGTCGACCTAGGGGAGGCCCAGGATCGGTTCAGACAATCGTTACTGGTGTTGGCCGTTAGCGGGGATCGAACCCTGGTCGCCAGGTTCGTAGCGCAGCGTAGCGCTAACCGCTACACTACCGCTCCCCACACACACACACATACGGGCACACACACACACAACAGCCCTCGCCGAGGAAAGAACAGCTCTGGTCCAATATTGACAGCGACCCGTCGCTCGCACTTTATGGCCAAGATGAATGCCGTGGTTGAGGCTGTTTAATCTATATTAGCCAAGCCCTGAGGCTATGCTTTCTCTCCAACCCGCCCCCCCATCCAAAACTCAGCCTAGCTCAGCCAGCCGTGCTTCCAGACCCAAGCACCCAGACACAGCCCCCCCCCTACTCAACCGCCTACCCCGCCTCCCTACCTTCCTACCCCCTTCTTGCTAGTCCCTGCAGTCTGAGGTCCCCTTTTGCTCCCCAGCCACCCACCCACCCGCCCGTCTGTGTGTGTGTGTGTGAGCGGCACACGCGGCGATCCGCCTCCTATTTTAATAGCCACGGACTCTTGTCTCTGGCGTGGCTGCGAAAATTGAGTGAGCTTGATAAATCTGCCCGTTGATCAGGTGATTGATCACACCGTCGCAAGGTCGTCGGGTCTTTATCGGATAATTTCCTTTAGCCCGGGGCCTCTTTTCCTCCCATGCGCGTCTTGCACGCACGCACGGACGCACACGCGCGCGCGCGCGCTGACACACAAACACACACGCGCGCGCGGCGTATATATGTGTGCGTGCACACACACACACACCACAAACACGCTCACACACAAACAAACCGTAACACAACCACGCGTGTGCAGCCACGCAATCACAACCGTGCACACAGACGAACAGACACGTGCACACACACAGATGCATACGTCTGTATGGGCGCGGTTGGCTACGTACGGCGCGAAAGAAGTTCAACATACATACGTACATGCACACATCGACACAACATCAACCGCCCATCGTCACTAAGTGGCGGTGACGCCACCACGGCACTTGTGCCAGGCTAGGTGCACACACACACAAAGACAAAGATCCCCCGTACAGCCTTAACAGACGGTTCGGTCAAGTACTGTTAGGGAGCACCTACGTCGGCCTACACGGCGCACGAGAGGGTGGGTGGCCAATGTCACGCCCGGCCGCCTTTGTTTCCCGAGTGGCGATGTTTACACACTGCACCAGGTACTCATTTGAGGCTTAGTGGACCTAGGGAAGGCTCAGAACCGGTTCAGATATCCGTCAGAGAAATTGTCCGATATTCATCACGGTTCGTGCGAGAATCGAACTCGGATAAGCACGGTTTGGCAACGTACGGAGCGAAAGCAGTTCAACTTACAAACACTACAGCGAGCTAACCACGCTACCGCTGCCCACACAACCAGAACGCACACGCACACGCACGCACGCACGCGCACACGTACGCGCACCTCAACTCACCTCTTCGTGTGTCGAGCCTGGAGCATTCAGACCCCAGCCACTTTCCACACCGCACCATCTCAGCAGCACTCGCTTTGCTGATATTTGATTCAAGGAGAGGCATATTCTTTGAATGCCCTTGCAGGTTGTAGAAATTTGGCACTTTTGTTTAGCGTTTCGGTGTGAAATGATGATGATGTAATTATTCGCGATAGGGCAATGTTGAGGGGGGAGTGTGGGGGTCACACAAACATGGACCCAATACATGCGAAACACATTCGTCAACACACTCAGGGTCGAAACAAGGCAATGTATCTAGGCGACGTTTCGGGCAGTGGACCTTCTTCATGGAACATCAATGAATAAGGCCAATTATTCAAAGCACATCAATGGAGCAGGAGGAGGAGGGGTTGGGGGCAGGAGGACCATTCTTAATAACACGTGACGTGCCATGATTAAGGGCCATTGCCCAAAACGGCCGCAGTCGTTGTTGATCGACGTGCCGAGTTTTTTTTTCCGTGCACCACTACCACACCTTGTGAAGGCCTCTCATTTCTTTTTGAGTATTCGAGAAGCCTTTTTTTTTGGGGGGGGGTCTACCGGACCACTAAACAATTAAATTAAACAAACAAATTTTTGTTTATTATTTTACCAGGTAAGGCCCCACTGAGCTATAAAACACAAATGGTAGCCCAACGAAGTGGCTTGTCACGTGGAAATGTATAGCAGCCAAACACCCTGAATGCATGTCGATTCTAAATGTGGAGGGAAAACCCGGAGGACCCGGAGAAAAATCCACACGACCACGGGCAGAGAGACACGCAAACTCCATATATACAGCAGGAGTCAGGGTTGTGATCGAACCCACGACCTCCTGCATACCAAGCGAGGGATATAACATCTCACCACGGCGGTGCAGAAGGACATCAGCCATTCATGGGAAAACATTGCATTTGGATTTGGTAGATAACAAATATCAAAACGCACAATTGCCTTGCAGCGCCTTATTCACATTTCACATAGATAACTAATTATGCTTCGTGTGGTTTTTGTGTCGTTTTTATTTTAATCCACAAAGTGCCGTTTGACGTCACCGATTGCCGAGCCAACTGAAAAAAATAACCTCAAGACATTGCCGGGATATGAGAAAATGTGATTGGGATTACATTGTAAAAATGTCTGTTATTTTCCCCATAATGTGCTCCAAAATGTAATCACCTCCATTATTTATTAAGGCATTATGTGTGCGAGAGTGAGCGAGAGTGAGCGAGAGAGAGAGTGAGTGAGGGATTGTGGGTGTAAAAAAGAATTCCGCTGCAATATCTGAAACCTCTCTTAAATTCCTGCGGTTATAAAATTGCGCGCAGCACATCAAGACAGAGGTGATGACTTGCCGGGGTGAACACACGCACACGGAAGCTTAAAAGCTGAATTACGTCTACATACATATTTAAGGGGAGCGGTGGCGCAGTGAATAGCGCGCTAAGCGAGTTTCATTCCTCGTATTATGACCCCTCGCTTGTTCGTACACCGACCCACACCAATCATTATGGTGAAGTATGGTCAGAAACCTACCCCCCCCCCCTCCATTACCAATTCAGTGTTGGGAGGCCTCCATCCTCGGAGTGAATTGGGTGGCATTGTATATTAAAACATTACAAAAACTATAACAAATGTATACACTTTTTTATTTTACCAGGTAAGGCCCACTAAGCCGTACAACTCTTTTTCAGGAGTGACATGGCCACAAATGATAGCTCAACGAAGTGGCTTATCATCATGTGGAACTGTACTGCAGCCACGTACTCCAAAACGCGTGATGTTGATTCTAAATGTGGAGGGAAAATCCGGAGGACCCCGGAGAAAAGTCCACGCGAACACGGGAAGAACACGCTAACTCCAAACATACAGCAGGCGGCTTGGTCGGGATTAAACCCACGACCTCCTGTATAACAGGCGAGGTAGTTAACATTTTGCCACCACGGTGAACTACATTCGGAGGTATAGCCCAGTGGTCGGCATGCTTGCCACAGAGCCAGGTTCGGTAACATTACCCATCTGTTAATGTTGTGGGGGACTGCCATAACCCTGTGTCCACTGCCGACCTGCCAGCGATTGGGACATGAAAGCAACACCTGTGACATCACGTAGGTAAAATAAAATAAAACAACTAAATTAAATCACGACGTTTCGGAGGCAACGCAAGCTTCCGTCTTCAGGAGGAATAGTCACAGCTTGCGTTGCCTCCGAAACGTCGTGATTTAATTTAGTTGTTTTATTTTATTTTACCTACGTGACTTCACCGAAAAAGCCAAAGAGTATGAATCCTTGCAGTCACGAAAGCTTCAAATCTAGAAGAACCTGTGACATCATTCGCAAGAGAAAACCTCTGCGTGGCAGAGTCGGACAACATTCTATAAACGTAAGTGGTATGTCCCGTATCGCATTACTTGGTGATAGGCTAAATACGGCAGTGGTGCGCACGCACACTTGACAAAAAAACAAAACTCACATTCATCAATAACACTGGGGCCTCGCATAAAAGTAAACGACGTTTTGGGCAATGGCCCTTAATCAAAGATGTGTTCTGAATGGGATCATGAAGGGAGAAGACCCACATGATGTACTATGAAGAAGCATCATTGCCCAAAACACCACCTATTGTAAACTCCCCCACCCCCCCCCCCCCCCCCCACATTTCAGACCAGAGTTTTATTGACCAATGTGTTGAGTTCGTTTTTTATCAGCTCATGTGATGCCATGAATTCGTGTTTGTTCGCGTGCGAGGGGCGATGACCGATGCGGATGAGACTGGTTATGGAGTGGCAGCCAAAGGCGAGAAACACGCCTGAGAGGACAAACAATCGGCAGAAGACGGAGAGAGCGGCGGAGTGCGCGATGGTTCTCGGGTGAGGAAGGCCTTCATCCAGCAGTGGATAGACAATGGATGGCGATTATAATTAAAAGGGGGTGCCTTTTTGTTGTTGTTGTCGTGATTGCTAAATATATTTGCGGATCGTAACGCACAAGCCTCTCACCTGGCTAAGGAGACAATACGTGGGGGACACCAGTCAGGTTGGTGACACTGGGATGGCCACACCAAGGCCACTGGAGTGAATCTCACAAGTGTCAGACGCAGATTCCCCAAAAAAAAACCTCTTGGGGCTCGACGTTTCTCTACTCCACCACAATGAACACAAGGTAGGCGACCGCTCGCCAAGTGGCGGATCTGATATGAAACGTTGAAACGTCAATGATGATAACAACAAATTATTATAATAATCGCAACAGGTACAAGAGTAGCCCTGCAATTCCTTGCTCATGTCACTGCAGGTGGAAGCCGTCTCAACCAGAATGGAGCTCAAGAGGGCCCCCCCCCCCCAATCTTCCACGCTGGCCAAACATCTTGAACGATGTGGGATGTTACTCTCTTCACCAAACATCTTGAACGATGTGAGATGTCACTCTCTTCACCAAACATCTTGAACGATGTGGGATGTCACTCCCTTCACCAAACATCTTGAACGATGTGGGATGTCACTCCCTTCACCAAACATCTTGAACGATGTGGGATGTCACTCCCTTCACCAAACACCTTGAACGATGTGGGATGTTACTCCCTTCACCAAACATCTTAAACGATGTGGGATGTCACTCCCTTCACCACACATCTTGAACGATGTGGGATGTCACTCCCTTCACCAAACATCTTGAACGATGTGGGACGTTACTCCCTTCACCAAACATCTTGAACGATGTGGGACGTCACTCCCTTCACCAACATCTTGAACGATGTGGGATGTCACTCCCTTCACCAAACATCTTGAACGATGTGGAACGTCACTCCCTTCACCAAACATCTTAAACGATGTGGGATGTCACTCCCTTCACCAAACATCTTGAACGATGTGGGATGTTACTCCCTTCACCAAACATCTTAAACGATGTGGGATGTCACTCCCTTCACCACACATCTTGAACGATGTGGGATGTCACTCCCTTCACCAAACATCTTGAACGATGTGGGACGTTACTCCCTTCACCAAACATCTTGAACGATGTGGGACGTCACTCCCTTCACCAACATCTTGAACGATGTGGGATGTCACTCCCTTCACCAAACATCTTGAACGATGTGGAACGTCACTCCCTTCACCAAACATCTTAAACGATGTGGGATGTCACTCCCTTCACCAAACATCTTGAACGATGTGGGATGTTACTCTCTTCACCAAACATCTTGAACGATGTGAGATGTTACTCTCTTCACCAAACATCTTGAACGATGTGAGACGTTACTCTCTTCACCAAACATCTTGAACGATGTGGGATGTTACTCCCTTCACCACACATCTTGAACGATGTGGGATGTCACTCCCTTCACCAAACATCTTGAACGATGTGGGATGTTACTCCCTTCACCAAACATCTTGAACGATGTGAGACGTTACTCTCTTCACCAAACATCTTGAACGATGTGGGATGTTACTCCCTTCACCAAACATTTTGAACGATGTAGGACGTCACTCCCTTCACCAAACATCTTGAACGATGTGGGATGTTACTCCCTTCACCAAACATCTTGAACGATGAGAGATGTTACTTCCTTCACCAAACATCTTGAACGATGTGAGATGTTACTCCCTTCACCAAACATCTTGAACGATGTGGGACGTTACTCCCTTCACCAAACATCTTGAACGATGTGGGATGTCACTCTCTTCACCAAACATCTTGAACGATGTGGGATGTCACTCTCTTCACCAAACATCTTGAACGATGTGGGATGTTACTCCCTTCACCAAACATTTTGAACGATGTGGGATGTCACTCCCTTCACCAAACATCTTGAACGATGTGGGATGTCACTCCCTTCACCAAACATCTTGAACGATGTGGGATGTTACTCCCTTCACCAAACATCATGAACGATGTGGGATGTTACTCCCTTCCCCAAACATCTTGAACGATGTGGAATGTCACTCCCTTCACCAAACATCTTGAACGATGTGGGACATCACTCTCTTCACCAAACATCTTGAACGATGTGGGATGTCACTCCCTTCACCAAACATCTTGAACGATGTGGGATGTCATTCCCTTCACCAAACATCTTGAATGATGTGGGATGTCATTCCCTTCACCAAACATCTTGAACGATGTGGGATGTCACTCCCTTCACCAAACATCTTGAACGATGTGGGATGTCATTCCCTTCACCAAACATCTTGAATAATGTGGGATGTCATTCCCTTCACCAAACATCTTGAACGATGTGGGATGTCACTCCCTTCACCACACATCTTGAACGATGTGGGATGTCACTCCCTTCACCAAACATCTTGAACGATGTGGGATGTCATTCCCTTCACCAAACATCTTGAACGATGTGGGATGTCACTCCCTTCACCAAACATTTTGAACGATGTGGGATGTTACTCCCTTCACCAAACATCTTGAACGATGTGGGATGTCACTCCCTTCACCAAACATCTTGAACGATGTGGGATGTCATTCCTTTCACCAAACATCTTGAACGATGTGGGATGTCATTCCCTTCACCAAACATCTTGAACGATGTGGGATGTTACTCCCTTCACCACACATCTTGAACGATGTGGGATGTCACTCCCTTCACCAAACATCTTGAACGATGTGGGATGTCACTCCCTTCACCAAACATCTTGAACGATGTGGGACGTCACTCCCTTCACCAAACATCTTGAACGATGTGGGATGTCACTCTCTTCACCAAACATCTTGAACGATGTGGGATGTCACTCTCTTCACCAAACATCTTGAATGATGTGGGATGTCATTCCCTTCACCAAACATCTTGAACGATGTGGGATGTCACTCCCTTCACCAAACATCTTGAACGATGTGGGATGTCATTCCCTTCACCAAACATCTTGAATAATGTGGGATGTCATTCCCTTCACCAAACATCTTGAACGATGTGGGATGTCACTCCCTTCACCACACATCTTGAACGATGTGGGATGTCACTCCCTTCACCAAACATCTTGAACGATGTGGGATGTCATTCCCTTCACCAAACATCTTGAACGATGTGGGATGTCACTCCCTTCACCAAACATCTTGAACGATGTGGGATGTTACTCCCTTCACCAAACATCTTGAACGATGTGGGATGTCACTCCCTTCACCAAACATCTTGAACGATGTGGGATGTCATTCCTTTCACCAAACATCTTGAACGATGTGGGATGTCATTCCCTTCACCAAACATCTTGAACGATGTGGGATGTTACTCCCTTCACCACACATCTTGAACGATGTGGGATGTCACTCCCTTCACCAAACATCTTGAACGATGTGGGATGTCACTCCCTTCACCAAACATCTTGAACGATGTGGGACGTCACTCCCTTCACCAAACATCTTGAACGATGTGGGATGTCACTCTCTTCACCAAACATCTTGAACGATGTGGGATGTCACTCTCTTCACCAAACATCTTGAACGATGTGGGATGTTACTCCCTTCACCAAACATCTTGAACGATGTGGGATGTCACTCTCTTCACCAAACATCTTGAACGATGTGGGATGTCACTCCCTTCACCAAACATCTTGAACGATGTGGGATGTCATTCCTTTCACCAAACATCTTGAACGATGTGGGATGTCATTCCCTTCACCAAACATCTTGAACGATGTGGGATGTTACTCCCTTCACCACACATCTTGAACGATGTGGGATGTCACTCCCTTCACCAAACATCTTGAACGATGTGGGATGTCACTCCCTTCACCAAACATCTTGAACGATGTGGGACGTCACTCCCTTCACCAAACATCTTGAACAATGTGGGATGTCACTCTCTTCACCAAACATCTTGAACGATGTGGGATGTCACTCCCTTCACCAAACATCTTGAACGATGTGGGATGTCACTCCCTTCACCAAACATCTTGAACGATGTGGGATGTTACTCTCTTCACCAAACATCTTAAACGATGTGGGACGTTACTCCCTTCACCAAACATCTTGAACGATGTGGGATGTCACTCTCTTCACCAAACATTTTGAACGATGCGGGATGTTACTCCCTTCACCAAACATCTTGAACGATGTGAGACGTTACTCTCTTCACCAAACATCTTGAACGATGTGGGATGTCACTCTCTTCGCCAAACATCTTGGACGATGTGGGATGCTACTCCCTTCACCCCGGCACACGCGACGTGCCGACCTTAGGGCAGCCGTGGCTGTACCCATTCATACTGCTGGGTGGACAGAGGCGGGCGGGATTTTAAGGAATCGAACCGGCCGGCGACCTCTGGACCCCAAATCCCGAATGTACTTGCCATTGCACAATGGTAGCGTCCCAACGTAGTACGCAAGTCTTTAAAATGAAGTTATTTTTTTTTAGAAAATGAATAAACAACTCTGGCCGTCGCCTGATGATGCTGGGTTGTGATTGCTGGCGAAACGTCGTACTCGAATTGTAAATATTGTGCGTTTACTCTCCAACACACCGGTGTGCTGTACTAATAACGAATCGGCATGTTTTGTTCACGTGACAAACACCACTAATTGGCTGTGTCGGGTGGTGGCTGGTTTAACGACACAACATTTATATTTATGTGATCTAACCCAAAATACATCTATTGTCGATAATATCGGTCGCGAAAGCCTCCTACATGTTAAACTGAATTTAGAAGTGTTTATAGGATTATATTGCAGATCTAGTCCATTTCCATTCAGGTGTTGTTTTTTTCTGTTTTCAGGCAAGCCATCATTCATTTTCACGGAATTCGAAAATTACCAAAGTCCAAATGCAGCTCGTGCCACGGGCCGTGAACGTGCAAAACCATTGATACTTGGGCAAGATAAAGTATCTATGCAGCTGTTTTGTGCCGTTACTGGCGGACTAGTTCGTGGAACTGCTCCCCGGTAATCGAAGATCAAATCAAATGAAACTCACATTCGTCAATAACACCGTGGCCTTAACATAAAATATATTCAACGTTTCGGGAAATGACCTTTATGCATAGAGTTAATTATGTTTGTGCACCACTGCCAGTGCAGCAGCAGCAACCTCACCGAATAATTTGTTTAGAGTTCGAATCAAAGTTGTTTCCCTGCCCAGATACGAAGAACAGAAATGTTTCAGTGATAACGGTGGTGTCGTGCAGGGGCAGTGGTTAGCGCGCTGCACTGTAACACCCAGCGGACCGAATTTCGATTCCCTAGTCACGGCTAACATCAGTGGTGAGTGATAATCTGAACTCGTCCAGAAAATCAATCCATGATACACGCAACCAAGAGAGGAGCCGTGGCACAGTAGTTTGCTCACTTCACTGATGCTACCGGCGATCTAAGTTCAATTCTCGTCTGCAGATAACGTCCAGTGGCGACACGGAGGCTTTCGTGACCAATAGCATCCATAAGAGGTTTTTGTTAGGTTAGATCGCGTAAATATATACATGTGTCGTTAAACCCGCCACCACCCGACTCGGCCAATGAGCAAGGTTTGTCACGTAAACAGAACGTGGCCAATTCGTTACTAGTGCAGCACACCGGTGTGTTGGAGAGCAAATCCTCAACAATGACAACACATCGGTGTTGCTGTACTAGAAACAAAGTGGCACGTTCTGTTTACGTGACACACCTTATTAATTGGCCGTGTCGGGTGGTGGCGGGTTTCACGACACATGTATATACTGACGCGATCTAACCCCCACCCCCCCAAGAAAAAAACCTCGATTATGGATCCAGTGTCGAGTGCATATCGGTGCCCCCGCCTTTAGCAACCCGGCACTGAACAGTGTAGTGAAGTATGGTCATAACAAACAAACACTCGCATGATCGCCACGGGGTGGAGCGGCAAAGGGCCGAAGTTAACCAATGGTGACCCAAATTGTCACCAACGCTGCGCCTAACACGCTTGTGGCTCCTCGTTTCATAGAGAGCATTGAGTTGAACACACAAACTCATCGCCATTAGAGTTGAGCCATCCAAGTGTATACACCAACTGATTAAATAGATACGTTAATCAAGGAAGCAACGGAGTAACCAAAATATTACATGTTGTGTAGAAGTACTTCACAACCTATCGATCAGTCCGCTGTTGAATAAGGGTCTCATCACGCCTTGAAGGTCGTGGTGATTTGTTTGACCATACTTCCCCGTGCAGGTCAGTGTAGATCGGTGAAGGTTGCGGAGTACAGTACACGTGCTTTCTTTCAGCACTATACCCCTCTGCTGACAAGTCAACTTGCTTGATGAGGCTCTCATCCAGCAGTGGATCGATCGTGGCTGCTACTTCTGCTGCTGATGGGGATTATCAATCGAACACGTGTACAAAACACTGGTTAGCCAAAGAAGCTTCTAAATGTTAAAACATTTGATTTTACATTTGTAGATTTAAACAAAATCAACAGCTACAATGTATAATTGTGTAGCCTGGAAGAAACCACTCTCAACAATCCAAATGTTATGTTGTTATTATTATCATTACGATGACGATGTCTTCCAAGAGATTTCCACCAAATGGAAGCCGCCCGACTGCACGCGCGCCCAGGAGACGGAGTGACGGAATGTGCCCGCGTCTCAGCTGATCCGTGGAATTGCTACATCACGCCATCGAGAGTGAGACGGTGATGGCTTTTCGGGGGGAGGGAAGGAGAGGGATTTCATCCAGCAGTAGATTGACCTTGGCTGCTGCTGCTGATGATGATGGCGATTTCAAAGCGGGGGGGTCCTCGTCTGCACGGGGCATGACGAGACAATGTCAGCGCTAGTCCACTAGAGGGCGAGAACGGTGTCAGCATTCTTTTGCTGTTATTGCCCAACCAAACAACAACAACAATAAAAATAGGTGACCGCTTAAATTTTCAGTTCAGTTTCAGTTTATTTATTTTGGTATAGCCCTGTGAGCCATTCGGCTATTGAATCGGGTGCAACCAACAAAAAACAAAAACACGAACAGGAAAAACATCTTAAACAGTAAATCCATGAAAAAAACCAGCAAAATATTCCTGAAAAAAGCACCGTACAACAACGCTGTGTGCAAAAAAATCCCAGTGGGATGCAAGTCAAACAACAACAACAACCACAAGAAAACTTAGATTAAGGCCATCAGTCTAATTCCATACTACAACAAAACAAACATGTCCAAACAAAAAAACGTTTTCGAAATCACCAAAAAAATAAAGCCATAATTGCAACGTAACAGTGATCACAGGGACTGTGACCGAATTTTTACAATAAACTACATAAATAACATGTAACACCAAATCCTAGAGCCATAGCTGGCTACATGAGTTACTCCACAACAACAGAAGCATCAGTCGGAGTATCAAATTTTTTAATGCATCTTTAAGATCAGCACGCTAAATCAAAATACAGATAATACTTTGCAGCGTCATCCGGAGCGAAAACATTTTATTTTATTTTACGCCAATGAATAGCAGTGGCAGCGAGGGGTGTACAACTCCTCTAGAGCAGTTTGAGAGAAGATCTCATTGGTATCGATTCAAGTTGCAGTTTATTGGCAATAGCATTCCAGACCCTGGGGGCATCAATAGCAAAGGCCCTTCCTCCAGTTTTTGTACGGCAATAGGGAATGTGAAGCTGGTAAATGAGCGAAGACCTGAGGTCAAATTTGTTCTTTGAAACAGAGAGGAGATCCAGCAGGTAGTCTGCGGATTTTTTTGTAAGTGCATCGTGAATAAATAAGATCTGGTGCACAAGCCGTCGAACATTAAGAGATGTTAAGTTTGACCCAATGTAGAGATCACAGTGGTGAGTCCTATATGGGCAGTTCAATGTAAATCTTAATGCCGAGTGAAAGATGGAATCAAGCATCTTCAGTACAGTACTTGGGGCTAATTTATACATGATGTCACAGTAGTTAAGTAGAGGCAGTATGGTAGCTTTTATCAATTCCAAACGGAATATTGGGGGGAAGCAGTGCTTGTGTCGATACAGAAAACCAATTTTTATTTTTGTCTTTTTACCACTATAATCATTGTGATCTTCAAAATTCAGTTTTGAATCCAGGATGACCCCAAGATACTTCTAGATCTTGACTTGCTCTATTTGATAATTATTTAAGGAATGTAAATCGTCGCATTCCAAAAATCATCGAGAGGTGCCCCGAGGAACGTGACCGCCTTCACAAACCCAGGCGTCGGCTTTTAAAACCACGCTCACCACGCGCGGGTCTCGCCGGTCGTGTCACCGCACCACGGAGGGTGGTTGCGTGATCGTGGGGACCGTGTGCGAAACATCACGAACGGTCACGGAGATCGCGCACAGACATCGAAACGACACAAAAAAAACCCCACCGTTGAACTATCCCCAATGCAGGACCCCCCCCCTCCCCTTCCCCGTTCCTCCCGGCTCTGGAAAGAAGAGTCTCGAGTCTCGGAATGGGTGTGTCGGATAAATGAAAGGAACAGTGGGGTGTGATCGTTAGCTTTCAAGCGCATGGCGTGTGTGTGCTGCTCGCTAACAGCACTTGTCCCAATAGTTTCGTGAGGTTATACAGGGGGGGGGGGGTTCTTTGTCTTTGCGTGCCGCAATTGTGGTGAGCGGTGGTGTAGCGGTTAGCGCGCTGTGCTACGAACCCGGCGACCCGGGTTCGATTCCTTGCTCACGGACAAAACCAGTGACGATTATATGAATAGGTCATGCGCCTCCCCTAGGTCGACTCGGCCTCAAATTAGTACCTGGGGTGGTGTGTAAACGGTGCCACTGGGGAGACAAAGACGGTCAGGTGTGGTTCTTGCCATACCACCGCCCGTCGTGGGCGTTCAAACCTTCATAGGTGCTCACTAACAGCACTTGACCCCGACAGCCTGTTAAGGCGACGCGTGGTGACTGAATAGCCCACGATATTCTATGTAACAATACGTGGAAGTTGGGTGGCCATGTGTGTATATATACACACAACTGCACACAAACAGCTGATTAAATAACGATCCCATTAAACGTGATTGAGTGATACAATACAAACGCATGCTTTATTAATAATTTCATTACACAGTAACTTTTCACTGTACTTTCATAATTAGTAATTATCAGACGTAACCGCGTGTGTATGTATACACATGCGTCTCGATAAATACTCGGGTTTCCATTTAATGTTAGATCGATTTTCATATTAGGTGGAGCGGTGGCGCAAGTGATTAACGCACTTGCAGTCAGAACTCTGCATTCTGAATTCGAGTCCAGACCACGGCTAACATCAGTGGCGAGTGATGTTTGAATCTGTCCCTGGGTACGCTACCCCTCCCCACGCTACATTCACCAACCCGCACTAACCATCGTGGTGAAGTATGGTCAAAAGCACTCCATGGTCAACACGAGATGGAGGTGATTGTCATCCGGCAGCGGATTGACAAAGGACTGTAAATTACAAATGAATATCGATTGCGCTGCATATTTAAACATTACACACACGTAGATGTATATAGCTCAGTCGCCAGCATGCTCGCCACAAAAATCAGGTTCCATTCCATTAACCGGTTTGGTAATTAAGCGGGGAATGCCAAACCGTGCCACCTTGCACGCCTGCCTCCGATTGGACATTCAATAACCTGTGAATTTGAAAACAATGACTATACATTGTTGATTATATCTCATGCTTATTATTATTGATTACATTTTTGAGATTCTAGTTCTATATTACTTAGACAAAAACACCGTAAGAGAGGCCAGTCTCCGTAATTCGGAGTTGTAAAAAAAATAAAATTCAGCCACTGCTTTGCGATTGAGTCAAAAGTTTTGCTAAATGGGGAAGGGCGGCACTCAGCCTTTTCACATTATTTAGACTCGCGGAACTGAAGGTCATAATTGCCGTGCTTTGAATTGAATTCCCCCCTCCTCCCTCCCAGCCCCCGAAACCCCGTCACCCCCCCACCACATACCGACTCGTTACTTGTTTTCAGTAAATAGCCGGTCCTACGGAAAGGCACGTTTCCCAAATTAGCGCGACACAAATCGGTAAGGGAAGTGTGCTTGTGGCACAGGCCGTCGCCGGCTAGCCCTTTCCTTGTCCACGAACTCCGCGGTCTTCGCATAATGGTGTGCGATGAACCAAAGCCATTCACCGTCGGCGATGCGGTCGCGTGTTTGATAAACAGGAGATCTGCATTGTCGTGCGGAGGCCGGAGAGTTGCGTCGCGAAGGCGAAGGCGCAGCCCCTGCAAATTGCGCACTCGCGCCACTGCCGATGCAAGGTTGTCACTTAACAGCGGCGGAGCTTTAGAGAAAGCCTCTGTCGATTTGCCCGAGGATGCTTGATGCAATTTACAGCGAAACGTCGTACTCAAATTCTGAATGTCGTGGATTCGCTCTTCAAACACACCGGTGGGCTGAAGAAGTAACTAGTTGGCGTTTTGTTAACGTGACACTTTTTTTGTTGTTGATAGGCCGTGTCGGGTGGTGGAGGGTCGCGACACATTCATAATAACGCGATCTCACCCAAAAGTATTTATTGTGAATAATACCGGTCGCGAAAGCCTACGTGTTATATTGATCATCATCATCATCAGCAGCAGCGGCAGCTTTGGTCAATACACTGCTGTATGAAGGCCTCGGCAATCCACGATGATGATGAAGCAGACCAAACAAGTGCGCAATGATACATCTGGCGAGTTGATAGGAGGGCGCATCACGACATCGCGATAGAGCGACAAAATACGTCGACTGGTGAGATTGGATATCGGGGTGAGTAATGAGAGAGGTGAGCGTCGACTTGAAGTTCGCAGCTGGCAGAGACGTGGACATTACTGGGCGTCGTGCGATGCAGGAAGGAAGCCAAGAAACGGTGGCTTCGGAGCGCGATTGATTTGATTCGAATCGTGAAGTGCCGATTAAAACGGTTTTCATTTTGCGAAGTGGGGGGGGGGGGGGGTGGTCGCGTGAGAGGTGGGGGGAGGATTGGTAGGGGGGGATTGGTGGGAGGGGGGGTCAGGGAACTCGTCTGGGGTGGGGGCGCGTGAGAGGTGGGGGGAGGATTGGTGGGGGGGAGGATTGGTAGGGGGATTGGTGGGGGGGAGCACGTGAGAGGTTGGGGGAGGATTGGTGAGGGGGGGGGGTTGGTCGGGGGAGGATTGTTGGGGGGGGGTCAGGGAACTCGTCTGGGGTGGGGGCGCTTGAGAGGTGGGGGGAGGATTGGTGGGGGGAAGGATTGGTAAGGAGGATTGGTAGGGGGAGCACGTGAGAGGTGGGGGGGGGGGGAGGATTGGTGGGGGCGGGGGGGCGATTGGTCGGGGGGAGGATTGGTGGGGGCGTGGGGGTCAGGGAACTCGTCTGGGGTGCGGGAACGTGAGAGGTGGGGGGGAGGATTGGTGGGGGGGGGGGGGGGATTGCTGGGGAGGGGGGCATCTCACTATGCGGTCGGGAGACAAAGGCTGGCTTTAATTGTGTAATAACGGAACAATGTAGATATGCACCACCGCCAAACAATAGCCTGGGAATTCGTGGTTGACTTCGTAGGCTTACTCCGATTTTAAAAGAACCGCGGTGCTTGACGCGCGATTAATTTCCAATAGATCCCCGGGGGGGGGGGGGTTACGCGATTGTGCATCGCTCACCGAGTCGCTCGATTCCGTTTGGCGATTTTAATACGAGAGGGTAAGTGCCGAGCGCGGTGTTTGTCGTGCGGACTCCCGAAGTTCCGCAACTGTTGCACGCTCGGAGTTGGAAGGGAGCCCGCTCGCGTGGCGCGCAAATTCGCGTACGCGAGCACCGAGAACGCGGCGATAAATTAGAATTGGGTTTTGCCCTGCGCGCACCAGCGGTGACAGCATTTGGCGAGTGATTTCTGAGCCGATCCTGAGCCCTCCCCAAGTGGTCGACTCGGCCTCGAACGAGTCGCGAAATGTAAAGTTCAGTACTGGGGGAGACAAAGGCGAACGGGTGTTAGTTGCTGGTCACCCGTGTCTTTGTCGTACGCCGTGCCGGCCTCCATCGGTGTTCGCTTGGTGGCAATACTTGCCCCGAACCAGTCTGCGTTGCCGTCTGTCATCTTTGGCTTTGTTTTTTTTTTACTCATATGTGCAAGTGCGCTCCATAATCTGTAGCAGACCCATGTGCCGAGGAGTAGTAGATGTTCTGAATTGCGTCGCAATTTTTTGTTAGTACGTTTCAATAAAAATAATAATAACAACGTTATATTACTGAGTTCAATTTAACACACATTGGTGACGTGCACAATCACACCTCTTCATAGCTTTGCACAGACAGATTCAACGTTGAAGAGGTATGATCATCATTGCAGCACTATTATTCATGCACGTTCACCTACACCATCATTTTCAGCCCTTCGTCTATCTACTGCTGAATTGGCAGACCATGCCACGCAGTGCCATGAGGGTTTTTGACCATACTTCACCACGCTGGTCAGCTAGTGCAGGTGAGTGCAGTGGATGAAGTTGCGGCGTCAACCGTGGACCAATTCATATTAATATTATGATGTATATTATAATCTATATTATTATTCATATTACCATTCGTGCCACGGATGTTAAACGGACAGAGGACCCCACAAACATCAACAATCATAACACCATGACGAGCAAATGAAATATATATGTCGCACAAGAGTTAAAACGTGAACATTGCAGTGTATCCTGAAGTTGAATTACTCGAGTGAGTCTGCTACTGGTACAAGGTGGGTGGAGGGGTGTAAATATGATATCTCGATTATAACGACAGATTATAATTATATTTAATGAGTTCATTATACGGCTGCAATTACAATCTTGTTTTGATGATTTCATATTCCAGAAATCCGGTACTGTGTGTTGATATCTTAAAGTGGAACAGCGACTGTCCGTTATATAGACAACATAAACAGACAAAGATCTTCCCATATAGCCTTCAACACACTGTTGGGGCAAGCGTTGTTTGCGAGCGCCTATTAAGACCGGCACGGCACACAATGGGCTGGGTGGCCAGCACAACGCTCGACCGCCTTTGTTTCATCGGCCCGGATATTTTCACACCGTAACAGGTGGACATTTAATGCCGAGTCGACCTAGGAGAGGCCCAGGACCTGTTCAGATATTCATCACCGATGTTGGCCTTCGAGAGGGTGTTGAACATCCAGTCGCCAGGTTCCGAGCGCACTACCGCTCTCACATAGAACATAAAGACACACACACACATCCGTTGCAGATGAATATACTTTCATGATTAAACCTTGAAACGACAGTCCTAGCTTAACGTTACGTGTATTTCGAAGAACCGTACGCATATACGCGTGCTAGATACACGTGTTCCAAGCGTGGTGCGCTAACCACTGCGCCACCGCTCCCCCTCCCCAACGTGTGTTTTATATACTTCATGTAATTCATTCCCGTGTGTGTGTATTATCTTTAAATGCAACATACACGATACAGAGTCACTACCCACATGTGCATACCTCGGCTGAAAAATAAACACCACTGTCATTAGCAATTGAATAAGACATATACGTACTGTTAAACCTTATAGACTGTATTGACAAGGACGGTTGGAGAGCGTAGACTGTCAGTATTGATACACAGTTACATGAATACACGTAACAATGTACAGTACTGTGTGTATATAACAACTACAAAGAGCCCCCGTGTAGCCTTAACAGACTGTAGGGGCAGGTGATGTTAGCGAGCACCTATGAAAGCAGGCACGGCACACGAGGGGGTGGGCGACCAACACGACGCCCGGCCGCCTTTGTCTCCCCCGTGGCGATGTTTACATCCCGCGCCAGGTACTAATTTGCGGCTGAGTCGACCTTGCGGAGGTCCAAGACCGGTTCAGATAATTGTCACCGGTGTTGGCCGTGAGCGAGAATCGGACTCGGAGCGCATCGCGCTAACCACTGCGCCACCGCTCCTACAGGTATACACACAGGTATACACACAGGTATACATGCAAACATGCAGAACCAACGTCCAATATCTTTGTACATTCACGTAACACTGTGCATATACATAGACTGTGCGTACGTGGGTACACGTACGTGCACGCGTACACGTAACACTTAATAATTAGTTTATGTATACATACACACAGGCATATGAATGTACATGGCGTGAATACACACATGCAGTATACACGTGCATTATCGATACAGAATCACTCACATGCCGTACAAAAGCAGAATCACATACATGAATATCAGAACGTGCATGTATATACGTGTAAACATCACACGTGACACTCTGCATAACATAACGTGATGTATACGCGCATGCATGTACATAGCAATATGCACGAATACACACCACAGTCGCACGTGACAGTGTACAAAAGACAAAGATCCCCCACGTAGCCTCAGCAGACTTTTGTGGAAAGTGCTGTTAGCGAGCACCCATGAAGGCCGGCACAGCTGCTCATTTGAGGCTGAGTCGACCTAGACGAGGCCCCAAATCGGTTCATACAATCGCCGCTGGTGTTGGTGGCCGTGAGCGGGAATCGAACTCGGGTGGCCGGGTTCATCGCGCAGCGCGCTAACCCCACTACACTACCGCTCCCCACACAACACGACACAGTACATTGCTCTTACGCGCACAAATGCATACATGTACACGCACGTACACGTGCAGCATTTTGTAAGTCCACCGCTGGATGGAGGCCTCCCCTATTGGCCGTGCTTGTCGCAACAGACACACGCACACACACACGTGTTTCAAACAACCTCTACTGGGCCGTCCACTTCCATGACGCTTCATGGCCAGTGGCTCTCACTCACGGCGCAGTGCGGATGAACGCGCTCGATGCACATCAGCCGCGTAGCTATCGGCGGGTGTGCAGGCGGTGCAACTGCGCGCAGGGGGTGTGGTGGGGGGGGGGTCCCACCAGTATGAGAGGCCCAGGTGCCCGGCTAGGGAGAAAGGGGGGTGAGGGGTAATTGGACAGGACAGCACCCTCCCCACCCCAAATTTAATCGCTTGCACTAAAGCCCATGCCAGCAGCGCTAGGTACCTCCGATGAGCACGGTTGGCGACGTACGGCGCGCAAGAAGTTCAAACAACCCGCACATACATACACATGCGTACGTACGCGACTTTTGCACGTCACTGCTAAGTGCTGCCCGCCCGCCACCGGCACCACGCGCGCGTGATCTCGACCGAGCTGCCCACTTTACGCAGTCCCCCTGCAAGGTAGCTGCATGGGAATGTACCTAAAGGCTTTCGTGCGGGGACACGGCAGTTGTGCCGCGTGTGACCTACAATAGTTTCCACGTGTGCCACAGCTTTTGAGGAAGGGGATTGAGTGGAAAAGGTTTCGGAGGTGGGGGGGGGGGGGGGTACGTTGGGAGGGGCGGGGGGGTTGGTGGTACGAACCAAGAGTCGTGGGTTTCACTGTGGTTATGCATGCACGGGGTGGTGGGGTTTTTTTCTGTGTGGGGAACGGGGCATATGGGAAGTGGGGGGGGGGGTGCGTGTGTGTGTGTGTGTGGGGGGGGTGGTTATTGTGTGTGCACAGTAGTCTCCACATGTGAACATGCAACGGGCGCTAAGTCACTGCTATATGACCAGCGGTTTTTACACTCAATGCACCTAACACGCTCGGAGACCGCATGGATTTTTTTTCACTTCTGTGTATGTGCGCGCGCGTGCGTGTGTGTGTTGGGGGAGCGGTGGCGTAGTGGTTAGCGGGTTGCGCTACAAACCCGGCGACCCGAGTTCGATCCCCGCTCACGGCGGACACCGGTGACGAGTATCAGAACCGGTTTTGGGCCTCCCCTAGGTAGACTCAGCGTCAAATTAGTATGCAGTGATATGTGTAAACATCGTCACTTGGGAGGCAAAGGCGTTCGGGCGTGGTACGAGTCACCCAATCCCTCGTGTGCCGTGCCGACCTTCATAGGTGCTACAAGCACTTGCCCCAACAGTCTGTTCAAGGCTATACGGGGAATCTATGTCTTTGTTTGTCTGTTATCAAGCTTCAATCGCTGTTTTGCACGCGCGTGGTATTTTTCGGAAAGAGTGAGTTTGAGTGCAGATGGAGTTCTTTAAAAAAAATCGTTAAAAAAATGTGTGTTGCATAAACAGTTTATATATGCGCGTGCGTGTGTGTGTGTGAGTGAATGAATGACCCGTCAAAGTGGAATTGAATGACAAATATTGTACTCGCAACATTGACTCGCATGCAATGTGTGACCACGGGTGATGTCTCTGCAGGAATAATGCGCGATGTTCTTCTACGTGTTACCAGAATCAGATCGTTAGCGATAACACCGACGTCTTTGCATGCGTTTGGGGCTTACATATCTCTTTTGCAACTGCAACAATGTTTCGTTTTATACAAATGCCAACATTTGCACACGTTGCATATGTTACCCTTAACAGACACAGACACGCAGCGCATTGGGGCTAGTACGCGCGTCAGATGGTAATGAAGAGGACGATGATGATGATCCGTGTCAATTGTAAATAGAACTGCTCTGCAAATACCATCAATTTAAGACGTAACGGTCCTTTATTTATCCTTATCTTACACAGTGGCCTCAGGCGCCGTGGGGCTCATGTGTCAGACGGACGATGGTGATGATGATGCATCCTAAATTAATTGATGATGATGCACACCCATCCATAATTAATTGATGATGATGGATGACCATTATGACGATGGTGTGTTTCCATTAAGCATTACTTGATGATGATGATGATGAAAATTATTGATTATGATGATTTGCATCCATCGATAATAAAATTATGACGGTCATCACGCTATGCATCAATATAGAACGTGATATCGATGGTGTTGCTGATGATGTCAAAACGCATCTATCCCGTCTAAAATCCACGTGTGCAAATAACACCCGTTTTTTTGTGTTTTTATCCGCTTAACATTTTTCCGATTATTTAACTCTGGTGGCACGAACGAGTGTGCTACCGTCCCATATGAGCGCGTGTTTACGTCTTTGTGTAAACAAGGGGCGTGCAGTCTCGAGAGCAACGTTCGAACGCGACGCGGGGTGGTCGCAGCGCACGATGCACACTCGCGTCGTCGTCTTCTTCGTCTTCTTCTTCTTCTTCCTGCATGCAAACAAAATAACGATCGCGGTAGTTCCACCTCTTTAAAGGGGTCGACAGTCTATAATACTGTAACGACACCCACGTGACAATTACCGCCCGCGTCGTCATTTTATTGGTGAAATCGCATTTTTGTAAAACGAAAAAAATAATAAAGGCCACACCATCACCGACACTGCACGTAATGAAACGTGTTTATTTTTTTTTAACGTGCACGTGTCTTTATGTGTGTGTGCGTGCGCTCGCGCGTATGTGTGTGTGTGTCGACTCAGCCTCAAGCGAGTACCTGGTGCGATGTGGAAACATCGCCGCTTGGGAGACGACAAAGGCGGGCGAGCGTGGTGCTGACCACACCTTCATAGGTGTTCACTCGCTAACAGCACTTGCCCCAACAGTCTGTCGAGGCTATACGGGGGAGGGTCATTGCCTGTGCCTTTGTATATATGTGTGCGTGCGTAAAGACGCCGGCGGGCGCGCATCTACCGCGAGACAATAAACGGGACCGTGCAGGTTGCTGCGCGACTTGGTTGTCATCGCAGGTGGCGTTGGTACAACAACAACAACAACAACATACCAAGAGGCGGACTCGGCAAAGGATCGCCGCGTCCGAAAGCCATCGCACGTCGCCTGCCAAATGCGCAATTTCCGCGGAATCTCCGAGAGCGCGGACTCTGCGCGGTGCGTGCCCCGACAAATATCTCTTAACCCTTACACCACGATATATATGTCTATCTATGTGTGTATGTATGTATGCGTGCGTGTGTGTGTGTGTATATCTACATGTACGTGGGGAGCGGTCGTGTAGCGGTTAGCGCGCTGCACGACGAACCTGGCTAGCCGACTTCGATTCCCGCTCACACCGGTGACGATTATCTGAACCGGTCCTGGGGCCTCCCCTAGGCCGACTCGGCCTCAAAACGAGTACCTGGTGCGGTGTGTGAACATCGCCAAGGGGGAGACAAAGGCGGCCGGGCGTGGTGTTGGCCACCCACCCCCTCGTGTGTCCGGGGCGGCCTTCGTAGGTGATCGCTAACAGCTCTTGCCCCAACAGTCTGTTACAGGCTATACGGGGGGGATCTTTGTGTATATATGTACATATATATTTGGGTTTTTATATATATCTCACAGGTCAGTTTCTTTGCGGGAAACTTCACAGAACACCTTTTATTTTCAGACGACAGAGTTCATCCAACAGTACACGAGGAACTGCAGTGGCTGCCCTATGGACTGCGCGTGCAGTCCATTGGGATAGCCATCGACATCAAACGAAATCGACCGTAAAAAGCTCGCGACAGACACTCGGGCGACACAAACGCGTGAGACGTTGCGGACAGCACACCTGTGCGTTCAAAATTAAGAGTGGAAATGCTTCCACTGCCAATGCGTTACATCGATCGCGTGCTCTTCTGTGGATATACACTTACACGAATGTGTCTGTCTATGTGTCTGTCTTTCTGTGTCTACCTCTGCGTTAGTGTGTGTGTGTCTCTATGCATATGTGCGTATAAAGGTGCAGTGGTTAGCGCCCTGCGCTACGAACCCGGCCACCCGAGTTTGATTCCCGCTCACGGCCAACATCAGTGAGGAATATCTGAAAACCGGTCATGTTGCCTTACTACCCCCCCCCGCACACATTTCCCCGTGTGTGTGTGTGCGTGCGCGTGTGTGCGTGGGTGCTGCGCCTATCTGCGTATGCGTGGTGTGTGTGTGTGTGTGCGCACGTGCGTTGTGTCGACTCATTATTTAAATGGATACCTGGCGCGTCGCGTAAACGTCGGCACTGGGGGAGAAAAAGGCGGCCGGGCGTGGTGCTGACCTCCCCACCGCGACCCTCGTGTGCTGTGTTGGCCTTCATAGGTGCTCGCTAACAGCACTTGTCCCAACAGTCCCTCGAGACCAGAATGCGTCGAGAGAAACCGCACGTGCAGGAGGAGGAGGAGGAGGGATGGATGAGAAGGAGGTTTCAAGAGAAGGGATAACTGTGGCCGTGAACGCGAGACGAGCCACATCCGCCCCCCCCCCCCCCCCCCCCCGCGCAGCTTCGCATCGAGGTCGAAGTGGCGTTGATTCATCTCAACGCGCGCGCCCAGCGCTCCCGTTCGTCACGGATATAATTGGGCAATCGTTGATCGATACCGCGTTCGCTATGATGCGGAGAAGGCGGTGAGCCCGTTAAGAAGTGAACAGCGAAGCGGATCTTCTCGGGACAATGAGACGGTGTGATTTAGGAAGCCCCCCCCCCCCCACTTCCCTCTCACCCCCCCCCCTCACCCAACAAGAAACTTAATTTGGCAAAATATGGAAATTGGGGAAAGGTAAATCAATATGGTTGACAGTCTGTGCTTTGCACGTGGTTGATAAAAAAAACTTTACTTAATATTTCACCAAAATCTTGAAAATGTCTGTTCAAATTAATGTATCATCTGTCTGTTTCCACGTGTCTCTCTGATTGTCTATCTGTTTAGCTTTCCGGGCTCAGATTTGCCTCTTCAGCCATCTGCGCACTCACCGCACCCCAGACTCATCCAAACGAAACGTCGTCATGGTCATCATCAACCTTTGATCGACGACGAAGGAAGGAAGGATCTGTTCAGCCCGTGTGTCCGTTTGCATATGTGCCTGCCTGTGTATTTGTGTGTGCGTTCGTACGTATGTTTTGGCTGTGTATGTGCCTGCATGTGTCCACCTGTGTGTCTGCGTATTTGTATGTATGTTGAACTTCTTTCGCACCGTGCGTAGCCAACCGTGTTAATCGGAGGTGCGTATGTCTGCCTGTCTGTCTATCTGTCTGTGTGCATGTGTGTACGCTGTCTGTCTGTGTGCATGTGTGTACGCTGTCTGTCTGTGTGCATGTGTGTACGCTGTCTGTCTGGCTGTGTACCTGCCTGTGTGCATGTGTGTCTGCTTGCCTCTGTGTCCGCTTGTGTGCCTGTACGCCTGTGCGTCCGTCTGAGAGTCTGTCAGAAGGATCTTGTCTAAATAAACAAAACACGTGTGAAATCATTGCACGCGTTACACAACACACTCAAATGAACATGAGAGTATATACTACACCTGCAGCATAGACTGTTCAGCGGAAAATGGACTGCCATTTGCGATGTAATACAATCTCTGATAGACTTCATACACGTGCATCCTTATACAGTCCACAGTTGGCATATCACACACACACACAAACTGTGTTAAACATCTTCACGGTATGTTCGTTGTGTAATAGCGAGGTTCAATAATGCATTGCGGTATATCACACACTCACTGATAAGCGGGTGTAATGGGAAGGAAAAAATGCAAAAGAGATGGTTTATGATGAAGTGTCCCCTTATGATTATAATAATACCAACATAATAACACCAACAAGGAAATAATGTCAAAACCGGTTTATTTTAAATCGTAAAAATAAAATATTTGAAAAGATAACGCAACCTTACATGGGACGAGTGACAATTATCCATACGTGAATGTTAAACTTCGCGTCGACAACGAGACAGTGGAAATACACAAAGCGCGTGTAACAATAAAGCTGTAAATTGTGCTTTAAAAACACACCCCACTCAAAATGAATTTAACAACATCCAATGGACACGCACAAATCACGAATCGACGCGTCTAATGACTTTAGTAGCGTAGTGTGTGAGACTCCGTTTGATCAAAAATATCGAAAAAGTTTGAACGCAAATTCTAATACGTGATTGCCAAGCATGCATTGCGCGTGTTCAAAAAGATGTATATATGAATGAATGAACGCATGTGTCGCATTGCACGCAGTGTGTGTATATGTGTTCATAAAGCACGTATACATAGTACACATATATACTGTGCCCTACAAAGACACACATTTAAATTGTACTGCTATTGCAATCAGCGCGAGATTAATCGCATGAAATCAGGTTATGGATTTTAAATAACTATCATCACCCTCGCGACAATAAATATAACAACCACGTAACTGACGCCAACCCCTCTTTACAAGGCGATATCCGCACGTGCGCTCAAGAGGCAGTCGGCATTCATTCAGGAGGAAGCCAAATGCGAAAGGCGCTTCGCGGGCTGTCGGCCGAGACATTTTGGTAACGCGTTTTGTTCTTAGTTTTTTTTTACGTCGCCTAAAGTTGGACGAACGTTTGCTACGAATCGAGCTCACGACACCCTCCCCCCCCCCACCTCCACCCGCCTAAAGGCGCAGGGACGCGACTCTTCATCCCACTACGCTGAATTACTCCGCAATGATCAATTTGCCCCGGAGTAATGAGCGTTCACGTTCTGTTCGCGTCTCCTTTGCGCGCCTGCATTGGCGCGTCTCAAACCACGAGCTAGGCCACAATATTTCCATTGGACACAATTGACAAATATATGTACATAATATCAAAATAATATCGACAATGAATGCGCATTAAATGATTAGTTCTCCCTGTAAATCAACATCAGCATCTTCTTAAAACATACACGCGGGCAAACATGCATACATACATACATACGCGTAAGCATAGCGCTTAAATATTCAACGCGTTCCGTAATTTCACTCGGGGGTTGGGCTGCCCGAGTCTCGGATTGATCCGCGCGCGTCGTGTCGGGATGCGCCACGTGCCCGAGTCACAGAGCACGGGGCCCCTCGCGCGTACGGATAGCTGACGAACGACACCGCTGCTGTCAGTTACGATATTCGTTTCAAATCGGGCTCTCAAAAGTGTTCCCGTTCCGTTTTTTACCACGCCGTTCTGTTTAAAGCGCGCTCGTGTGAATGCAGAGACGCCTTCTTACACACTCGTCCGTGTGGTTTTATTTGTAAAGTTCATATGAGCGGTGCCCATTCTTGGTATCCATGCGAGAGAGAGGGGGGGGGGGGCGGCGACAGTGAACGGCTAACGCCAAATGTGTTCACGGGTTAAGACAACAACAACAGCAGCAGTAGTAGTATCTCTACGCGTAACGACACCGAGGAGGCAATCGTAGGGAGAAGTCGGGGGGGGGGGGGGGCACGAGACGGCGAGACGTCACAAGAGTACAATTCAGAGGTGCAACAGAGGAACGGTCAACGAACGCCGCTATTGTACGCGCGAGCGGCAAGCGGAGATGTGAAATGCGCAAAAAAAAACCCCAATAACAAACAAAAAAACAACCCAAAGAATTAAAAGAAACCCGCACATACACAACACGAGGTGCTGCTACGCGCGCCGCTGGGACGTACGCAGGTGAACGAACAGGCGCCGCTGGCAGGCAGAACACGTGCACGGGTACATACGTTCAGAGAGAAGTTTTTTTTGGTCTTTACGCAAGACTTTTTTTAACGCAAGACTTGTTATAATTGAGCCCGCCGGGACGAGGCTTGTTCCCGCGGGTCCTATGAACCATCCGAACGCTTCCCGCGGCCAGGAGACTCGCCGGCCCCTTCAGCAGGAAGAGCGAGAACGTTGACTTCAGACGGGGGGGGGGAGGGTGTGTGTGTGTGCGTGTGTGTGTGGAAAGTGTGGGGAGCTGGGAGGGGGGGGAGGAGTTGTGGAGGGGCGGGGGAGAGGGGAGGGGGTGAGGAGGCTTGGGGGAGGAGAGAGAGACAAAAATAAATAAATAAAATAAAAATAAAATAAAACTCCTTTTCCCTCCTTCCAAGATGTTCGAACGCCGATTTGACAGCTCCAATCAAGGCAGCTCCGCGGTCGCGAGTGCGGTGGCAGGCGGTGGCGGTGGTGGTGGTGGAGGAGGAGGAGGAGGAAAGGAGGGGAGGAGGAGAGGAGGAGAGAGGGGAGAGAGGGGAGGGGCGGCCACGGGGGGGTGACACGAGGCGTGTGCGCCTGCGCAAAGGTGTCCCTGCACTGACAATGCTCTTCCGAAGATAGCGTCGGCGGAATCTCAATCAAACCGACCTCTCCGTCGGCACGATGCGCTCCAAGGGACGGGCCCGCAAACTCGCCAAAAGTAAGTGCGCGGCGCGCTTTCCGAGCGAGGCGCTTGCAGACGATACTCACTTCACACTCACTCACCCTCGCCGCCTCCTCCTCCTCCTCGTCGTCTTCATTAGCGCGGCTGCGCTCCGCTCTTGACCAAAAAGAAAAAAAAAGTCGCAGGCTCTTATACAGTTTGGCGTGTAAGCGTGCGCCCGGGGGGCTACCTACGGTGAAGTTCCTCGAGCACAAAACGCAGTTGGGGCCGGCACGCACTCGGCCAGCCCAGGCGGGCAAGAGACGCGAGACGCGAGACGCGCAGCAGCAGCAGCGGAGGCTTTGGGCTCCATGCCCTTGGCGCTGGGAGGGCGCGGCGTCGGTCTCAATCCGCAGCCAGAGCAGAGACCGCACGGCAGCGCTCACTCGAGGCGCTGCGACCAAGAGGGGAGAGAAAGGGGGGGGGGAGGTGTTGAGAAGAGAGACCGTGGCGCGGCTCGGCACGACGTTCCCTCGCCGGCCGGGCTAGTCCGCCGAGGCGTCGCTTCGAAGTTGCTAAAGTTTACGAGGAAGCAGGGAAACTTTTTTCCCCTTCTTCTTGTCCACCGCTCTCTCTCTCTCTCTCCCTGCTGCTGTTTTGCGTGCGCACGCGGCTCTGGGTCTCAAGCCGCCTCCTCCTCGCCGCCGTCGCCGCCGCCGTCGCCGCTCGCTTCGCGTGTAGTGGGCGCTCTCGTACCGCTCACCGAGCGCGCGGGGAGAACGGGACCCCCCCTCCTCCTCCTCCCCTGTCGGCCGCGCGTTCCACTCGCTGTGCGCGGTTCGCTCGTTCACGTTCACCTCGACTTGGGAGAGGTGGCAGGCGGGAGGGGGGGGGGGGCGAGAGGTAGCAGCGCTGCCGTTAGGCCCTGGGGCCCGCTTCCACGCAGAGGCGGTGCGGCCACGGTTCAAGGGGCCCGGTTTAGCGGCGACGGGGAGAGACGCTCGGGAGGCCGCGAGCGGCGATTTTGTTGCGTGGCGCGGCGTCGCGATGGATCTGACGCCGCGCGTACTTCTCACGCGGTCTCTCCTCCTCGTTCGTTTGTTTGCATGCATGCATGGACAAGCACGGTAATGTTTACTCGTGTCGTATAGTTGTAGGATCGTTGTTGTAGACACAGACAGTCAAGATATAACCGTAACAAAAAAAAAAACAACGCGTACACGCCGTGCTAACATATAATTGGACGTGGTGCGAGTGGGGCAAGCTCCTACTTGGAGTTCGTGGTTTGAAATAAATGCTGCGACTTCAACTTAGCGACGGCGTAGCAGCCGTGTTAGGAACTTTTTTTCTTTCTTTTAAAAACGTGCAGACGCTCGCATCGGTTCGTAAAAGAACTTCCCAGAGGGAGCGAGAGAGAGAGACAGGCGCAGCCAAGGCGGTTTTTCCTAAAGTTTAGTCGCTCGATATCTATGATTCTTATTGTTGTTGTTTGCAACGTTCCACTCCGTTCTCTGCGGCTTGGCGTGTCTACGAAAGCGGTGCGATTTGCGTTCAGAGTTCACCGCAAGCACCGCCGCTTACCAAGAACATCTTCTCTGAGTACTGTAAACAAAAAAAAACAAAATCCGTGTCTTAAATTGAGCGCTTGCAGACACGTCGCTCATGCCGCTAATGTTAATTAAACCACCGCTGTCGGCACTTGTACGTATTTTGCCTGAATTTTTCTGTTGTGTGTTTATGTATTTGTTTGTTACACGGCCTACGAGAGAATTTCGCCGGTCACCGTTCCGGCTTAACTGTGCGGTTATTGCCGTGAACGGTGATATTAAGTTTATATTTAAGCTGCAATGATATTAAACATCGTGACTCACACATACAGCCTATCCTACCTCACCCTAACACGCTGTTTCTTATTCGCCAGTAACAATGCGTGGCCTTAAAAATAAATGGTATATAAACCGGAGACGTTTCGGGCAATATCCCTTCTTCACAGCACACAGACAGAGAGAGAGAGTGGAAAGGTATTAGACTCTCTCTGGCGTCTATGTAGAGTCCCGATAGAGTTGATCTACTTCTGTGCTCCGAAGAAAGGGCCATTGCTCGAAACGTCGCCAACTACACCCACTTTGTTTTATTGAGGCCGCGGTGTTATCGACGCGTATTTATTAGAGTTCGTTGCCGCGTATTATTTGCGCTCGTGAACCATTGGCAACGCAATAGGAGCGGTATCATCCGAATCATCTTCCTGTTTCATACGCACGCGTTGCCTACACGTTGTTCAGCGCTTATACGCGTGTGGTGTTTGCGCGCGTGCACGCCTGTGTATTCCATTACCGCCAACTATTAAACGACGCGGGAACCGTCGTCACAATTTCAGTGAAATCAATAAAATGTAATTGCTCACGCAGACAAACGTCAGCGAGACGAGAGGTCGGCCGTAGAACCGACAACACGGGGACTCCGAATTGCGCGCGCACGAAATTCAAGTCTACGGCAGGATGGGGGAAACAGACATTACGTCCGGGAATTGAGTTCTATCATATAGCGCAACTGTCTGTAGAGAACTATTGTATGAGTAGTGGCTTAAAAAAAAATAGATTTATTATTTATACACGAGTGTAATTATATAACCAGAGTCGTTAAACTTCGACAGTCGATGCAATTAACGCGACGATCGTTTTTGCCAGCGTCATCACGCCACTCGCGATTTGCTATGGTCCTCAGTGCACGGCCAATTGTCAATCCACTGCTGGATGGAATCCTGACCACGCCAGCGCGCTCGTTATGGGCAGTTCGTTTGTTCATACTTCACCGCGCCGGTTAAGTGCGGGCTCGCACAGGCGGGGTAGGTGATGGGTTTCAGATGTCACCTCGACGTGACCGGGGCCTCGAAGTTAACGGGGAACCCGCGTTCGGAGTGCGCGGCTCGAACCACTTCGCCACCGCTTCACTCCTCCACCTTATCGATCACCATTCATTACACCGCGAGCGCTAATTTAATTCCACCGCGCAACTGTTATTCGCACGTGCGTGTGATATAGTAGTTCACTTATGCGCGCGTCCATTGCAAAAAGAAAACACACAACTTTAACATCTCCGTCTAAATCTGCGTTTGCATGCTGTCTCTGAGCGTGTCCGTGCGTGCGTTTGCACATACAGTATTATATTGACGATATAGTACACTCAATGGGTGTCTCCCCTGTACATGTGCCACTGACACTGAACCCGAGTTAAATTCCCGGCCACGGGTAACAATCGTCGGCGAGTGACAGCGGAGAACCCGTCCACGGGCCTTACTCTCTCGTACATCGACTCGGTCTTACGAGTAAAGTCTCAAGATGACTGACGCTCGTGCGATCATGTGGACGCGCTCGCAGCGGGGAGGACTGGAATCTTGTCTGGTTGTATACGTCTGTAAAAATGTGTAAGTGAGCATTGTATAAACACGCGGGGGTGTGAGTGGTATTGTGCACCTGCAAGCAACGCAATCTGTAGCGCGTGTTTGTGTAGCTTTGATAAGCGGCTTCATAAAACTACCTGTGGAACGGTGCGAGCAGTGAAGCGATGAAGCGATGCGAGTGGGGGTTATATTTATATTTTTAAATATATTTGTCCGTAGAATGCGGCTCGTAGCACCTCGCGTTTGACGTTTTACAAGTGTTGTTTTACCGGGCATTGTGCAAAGGCGTGCGTCTATCTGTGTGCGTGAGTTTGTGTGGGGCGCAGTAGTTCAGCCGCTGTGCTACGAACCCGGCTATGACCCGAGTTCGACTCCCGCTCACGGCCACCAAAAAACCCAGTGATGATTGTCTGAAGCGGTCATGGGGCCTCCCCTAGGTGGACTCGGACTGAAATGAGTAGCTGGTGCTCGGTGGGGAGACAAAGGCGGCCGGGCGTGGTGTTGGCCACCCCAACCCCCTCGTGTGCCGTGCCGGCCTTCATAGGTGCTACTCGCTAACAGCACTTGCCCCAACAGTCTGTTACAGGCCATACGAGGGATCTTTGTCTTCATATGCGTATGTGTGTACGTGTGTTTGTATGTCTTTGTATGTTTGTTTATATAGATACACATATATTGTGGGTAACGGTAGCGTACAGCGGTTAGCGCGCTGCGCTACAATACCGAGCGGCGACCTGAGTTCGATTCCCGCTCACGGCCACCAACGCACCCAGTGACGATGATCTGGACCGGTCCTGGGCCTCCCCCTAGGTCGACTCAGACTCAAATGAGTACCTGGAGCGGCGCGTAAACATCAGCACTCGGGAGACAAAGGCGTCCGGGCGCGGTGATGGCCATCCACCACCTTCGTCTGCCGTATTGGCCTCTTACGTGCTCGCTGACAGCACTTGCCCCAACATTCTGTTCAAGGTTATATGGGGGAATCCTTGTCTTTGTATGTATCCGTGTGTATCTGCATCTATGTGTATGTATGTATGTATCTGTCTTATGTATATGAATCTGTGTGCACGTGTGCGTGCGTGTAGATGTATGTGTGTATGTCAAAAGCGCAGCGCTTCGCGCACTGTGCTACGATCCCGGGTCCCGAGTTCGATCCCCGGCAACAGCTAACATAATTGGCGAGTGATATCAGGACGCGTCTTGGCCCTCCCCTAGGTTGACTCGGCGTAAAATAAGAATCGAAGGGCGTTGTGAAAACTCTTAACACATTGGGGGGGGGGGCGGGAGACAAAGACGACCGGGCGTGGTATTTACTACAGACAACCCCGTCGGGTATTGTGTCGGCCCTTAATAGGCGCTCGCTGATAACGACGCTTACCCTGCCATATCAACATTATGTAAAAGGCTTCACGGGGGGCTGGGGAGGGGTCTTTGTCTGTTGTTGTGTGATCGTGCGCGCGCGCGCTTGTGTGTGTATAGATATACATAGCCGGGTTTGTCGGTAAAGTTTAGCCACTAAATTGAAACTCTCACGCGTATGTATGGGGCGCCAGATCGTTGCCATTACCATACCGAACGTTGCTAGCAAATGGAAAACAGGTTGTACAATTTGTGTGTACGTATGTGCGTGCGTATGTGTGTGTGTGTGCTCTGCGCGCGCGCGCGCGCTCACTTGCGCGTGCGTTTTGTGCTGTGATCGTAATGACTTTAGTCTGGCAGGCTTGCTATGGGTGGCTGGTAGAGTATTAGTGCTGTTCATTACTGGTAGCTTGCCGCACCACCACCCCCCCCTGTTTTTTTTCTTTTTTTAAATAGCCGAACTCAGAACTCGGTCCTGCATTCAATTTCACTCAATGCGACTCTCACACTGGGCTGTCATTAGCCTCCGATACGATCCCTCTAGAATCGGCACGCGTGTATAGGCAGCTGATGCATTGGCCCATGCACTGCATTAGCAGTAGCGTTGGGCGGTGCGGCGACCACCCACCTGAGTTGAATTCCCCGCCGAGGCGAAGGTCAGTCGCGAGTGGTATTGTTGTTATTAACCGGTGTCCTGGGCACTTCGATTTACCAACCCGCACCGACCGGCGTGGTGAAGTATGGCAAAACTACACCCATCGCCCGGCCTCTCCGATTGTGGACATGGCGTGGGGAGACTTTATTCAGCAGTGGACTTATAAATGGAATATAAACTATTAGTCCGGTAATACCGCACCAGTACTGTGTTTATTATTGAACAGACAAGCGATACGCTTAGAATTCTTTTGAGTATCAACATTTATCAGTGGTGGAAGCTGCAGATAATTTAATAGTGTGGTCGCATACACTGTAAATATTTTGACTCTAATCTTCGCAGGATCTGCGCAATTTTTCCATGTACCATATTAAAGACAAAGATCCCCCGTATAGCGTTAACATACTTTTCGGGGCAAGTGCTGTTAGCGAGTAGCACCGATGAATGCCGCCACACGTACACGACAGACACACACTAACACGCAAACAAGGTGATCATTATCATCAAATCCACAACTTTTTTTTAATGAACAAATTTCAACCTTGCGCAAAGCACATAATCTCGGTTATAGATTGCATTTGAGTCCGATGTGAATTATCCTGACGTTAACTCGTTTCGATAATAGCTAGTCAGCGGCATCTTTACACATTTTGCAGGCGTCGTTCACGCACTCGTTGTTCATACGTTGGCCGCTGCGGTGACGTTCGTTGAACATGTTACAGGCACCGACGTGGTTCGTCGTTATGCGATAGCAATCTTAAATGTATCTCGCGATCTTGAGCGGGCGTGCTAGCACAATACAAACAACAACAACCACCACCATCACCACCACCGGCCGTGAAGGTCTTCTGCGGACAAATGTTTATTGTTATTAGTTTGTGTTGCCTATGCGTGGAGAGATGTGTGCCTTTTAAAAATAAAAATCATGTAAAATAATTTAAAAAAAATCCAATATCTCTTAAAATAAAAATATATATTATTCCAAAATGTGCACAATATTCGCCAGCCTCTCGTTGTTGTAGTAAAGGAACACGCAGTGGAATAAAATAGCAATGGTAGTAGTCGTAGTAGTCGTCGTACTACGAGTAGCAAACTCTATACAAGGAAATAAAATCGCCAACCATATTTTCCGCACCGTCAGTCTGACACCGCACTATAGCAGCAGCAGTAGCAGCAGTAACAGCATTAGTAGCAGCAGTGGCAACAGCAGGAGTAGCAGCAGTAGCAGCAGTAACAGCATTAGCAGCAGCAGTTTCAGCAGTAGTAGCAGCAGTAGTAGCAGCAGTAGGAGCAGCAGTAGTAGCAGTAGTAGCAGCAGTAGGAGCAGCAGTAGTAGCAGCAGTAGCAGCAGTAGTAGCAGCAGTCGTAGCAGCAGTAGCAGTAACAGCAGCAGTAGCAGCATCAGCAGCAGCTCGAATGCAACAGAACGAGCGGATTGCGTTAGTCAAGCGCAACATCATTCCCGCTACGTACAACTCCAAGCGATGCAATTGCAGTCCTGAGTCGTGTGCGTGCGGTGATGACGATGATGATGGTGCCGATGATCGTGGGAGTGAGTGAGTGGTTGCCGCCTTGCGCTTACAGAACCGCTCGTTAACCCTGCTACGGTTCATATATTTCATATGTGTATGTCATTGGCGAGTGGTATTGAACCTCGTCACTAGCCCCCCCTCCACCACTTCACCAGCCCGCTCTAAACCAGCGTGGTCAAATGTAGCCAAACTACAGACGACCCTAACGACGACGCGTGGAAGGAGGTCTTCATCCAGCAGGGGAACGAGATAGCGGTGTCAACCATTGAAGATTTCGTCCCGACGAGCGGAGGTGACTTTGAACGCAATCGTTCGCGCAAGAAGGAGACCTTTTTTAAAATCTAGTTTCTTCATCTTCTTATTCTTCAATCTTCGGTGCGCTCTTGGAGCAACGAGTTTGCGACCGACGACTACTGCCAGTGAGAGAGCCGAGGAAGGGCGAGAGGGAGAGTTGCCAACGCCGTTTGCTGCCCCAGCCGCGCGCTTTATTCCAAGTGCATTAAGCCTCATTGTAGGGCGCGTCGCCCTATAGAGAGAACCAGAAGCGGGGTGGAAACTCGATATTGCAATTAGGAATACAGTACAGAGGGGTAGGGGAGGGCGGGGGGAGGTGGTGGTGGTGGTTGTGGTGGTCGTGGTTTACAATGTTATTTCAACTCGACTGCCGTTTGCTTTCTATCGCCACTACCGACGCAACCACCCAGCCAAACATCACCAAGCGCCCCCTTCCTCCCCATCCGCTGCGCCACACACCTCTTCATGTTTAGACCTAATTATTGCCACCGCGACAAGTCCTCCCCCTTTCATGGATCAGATGACACAATAGCGACGGGGGGGGGGGGAGTCTCAACACCCACGCACACACACACGTACGGACAAATCACGTGGAATGCGTACGATCTCGGAAGATAAGCTGATTTTTTAAACCTGGTTAGTACTTGGTCCAGGAACACAGCCGATCTAGGCTTGGAACGTCACGTGGTCTCACGACGATGGCAGTGAGGCCGCGTGTTCTTGAATCCATCCGTGCAGAGCCCTTCAGCGTCACCTCACTCGTCAGAGTGGGTGGGGGGTTTGTGTCCGGGTCCTCCACGATTTCCTCCCACACGAGGCCGAACTCTTATCGATGGCAGTGGCCGACAGAGAGTCTTGAGACTGGGTGAGGTATTCCTGGCTAAATAAAGGGCATCACTGTTGTTGTTGTTATTATTATGACAGGGTCAGTGAACATGTCTCAAGAGTATGTCAGGGAGCGCCAGGGTTCCATGTGAGGCTGGGTGACACCTCAATTCCTAGTCTCGTCTCGCGCCCTCCATTTATTCATATAGCATTCACACTCACACGCTGCTTCCTCGCCTGTTAATACACACACACACATATACATGTCTATACATATGTATGCACGTCAATACACATGGATATTGATGTATCCGTGCGCGTGTGTAGATCATGCATTTTCAAAACGATGTCCGCCTTTTGCTCAAAATACAGGACGGCCAACTCTGACCCACGGCGTGAACTCTCCGATCACGAACGCGACTTTCACGTCGTGGCGCGCACGAGGAAGACATTCGTGACAGCTCAGGCACATCACGTATACAACAACATGAGCATCGATAATCACGATCGCGATGCTGATGATTGCCTTTTTTGTGTTACCCCCCCAGGAGATGCCTCGCTAATTCTGTCGCATTGGGATATTTGGTCGATTCCACTCGCATGGGTGTTTTGTTGGTTGGTTTCGTGTGGCAGGAAAACTCAGGGTACCGGCGTGAAAGCCAACCACCGCTCACAAGTGAGGGGAGTAGCACTCACCAGCTTCGCACGGATGGATTCAAGGATCGTCCGTTGCTGAACTTCCATCTCCTAGCCACTGGGCAGTGTGTAAGCGTGCATTACCTGTGCCATAGATGCCTACAATGTAACGCGTTTGTATTGTCGCGTGTTTTTTTTTTAATTAGTATTGGGTGGTTAGTTCACCACGGGGTATGGTTCGCGAGTCTAGTGACCGTAGCAGGGCGGTTGGAAGAGTATTTGCTGGTAGACGCTATAGCCTTGCTTTGGCACTCGCTTCTGCGTGAATGTACCTACCGTATTTCCGGATTATAGGACGCACTTTCCCTGCCCCGTTGATTTTAAAAGCAAACCTTGAGCGTGCGTCTTAAGATCCGGTGGGCGTGCAGCTGCGCTCGCGTTTGTGCGCTTTAGATTCATGTGGTGAGAGGTGTCGCGGTGGTTAGCGCGCTGCTCTTTGAACCCAGCGACACGAGTTTTGATTCGAGCTCACGGCCAACGCCAGCAACGAATATGTGAACCAGTCCTGGGCCTCTGCGAGGTCGACTTATCCTCAAATGCGTACCTGGTGCGGTGTGTAATCATCGCCACTCGAGAGACAAAGGCGGACGGGCGTGGTGCTGTCCACCCCCCGCCGCGTGTGCCGTGCCGGCTATCATAGGTGCTCGCTAACAACACCTGCCCCTACCGTCGCTTAGGGCTCTACGGGGAATCTTAGAATTCTTTATTGACACCGGGAACAAGTTTAAGGTGCGTCTTACTTTCTGGAACGTCTTATAATCCAGAGACTACGGCAACACTAACGTATCATATACATATTTTTTTCTACGTGACTTTACCGAAAGAACCAAAGAGTAACCCTAACCCATCAAGACTATTAACGTAAAAACATCACTTTCATACGTTTTTTTTATCGAGCACAACAATTCCATATTTGCTTTATTTTAAACAATATAAATGTACGGTAATTTTCTTCATCTACTGCTGGATTAAATCCCGTCAACGCCGTGTCGGTCGTGAGGGGTGCGGTGGGGGGGGGGGGTGGTGTCTTGACCATACTTCACCACGCCGGTCAATAACGGCTTCAGTGAAGTGGGGGAACCAGGATCAGGACGGGTTCAGATATATATATCTCGCCACTGATGATAGCCGGGAATCGAACTCGTAACCCACTCTTCCACCGGATCTACGCTTTGTCATGGTCGTGTGTTAATTTTTGGTACACGCGCGAAATGCGATGCTTTGGGTCACCGCTTGAGAGGCAATTGATGGTCCATTAGACTCGTGCCCGCACTCGTGTTGTCGCGACGGATATACTCGTCTGAACGTTGCGCCGGTGTTACGGGCGCTTGTTCAGCACGTTACATTTCGGTTCTACGGCTCATTGTTTACGTATATAGAGAGCGCTACGCGAGATTGGTGAACGCTAACCCTTATCAATAGACCGCAGTTTTCACGTCCCATTGCCGGATATAATAGTCGTGTCTCGGAGTCGAACCGTGGACCTCGATGTAAATGGCATATCATCTGGTGCGCGAGCCAATGCGTTATCCGCCGGAGTTATGCCCTATCGCCAATGTATATATCATTGTTTATATATGCATCATACGTCCGACAATTGTAACAAGAGCGATCGATGCGTAGTCGTTTGCCATTCCACCGTTTGAATGAAGGGATTCGCCTTCACGCCTTTGACGACCATAGTTCATCGCGGTGGTCGGTGCGGGTTTGTAACAACAACAAACAGACAGACAAAGGGGGGTTGGGCACCCCGGGGATCGGTTCACCGACTGATGTTCACCGTGACAGAGAGATTCCAGCAACTTGGATCGGCACGCTTGATAGCAGTGCGCTAACCGCAGCGCCACCACTCCTGCCCCCCCACCGGTATATTACGATAATCGTAATCGTACATTGTTGTTGACGGAAACCGCGCGTGTTCGGTGAAGTCTGTCGGTGAATGGATGACGTGGATTCTTTTATTCATACGCAACATTTCATTTTATTTGCGAAGCGAACGCGAGGATTAACGAGCGTCGTAACGATGCCACTATTTAATAACAATGTCACTATTTAATAACAATGTCACTATTTAATAACAATGTCACTCGGGGATGTAGTTGTCGATAATCGAATACTGTCGCTCGGATTTAATAGCAAAACAAGAAATCGACAAGATTTCTCGTATAAAACAACCATGGTGTAAACACCTTTGAGCGCAGTGAATTCAGATCGCTGCAGTCATACGGACAGAGACTTCACGCACGCGACCACGATGGCTTACACCCGGCAAGATAGACATTTAAAGTGCACCACGCGTGGAAGCTGTTTGGTGGTGATGGTGGTGATGGCTGTCGTGGTTATTGTCACGGTGTGGGGAGCGGTGGTGTAGTGGTTAGTGCGGTGGACACTAGTTCGAATCCCGCGCAAGGCCAACACCGGTGACGATTTCCTGAACCGGTCATGGCTCTCCCATAGGTCAACTCAGCCGCAAATTAGTATCTGGGGAGACAAAGGCGGCCGGGCGTGGTGTTGTTCACCCACCCTCTCGTGTGCCGTATCGGCCTTTCTTCATGGGTGCTCGCTAACAGCACTTGCCACAACAGTCTGCTCAGGCTACACGGGGGATCTTTGTCTTTGATGGTCGTGGTGGTAGTGGGTGGAGAGTGGAGTGGAGTTGTGGCTGGTTTGTAGGGTGGGGGGGGGGGGGGAGACTTCTACGTTCGCCGGATTGGTGGCGTTTAGAAGTAATTAATGGCCTAATTAGCCGCAAATTGACGTTCCGATAATGCGTATTCAATACCTAATTAGCCTGCGTCAATGAGCACTGTCGCCTAAATCAATAGCGCGGAAGCCTTAAACAATGCGCCCTGTTATTTAAATGCGGCGGCGGCGGCTGCTGCTGCCGCGTCTGCTGCTGGGAGAGAAATGTTCGCCGTGGCCGCTTTCACCTCCTCCACCGCGGTGGAATAGGTCGAGGGTGCGAATTCTGCAAATTGCGAGCGTCGCTACTTTTTTTTTGCGCAAAAATTCTTCTTTGCGCGATCCACACGCACGCCCCGCCTCCCACCCCTCAACTCCCCCCCCCCCCCCCCCGTCGTGGTATTTTGCGGATTAAAATATAATTCTACGCGGAGTCGTCATTATCAGTCAGCCATTGTCTATCCACTGCCGGATGAAGGCCTCCTCAACGCGCCGTTTGACCATCGCTTGGGTTGTCCAGTGAGACCCGACTGCCACTAACTCGTCTCATCGTGCTAACAGCCTACGACGTACGGTGCGAATGAAGTTCAACACATACATTCATGCGAGCCTAATGATCGTTCTAGCGGAAGGTCGCAGTCGACTGAAATGTCGCACACGTATCAATCTCGATGGGTGTAAATTGTAACGATAAATGGTTATAAATACGACACTTTACACACGCACACACACATCGAGTATTGAATCAGTGCGTTTAACTAGATGAATGCAAATAGCGCATACATTCTGTTAGGAATTGGCCCTCTCAAATGAAAATAATGAATACAAGACTTCGAGATCGTGATTGCTGTCACCACGTGGGCAGCCATCCTATGCAAGCCCTGCATTGCTCTCAGTCTCGTGATGAAACGCTTAAAATATCGGTGGACCGAGTACTTTGCCTCCCGGTTGAGTTTGACGCTGAAGCCGATGGAAAGTGGGCCAATTTCCTTGAGACACGTCTCCCGTACGCACGGTGTGTGCACGTGTGTGTCTTTGCACTTGCCACAAAGTCTGTTTAGGCTATACCGGGGATCTTTGTCTTTGGTGCTGGTCACCCCCCCCCCCTTATGTGCCTTTACAGGCGCTTCTAGCTAATAGAACTTGCTCCGACAATCTTTGTAAAGGCTATATGGGGGATCTTTGCCTTTGTGTCTGCACGTGTCTGCATGTGTGTCGTGGGAAGCAGCAGTCGAATGGTTAACGCGATGCGCTATGATTTTAAATCCAGCGCACACCGAATAACGGGTGGTCGAATATTTGAACCGGTCCTGGGCACCCTCTAGGTCGACTCAGCCTTAAACAAACACCTCGTGGGGTGTGTGTGTGTATGAACATCAGCATTGGGGAGACAAAGGTGGCCGAGCAGGGAGCTGTCTGCCGACCCCTGCGTGTGCCGTTCCGGCCATCATAGGTGTGACTCGCTAACAACACTTGCCCCAACGAACTGTTAAGGACTGTGCAGGGTTATCTTTGTCTTTGTATGTGTATGAGCACATTGGTGTGAGTCACACGCAGTCTGCTACCTGTGTTCCATATCCTTTGCGTGGATGATGGTTGGAAATTATAAGACAGCATTTGCGGGTAGTATGAATAACACAAAAATAATGTCCGGAGCTTTGTCAATCTACGGCATATTATGTCGGTCGTACGCGGAGAGAGGGGGGAGGGGGGTTGTTTGACCATACTTCACCACACCGGTCAGTGCGGGTAAGTGAAGCGGAAGGGCACCAAGATCGATCGGTTCAGATATCACTCGCCACTGACGTTAACCGTCGCCGGGGTTTCGAACTTAGGTGGGCGAGGGAACGTGGCGCACGAGTGGGAACCACACTCTCCAAATAGCCAGCTCTGCCCCAGAATGCGTTGCGACGCGGTGTGTTAACGATGGACTCTGTACCCCGCGCGCGAACATCGACTCCTTTGTGCGTAATAGAGTTTAAAAATGCACGCTCCCAGTGGTGTTATTGACCGGGGCCACTGGTGGAACGCGTGCAAGCCCCATTCTGCCTCTCGCCAGCTCAGCCCAGAGTTTCCCCTCCCCGCCCCAAGCTCACTCCTTCACCCCCCCCCCCCCCCACCACTTTTCCCCTCCGCCCCCCAAAGAACTCTTCAACCTCAACCAACACAAAGCCCACCCTCTTAATTAGCGGCGGTACACCCCTACCCGCCAGCCCCCCCCCCCCTCCACGCCTCCCCCTCCACCTCCACTCTCCCAGCAGCAGCAGCAGCAGCAACTTCTGCCATCCACAATCTCTTCTGTGAGCCCTCTCCGCCCTCCCTCTCCGCCTCTCCCTCCCCACCCCGTGAGCGTCTCAATCTCTCCCTATCCCCCCCCCCCCCCCCACCTCGTGTCTCCTGTGTTGCGTAGGCGACGTCTCGACGCGTGCGACAATCGGTCTCCCAAATGCGTTGCTACTGCCGGTCGCTGCTTTGGCCGGGTGTGCCCCCCCCCATCTCCCCCTCACATCCCATCCGCCCCCCAACGCGACATTGCAAAAGGGAGATCTGACGAGGTTGGGGGGGGGGGGTGGGGGGCGCATTGGACACCAGATCTTGGGAGTGTTGGAGCTGAGCATTGGTTGAGTGAGCGAGACTCATCAAGCTCACCGGGTGGTGTAGGCTTGGGCTGTGAGGGTGGCCAGCAGGTGGCGGCACAGCCGTGGATTGTTAATTCCAACCGTGCGGAAGCAAGGCAACGTTACCACCCCCCTCGTAATGCGAAGCACAAAACTCTCGTCCGTTAACGCAATGGGCCAAACATCCTTCGTGTAGCAGGACCCCCTCTTGTACAAGAGCATTGAGACTCAGTAAGACTTCCCTTGTATACATAACTGTTATTAATGTTGTTATTATTATTATATAAATCCGTCCGTATTCATTGATTGATATAATACTAATTAGACACCGTGCGTGATGCCTTGATTGGAACCTTACACGAAGGGAACTTCTCAATTTAACCTGTGTACCGTGCGTTCGCACCTCCGACTAGCACGGTTGGCTGCGTACGGTGCGAAGGAAGTTCAACGTGCAGTGCGATACATACACGGGTTTGTTCATCGTTACTCCGTGTACGGGGTGGATGGAGGGCGGAGCGGGCGCTGTGATGTCCAAAGGCGGCGTTGTCACGCACGTGTCGTCGCAGACTCGTGCGTGTTTAAATTAATAACACACACACAGATACACAACACGCCCCCCCCACACACACACTTTGTTAAAATCCACTGCTGAATGTCAGGTCTGCCGTACCGTACCCGCACCTTCGTCATCACGACGGGCGCTGTTTGTCCATTCTTCCTCACGTCGGTCAATGCGGGATGATGCCGGGGGGAGGTGCGGTGGGGTGTGGTGGTGCCTTACAAGCGGTAAAGATATTCGCCACCGCCGGTTTTTTGTTTTGTTTAAAGCGATGGTTGCCCGTGCCCCGGTATCGAACGACGAGGGGGATAGCCCCGGGGATCACAGCGTGAGCTGCCCTAATCGCGACGTTGCCCCCAACCCCGAAGAGCACCACCGATGCGGTAAACGCGTCGCACGCAGCTCGGCCATGGACATCTGCACACTCGTGCTGTGATGCACGGTACGTTTGAGACTCGGGCGGGTGGTGGGGGGAGGTCTGTCTTTGCCTCTAAGTTGTCTTCAGACGAGGCTCTGCTTGTCGGAGAAACGTCGCACCCCGGATTGTTAAAGGTCGTGGCCGTTTGCTCGCCGACACACAAGCGGTGGTGCTGTACTCGTGACGAATTGGCCACGTTCTGCTTAACGTGACGAAGCCGTGCTCGTTGGCTGTGTCGGGTGGTGGCGGGTTTAACGACACATTCATATTTACGCGATCTAACCCAACAAAAAAAGAAACATGTTATGAATTACGGCTATTTGTAGTAACTTTACCCGAACCTGATTTACGTTCATATCGCTCTCGAATAATAAACGTGTCTTCCCTATTAGCGGTAAAACCTTGATATTTGAGTCGCGTCGATGCGGTATTTAGTGTACTGCGTCACGAACACGGCGACCCTGAGTTCGATTCACGACCACGGCTAACAACCGTGGCGAGCGATATCTGGAACCGGTCCTGGGGTGGTCAACTCGCCATAACCAATGTGGTGAAGTATGTCCAAACAGCTTCCCCCCACTCCGCTTACTCTCCACGATCGACACAGCTTAAGACGACTTTCATCCAGCGGTGTATCGCCAAGTCCATACATTATTATCGTTTAATGTTATCACAAGGTTATGACGTCTTGTTTTTTGAAATTGTTGGTAAACATCTCGGCTATCACGCGAACGCACGGACGATTATCTTGTATTCGTAGAGCAACTTAAATATACTGTTGTAAACAGCTGCATCTCAACTCCCCAGTTGATAAGAACAACAACATTGTTGGCTTGTGCGGGTATCGAACCGGTGTGATCCATCTCAGCGGCAAGCGCGCAACTGAACTGAATTGTAACAGAGCTGATGGGTGAGCGTTGAGCCTTTGCGGGAGATTCGTTTTCGCGGCGATCATTGCGGTTAATCTCCTCCTGCCGATTCAGAACCGCTCCGTCGCTATGGCACTGCTAAGATCTGTGCCCGTGGACGTGGTCTGGGGCACGCGGGTGGTGCAGTGTGCACGGCGACTGCGTGGGTGTCGAGGAGGTGCCACCATCCTGGGCTTGCCAGGGATGAAAGCGGTCGAGGGAAAATAAAAATAAAAAGTCGACTCCACCCTGTTCCATCTTGCATGCGACGAGAGTTGCCCGCGGCCACCCTCGCACCGCAACGCGTGGGTTTTCCCCGGGCGCGGCGGTTCCTCTCCCACATGTTAACGTGCCCATTCATTGGCCGCCAACAGCCTTGGCACGTCGAGGACGCCAGAGCTCGGACAACTCGTTGGCCACCGGCTCACCGCGTGGCTCACGAAAGCTCGTCTGGGATTCCTCCTCTCCGTACCCCCTGAGTCGTTCCGTCTCCTTTGAGTGCGAGCAAAATAAATGATGTGCGGCGGCGGAGACTTGAAAGTTGACATTATTTTGAGCATTGTGTACTTCTGTTTGCGACTGAAGAACTGTGTTAGTGGAGGTAGGGGGTGGGGGCGTGCATTGGCTGTGGTCACAAAAGCGCCGTGGGTCTCTAGCCGGATTTTGAAAGTTGAGGGGGTGTTGATTAGGGCAGATATGACGTTAGAGCTTTTGCGAGAAACGACACGAATCATACTCGCGCTAAAATAATTATGGAACGTTGGTCGGAGGGGTGTCGCTGCGGTTTAGCGCACTGTGCTTAATCTATAAACACGCCCATCTGAGTTAGATTGCAGGCCACGGCGAGTGATATCTGAACCGGCATTGGGCCTCTCTCGTCGCCGACCCACACTGACCAACGTGACCAAGTGCGGTCAAACAAAATCCCATGACGAGTCTTCATCCCGTCGTGAGTTGATGAAGGGCTGTGCACGACGAACACAATAGTGCGTACGATTTTCCTACTGGGAAATTACTCCACCGCCGGCTTTTTGTCAGCTCCATCGTCATACTCCATCTACGGGAACGCAGCTGTCGAAATTCTGGGTTCGTATTTGAATGCGGCGCACTTTCAGTGGGATACAGACGTACGCTCGGGTATGTTTAGGTTGAAAAAAGGCGATTACCGTATTCTCCGGATTATAAGACGCTCCGGGAAGGAAGACGCACCCCAAACTTGTCTCTGGTGCAACTAAAGTGACACAGATCGAGTCCCAAGCCACCAACACACACATACCTGCCGGATTATAAGACGCACCACCAACTTTTGTTGTAAAATACAGAGAGAAAAAACAGCATTATTGTCGGGAGAATACGGTAAATGTTGGGACTTGGATATCAACATTTGATTCCAGAAAAGTTTTTAATCTTTACAGGAGAAAACGTCGCTCTTATTCTACGAACACGTGGATGCACTTATTGATGCGCATCTGCCAATGAAGTTAAACAGGGTATTTGGACGTTAGCCTCTTGTATGGTGCTTGGGGAGTGCTGCGGATATATTCTGGCTTCCACGCGTTTTTAAAATGACTCGATTGGGAAAGGGCCAAACATCCTAAGGCAGAACCCTCTTGACAAATGAGTCTTGAGACTCACCGAGGCTGTGATGGGTTTATAAAGGGGACTGTTGTTACGTCTTGGGTCGATGTTATCTGCAACATACTTGGCCATCAACATCATCACGAATTAATTAAGGTTTGATATGCGGCATAGTTTAAGCAGTGGGCAATGCAGCAACATCCATGTTGTACCGTACTTTTATGCTGCCGCATCTGTCCCCCCCCCCCCATCTTAAACCACCAGCACTGACCGGCGTGATGATACATGGTTACATTAGAATCATCATTATGGTAATGTATATCGGTGTTGTGTGTGAGACGCTCTGATACGCGATGGTGTAAAGGGTGCTGTATCAAAACAATACATATTATTTGTATCATCTACTCGCATAGTTCATCACAGTTGCCATTGTGATTGTCCGAAGGATATTATTAGTAAGCGATGCTTATCCGATTAGCAGACTAACTATGCATCATTCTTAATAAATACCACACCGCACACCACTACTGTAATGGACAGGGTCTTTAAGTGACGCACGTGTGTTCTTGAACCCGTCACGATGCACCTCTCGACATCTTCCGAGTCGTAGGTAGCCCTGGGTAGGCGGCACGTGACTCTAAATAGCTACAGCCATAGAGCGAGAGGCTTACCGGACGTGGTGTGTCTGGGTGCGGAAAAACACGCGCAGAAATTTTATATTAAAAAAATATATATTCGGGTCGCCGTTCAGCCGAGAATGTGTCACGTAACTCCCGTGCAAGTAGCGGTCTTAACGCAGCCGTAGAAGTCAAGGGCATAGTGGACGCTGGCACGCCGCGGTCGGGACGACGTGTAAGGGAGCCGGCTGCAATGAACCCCCAGCTCACAAACACCGCCGCTCGCAGCGCGGGCACGTTCCGCCGCCGCGTGTCATTTCAGATTCCAAGGGACCGCATTCGACCGGCCTCGTCGACACGGGCTCCGGCGTGGGGGGGGGGGCGGTACATCAATGATCATAATAATCATAGTACATTACACATCCCGTTATCGTTTCACCGCTGGATGACGGCCGCCCCTGGAAAGGGGGGGGGGGGGTGGATGATATGACCATACTTCCCCAACGCTGTGTCAGAACGGGGTGGTCAAGGGGGGGGGAGGGGAGGGGGGCAGGCGGGCGGGCAGGTGCTGGTGGTCAGGAAGCGGTTCAAGATATATCGACATACGTTGGCCTGGAGTTGAACTCGAGTCTGCCAGAGACGCGTAATTTTAAAGATGAAATTGAAGACACCGCGCGGAGAAGATCGAACAGTTGGTAGACAGGAAGACGAAGGAGGTACGCGAGTGTACGGCAATTCATTAATTGCCACTTGTCTTAACATCTGGAAGTCACGTATCCAGGTGTTGTTATGGCATCAGCTTAAGACGGAGATCTGTGTTTGTGTGTTTATAGATTTTGATAGTGGATCGATTGAATAAGTGCTTTTCAACACCATGTTTAGTAAACATCGGGCGCGTGCAGGGTGTAACATAAACGACGTTATTCGCATTTGACCCGAAAACGATTGGGTAAATGCGGAAATACCGACGGTAATTATACGGCGTGGAGTTTTTTTTCTTCTCCTGACCATTCTCAATCCGCTGCTGGTTTCAACTCGCCCCTAATGTTATCCGTGGCCGGGAACCCAACTCAGGATTGCAGGTCCATGCTCGTAGCTCATTGCGCTAACAACTGCGCCATCGTTGCAACCCCATGCATAGGTGATTGACAGGTGAATAATGGGATGGGATGCAATTTTACTTTCATCGCCGCAAAGCACGGGGCTGGGGGAGGGCTGCCTGAACGAGCCGGAGTTAGAGGGACATTTACGTCAATCCTACTACTCCTGTCATACACAGCCTCTCTCCTATCACTATACCAATGGTTTATCGATGACGTAAACTAGGCTTTGGAGACATTGCATGCTTATAATTAACACCACTGAGATACGCAAAGTGGGACACACGAATTGGGATAATGGCAATGAGTCTAAATGTTACGTGGGCTTAGACAAACTAAAACGAAACATTTTTGATTTATTTTACCAGGTAAGGTCCACTGAGCTACGTAGCTCTCCTTCTGAAGCGACCTGGCCACGAATGATAGCTCTACGAAGTGGTTTATCACGTGGAAATGTATAGCAGCCAAATCCTCTAAACGCGTGATGTTGATTAGAAATGTGGAGGGAGAAACCCGTAGGACCCAGATAAAAATCCACGCGACCACGTGGAGAGACACACGCAAACTCCAAATATACAGCAAGCGTCAGGGTCGGGATCGAATCAACGACCTCCTGTATACCAGGCAAGGTAGTTAATATCTAGCCACTGTGGCAGCCTGAAATCACTTAATGTGGAAGGAAATTGGAGAACCCAGAGAAAATCCAACCGTGTAACGCCCGGCTCGGTTAGGGCAGACGTGACGATTAAAGCTTTTGCGAGAAATTCTACAAATCGCACTGGCGCTAAAATAATTATGGAACATTGGTTGGAGAGGGGGTGGCACTGCGGTTAGCACGCCGCGCTTAATCTGTAAACCCGATGATTCGAGAGAGATATCCGAAGCCGGCATTGGGGCCTCTCTTTTCGGCAAACCCGCACTGGCCAACGTGATGAAGTATTGGTCAAACAAATCCGTGAACACGAATGGAAGTTAGGGGGGGGGGTGGGGGGAGGGTCACCGGGTTCATGGCGCAGTACTCTAACCTCTGCACCACCACTCCCTCCCCTCGCCATCCCCTCCCCCAATAGAGCACACAGGAGCAGTATATTATATGGCTTCATACGCTGCTGTATATGACAGAGCGTGATTGCATTGCAAAGCCAGACATGAAAGTCAGAATACAAACAACAGTAAAGTGTAAAGTGGTCTGCTTTGTGTGAGTAAAGTTTGACCCGGTTGTTATTAGTGGTGGTGGTAGTGGTGGGGGGGAGGAGAGGCTGGGAGGGGGTAGGGACGGGGTGACGCGTCTCATAAAAAAAAAATTGCGCTGACATCTGTCCGTAACTTTATGGTACGCTCCGTTTGTCAAACACAACCGTGCCCGTGTTAATTTGACGTACCTCGGGAGACAACAGCGACACAAAGGATCATACAAACATATAGATATAATGTTTTGTGTGTGTGTTTGTATGTCACGATACCGTTTTTAGGAGCAAATTGTTTGCGAGCTTTTCCATGAAAAGTTATCGGTCGCGTGTGAAGTAGATTACGAGGTACACGGCACACAAAGGACTGCATTCGCCGGATTATAAGACGCTCTCGAATTTCACAGCTGTAGTTTAAAGGGACAGTTGAGGGAGCGCGTCTTATACTGAGGTAGGTGCGTGCGTGCGGGGAGTGGTGGTGCAGCGGTTAGCGCGCTCACGGCCAACACCCAGTGACGATTACCTGAACCGGTCCTGGACCTCCCCTAGGTCGACTCAGCCTCAAATGACTATCTAATGCGGTGTGTAAACATCGCCACTGAGGGAGACAAAGGCGGGTCGCGCGTGGTGCTGGTCACCCACCCCTTCGTGTGCCGCGCCGGCCTTCATAGGTTGCTCGCTCACAGCACTTGCCCCTACAGTCTGTTTATCCTTTACGGGGTATTTTTGTCTTTTGTGTGTGTGAGACCAGACTTGTGTATAACTTTATTGACACGGGGCACACACTTTCTTTGGAGCGTCTTATTTTCCGCAGCGTAATTAGAATGAGAAGATTACGGTATTTAGTGTTAGTCTGAGTCTACCTTATGGTGGTCCACGTCTGGTTCAATATGCACTTCGTAACGTGAACGCATACCAGCGACGTCTAAAGGCAGTACTTGAAAGCAAACGCAGTACAATACACCGCACTCGGTAACCATGTTAAACGGTATCTGTACAAACACAACAAGGCAAAGATTTACAACGGCGATGCGAATATCCGAGAATGGATCTCGTGTTAGCGAGCGCCTATTAAGGCCGTGCGTGCATCTTGCACGTGACACGAATAAAAAGCTGAAACTTGGCACAGCCGCAGCCGAACTAATCGAAGGCCTTTGCTCTCTTCATTGGGCTCCTGAAATCAGGGTGCAGAGGGTCTCGGGATACATTTGCATCTGAGCGTTTTGGAAGGTTACCCGCATACAATTACCGTATTCACCGGAATATAAGACGCACCCCCGAACACGCGTACCCGATTATAAGACGCCCCCGCCCCCCCCCCGCCCCCACAACCGTTTCCTTGAAAATGGAGAAATAAGTGCGTCTTATAATCCGGGAGGGACACTGTTTCTAGTGACATCTATTATTTGATTTCTCTTGCCTTTTCGGATGCCGTGTGACTTGACTTGCAAAGCCAATCGTGATGACTGCATGGAACGCGTGCGCGAGCTGGTACGAATGCGCGCCAACAATGAGCCTCGCCGCATTTACTTCCCGATGGACTCGAGAACCCAGAGAGACAATTAAATGAATCGGGTGTGTGGGGAGGGGGTAGCAGGAACAATGAGCGATTCATTTGGGCGCACAAACCCCGACACAATGCTAACAATGATTTAATGCCCCCCGTGGAGAATATTGGAGAGGAGGCGGGGACGCGCAATAATTTCTGTGGCTGAACAACACTGCCAGTGGCTAAACACCGAGACACACCGCCGCCCCCCTCCCTTCCCTCCGTCTCCTCTCCAAACCCACCTATGCGGCGTGGTCACTCGCGGCCGCTAGAACGCGAGCTATGCGCCAACTAGCGGTCATCGGCTGCTAGTTAGTCACGAGACGAAGGCGCAGCACCTGCAATATGCACGCCTCGTGCCAATGCTGGCTGCGAGGGGCACTCCGCTGTGGATGGGGAGGAGCTCTGCGGAGGGTATCCGGTAACTGGAGCGCGCTTTTGGCCTACTCTTCCACGCTGGAGCAGACGTCTCGGATAAGATGGTGGGACTTATCCACAATTTGACCACACCGAACATTGACCTGCTAACTGTGCTGCCCTCATTAAAAAAATACCGCTGGATGGACAGGAGAGGGTGGGATTTTAAAAGAAGACTGCACTGTTGGTTCAACTGCCGCGCCAGGAAATTGATTTGAACCGGTGACCTCTGAATTGTGGCGCGCTAACCGGCACACCGCAGCAGCATCAGCATCCCAGTGGTCAGTTGACTGGCGTTTAATAGGATTTCGCAAACTCATGGTTTTGCTGTAATTCACTACGGGAGGTTGCCTTGACAGGAAGGCGGACAGTTGCTCATGGTTGACCTCAACATCACTCCGTCCACTCACCCAAGTCTCCGTGAGTGAGCTCTGCCTGCCTCCCTGCTTTGCCACCTTTGTTGCAAACATCTAAATTCATAGTTCACGCAAGAGCGATCGCGTAATCATACCCTCAAGCGCGTGGGTGGCAATTGCAAACAAAAGCACGGGCAGATGTTTCAATTGCACACCTGCGCACACACATGCACACTTGATCATATATGCCGTCCACATTTACATTCACGTGGTACCTATCCTGTGTAATGAATATTTTACAACCTAAAAAGCAGTTAACATACAACTACATGTTAAGTGGAACATAAATCCCCGAGGAAATAAACCGTTGCGAGGATGTCGCTACATTAAATGCCACCTAGTTACCACGCAATGCCTAACCGAGTCTCAAGGCAGTCTTTCCGGATGCTCCTGCACAGCGTTTTTTCGTCCAATTCCATGAACGGCTTTGTGGGAGGTTAGCACCCCCCGACAAAATCCACCGCCGCACGCGAGCGAGTATCCCTTGACAACTCCGCACACTTGGATTCAAGAATCTCACTGCTGCACCGCCATCTCGCTGACCGGGCATGCACACAACCCAATCGGCTCCTGGCGACGCGCATTCGGCCACTAGCAAGGCCGGCGTCTCCCATCCGCGTCCTAAACCGGGCTTCTCAACCATACCATACCTGCCTTGATTTGAAGCTTTGCCATACCTACCAGGGAGACGGCTGGAAGACGACCCCCGCCGACCGCGTGCGGCGCGGTCTGGAGTGATGATGTAACGATCCGGCTGTCATTCCGGATGATGCACGCGCGCGCACACACATGCGGCTTGCATATGTAAGTGGTCGTTAGCGAGGGCCCCGTGCCCTGCTCTCACCCCCCCCCCCACAACCTCTGTAGCGGTTGGGCCCAGCGTTCGCTCACCGAAAGCCCGCCGCGGTCCCGCCAGTGGACCGATGCACTCCCCGCGTAATTTCGCGAGCAATAAATAACCGACAATCGCCTTTTACTCGCCATCGATTAGCCGTCATCGGGGCTCGGGGGCAAGCTCTGCGCGGCGGCTGCGTGCAACTGGGAAGCGGAGGGGGGGGGGGGTCTGAGTGGAAGCCACACACAACCCCGAGCTATTGCAGAAGCCCCGGCTCGCATCGGCCGGTGCCCAAGACGCCGTCGCCGGATGTCTTCTCCCCGCTCTCCGAAAAAGAGACGCGATCGCCACGCGATTGCAGCATCGGGAACGCGCGTGCGTGCGTGCGTGCGCGTGGGTGGGCGGGCAGTGGAATTGGTGGCGCAGTGGTTTGCGCTGTGCTCCAAACCTGCCACTTCTATGTTCGATTCCCGGCCCACGGCTAACGTTGGTGGAAAGTGATATCTGAACTGTTCGTGGGTCAACTCCCCCCCCCCCACTCCTTCCTCGCTTCTTCGCCTCCTCGCCCCCCCCCCACCCCTTATTTACTTAACAAAACCCGCACTAATGGTGAGGTATGGCCAATCAATCCCCATAATCAACGTCGTGATGTGGGAGAGGCCTTCATCCAGCAGTGGAGTAACAGTGGGCTGAAGTTAATGATGAAGCACTGCACGCTGGGATTAATTTCATAGCCAGATCCGGTTTGAGTTAGTGACCCGGGAAAATTAAATATTTCTGCACCTGGCACACCACATCCAGTATACCCCTAGCTACGGCTGTGTCTAAATATTCATATCGCTGCTCCAGTCTGTCGTAGACCTGAACATTATTCTGCGACAAATGAAGCTCTGCTAGTGCGCACTGTTCACGCTACATATTCACTGTGACGACCGTGAGATCTGTGGTGGTTTAACAGTGGCTCAGCGTGCTTGGCGTGAGCTCTGGTGCAAAGATTTAAATGGCCAAGCGCCACCACCGCCCCCCCGCCCTCCCTCTTAGTAACCCAGCATCTGGGCCCCGTGTGCGGTTGCACTGCCTGTGCACTCGATAGCTACGCCACTGGGATTCGAGTATCCAACTGAAGTGACCGCCGTGACGACACCGATGGGGGGAGGGGAGGGGGGCGAAGCTTGCACCGAGTCGATGCTCGCGGCAGGGGTCTGGGAATGACCTTGAAGTTGGGGGCTCTGAGTACCCTCCCGTAGGGGAGTGGTATTGGAGTGGTTTGAGGAGCGGTTGTGCGACGATATGTTCCTGGGCTGGTCCTGGGACTGACGCAGGGCTGTTACGCTGCGTGCTGCTACCTGCGGTGAAATGCCATGACACAGAAAGCACAGTTGGAAAGCAGGTGCGAGAAATGTCAAAGTGTTTCCCATCAGATATGCAGAATGTATACATGTTTAAAGTGGCATTACCACACACGACGCAAATATAAACCTTAGAATATCATAGGATACGATCAATAATGCGTGTGTTTTCCATTACAGTGACTTAACAACCCACGAGTTTAACTTATGTACAGGAACTTGGTAATGATTTATATATTTTTAGAATTAATTTTAGAACGCCAAACTGAGTGATATGTTGCGATATTGATAACACTGTGGTTATTGTTGTTGACATGCCCACTGAATGCTAGGAAAGTTTATTACCTTTAAACGAGTGCTGTAACAATTTACCATCCCCGAAACTCAAAACGTTGTCTCGAATCAGGGCCACAAATCGTTTCAGGAATGGAGAATTGTTACTTTAATACTGGGGTAAATATAGCGGCCACTAATCTAACAACTTGCACGATACAGTTGCGTGAGAATTGTAATCAAAACAAAATATTGATCCCTGTACAGGCACAGCTCGCTACACGTATTGTGAGCTTAATAGTGAATACAAAATAAAATAATTCACGGCAATGTCAGTCGTGGGGATGGTTTGACCATACTTCACCACACTGGATCGTGTGGGTTGATAAAAGGGAGCACACACACATCAGGTATGACTCTCCACTCATGTTAGCAGTGACTGTGAATTTAACTCAGGTTCGCCAGGTTCAGTGCGCTAACCGCTGCACCACCACGCCACCCTATCACCAGCTTAATAATCAATATTGCTCGATGCAACTTTACACCTTTAAAGTAAACGGTGCTCGTAAAAAAATGTTTTCTCCAAACCCGTTAATCACTGAAAAATCTTCCACGCTCATCTTATTTCTTTAAACCACCAAACATATGTTTTCCACGAACATTATCTGATGGGTTTAAAAAAAAAATCAGATTTGATTCCTCCTGCAAAAGTGCAATGGAAATTTCCGTCTCACGTTCGACACTGTGTGTGTGTGCTTTTTTTGGTTGTTGCGCCGAAAAAAACTCGGAAACATTCACAGTTTGTCTCTTCACACGTTTCTCTCTCTCTCTTGGGATGAGTCAGCATTTGTATTTTTTTTTTACGACGACGAGCGGAGCGCGGTTGCTCTCGTTATATCCACCGCGAGACACCGAGCACCCAACTCAAGTGCGCCCCCCCCCATCAACACCTGCGCCGGCTCACTTCTCAAACATTGCCAAAAAGTGCATTGAGTCAGTCAGTCAAGTCGCTCGCAATCGCTTGCTCGCTCGCAACTGCAAGAGACCCCGGTCCTTGCTGCGGAGTTGTCAACCGTCGTCCCCGGCTCGACCGGAATTGGCGTCGATCTCTTGGTGACCGCTGAAAGCAATCCGGGAGATTTTTTCAAAGAATGGGATATTTTAAGAGATTAAATTAACGTAACGCGTGCTCGTAATTCAATGGCGCTCGTTACGGCCACACACAATAAAACGATGGTTTGATATTGTGAACGGGTCGAACAGTACAATTAATGGCATGTTGGAAAAACAAAATCTCCAGGAATAGCCTCAGTCAGAGTTGGCAACGATAGTTTTCTGACCATATTGAACCCTTCGCCAGCAAAATGAACTTTAGCACTATTTACTGCTTCCACCGTTTACGCATCAGCTCTCTCCCGTTGGGCCATCCCTCCGTTTGTCTGTCTGTCTATCGCTATGTCCGTTGCACGTTCGAAATGAAGAGATAAGGGGCTTCCACATCGACGGGAACCCATTTACATTTTGAACGTCCGTAAAATGCAACAGTACGTACGTCACGTGGAGCATGGAGGTCTGCATCAGGCCTCCATTTGACACGTGGCAGCTGGGCACACACGGTCACTTACTCAAGAGCCCCACCAGCCACCTACTGGCCGGAATCCACATTGACCTGCCCGTGTACATACACGTACTGTTGAAGCCTTCGGCAAATACGGGACCTTATAAACAGGCCCAAGTCACACCGCTCCTAAAGAAAAGGACAAATAATTATCATCGAGGGGTGCCCATTTCTATTGCGCGCACGTGTCTGTCTGTAACGCGGAGGCACGATAGCTCACGTAAAGGTGATACAATAAGTGCAACGCCTTGGCGTGAAGCTGTGTTGCCATTCGAGACTTCCTTTCGTGACGCTTGCACGGTGATATCATCCTGACATGCAGATCATGTTATGCTTTGCCATTGAAGACACTGTTTCCTGGATATACTATCATTTGTTCATGACCTGCGCACGTTGTTCACCGCTGTTGGAAATTGAGCCTCAGCTCAAGAGAGTGAAATTGGTTAATTGCACTCAATGTCTTGAAAAAGATACCTTGAATGTAAATCCCACACCTGTTCCCATTTGCAAATTAAGAACCTCTGTTACGGATGATTGGCAATTTAATAACACTACTGCCATGTTGAGTTGCTCAGAATCAGAATATTTATACTTGAGGAATCCGATGAGCTATAAAGCATGTTTTTCACAGCTGTCCAGGAGGCTGCACTTGTGGTTAGCACACTGGAATTGCTGTGCCGGTTTGATTCAATGTCCCGGTGCGGAAGTTAAGACGACGGATAGGTTTGTTAAATCCACCAGCTTCTTTCCACCCTGCACTTGTTAGCGGGCATGTCGCAGTCGATGGGCAGGTTGTGTGTGGTGGGGTAATATTTGGGCACGCCCACTTCTTCTAAGACGTCTTGACCAGTGTGCAAGAGTCGGTCAAGTATCGTCTAGAAGGGATTTCTGGAGCTCACTCTGGTGGAGGTCCTTCTGCCGGCAGTGGCATTGGAAAGCAATTGCAGGCCTGCACTTTTACATGTTTATATATGATCAATAATTCCTTTGTTTACCCGGGAACGGCTTTCTGAGTCACGCGACTCCTTTTCAGGAGGCGATTGCTACATTGAGATGTTTGGTTATTTGGCTGCGCGTTGCAGGAAACGACAAAAAACCTGCAGAAAACTAACGCATACCAAGGGGGTAACATTGGCAGCTCTGCACAGATAGATTCAGGAATCCATTGATATACTGGCATAACCTGGCCAACTCTGCAGGCAATTAGTAACCTTTGAATGTTGTGCTATCAAAAAGGGCCATTGCCTGAAACGTCGCCTGCTGTTTGTGGCCACAGTGTTATTGACAAATTCGTTGTGAAAATTATTGTTGCCGTCTTAATCGCGTTAGACAGTGCGCGGTATATTTACATGAGCTAATAAAGCGCACAGCACAACCACGAACACCTTATCACTGACGAAAAAAAACCCGAAGCGAACGGTCTAAAGATGGCAATAAATACTGATGAACAATACGAAAGCAAAAAAACTTGCAGGATATATTTTTCTTTTCTAAGACGTATCGCAAGATACCTTTGCCCACATTTCATTATTGTACGCACAGCCAGGTCGGGGTGGAGAGGTGGAGGGCTGGTGGGAGTCAGGATATTTAAGAACACATTGCATGTTAAGCTATCAAGCATTAAAATTACTTCCTCTCTGAAAATAAACCTCGGGGGTTTAAGGTAAGGATATTATTATACACAGCTATTCAGCCGAGTTAAAGTTTTCTCTGCAGTTGTAAAGGTAAGCCAGCTGTCACACACAAGTATGCAATTATGTGGTACCTAACCAGAGCTGGGTGGGCCTTTTTGTTCCAATAGCCAATTGGGCCCCCCTCCCCTCCGCTACCATTGCACAATGGTCCATTCCACTCCTGCATACCAACGGTGGTGCTCAGTTTGTCCGAACAGGTGTGAGCTATGGAATGTTCCATTGTATACGCAGGGGTGGCATAGATTCCAACAACCAGAATCAGAATGTTCGCTTTATCATGAAGGAATCCCGATGAACTATAAAGCTCTTTTTCACAAATGTCCAGTTGGGGCACGGGGTCAGAAAGTTACAATAACAAAAAGTACAAACATCGATAGAAGTGCAAAGTATAGGATACATAGCAAGTCACAGAAAAATACGTAAATATTAATTAAGTACATAGTCTATATAGTATATAAGCACAACCCCGTGGCTGCCACGCGTTACTACTGAACCGTAACGATCGCTTGCATGTTCTTTTTAAATCGTCGGCTATAAAGAGGCGAGCATGTTCGGATTGGCATCATTTTTTGGATAGCCGAACGGTGATGATTAAAAGCAACGGGGCAGTGTTCAATCGGTGAATATTGCCCTGCTATTGACGTACGCATCAGAAATATGAACAATAACCAACAAAAAAACGAGTACCACAGATGAAACTGATGCAAAAGACAAAGATCCCCCCCCGTATAGCCTCATCAGACTGTTGGGTCAAGTGCTGTTAGCGAGCACCTACGAAGGCCGGAACAGCACACGACGGGGTGTGTGGCCAGCACCACACCCAGCCGCCATTATCTCCCCAGTGGCGATGTTTACATATCGCACCAGGGACTCATTAGAGGACCTAGGCGTCCCAGGACCGGTTCAGGTAATCGTCACCGGTGTTGGCCGTTGAGCGGGAATCGAACTTGCTACGCTCGGTTCGTAGCTCAGCGCGCTAACCGCTACACCACCACTCCCAACACACACACGTGGGAAGAGTCATACTGGGAATTACAACTCCGAGGCAGAAAAAGAGGAACCAACGCACGGATTCAGGGGTCCAAAATGCAACTTAAGAGACGTCGTTTTTTGATTGTTAAGAAAAGTAAGCGGCCTGGTGGGCTGGGGCAGGAACAATGCCCCGTCGCATGCACCCCCACCGCTGCTCAATGGACCATTCCACTCCCGCACGGGAAGGGGAGAACGATGATGATGACGACGGCGGCGGCGCTCGAAACCCACGGCGGAATGGCAGCCAAAAAGGGTGGACACGCGCAAGGGACGAGGTCAGCAGCTCGTGTGCGGCAGACAAGTGGATCGTCCCATCGCGACACCGCCAGCGAATGGCAAACGGCCTTCTTCAAGCGGCGGATACGCTTCGTGGCCGATGATAATGATGAGAATGGTGATTTTGACGAACACATTAATTAGCTAATGGGCTTGAAATTTCGATTGGGGGGTGGCGGGCGGGCCCGGTCGGGGGGCACTCGCACATTCAATGTACACCAACTGCCGCCATTTGCTGCGACGTCACCGTGGCGCTTGTGCCAGGCTAGGTGCGCACGTGAAAGTGTCGGAAGGCTCGCCAGGCAGGAGTTCATGGGACAGACCCAGGTGCCATTGTTTTTGCCCGGCTCAGATGACTCGCATAGACAAAAACAACCGCCATTCGCCACTAAGCGGCGGTGACGTCACCACGACGCTTGTGTCAGGCTATGTGCACCTTGAGGCCACGTGAAGTGTCGAACGCCCGCTGGCAGGAGGTCACGGGGCAGATCCATGGTGCCACGGGTTGACTGACTGAGACGACTGGCTGATGCACCACCTGTGTCCCCTATTGTGCCAACTTGCTGTGCTTTAGCCACCCGGCGCTCCGCTCGTTGTTGTGATTGTCGCTCCTCCGCCCTCCGTTGTTGTTGGAGGGCGACTGCCTCCAACTGCCCAGCAGCGTCCTTCACGAGTCTCCTCCACAGAGGCCGATCTTGACATCCCTGGTACCAGTCATCGGCAAGTCCACTCAGCTCCACGTTCTCCTGTACCACATCGCTCCATCTCTTCTCTAACCCGTGCCATGCCCCGTTTAGCCCCCTCGACCACACACTGGCATACATACGCTGGCATACACATACGTATATATACACACCAAGTGGCAGTTATTTATATGGCTTAGTGGACGGCTCTTCAGATAGGACGTCGCTCAAGTTTAGTATAGTAGCCGCTACCTTCCACTGGATCCCTTATAAAAGCACATTTACACATGCAAGTGTTACCGTTTAACGAGACCGTTCCGTCTAATGGGCCTTTAATGTTCGGCCGAAGTTGTGTACAGCACGGCTACGTTACACATTTCAGGCACCCGCTACCATCCCGTCGATTCGTGCTCCAAACGAGGGTGGACAATTTAAAGGTTCCTTTTTTGAATTGAATTGGCCATAATTCTGCGATCGGATCGGGATCGGCCAGTTCAGCGAATTGCCAACTGCTCTGAGCATTTGGCTCGACTTTAACGAGTGAAGGCTCGAATTAGCTTAAATGCCAACTGGGTTTGCATGGACGCGATATCAAAAAATGTCCGAGCTTTAACGATCACCGTTGTGTTTTACAAGACCGCAGCACTTCCCATTAAGTTTCGAGTAAAACTTTCGATTCACTGAATATGCGCATGTGTGCGTACGTATGTGTGCGTGCGTGTGCGCGTGTGGGTCATCTGAGCTGTTAACGCTTGATGGCTTACGGACGCTTGGGCCAAGAATGTCAGGCACATACTAAATACAATTAGGCTTTTGCATGTATTACTTGCATATATACACAGATCGATGGCGCTAAGAACAAATAATAATAATAATTGAGACGCACATGCGATCACGTGTGTGTGTGTGCACGCTCTCTCCTTTACAAAAGACAAATGTTCCCACCCGTATAGCCTTAACAAGCTGTTGGGGCAAGTGCTGTTAGCAAGCACCTATGAAGGCCTGGAAAGGCACACGAGTGGGTGGGTGGCCACTGTCCAGCACCTCACCTAGCCGCCTTTGTTTCCACAGTGCTGATGTTTACACCCCACACCAGGTACAATTTTTTGTTAAGGCCGAGTGGACCTAGGGGAGGCTCAGCACCGGTTCTGATATTCGTCACCGAGGTTGGCCGTGATGGGGAATCGAACTCGGATGGCTGGGTCAGTGGCGCAGTGCGCTTACCGCTGCACTACCGCTCCCCACACTCTCGCTCACAGAACATACACGCGCGGGCACACACGCGCACACGAACGCGCGCCTAAAATCAATGTAGCAGGTTAATAACATAAAGATACTGCCGGTCGCTATAGCCCGTGAATAATTGCTTTATTGATGCACTTTAATCAAATTGGCTGTTTATGTTTATTGGGCTGCCTTACCTTAAGTTGTACTTACACGCAGCACACTCGCGGAAGATTCTACTTCGCCACAATCTGCTGACAATATATTGGATCGTGCACCAGGCGCAGGGCTCGATGCGTTTTTGCAGCAAAAGTCACTGCAGCCATGAATTGGCCGCATTCTGCGTAACTTAATAGTGGGGGGGGGGGGGGGGGGGCTTTGTGCTGCATAATAATAAGAGCATTGAATTTGATCGTGAAAAAATTAATGCTTCGTTTTTTTTACATGCCCCTTATTTTATTGTTTTGAGGGCGGGGGGGGGTAGAGAAACGAGATATTGAACAGAAGTCTGTTCATTTACATCCTTAGTGGCCCTGAGACGCCGAAGTAAATATTCCTGGCTGGTTTTTGTGTACGGCACCATGGGGGTGTAGTGTAGGGTTGAACGATTTGTGGAAAATATCTCATTGCGATTCTTCTGACAGACATTGCGATTGAGATTTGATTTGCGATTAACATTTTTAAAGTCAAGCTTAAGTTCAATATTCACTGTATAATAGATTTAAAACAAGTGATGGAGCATAACCACATGATACCATCAAAACATGAACTGCTCTATATATTCTAATGCAAGGATGAAATCTTAAAAGATATTAATTGCGTCCAACATGCATTTATTAAAATGTTTTATTTGAATTAGAACAATCAAACATGGAGCAATTGTTAAGTTAAATAAATAAAGTTATGATAATAACGAAATGAAACAATTCCGATAAGAAAGTAATAGGACTTTTCAAATCGCAAAACAATCTCAGCCTTTGCGATTTGCTAATCGCATTGTTTCGAATTGCGGTTTCGATTTGAAATCGATTAATCGTTCAGCCCTAGTGTCGTGGCACCTGGCAGTGGTTCTCGCGCTTGCACTCTGAACCCCGTCGACCTGAGATCAAATCGTGGCCACGGTTGACATCAGTCACGTGGGTGGTGACATCTGAACCGTGCATGACCGGCGCGGTGAGGTATGGTCAATGGAGCCCTATGACCGACGTGGTATGGAGAGACCTTCATCCAGCAGTGGATTGATAAAGGGCGCAATATTGTAATTATATATGTACTGTATATATAAAATGAACTACACCCTCATAATTACCAGGGCAAGCATTTTGCCGGGGACTCCCCAGACCCAGCCACCACAGATTATTATATCCTTACTCTAGCTTCAAAACTCATTTCTTGAGGACTGCTTTTTGTGTTTAGTTTCTTGACGTTTCCCCCCGTAACCATCCGATTGGCATGGTTGGTGACGTACAGCGCGAAAGAAGTTCAACACAGAGTCGTGCATACTCGGGCACACCGCATCTCGCTTCAACTCTCGCTGTGGCCCGTGGCCACTGCCAGTCACGTGCCTCCTACTCCGGTCCATCTCATAACCAGCGACCTCCCCCCCCGTGTCAAAACGATCGTCCGCATCGCGAGCAGATGGAGCGGTGGGCGGGGAGAGGAAGCTCGGCTCTGTTTCACGGAGGGGCAGGCGATGCCGGGGGGTTTGGCGGTGGAGCGACACCGCGGGGTTGTTATCAGCGCGAGCAGGAAGAGGGTCGAGCAATAGCGTGTCCAGGGGATCGCACCAGTGTCTCCGGTTTCCTTTCGACTCCCCCCCCCCCCCGCCGGAGATGAGACAACCCCACTGAACGCAAACAGCTGGGGCCACATTTTAATAATAGCTCCGATGATGTCTTACTGATAATTAGCGTTGTGGTGAGCCAAGAACAAAACAAAGCGATGTTTCGTGTGCGTCGTTCTGATAGTGTAGCGGTTGGCTACAAGCCGGGCTGGATACGTGAGTTAGATTCCAATTCAGGGCCAACAAAGGTGATGACGATCTGGGCCTTTCCTTGGGCTTCCCCTAGGTCGACTCGACCTCAAATGAGTACCTCGTGCGATGTGCTGACATCGCCGCTCGGGAGACAAGGGTGGCCGGGCGTGGTGCTGGCAACCCACCTCCTTCGTATGCCGTGGCGGTCCCCATGGGTGCCAACAGTCTCTTAAGGCTACACGGGGGATCTTTGTCTTCGTCCTTGTGATAACTTTTAGCTTAACGTATTTTTAATGATGATAGAGGAAGACATAATGCTGACCTGGTGGAGGATAACTGTAAAATGGTTCCTAAAGCAATGGTCAAAGCACCCCCCCCCCCCATTCCTAAACCCTCTTCAAAATATCCTTAAGACTCAGTGAAGTTTTGCTTGAGAAAAACAAGTAAAGGACATTATAATGATCGTGGTGTAATGTAATGACCGAGCCAGGCGAAGATGTAACTTTGGTGAGTGATGTATCGGGCAACACTATAAAACTAATAAAAGGCCAACTTTAAATGGCGAGTACCGTACACAGATATTTCCACTAGAAGATATTCAGGAAGATGCTGGGGAAGATATTTCTCTCCACGACTCCAGCTCTCTATCTGTGGCCTGTAAAGCGTTTGCCAGATTAGAAAAGGAGGTTCTGTACTTCGGTCGTAACAAGGCGCACGAAAGTTTGTTCTTGTTAACTTCTTTATCGCTTCATTTGTTCGCCACTTGTAAGCGAACACTGTACGAAAAGTTGCACGGCACTTTGACAAAGTCGCTCACGATTGTTTTTCCTAAGGGAGGGGGAGGGCGGGTGGTGGCTCCTTCCAGATAGCACACGAGTGCATAAACACGCCCGCGACAAAGAGAGAGGGAGAAGAGAGCGGAGCGAGAGCCAGAGAGCGAGCTGGAAAAGAGGGTGAGAGCGCAAAAAAAATATATAAAAAATCATTTTAAAGTGCGCCAGTGTCCAAACCATTCAGCCCTCCTTATCCTTGTTTTCTTTAAGAGTGATCACGCAGTGCCTTACATGGGACAGCCGCACCGCATTCACACCCCACCCACCCCACTCCAAAATCAATAGTGCAAGCCACTCTGCCTGGCAACAAGACCGCATGAGCCTCTTATCTTTTCAGCGAGCAACGGGACTTGGGGCGGCTTGCGAGCAATGACGACATGTGTGGCAGGGGCCCCCATTGTGGCCCAACACAAAAAAAAACAGCTGAAGGATTTGCGAGGATGGAACCCTGTACGATATATTTTTTGTATACAAAAAAAGTTGAGAGGATGACAAGGACAAAAAAAAAATGACCCGTAAAAGAATAGAGAAAAAAATGTTGACTAACGAAAATAACATTTAAATTCGTACACTTATATGACATGTATTCATCGTTTGTCACCTCCTGAAGAAGCCCCATTGCCCAAAATGTCACCTGTTGTACTCCTTTTTAAGGCCACACACAGACAACCATACAGTGTTGTTATCGAATAATGTGCTGGGCTTCTTCTTATTTGTGTTTTGTACACCAACGCAAGCGGCAGCGGAATCACCAGATAATTAGCGTCGCTTTCTATTGAATTCAAAGAAAAAGGCACACTAAAAAAAAGTTGTCGTTCATTCCGTTAAGTTCATCCCTTTCTCATATATATATACATTAAAAAAAAAAGATCCCGCACGGGCGAGCAAAATACGAAAACCGTCAACCCGCCACTTAATCCGTAACCTCTCCTCCGTGAAAAGATCTATTTTTTTTATTTCGTCGTCGACGTCGTCTTAGTTTAAATGTCAGAGTTGCCAACCGCACCTCTGTGGCTGAGCCGGGCTTGGTGCGATAGCGCCGTGACTTTCTGCAATCCCCCCTCCCCTACCAACCCCCCACCAACCAGCAAGCCGCAGCTCCTGTAGCCATGCGCGCTCCCCGGCTCTCTGTACCGTAAATACCTACCGTGTTCCCAGCATTCGAAGACACACTTTTTTCCCACCCCCCCCCCCAAACATCTCCTCCCCCCATGTACATTAAAGCAAAAGTATTCAGAGGGGCATGTCTTATAACCTCGTAGGTGTATGTGTGTGTGAGAGAAACCAGAGGGGAGCGGTGGCGCAGCGGTTAGCGCACTGAGCTGCGAACCCAGCGACTCGAGTTCCATTGCTGCTCATCGACACCAACACCGGTGACGATTATCTGAAATGGTCCTGGGTGTCCCCTGCGTCGACTCATCCTCAAATTAGTACCTGGCGTGACGTGTAAACATCGCCACCCACCCCCTGGTACGCGTGGCCAGGCCTTCATAACGGCTCGCTAATCGCACTTTCCCCAATAGTCTGTTAAGGCTATATGGGAGCTCTTCGTCCTGGAGACCAGATTTAGAAGAAAGAAAAAAAACTGTATTTACACCGGGCACAAGTTTGGGTTGTGTTTAACTTTCCGGAGCATCTTAAAATCTGGAGAATACGGTATGAGCATAGTTCCTGCGGAATAGGCTCATTCATCATCATCATTATGATGATCATCAACATCAGCCATGGCCAATCCACTGTTGGATGTTGCCATCACTCACGATCCCGCGATGTAACAATCCACCCAGCACCCGTGAACAAGCTGAGTTCATCGCTCCATCTCCCCGGTGGACCCCAGTGGGCGTGCTCACGGACACGTTCCATTCCTTTTGCTGCCGCTCCACCATTAGTCTCGATCATCGGGCATCGCCCCTTCTAGCAGTGACGAGTCCTTCCCCAACAAAACTTTCACTTTTCTCGACGGTTCGAATCGATGCCCTGATCCTGCGTATGCTCTCTCAATCTCCCACGTTCCCTCTTTTCCCCGTCGCTCGACGTATTTCCCAGCTCGCGTCTCCGAGTGCCTGCACCTAGCCACGCGAGCTCTTTGCTCCGTAAAAGTACGAATATGAGAGAGACTTTCGTTCGGCTGGACTGCGCTCATCCAACTGCTCTGCCTAATAATTGCCCTGTGAAACATCTATTCCTTCTTCGAGCCAGACTTGCGGTCATCAATTTCTATCGAGCAAAATTGGCATCGTGCGTTTTTTTTTGCTTTTTTTTTGCACAGAGTGTTTACAATTACCGGTTGCAAAAAATGGAAACCCGTTTTTTCCCCCCCGACGTTGCGTGTCGGTACCTTGTAAAAATGCCGCCGCGCGCCGTTGAAGTTTGAGTGTAGACCCCGGCGTTTTGCGGTCCACAACAACTGTTTAGGCATGCTCGTCTCTCTTCCCCGCTCGTTGCCTACCCCATTCTCTCTCTCTCTCTTTTCTCTCGCGCTCGCCCGGAGTACGCCTGACGCCGATGCCTTTTGACGTTACGAGGAAGTTTCCCTGGACCCAAGAGGGCCGCGGCGGAGAAGAGGATTAACAGGACGCAGGGGTCCGCTAAGGTTTTAAAATCGAGGTTTCAGGTGGTTAAGCCCCGGGCCCGTGTCACGGCGCTGGGCGAGGGACCTGGCAGGGTGCCGCCGTAATGAAGTGAGTCGTCTGCAGCTTGGGGTCAGAGGTCACGGGAGGTCGGTGCGAACTGACGAAATTAACCGCCTGGAATTTCCTCTTGCCCCCCATCCTCCCCCCCCCAAAAAAAGCAGCCGGCAATAAATAATCAACTGGCCCGGGCCAAGGAGTCTTTGCGCCAGGGCGCCCCCTCCCCCCGCACCCAGTCCCCCTCCGTTTAAAGCGTCCGAGTGCGGCAAGCTGGCACGGTGCAGTGGAGGAACTCGAGACTGTAATGGGACAGTTTACGATCTGTGTTCTTTGCGAGCCTTTTAAATTTGGTACATTAGTCACTAATGTATATACATCTTAGCACGCCTCAAGCCATATTGATTGCAGGGGTCAAGTTTTTTCCATGTAAACCTCAGCTATTGCATAAGCCATCTTCTCTAAACTTTCTACATTAATTCCCCGAGACACGACGTGATCTTATTTTATTTTATCTCAGCAGTGCATCGCGGCGGCGCTGAATACTCGAGTTAAACTTAATGAAGATAATTCGATCGCTCGAACACGAAAGCCAAAATGAAATCCGGCGTTAGTCCGGCGTGCGATGTGACCTTCGGGCCGTGCGTAACTGCGTCAGCTGCAACGTGCACACCACACACACCGCGAGTGTGATCTCTGCGCGTCGACGCACACGGTGTGCCGAGCGACTTCCCCGCTTTACAACCACCGCGACGAGTTCGCACACTCTGCTCGCTTGCTTCGCCACATTCCGTGTTATCACTAAAGATCCAGGGCGATCCACGAATAGACACCCCGCTTAAACAACAGGGAGAACTTTACGGAGCACAACAACATTTTAATTGAAAGCCTAAACACCCATCCCGCCCGTCGAAAGTTATTCAATCGCCCCGTTAAATCTTTGAACGCCACATCTCACTTGTTACATATTCTATCGCCCGTCCGCTGTAAGATATGGAGCCGTTAAAAAATGGTCATGATAAATCAGTGGGGTATCTATAAATTGATCACCGGTGTGTTTGTGTATATATCGTGCCCCCCCCCCCCCCCCTTGCTACACAAACATTTAACAACTTGTTGCCATGGTGTATATATGAACGCGCACAAGGGTGCGTGTGGGCGATCAATTCCTAGCCACTTCGTAGCACAGCGCCAGCCAGCAGCAATATGAGAACGACCATGGCCTGAACCTCCCCCCTAGGTCAACTCGGCCTAAAAACAAGATACACGTTGCAGAAGTGCGGTGGCAGGCAGGCAGCAGCAGCATCATCGCTGGTGAGACAAAGGCAGCCAAGCGTGTCGTGGGCCCGCCTTGCACAAGTGCTCCCAACAGCACTCGGCCCCCAACAGCTTGCCGGGGTGGCATCTGTGAGTGTGTGTGCGTGTGTGAGTGTGTGAGTGCGTGTGTGAGTGCGTGTGTGAGGAGTGATAGTGTAGCGGTTAGCGTGCTGCGCTACGAACCCAGTGACCCGAGTTCGATTACCGCTCACGAGCAATTCCCACTAGCGACCAATACGAAAACGGCCACCCGGGTTAGATTCCCACTCACGAGTTATAACAGTGGCCAATGTTTGAACCGCTCCTGGGCATCCCCCAAGGTGGACTCAGCCTTAAATGAGTACCTGGTGCAGTGTGTGTAAACGTCAGAAACTCGGGAGACAAAGGCGGCCAGGCGTGGTGTTGGCCACCCACCCTCTCGGTGTGCCGTTGCCGGCCTTTAGAGGTGGACGCTAACAGCACTTGCCCCAACTGTCTGTTGAAGGCTATACGGGGGTGGGGGTTCTTTGTCTGTGCATGAGTGCTGGGTTGTACTTCGGTGTCTCTTAGTCTTAGCACGCGTCCACAATGGGGGCAGAGCGGCAGAGCGGCAGAGCGGTCGCTGTAATGGGACGAGAGCCGTCCAGTGGCGCTCATAAAGGGCTGCCGGGCCACCTGCTTGTTATTAACCATAATGAAATGTGTGGTAGCAAACAAAACCAAGTCCATATGAGAGTTGGGAGGGGCTGGAGTGGGATGTGAGCTGGGGGGGAGTGGGGGGGGCTCCTCTGGGACCCCAATGTTGGCAATGGGACTCAAAGAGAATGTGGTTATTATGAGACAGGAGGGGAGAGGAGGGGAAGAACCCACGGTCATTCCGCTGAAACAAAACTTAATCGGACAAGTCCGTGGGATATTAAACGGAGCCTGGGGGTACCCAGGTTATTTGTCGCACCTGTTCCTCTCCAAGTCCGAAGCGCGGATACTTGAGCCGTTCCAATAATTGTTGTGCGCACCGACTGGAAACTCGTTACTTACCCAAGCGTTGTGTTTCAACATTCATTAATTTCCGTATTTCTCCGGATTTTAAGACGTTCTGGAAAGTTGACACACACACACACACCTACAACGCTACGAGACACGCCCTTTAAAACCCTTGCTTCAAAATACGAGGAGGTAAATAAGCGCGTCTTATAATCCAGAGGATATGACAACTGCTATGCCGTCGTAAGGATTGCGAGAGATGGCGATGGCTTGAACAGAACTACGTCGCGGCGCGGGTAGGAATAGGCGGTGTCACGGCTGCCTCGGCGTAGCATAGCGCAAGGCAGCGGAATGCTGCTGGATGCTTCCAGATGCTACCCACGCGCCTCGGTCTTTGTTCAGCCTGCGTACGCATCGCGCGCGTTTTCGCAGACGGTGCTTTACCTCCCTATATTATTTATTATAACGCGATTTTTCGTGGTGTTCTTCAGGAACGCAACTCCCGTGTTATAGAACAGATTGTATATGCGTAAACTAATGTGAATTAAAAGTAATGTTTAAATTTTGTTTTACAATGTTGGGCCCTTGCACCGCTGCCAATGGGAACCCTACATATTATTTAATTGTTGTTGCGCTAATGTTTGTAAAAAAATAACAACAACAGTTAAACACACAAGGGAATTTTATTTTCAGAATGCATCATTGCCTTGTCGATAGCAAACGTGAAGCACGTGAACTTACGCGTCGAACCAGAACACGATTAAAAAATTAACACGAATGACAATAATAGTTTTCATTTGTGCTTTATACATACCCTCCCCTCCACCCCCCCCCCCCCCCCAAAGCACTGCAACCCTTTGGGCTCAATTCACATGCCACCAAAATGTTGCCGAAGCTGTCCACATTTGCCCCCCTCCCTCCTCCTGCAGTTATTAACGGAGACATCGCGGCGAACGGCCACGTCCACTCGACGGAAGTGGCACCCACGCGCACGCATTCGCCGCGTTCGGCAACAAACGTCGGTCGCGTTCGTCACACGCGCTGTCGCGATTGCCGCGCCGTTCATTATCGGTCAATACACAAAAAAGAACCGGGGAGCTTTTTATACGACCGCTGGGCGGTGTTGCCCAACGGAACTGTGATTGATTTATGGGTTATACAAGAGGTTGGGGGAGGCAACAACAAAAAAAGCGCTCCAAAAGGTCCCCTCCCACACGCTCGAGAGGGTTTAAAACAACAGCGACGGACTTCGCGTAAGTCCTCATCCCACTGTTGCGCTCTGCTCCGAGTCTTCGACCAGTTGGGAAGGCGAGAGCCGCACCACACAGCTGCGGGTGGGGGTTGTGTGCAAGTGCAACAGGAGGTTGGAGGAAGCCGGTGGGAGCCACTGATGGTGGCGGTGGAAGGGTGGCGGGGAAGCAGGGGGAGGTTGGACTTTGAGAGACAGTTTAATACCCGAGGGGGTTAAGGGTGTATCAGACGCAGTTGTAACTAATCAAGAAAAGCCCCAGCTGTAATCACGTCCTCCGGAATACTCTTGCCTCCCCCCCCAGATGTTAACTTTTTTTTATTTTCTTGCAACGGCACCTGCGCCGTAGCTGCGTTGCCTGCTCATTGGCGCTGTTCGCAGAGATTGAGGCATCCCTGCACGCAGCGATAACGCGTCGCGTAGCGCCGACTGTGCGCCGACGAGTCGCCTGCCGCCGCGGCCACCGGAGCGCGCAGGCCGCGTTAGTAACACACACACACACAAAGAGCCCGACAGTGGCGGACGCTCGAGAGTGCGGCACGGCCCCGTGCACGTATTCCGCATTTGTGCCGCATGCTGCTGACATAATAATGGGGTGGGGGTGGGGGGGGGGGAAATGGAGTTTCTGCAAATGGTTCCGTCTCGACCGAGTTTTAGATTTGGCATTTTCCTTTTAACCCACTCCTCCTCACCCTCACTATCACCACCAACAACAACAAGAAAAACCGCGGCCATCTCGCGCGCGCTCGAGCCGACACCGTCGGATTCCCGTGCGAAGCCTCCACGAAGGCAGAGCTCGCGTACTGTACACAACAAAGGTTGGTGGTGGGGGGGGGGGTCGGGTCCCCTGCAGTTCTCCCGGACCCCCTCCCAGGCCTGGCCCGGCTGACACCGCCACCTGACCGCAGCAGCCCGCCCCGGTCGCACTCCGCCAGCAGTCGAACGACGAACGAACGAACGAACGCCCTTGCTTGGGCCACCCCAGTTGTGTACACAAACGCGCGCGCGCGCGCGTGTGTGTGTGTATATATAGCGACGTGTTCTACCCACCGCTGGCAGGCAACAGTGAACGGGCATGGCAACGTTGGGCCAACGTTCGGCGTGGGGTTGGAACCGTTGGACCAACGTTGGCACAACGTTGGACCAAAGTTGGCACAACGTTCCACGGTTACTGAGCAGTGCACTTTATTCAGCAAACAAACAAAAATTGCCCACGGGGCAAAAATCGCCACATATGACGCCACGAATGCGTCAAATGTTGTCGTAACTCAGAAGCTAAGCAGGCGTTTAGCCTGGTTACTATTTCAATGGGACTCTGCCTTGGTAATGCCACGTATTGTTGGCTTGGGCCGTGAGGTGGGCAGGAGATGGTAGTAGAGGTATGGATTATCGAGCCCATCTGTGCGGAACTTTGCGTTTCATTTATCACCTCGCATGCGTGGGGTTTTACCCGGATACTTGGGTTTCCCGCCAAACACGAATTCATTGAAAATTTTCCTCCCAACAGAATGCAGGATCATCCTGATGAAAGACTCCTGAACGCTGGGACAGGCTACCATGGGTGGGCAAAGGACATTCTTATTTTCATTCCCCTCAGCCTGCGACACGAAAAGTAGCTCCATCAATGCTCATCACTTAAACATACTTTACCGTACCCTCAGGGGAGTTTTGGCTTTGGGGCGTCGAGGTGGGTGGCATAGTTGGGTAAGAGTGAGTGAGTGAGTGTCCACTGATCGCCAAGTGCTGCGTGGATAGCAGTTGCCCTGGGTTGAGATGTGGTTATGTGGAGAGGGTGCGCGTGTGTCTGCGTGTGTGTCTGTGTGTCTGGGGGAGCGGTGGTGTAGCGGTTAGCGCTACACTGCGCTACGAACCTGGCGACCCGAGTTCAATTCCCGCCCACGGCCAGCAACACCACCGGTGACGACTATCTGAACCGGTCCTGGGTCTCCCCTAGGTCGACTCAGCCTCAAATGAGTACCTGGCGCGATGTGTAACCGTCGCCACTGGGGAGACAAAGGAGGCCGGGCGTGGTTGTTGGCCACCCACCCCCTCGTGTGCCGTGCCGGCCTTCGTAGGTGCTCGGTAACGGCACTTGCCCCCTACAGTCTGTTCCAGGCTATACGAGGGATCTTTGTGGCTAGCGCACTCCGTTACGAACGCACTCATACAAGTTCAACTCCCGGCCATGGCTACAAGGCGAGACGTTCTTCTTGTGCGTAGCGGGAGCGTTCACGCCCAGCTTAGTGAGCCTCATGTCGCCTCGAGTTCGGACTCTCATCCGACTAACGTCAGTGGCTGAGCGGCAGCAGAACATGTTCTCCCCCGGGCTTCCCCTAGGTCACCTCAGCCTTAAACAAGTCCCCGTTGCTGCGTGTACACATGTGTACAACACCGTGGAAACGAAGTCGGTGCTCTGCTGGCCCCACACCACCATTTCACGGGCCTCGATAGCTGCTCGCTGACAGCACTTGGCCGGCCCCAACAGCAGTCGAACATGGCTGTACAGGAGGAGCACGGTAGCGGGAGAGAGAGCGTGAGTGAGAGAGAGAGAGACATCTCTCCGTCTTTTCTCTCGGTATGCCCTGAGGGACACGGCTGCCGTTTGCCCCCCACCCCTCCCCAGCCCCTGCCGCCACTCCATGCGTCGTGAATCACTCGGCTAACGGACAGCTGCGGGCCTCGGCGAGGTGTCGAGCCGTGGGATTACAGGAATTGCTGCTGAGCATCCCTGCCCTCTGTCGCGTGGCCCCTCTCCTGCCTTGGGCCGCAACGGACAGCCAGCGGCGGATAGAGAGCGAGGTGTGGTGCGGTGGGGTGTAGGGAGCGGTGCACTAGTCGGGAGTGGAGTTGGGAGAGAAAGCAGAAGCTGGAGCTACATGGAAAAGGGGTGGAAGTTGATGACGAGAAGGGAACTCAGAGTTGATGTTAGTTTGGGCGTGGGGTGGGGGGGGGTATGGGATCGATGGGAATTTGGGGTAGCATAGGTAGCAAACACTTGGGGTTGGAGGGTGGAGGCAGGGTGGGCTATTCCCTCCCTCCCCCTCGCCCACTTGAAAGACAAGTGGAGTAAACAATACACGGTTAGCCCTGCCCCTTTACAACAACAAAAACAAGAACAAAATTCCACGTAGACAAGGAGGTGGATGGAAGAAAACAAGTGACTTGACGTTAACGGTTAAAATGGAAGTAGTTATTCATCGTCATCATCGTCATCATCGTCGTCGTCGTCAGCCATGGTCAATACACTGCTGGATGAAGGCCATCGCAGGGCCGTGAGAGGTGACGGCGTGGGGGGAGGAAGGCTTTCATCCAGCAGCGGATTGATCATGGCTGATGATGACATTGAGTGTAGTTGAAGTCACAGGCATCATCGCTGTAGCCAGACGGGTAAAACTAAAAATATATTTTAAACAATCTCAAGAGAATGGTGCTAGGTCACCTGGGGCTCTACCCCCTCATCGACAGCCTCCTCACGCAGAAATCACCGATTGTTTTATCCTGACATCCGCCACTTTGCTTTACCCCCCCCCCCCCCTCCTACACCGCACAGGTTCCCCACAAGCCTCCCCGCCTTCCCGCTCGCAGAGTCAGATAGCCTCCTCCTCTCCATCCTCCTCCTCCTCTCCATCCTCCTTCTCCTCTCCATCCTCCTCCTCCTTTCCATCCTCCTCCATCCTCCTCTCCATCCTCCTCCATCCTCCTTCTCTCCATCCTCCTCCTTCTCTCCATCCTCCTCCATCCTCCTTCTCTCCATCCTCCTCCTTCTCTCCGTCCTCCTCCATCCTCCTCCTTCTCTCCATCCTCCTCCTTCTCTCCATCCTCCTTCTCTCCATCCTCCTTCTCCTTTCCACCCTCCTCCTCCCCGCAACTTGTAAGATGGTGGCTTAGCCCACGAGCTGACCGGGGGAGGGCTTGTGTGGAAGATGGATTATCGGGGGGGGGGGGGGGGGGGGGTGGTGCGCGGCAGCTACTGACGGCGTGAGTGGTGGGGTGTGGCCGGCCACAAAGCAAACACCCCAGTGCGAAACGGTGCGTGCCCGCCATTGACGTTCACACCTGTGCACACTACAGCGGGCTTTATGGAGTGGCACTAGTGTTGGGGCGGGAGATGGGGGGGGGGCATTAATAGTGGAGTGTACCATTGTTTCCCATAGTGTTGGGCGGGGGAGGAGATTGATTTCACTTTCACTGAGACATCTTCTTCCTTTGCACTCGGATGGACCAGGACCATGGGAGGAATTTGGCAGGGGGGGGGGGACGGGGGAGGGGGTGACGTCCCCCCAAACTAGACACCTTTATGAATTCAGTAGTTTACAATTAAGATAAAACAAATTAACGAATTGTATGCATCCGCGATTCTTCATGTGAGGGACAAAGCGACACCTTGCCTCCCCCAAATATAGAAGTGAAATTCCACCGATGCACAGAAGCTACTTTGATAATTATCGCACGCGCCGCATTTGCATAAATAACAACAAATCATGTGTGTGTGTGTCTCTCTGTTTGTATCTGTGTGAGTCTCCCTCTGCTTGTGTGTCTGTCTGTGTGTCACCGTGTCTATGTTTTGTCTCTTTCTCAATTTAGCAATCTTTGGAAGAACGTAATCAATCAGGAGGGGTGTTGACTGTTGTGTTTGCCGACTCTCTGTGTTCTATTGCATTATATTTCCAAGTTTACTATGTTTGTTTTCCCATTCATTTGTACCTGACGATGGTTGCTTGTGTTGCAATCGAAACGTCGTAGTCTATCATTATTTAATTTTATTTTCTACGTGACTTTACCGAAAGAACCAAAGCGTACTTCCTGCAGCCACGAAAGCTTCGAATCTAGTTTTTTTTTAATAACAAATCGCTCGAGGTGCCGTGTTGTGTGTGTGTGTGGCAGCAAGAACAGTTTAATGCGAATGCCGTCGCAAGAGGTCACACGTTTGGCGCAGCGCTCCTTCGCCGACCAATGTGGCGATGAGTGAATGAATGCATCTGAATCGTGCGCCCGCGAAGTCTTACGAAATTGAGAATTATTATTCGTCTGTGTTAAAAAATTTGCCCGCAAAGCTTTCATCATAGTGTGGCAGCCTCTTCTTCGTCATTGACCGATTGCAAAATGAGTGGGGTGCCCAGTAACATTGCATGGGAAGCCGCGCTTAATAGTCGTTTGCATATCGTCTCTAAAACTCAGCACGCGCGTCAATAACGGAACAAAAATATAAGACATGGTCAAACGTTCTGGGCAATGGCTCTTCATCACGGCATCATCGTCGTCATCATCACGATCCACGGGCACATAACTGCACATATCGTAATTTGTTCCCACCTTCCTCTTGTCTTATGCCACTGCGCTCAAGTAGCGGCCGCATCTTTCTGGCACCAACCTCTTACGTCGTCCTCAAGACATTCTTCTGTTAGGTCTTCCCCTCCTTTCGAGTTCCTTCCTTTCATCGTGGCACATGAACGTTGTAGCGCTGCGTTCTACATTCAACACAACGGCGTTAAACAAAAAGTTGGATTCTTGCATTGAATCACCAAGGCCCCTTGCCCGTCACCTCCCGTCCGAGTGGTAACACGTGGGAAAAGAAGTTAGACTTTTTGTTTTCTTCCCCACAATTGTTTGCGTGGTATCCAATTAGTCGAACCGATAATTGGTAGACATGTCAACCCCCCCCCATTGTATTCAATTGCCGTTCCGGGAGATTGGAATTGAAACTGCGACCAATGGATTGTGGTGCTGCTGACCATTCCACCGCGGCAGCTCCCGATGCATCGTGTGGTGGATGGCAAAGACCTCTGCTCATGGTGGTGATCGTGAGTCAAAGTTTAGAATGAGCGGCATTTTTTTTTACAGAAACGGAGGTAACTGCAGCCAATGCACATTTCCCTGACAAGAGCCGTGGGTCATATTTCACAATAATTATGCCACCCAGTCGCATAGCTATTGGGGTGGTGCATGTTTCAGTCTGCTCTGCTTAATTTAATAAAGCGGCGCAGAATTGCTATTTAATTTATTTATTCTAATTAAATAATGTTCGTCGGGTGCAGTTGAAACAACAGGCTGCACTGGGACTTGTTTGGCTTTTTTTTGTTTTGTACGCTTTTTTTATTATCCCACGTCAGAATGAGTTATCAACTTTTGAAATATAAAAATGCATCGCCCTTGATGTATGCGTTTAATATACGAGTGAGGAAAATACATTTTGCTGAATTCAATTTCTAAAGTTTAGCTCCAGATGATTCAACGTCTGCATCTTGCCAAACATCTGATTTATCGCGTGGCATAAACACCGCTGATTACTCCGCCACGATGAGGTCACCGAATCCACTCTGGTGGCTTAAGTTTAAACCAACAATATTAGCTCCCACACGGACACGCAAAACACAGCTGCTAGCTGCCACGGTATTATCTATCCCTCACTGCTGCACGAGAGAGCTGTACGAACGCCACTCACCTTCCCCGCTCCCCGCAAAAGGCCCATGCCCTGGTTTTGCGAGCGGCCGTCAAATCAATTGCAGAGATCATTTGGAAACGTGTTTCATCCTCATTTCGTGGAACGCTCCTGAATTTGAAGTCCGCGGAGTGTTCTCTGCGGCGTTGCTCATAGAATCGCTCCGAAAATGATCGGTGAAGGTGCTGCCCTGCAATTGGTTGCTCTATGCCACTGCTGTTGGAAGGGCTTCCCCATCACAAAGGAGCTTAAGGGAGCCACCCTGTGGGGCATTTTGGCCTCCGCTTGGAAGAGGTGGAAGTACCCACTGCTGGGTTTCAGTTTCATTTATTAGGTATAGCCCTGTGAGCCATGGGTGGGACTGAGGTGGCTGAGGAGGGGGTGGCGGCGGTGGTGGTGGGAGTGGTGGTGGGGGTGTGGGAGGATTTAAAAAACCTGGGCCGTTGTTTCAAGTACGGTGTCGGGGAGATTGATTCGACAACTTCTGGATTACAAGTCCAGCGTGCTAACCCGCTGCAACACTCTGGCCGTATCCGCGGTAGGTACTGTTAAATACAAGTACAAAAAATGCAAAACTCTAAAGTCCTGAATGTTAAAAACCTCATTCAAAACCACGGCATGGGCCACGTTGCGATCCCAGGCGCAACCCGATCATCCGCGGCTCTTCTCCTTCGCGCGAGTATTGCACTTCACAATTTTCGGCCGCGTGAAATCGCATCCCGCGTCCTGCGTGGCGCCATAAAATACGCGGGGCGCCCTAAAACGCGCGCGGGGAATAAATCCTGGAAATGGGACAAGAAACGTGTTATTTTCAGACGCCTCCAAATTGCTCGTGACCGTTGACCCGCCGTTGGCTGGAGGTGGCTTCCTGCGGCAGCGCTTTTAAAGGCTTCTGTGTGAGAGGCGGCCCCGTTTGCTCGTCGCGGCCACCCAAGGCATCGCGCGACGTCAATCGCATGCCCGCCCGCTCGCCCGCTCGCCCGCTCACCCGCTCGCCCGCTCGCCCGCTCGCCCGCTTGCTCCGTCGGAAGGACAAAAAAAACGCGTTCCAGTTCACGGCCGAATCGCGAACCGACCACAGGCTACCAGCGGTCGCTGTCAACGAACCACGAGCGCTTGTGATTTTTTTTGAACGAGACTAAAACGAAAACAAATATTCACGTGTTTTCTTACGTTTTGTCGAATGATGACTATTGACGGACGAAAGTCAAAAATTAGTCTGCAGCCTGAGTTCACTGATTAGCCACCTGATAATGTTTGGCAGTGGTTGTGTTGCGGGAAATTGACTCCTTTGTCTAAACAAGAATGACTACGTGATTTTCCGACTACATGATTGACCACGTGACTTCATAAACTAGACAAAAATCTATAGGCGAAGACTGGACTAAAATTCCACAGGTCGTCATTGACCAGACTAAACACTATGACCAAACTACCAAACGCCGACTGAATTAACATCGTCCACAACGTACCTGGGAGCGAGACGATTAAAAAAAACCTCCCACCAACTCGTCGGAGGACACCTTTTGCCGACGGGCAACAGCGGTCAAGCGTTTTCGATTGGGCCTGGCCGAGGAGCGGGGAGGTCAAAGTCCCATAAATGGTCGATGCGAGTCGGGCGAGGATTACCCGGCGGCCGCTTCATGTGCACTTGGACAAGACCTAGACCTTTAGAGCGGGGATCAGGTCCCCACCAGGAGGAATGAGATTCGGGCAGAGGAGGGCAGCACGGGGACAATCCATAGGGCCCCCGCGCTAATCGCCTGGGCCCGGATTCGTGGGAAAAGCCCGGAGATGCTGGCCCCAGAAGAAGGCCTCGATTGTGCGGGCTAGATTAACGGGGGTAGAAAGCGGGCATTGTCCGGTGAAAGGATAAATCTTCCTGCTGTCCATCAGGGGCTGAATGAAGCCCTCCCCTTTCCATTTCTAAGGGGCTTATCTCCGATGAATAGATCCTCCGGGCTTGGGCATGGAGAGAGGGAGCCCTGGAGCCCCTGCCACTTCTGCGACGGTGGAGAAATTTCAAAAGACAAACAGAACAAAAACATGAAAGATATTAGAGTGTCCTTGCAGCTGCATTCTGCCATCCATAGAAATGCGAACGCTGAAACTTCCTCCCTCCCCCCTACCCCGTTCTCTTTTTTTTGCCCTTGCCCAAGGATTAATAGAACCGAGATCAGTCATTGTCATCGCGAACAATGGGAGATAATTCCAAGAGAGCAATGAGCATATGCCCATATTTAATGATTCCTTATCGAGCGATTTCAAAGTTCCAGTAACATCCCTGGGCTCTTCCTCCGCTCGTCTCCATTGTTTTCTGCGGTGGCGATAAGAGATGAAACAAAAAGCCCAACACAAGTATTACGTTTGTTTAACGGCACAAGTTTGAAAACATTTTTAGGTTCACGATCTTCGCGGCCATGCCACCAGTAACGGTATTCACATTTTTTGAATAAAATGTAAAAAGTCGTGGTTGTATTTGTATATGTACATGATGTAGAGCTTTGCAGGAAAAAGTAACAGCCCCCAATACGTGGAAACATTCTGCCTGAATTATATTTGGAGTACTGGAGATGCACAAAAAAACCTGCATGAAATGAAATTGGCCCAAATTCTACGGTGACACCACTCGGCATTCCTGGGGTTTTTGTTCATCTGGGCCGAGTCATCGGGAAAAAAAAAGCGGTGTTCCACTTAATCCCGAGCAAAGCCTTCATTTGTCACCTTTTGTCGCCGGAGTCTGAATTTGTAACGGGAGACACTATTCACAAAAATTGTCTCGCAGAAATGAGAGTTTATAGAAGCCGTGCCCGAAGCTAGCGGCCACGTTAAACTCGCTCTCGAAGATGAGGTATTAGGGGCCCAGCGAACGTACCACATAGGTCTGTACTCATCCTAATTTCAGGCTTAAGCTAAGCAGAGGGCCGCTTTATGCAACTCGATGCACCTCCGTGTATTTGCCGCTCGCTAATACCCTCGACATGTGCGCCGGAGTGCTGTCATTTTATCGCGATTAACATTGAAATGTGTAATTTATGGACTTTGCAGCAATGCGATGGCATTAGGCGCCAAAGCGACACTGTCAGGCTCGCGCCGCGAGCGAGGGCGGGGGGGGGGGGGCTCTGCTGCGGTCACGACGATTTCCCACAATGCAATTTCAAATCCAGAGGAGGCCGCTTCGATTCGCTTTGATTTGACCTCCCGTCGTGGCAGTTGAATCAACGACTCTGTCCGCCCAGCAGTTATGTCGGTGAATGGGTACGACACAACGAGTTGATTGGCAGGGGAGCGTGGTCGGTTTGGAGGTGTGCGCAAATTCTCGAGCTTCCGTCGAGCAGACGTCCTTCTGCCGGCCAGTGGCATGAGCGAGAAATTTCCAGGCTGCGTTTTTGCCCGGTAACAGCTGCGACATTCACGGCAGAGCGGTGACGATTCATCGCGGGGCAACATTGAGATGTATAATTCACGAACTTTGGAGCAATGCGATGGCTTAGGCGTAAACTTTAACCGGGGGCACCGCTGTGGCGAGATGTTAACTACCTCGCCCGGTATACTGGAGGTGGTGGGGACTTGGGTTCGATTCCGACCCTTAAGCTTGCTGCTTATTTGGAGTTTGCATGTTCTCCCCATGCGTTCAGAGTATTTGGCTGCTTGAATTTTCCCACACGACAAAGCCACTTCGTTGAGCTAACGTGAGTGATAGCCAGGTACGCTGTAGGAACAGTTTTGGTTCACGTCTGACGTCTTGGGGCTTGCGTCGCGAGCGAGAGCGCTCAACCTCGGGGGCAAATCGCGTATCCCCCGCGCCAACGACCGGAGGAGGCCCTAATATCGGCCACTTTCGCCGCTGCTGGATTAAGGATCCTGCCGGGGAGATTTTAGCCTCCTGTCTTATGGAGGTGATTAACTCTCAGTAATGACTGGATTACGTTTCCGTTATGAAAGCCACAAAAAATGCGGTGGCTGGCTTAAAAAAAAAATATCATGCAACGAGTGAGCATAACTCCCGAGAAAGCCAATTACTCGTTAACGCAGAGGGAGGATGTTTTCTTTTAGAAAAAGCAGACCGAAGCGAGAGAGAGAGAGAGAAAGGGACGTCGTAATTCCCCCCACTCACCAACCCCCCCCCCCCCCCCCACAAAATGTCGAGCGTGTAACAATGGGCGCCTTTTGTCGAAGACACCTAACGCACACCTGCGGGGGTGGGGGGTGTGGTGGTGGTGGTGGTTCCATGTCCAATGGGGAGGACGGGCACCCCGCCGAGGCGGGCGCCACGCGGGGAGCGCTCGTTCGTCGCCACAGGTGGTCCTTATCCGCTCAGGTATTTCGCACGCTATTGTCCCCTCCGTCTTAGTGCGCTGCTCGGATTTTGAAGCTACGGGGAGACGATGGTGGTGGTGGTGGTGGTGCACGGAAAGGAGGAGAGGTGCCGGGGTAGGTGGCGGCGGGGGTTGGGGTGGGAGGAGGAGGTGGTTGTAAGGGGTATGGGGTTAATGTCAGCCGCTTAATCTCCGCCGTGAAAAGGAGGTCTCAGCAGCACGCCGTGGTTTCATGCCAACGCTCCTTTCAGCAGCCGCCAGGAAGCCATCCTTTGACAAGCTGGCAATCAATTGCACCCGCTGCCTGGTGCACTCTTGCAAAGGCTCCGGGTTGTTTTTGTGTGTGTGTGTGCGCGCGCGCGTGCGCTGGCCTTTATTTATTTTTTTAAAAGGCTGCTCTAACCGTGGCATGGCACTGGAGGCTGGCATGGTGCGTAACCTCACCACGGGAAGTGGCCCGTGGACTGCAGCAGGGGCCAAGGTGCTTCCCTTTTGTGAACGCTTTCCATTTTCACGTGGGCAGGCTGGCAAGAACCGCCGCCACAACTCATCCTGCCCCTGCCCCAGAATGATAGTAATGATAACGGCAGTCGAGCAGTGCGTTTGGCATTGCACCATTCTTGCGTTGTGAGACTATCACCTAAAGTGCCACGTTCCACGGACGAGCATAGTCTGCCAGTTGGGAGCGATGTTGCTATGCGGCTACACCCCGTTTACAAGAATATTGCAAGCAATATTCTTGTAAACATTTTCCCAACCACCGCTGCTCATCTTCCTGTAGCTAAAAAAAAAAACGTGGCATGCTCTTATTTTTTCAAATAACGTCGCGGTATTATCTTTAAAAAAAATGTCAACTGTGAAGCAGGCGGCGCTTATCTGTGTGCAATACATCCGCAGCGTTAACCAGGGCTGCCGCTGGGCTCAAACCGCTTTGGCCATGCCCAATAGGCCCTAGGAGTGGAAATCCAGCGCTTCTTTCGTTCGATACGTTGTCTTGCTAGTGGTCAGAAATGTATCTATCCTGTCACTTACGAGTTTGCGCCGTACACGCACTGTTCGACGGTAATTATTTAGCGGGTTCATTTATTATTTTTTGTCACGAATAAAAAAAAATGTTATCCCAAGCAGTTTGGTGTGAGCAAGTTAATAAATTAACTTTAAAAAAATATGCACTGCATACATCATGCGTTTTAGCTGAAGCCGAATTATTTTACAAAGGTATAAAATCATGTGTGCATATATGTACGTTGAACTTCTTCGGCACCATACGTAGCCAACCGTGCTAATCGTAGGTTCGTGAACAGCCCCAACACGACATAGGACAACCTTCGTCCAGCAGCGGCTTGAGAATGGGCTGTGAATTAGTATCACTAATTTGATGGTAATTATTATTATTATTAAAACACACAAGATAGCTACAATCGGCAGGACCACTCTTTGATGCAATTACCGGTGCTCATGGGGAGATGTATTTAGGGAAAGGGTTTTAACGCACCTCATTAAATACGAACTAAACAACATTACTCGTGATAAATTATCACATTTACTCGCAGGAACAGCTCGTTGTGGCAAGCAAAAAAAAAAGAAAACCCCTCTCGGGCTTTTCCATCACGTTGCGTACTCTGATGCCCAGGACGCCAAAACGGCGTTGGCGTCGTGCATCATCAGCACAAAACCGCCGCTTTTTTGGCAGCTTCGGACTGAGAATGCAAAGCAAAAAAAACATGAAAAAATTTTCTAATGTAATTGGACTTTCATTGATGAATCTGACACATCCACAGCGAGGGGGTCCGATGTGAGGAACAAGGGGCCGGCGGGGGGGGGGGGGGTGGGGGGGGCGGGTGCCCGGGGATTATTCGGAGCCGAAAAATGTCAGCGCAAAATATTTTAATCGCAATCGGGGATCTAATCTCGGTAGGAAGCGTGGGGAGAGAGAGAGAGTGACTTTTAATGAAAAAAAAAATTAAAGTTGGAGCAAAGTGGCACGGCGTTTCGCGCGAAGTTATTGTTCTGCACGACAGAATTAGACGTCGTAACGTGCAGACGCCGCGTATAGTTAGGGGTGGGGTGGGGGGGCAAAGGGAATTACCTTTTGAGTTATGATTATTTATTATTAAATATTGGTTAAAGAGCAAAAAATGTGCTACCTCTTCAAATTTTGCTAAACACTTTTGAAGGCACAGCAGCCGCTCATTGTTTTTTTTCATTATCAGGGAGAATTCTGCTGAGCGATCCGTGTGTTAAAAGAAATAGATCCGTCACACAAAATCCGTCACGTTAAATTAGGGTCAGCACATAATTTGGCCGAAATTCCAGCCCTGTGAATTATATATATATTAAAAAAAATTATATCGGATTGAGCGTCACGCGATGAACATTACTCTCATATGGCAGGGTCGGCGGAAAAGTGCTGCCCCCTGCCGTGTATGGACCAGAGGTCGCTTGAAGGGATCTCAGAGGTAGCTCTGTGATATCCGCTTCCGTGGGTCGCTTTCTGACACGGAAGGGCTGTGCAGTCGCGAAAGGATTCTTCCTCTTGTGTCGACGCGATGTTGATAGCGCGATCAAGTAAAAAAAAAAGGACATTAGGGGAAAAAAAAACATCCCGAGACTTCTGCTTACTTTATAATTGATTGCGTTTGTGTTGCAAAATGTTGTATCAACTCAGTTGATGGGAAATGCAGCTCGCCCAATCACACCCTAAACGTATTATCATCAAGGCTATCAGCTGAATACGTGTGTATGGTGTGCATTTGCTAGGCCCACTGCCGGTGTGATACTTTTTTTTCTGTTGCGAACACACACACAGACGCGTGAGCGTGTGTGTGTGTTTTTTTGTACTTCTTGTGGCTCACTGCTGCTATTCAGATAAGACCACGGCAGTTCGTATATACGCCGCGCTTGATTAACATCAGCAGGTAGTGTGTGCAGGGGACGCTTCAGGACTTATCAGGGGCAAAACAGTCGTACGCAGCAGAAGAGCGTTTGTGCAAATTGCCGGTAGCATGTTTGAACAGGGGACAGCCATGGCAATACCAAAGTGCAGCGGCGATCGTAGCATCACCGAACATGATGACAATAGTCACTAACACTTAGACATGGGGTTCGCTGACCGTGCACAGAGGGATATGGTCCCCTTTCGTCGATGTGTTGATAAACTGATATCTTCTCCTCGGTGTTTACTTTGCCGTCCGTCACTCTCTTCTTCTTCCCTCCGTTTCTCATTGCTGCCTGAGATCAAAATGAGGGGCTTCCTCCCAGTAAACACAAGCCAACGTTAGCCCAACGTTGGCATGCGTACATTGAGGCTCCCTCTGTTAATGAACTGGCTTGCCGGGCTTTGTTTCAAAGCTCGATTAAAAAAAGTAAAATTAAACACCTGTTGCTGCGGCCAGCTGGAAAAGGGACTTAACAGGTCAACCCGTGAACTCGGGAGCTGGTCGGTGTGGGCTCAAATAAAGCAACGCTATTTGGGGAAAATTCACAGAAACAATAAACGTCCGAGACCTCGTTTCACTGAGGAAGATAAAAACGTCATCATGGCCAAAGCCACCACCACATTGTCAATGCCATTGGCTCTTCACGAGAAAAATCCCGCAGCTGCTGAACAGTTGACGCGCGACCTTCACGATCTGCCCCGACGCTATCGTCCCAACGTCCGCCCTTTGGTCATTGGTCTTTGCTCCTTGGGTGCTCCAAACTCGTGGAGACCACCGTCAATGCCTGTTGCCACGGCATGACACTGCCTTCGAGAAGGACATCGCGATGTCAAGGCTTTGCGGTCTTGACATGGTGATGATAATCGTCGCGGCTACTGCATAGCGCCTACCCCCGCAGCGAATGCACGCGCGGCACCATTCCATTCGCCAATCAAAAAAAATTCACGAGAGGTGACCGGTTGCATCGTGGGTCCAAAGCATGAAGCCTGGACCGCTGACAACCCAGGTTTGAACACGAGTTTGACCCGCCTGTGATAAAAACACGTGCTCAAGTGAAGTGAGTTGATGGTCTCAGCCCGGTTAGCAATGACCGTAGCAATTTTTTTACGTCACGTGGCTTGTACCACCAGCTCCGAGACTTAAATTATTTTGTTGTATTGCCACGTGATAAACAAGCTCTGCATGGCATTAAAAGGTGTGACCCTAGTGGGCATTAATGAATAGGGCTATTAAATGAACTTACGTGAAGTCATTCTCCGGGGTTGTTTTCATCTGACACTTGGTGGTGGACGGCCAACAGTCGAGTCCCAATAGCCACTTCCTCGTCTCTCGACGCGTAGGCGATCGCAATGATTGGACTTTGATTGTGTAGAAAAAATATACCAAAACCAACAAGAGAATTACAAAAAGCGAAAGAGAAATCCATTTTCGCGACTCAGACGTCACGTGAAAATGAACCCGCTCGGGTGATGTCGACGCGCGGCGTGGCAGAAGAGTGAGCACAACAGACATCACGTGATACGAAAGGTCACGGACGAAACGTGCCGGTGCTTTGGCCAAACTAATGAAGCGCCGATGAATATCGAACATCCCCTGGATCGGGGGGGAAAAAAAAGAGATCTCGGTTGGCACCGGTCTCATGCAGCTGCGCAGATTCGCCCTGTGCAGTCATTTTCAACAAAAGCCGTACAAATGAAACCCAGTCTCCGTATGCGCTATTATTTTTTTCTAAAGGTCTCGTCTGACACAGGGGCATAGGAACAGGAGTCGTACTGCGTGGGTTATCGTGGCTGCGCTGTACCAGCTCTCAGGATTGTGTTTTCCCGTTTCTTCCCCCTCCCCCGCCCCTCCGTGTTGCTCGGTGCAATGTCCGACGTTTCGTGCCCCGGCGATGTCCGACGTTTCGCGCCCCGGCGGCACGCGAGTCGGCGTTCCCCGTGCAAGCTCCTCGGCACGCGGGAGCAAGCAAAAAAATAAACCGTCGGACATCACGCCCCACCCCCCCCCCCTCCAAGGGACGTGCGAGTTTCAGTCCGAGAAAACGCACGGGGACAGCTGAACAACCACCTCCGCGGTCGCCTTCTTCCCCCAGGGGGTGGGGGGGGGGGATCAGCCGGGTGCAGAGGGGATGGACGGGGGGCCGCTGTGCTCGACGACTTCGCCACTCGAAGGGCTTTCTTTATTTAAAAGCGCTTACTCAAATGCAATTGGGCAAACCTAGGAAAGGTGCAACTCGAAGCACGTTCGCTGCGATTAGGGCCGCCACCGCAAAATGCAAACATCAAAACAAACTGTGACGACCTCGGCTTTACCCTGAAAATCTAATGGGCGAGCGTCTTGAGCCATGCGGCCAGTTTTTTTTTTGTTGACCGCAAAAACTCCAAGCAGTGTGAAGGTCTTATTATGATAATAGTGCAATTACTTTAAACGTACAGCAAAATGTCTGGAATAATTCCAGTATGGTGGCAGAGGTGGGGGGGGGGGGCGGCATTTGAGGTGGGGTGGGGAGAAAAAGGAGAGCAAATTTACGCGCTGGGATTATTACAGGCCACTGGGGTTGATCTAAGGGGCCAGACAGGACACTGTTGTGTCTAGGTTTACTTCTGTTTGAGACTCAACAAATTACTGGCCACTGCGTTATCTGCCGATCTGTTTACTTGGCGGTCAGTAGCTGAAAGGGACAGTTGTTCAATTAGGGCCCAACGATGGAAGAGAAACAGAGATAGCGCACAACTTAACGAAGACCAAAGTCGTATGATCATCTCGGCGTTAAATGGCTTTTTAACTTTTGTTTAAACACCACAACAACGACAGCAACAAATAGGCCCCGGCCGAAATGCATTGCCATTTTCGTCGTCTCCTTTCTTTGTCACTGCTGCTGTTGCTGCTGACTTTCCTGAGGCTGTCGTCGAGTACTTAAGATCGCGGAACGATTGCAAAGGAAGGGTGGTAGCACCCCCCTCCCCCTTCCCCGTTGGTCACCGCCCCATCGTGGCGTCACGACGGACCAAGTTGGAACCAAGGCTACGGAAAGAAGGGGTCAACACCAAACTTTTCATCAAAAGCTTTTCTGCAAATATATTTAACAAAAAAAGAGGGAGGGGTGGGGGGGGGGGGTGTGCGGGGGTGGGTGCTTGGCAAAGTTATCAGGTGAAGCACCGCCAGTCAACGTTGGCAGCCACTCTGGTGGCGTCTGCGGCACTCAGCCTAAATCCAAATAGACATTGACCAGCGGACAAAACTTACGGAGGGCCCAGACCCAGACCGATGCGAGAGCCGCGGTGATCGATGCGGATTCCCCCAACACTCCCCCCTACCCACCCAGCCCCCCCCCCCCCGCGCCTGATTTCTCGGCTTAGAAAAAAACTACTTTAAAAAAAATCTGATGCGTATTTTTATTCTGATGCGTGTTTTCATGCATTAGTTGGGGTTTGGGTTGACACAACTTGCTATGCAGGACTGGCTCACTGCTCTGACCACCGAGGCTCTGCTTTTGCTCAGAACACCATTTACCAAGGAATCAATACACGCTATCTATGTCCGCTATATCAATTGTAATGGATCGAAAGGTATCTTGAAAATGATTTGAACATAATCACTGCTTTAGGTGTCATATCCAGCGTTAAAACAGCTCATCACTGAAAAATAAAATTCAAACAGTGCAATGACGAGTGCTGCTATGTAGGGCAGAGTCACGGCCGCCAAGGAAGAGAGAAGGGAAATGCTTGCAAGGACAGAGATGAGAATGCTGAAATGATGTTCGGAGTATATCTCTCTCTCTGTGAGGAAAAGGAGGAGGAATTCAGAAATGTGAATGTCCGCGGGGCTTCGTGAGGTCAGGGAGGCGAGACTCGGTCGACGTGGGCACGTGTTCAGATGGTACAAAGGAGATGCAATTCGAAGGGCTGTGGAAGCTACAGGAGCCACAAACTCGGAGAGACCCAGAGACTCTCACAAAGACCCGGAGAACTAGCAGGCCAGGGGGGCGTTGAGGGAGACCGAGGTTGCGACGGGATGATGCGGTTGAACGAGATACGAGGGCAGCGGACGTGCCCAGAGAAGTGGCGCAGAATAGAAGCTCGCGGAGAAAGAGAATCCGAGCAGCCCCCTCCCCCCCCCCAATTACCAATTTAAAAAAAATGGCTTAAAAGTCAAAGAAGTTCGCGCATCCAAAAGGCTCGCGTCCGACCGCTGCGAGAACGCGGCGCGCGTTAAGCTTGCTCGGAGAGACACCTGGCCGCCTCCTCTGAGGGCAGGTGTGCATCGGAGTAGAGGTGAAGCGAGAGCACAAGGGGCCGCCTGCTCGCGGGGAATTAGCGTTAGGGTCGTGTGTGAAGCTAAGCCCACACTGGGCCGAGGAATCCAGGGGATATCAGCCCCCAATAGAGCTTCTCCCCATTCAGTCCACCCAGAGTGTGTTTCCTTTTTAGTGGACTGAACGCTCCCCGCCTACGCTACTCCAAGGAAGTTAATCTTATCTCACGCCGCTGAATTCACTCGGCAATCTGTGTCTATTCAGAGGCTTAATAGATCCGTAATCAGAGCGCTGGGGTCTATCTTGCTGTGGCAGCCTCGAACAAAAGCTCGGGGGGATTGAGGTCTTCGTGTGGCCATAAAGCTGATGCTTCAGTTGTAAAACAAATGACATCGGTGATAGGACTGAGGTTAAGTCCCTAAAGTGGCATTGATTACAAAACGCCCGGGCGAAGAAGTAGTGAATGCAGTCCCAAGTCAAGTGCTTTGAGAGCTCATTTGTATTATTTTTATGCGTTATCAGAATTTAGCACTCGCCGAAATTCAATTTGTGTTCCTGTAGCAATGGAGAAAAACACGATGGAGAAAATAATCTTCTATCTTAGTTTACGTCAATAACGAGCGTTCATTGTTGATATACATGGGGTTGGAAGAGCTCAGAGTTTAAGAATTGAGTTAGCTCAAGGGTACGAAACTCTGATGATGATGATAGTAATTTACAGCCCTTTGGGAATTGGCTGCTGGATGAAGGCCTCCCTATGGCATGTCAGTCATGGGTGTTTATTTAACCATGCTTTACTACTCTGGTCATGAAGGGTTGGTGAAGGAGAGGCCCAGGTCTGGATTTGTATATAAACTCGTCCATGATGTTAACCGTGGCCAGGAATCAAACTCAGGTAGCAGAGTCCATAGGAAAGTGCGTTAACCACTGTGCCACCGCTCCCCAATACACACTAACAACAAACGCCATTCGCTCGCCACGAAGTTGCCGTGAGGTCACCTCGAGGCCACGTGAAGTGTCAAAGGCTCGTTGGCAGGAGATCACGGGACAGACCCAGATGTTTTGGGTTTACTGAAAATACAAACCATGACAAAAACATACACAATACAGTTACAACCTGGACGGACCCAGGCGCTGGGCTATCAAGAGGCAAGGTGAGGGGGCGGCTGGAATTCGACATCTGTGATACATAGCTTGAAAGCTCATCTTATGCATCGGGGAAAAATGTTATGTTCTGATATCCTGTATTTAAACAGGGGCCCCCATTTCATTCACCGGAACCGGGGCCAACCGTGCCACACCACTGATACAAACGCACGCATAGACGATCGCTCATACACGTGCCCATATAGGCACGGACACGCACCTTGAACAGACTCACTCACAGGCAGGCACAGACACGTTTACGTTCATTGTTTCAAAAGTGAACAAGAATCCATAACAGAGGTTTTTTTTGGGTCAGATCGCGTAAATATAAATGTGTCGTTAAACCCGCCACCACCCGACACAGCCAATTTAGTAAGGTTTGTCACGTAAACAAAACATGCCATTTCGTTACTCGTACAGCACACCGGTGTGTTTGAGAGTAAACCCACAACGTTTACAATGTATGTAAATGTTGAATAAGAATATAAGGAACAAGAATATAAGGTCTAACATAAAACTGAGTGATGACGTTGGCTAAAAAGGCTGAGTAATTATGACACCAATCCTTCTCCGTATCTATAATGTATGCTGTCCGAGGGGGCGACTATAGGCTTTCTCTGCTGATAATATTTTTTTCCCTGCAACCAACCCCCTCTCTCCTTGCAGATCGCGTTACTGAAACTCACCTATAGACAACAAATGTGAACCTCTCCGAGGAATCTCAAGCATGACATGACAAATGAATCATTAACAACTGCTTCTGTTATTGGCGCAGACCCGCTGTGCCGGTGCGTCGCATCGCACAGCGCTTTTTTCAACATCCACCGCTGGATGAGGGCCTCACCGACGCGATGCGAAGTGACTACTACGCCATCAGTCGTGTTCAATCTACTGCTGGATGCAGGCAGCGGGGGTGGGGGGGGGGGGTGGGCATCCCTGCCAACTTTGGTTGCTCTTGTCCACCACTCCATCATCGTTTGTGGCCGCTCGTTCCTCTTCTGCCAAAGCTCACTTAGCTGTTCTTAATTCCTGATGGTCAAGATGATGTCTGTGATTCGTGTGCGTTTCTCCGATCCATCCATGCGTCCCCCTTCCTGGGAGGGTAAAAGCGACGAGCGGATGTAAAAAATATCCCCGGGAAATATCATCAGAGCCGAGAGAGAGAGAGAGAACTGTGTTCCACGAGGACAGACTAAATTACGCACTCAGCAACGTACGCTAACATTCAATATGACATAATAGGCTCTCCTAAGCAGGCAGCATGTGACCTATGATGGTGCTTAGCCTGCATTTATATATGTTTAATTGTTAACAGAATTATTGCCAAAATAAATTACTGGTGTCAAGTAAGTGGGACCTGGGCCAGGACACATCGCTCGAAGGGATAATGACCAATGGTCAGGAATAATAATAATAACATGTAAACATTCTAAAAATACTGTGTACTTAAAAAGGCGTACGCAAAACACAACGTCGTTCTCTGGAAGGGTGTATGCATGCATATATATTTTTGTTATCAAGTTTTATTCCAATGCGTATACAGTATCTTGTTACTGACATGGACTTAAAACGTTTATTGCACCACAGCCGAGCAGCTGCACCGTTGTGATTCTCGAGGGTGAGAAGCTAATCCGGCAATCGTAAACAAAGTTCCCAAATAATAACGCGCGCTTCGTCGGGGATTGCGCTCAGCGAACTGTCTTAATCATTTTTTTAAATAATTTTCTTTCGTAAAAAAAAAATCTATAGCCCAGAATTGGCCTGGCTGAGGGACCCGCTCTCTCTCTCCGCTTGGCTCGGTCTCTATTGATAATTACGCCTATTTAAATAAATATATTCTCTAATGGGCGATTTTGTTGATAAAAGAAATAATGGCACGTCCTTAAACGCTGCGCTCGTATAAAATTACCGCATAGCTCTCTGAACAAAAAAAGAAAGCGGGCGCCCCGCATTTTAGTGGTCTGGTGCTCTTGGGTTTATCATTTTACAGCTTGCCTCTTCTCCAATAAATAAAAACACGTTGCGTAAGTACACACGAGCGAGCGGGCGGGCGGGTGGAGCGAGCAGATTGAGTGGAGTGCCGTGCGAACAGCACTTTTTAAGGCTGTGTGCTCGCCGCTCCGCTCGCTGAGATCACTGTGATTATCGCAGCGTCGGTGGCTCGTGAGTTCATGGGTTAGTTTAACCGCCGGCCCGGTGGCTCTGGGTTACCCCCCTTTTTCCTTGCCGAGGGCTGAAGTTGACTTTCAGGTACCTTTTGGCGGGCCGCGCGTCAGCACAAACGCGTCCAATAATAACAATAGCAACAATAACACAATAATGGAAAACAATCACGTGCATGTCGACCAAGTATAACGAAGCCCTTGCAGTGACACTAGTGACTGAGTACGCTAACATTAGAGAGACAGAGTTGGTGCCTGATTAGTGCCGCTAAGATGCTCGCAGCGATGGAATACAAAATCGTTCGCGGGCCGCCTTGGAAGCGGAAGGGTCTCACGTGGCCATCGTGCCGCGTGTAATGAAGTCGCACGCCGCATGAGAATTGAGTCTCCGGTGGAGGGGTGGGGGGGGGCGCGTGTGTGCTGTGTGTGTGTGTGTGATGAAGTCGTGCGTTGTATCTGACACGCTGGCAAAAGTTCCCCTGCCACGCGCCAGGCGGATAGGTAAAAGTGCTTTCGTGGGCTGGCACCGATGGCAGAGGATGAGTGTCAGCCGTTTAGCTAATCAGCATAGAAGCAAGCTCTGCTGGCTCTGGCTACGAAGCGAATTTGACCGTGCCATCGTGGCATTTGTAACTTCATAGTTGCCGATGACGTCAAGTGAAATGCCCACGTTGTGTTTTTTTTTTGCCTGACGCCGTGGTTTTGTGTTTCAGATGATACGCACCAGGCAGATGAATGTAACGTGGCCTCTGACAACATGCCTCGCACCCGATTTGTACAAAATAAAACATTGTCATAAGGGACTGCAATTTAGCAATTGTGTGTAGGCACAAATAAAAGTGAAAAAAACATAAATTCTAATATTTTAAGTTAAATAAATTCACGATCCATTATTGATTGGTAGCCGTTTTTGTTTGCTTTTCAATACATGTTGCCATTATATTTCATGTCAATATCCCGTACGCAGAATCGAAACCGTTTATATTTAAACTCCCTTCACATTCCCCTCGCGAGCTCCAGGCACGATATCAGAGAGTTCTACGTCCAACGACAAAAACCAGGCAGGCTTGCCATTGCCCAAATTGTTAATCAGCATTCATCATCATCATCATCAGCTGCCACGCTCAATCCACTGCTGGACGAAGGCCTCCCTAAGCCGACGCCACGTACCAAATCGTCAGCTGTGCAACAAGATACGGTCCACCTTTTGCAGAGGTGCTGTTAACGAAGAACCTCGTCTATTTGGTCCCCCCCCCCCGCCGCTTTTTAATTCGCTCACACAAATAAACCTTCGTGTCAAAAGTGGCAGCCACACAATCAATTGGCCAGCTGGCTCGGGGCAGCTACCCAGCGTCCTTGTTATCCACGGAATCCAAAAGAGAATCCCTCTCGGCGTCAGCCTCGCGCTGTCTGCCGTGTGTCACTGAGAGGTGATGAGGTTGCGGAGGGTGAGGGAGGAGGCCATGGGGAGTTGTGGTTGTCTTGTGGATGAGTTTGCGTGTGTATCTGTGTTGGGGGGAGTGGGGGGTGCATGCGTTAGAGGGAGACAGGAGGAAGAGGTGGGGGGGGGGGGGGCGGGTGCTGTGGTGTGGCGGGCCACCGTTGTTGACACCGTGTTTGTAAACAGGATGTAATTACAGCTGAGGACTGTCAGGCCCCATGTCTTGGACGCAAGGCACCGCAGGGAAAGGGACGGTGGCTTAGAGGAGCAACTCCCTCCGAAGCTGGCGCATGGAGCCACAGCGGGAGGGGAGTGTGGTGGTGGTGGTGGTGGGTGGGTGGGTGGGGGGGCAAGGCGAGAGCGTAAAAGTGCGGCGAGCGACTGCAAACCACAGCGCGATTCCCACTGGGTGACCCACAGCCCAAACCGCTGCCTGTGTTTGAGCAAGCCCGCCGTTGTTGCTCCGCCGCCGCCGCCGCCACCACTGGCCCCGCTGCTGAACATCGCGTTGGCAGCGGCTGATGGAAGCAGACCGAGTGAGGGGCGCTCCGGGGTCGAGGGGAGGGTGGTGGTGGTGGTGGGTGGTGGTGGGTGGTGGGGGGCGCAGTCGAGCAGAGCAGCAACCGTTCTGGGAAAAAAAAGTGTCCCGGACTGATCTGTGGCTTAAGCCCAGTGCTGTGTGTAGCTTGGCTCCATTGGAGACCGGCTGGCTTTGTAATTATCCCAAAATCACTGTTCGGAGTTTATTTTCGTTTTCTCTGGTGGCGGTGAGAGGGTGGGGTGGTGGTGGTGGTGGTGGGGGGGTGAGGGGTTTTGGCGAACCGGGGAGCGCAATGAGACGGCGTTTGGTGGTGTGAATGTGTGGGGTGTTTTTTTTTCCTTCTTCAACATTTTTGGGAGCAATTTTATATATATGTGTGTGTATATAAAAAAAGATGCTTTGTTGGATAAGCGGCAAGTCTCGTCTTTTTTCGCGACAGACAAACGATAATTTTGGTGACGTTGCCGTCTGGATTTTTTTGTGTGTACCCATCGTGCAAGTTTGTTTTCCTGAACTTGTCCCCCCCCTCCCCCGCGTAATTATCTCAAAACAAAACAGCATACAGTATATCGGTCATTTATCAGCGAGAGTTATTTTAAATGCATTCGCCGCGGCTTTGTGTCAGCCCGCGCTGCCAGTTCGTTCGTCCGCTGACAGTACAACTGTTTATAAGCCGTGTATAATTGCGCACGTAAGCGCCTTGTTGGTTTTAAAATAGAAGAGACGAGGCGCAGGAATGTGCGCGGTTTAAAATCGGCGTGTGTCCCAATTTAACCTCGAATTCCTCCTTTCTTGTGACTCCGAAGGGCTACCAAATGGCTCCGAATGACAAACGTAAGGAAGAGACCCCTGGGTGGCAACAGAGGGCAGACCCACTTGGGGGTCGGCGCAGCTGAGATCCTGGGTTCAAATCCAGGCAGGCGGCCGTGATTACACTGCCACGTTTCTCAAGAGGAGTTAGTTGATGGTCTCAAGCTTTGTTAACCAATGTCTGTACTAAACAAACCCCCCCCCATCACAATAATATATATATATACATTTGTTTTCACCTAAGTTGACGTGCGAGGCATGCCCTACCGTGGATAAAGAGGTTGACTGAAGTGATGGATTCCTCCAGTCTAAATAAAGATTCTGATTCTGACTGCGGATGTAGTTCCCTGACATCATCTTCTGTGGCCGGTCTCGGACACAGAGTTCCGAGAGGAAGTGCCCTCGATCTCTTGACGTGAACGCGCTGGCGTTGCTGGCGGATAAATGCATACGCAGAGGATGCTGGACAGCGCGGAATGGGGGATGCCGCTCGGCGGCTTACAGGTCAGCGGCGCAAGTTTCCAAAGTCTCTCGTGCCGTTGTTCGCTGGGCAGTATGCACACACACACACACTCTCACGTGCCACAGTTTGTTTATCGGCAGCTCGTGTGTGGAGGGGTAAAGTGTGGGTATTCTTTGACGCTCTGTGTACCCCCCTGCACACAGACCAGCCGGGTTGCTCAGCAGTTGAGCTCGCAGCTCGCAATCGGAAGGTTACAAGTTCAAATCCTGGTTGGGGGGAGGAGGGGGGGGGGGTTGAGCCAGACCATCATCCTTCCGGAGTCGATAAAACGAGTACCACACTTTTGTGGGAAAAGTCAACAGCGGCTGCCCAACGGGTAGACTCCCAGCTCCGCCACAGGAACGTGGAATGTCTGCCACTGTTCTCCGGGGACTGCAACACGATAGGTTTAGCACCGCCTCGATTGATCGCTTGGGCAGGGCATCGTCGTTCTTTGACTTTTGTACCCCGTGAAGAGGAGCGCGACCGGCGGCGCCTGCGACTCTAAGCGTTACGTCGGCCGTGTCCACGCGGCAGCAAGCAAAAAAAAGGAGGTGAGCGCCACCAGTCAGCCGAAAAGGTTGAGGGGGTGTCACGTTTTTTAATGATGGATTTGTCGTCAGCGCCCAGAGAGCTAATTAGGGCGGCGGTCCGTGTCCGTCCGGTGGAGTGACTTTCAGCTCTGGTATGGATTCCTCTCCTCCTTGTCCTCGCGTTTGACAGGGACCCGTGTCACCGCGCGGAACCCCAGGAGGGCTCCGCGCGGTGCCCCAAACGCCGCACGCCGCAAACTTGCCGACACTCCTGAGCCCCGAACCGGCTCGGACAATCCTTCAAAATGTTTTCAACACCTCCTTATATTTTATGTAGCCAACAACGAGGGGTTTTAACCCCTCTCCGCAAAAAACCTCGCCGCACGCTCGCGTTGAAGCCAATCCCTCGCTACCGTCGAACGTTCTCTCCGTCTAACGCGGTGGCAAAGATTCCTCCACTTGTCCGTGAACTTCACCCGTCGACTCCTCCACCCTGTGCTTTGAGGGCCCCCGAGCTGACTGTTTTGTGTCACCAACACTGGGGTGCCACGGTTGGCGAGATGCTAACTTCCTCACCCGGTAAACGGGAGGTCGTCGGTTCGATCCCGAACCTGATGACGCCTGTATATTTAGAATTTGCGTGTTCTCTTTCTCTCCCCATGGTCGTATGGATGTTTTTCTGGGTCCTCTGCTTTGCGAGTGCAGCAGCATTTTACGTTGTCCCCTAGCTTGACCAGAGTCACCCTTGAGATGATTTAGATTTTTTGGCTGCTCTAGATTTCCACACGATGATAAGCCACTTCGTTGAGCTGTCATTTGTGGCCAGGTCGCTTCTGGAAAAGAGCTATACAGATCAGTGTGTCTGACCTGGTAAAAAAAAAAAAACTATTCTATAGTGATCAGTCACCACACTCCAGGTAAAAACACAATCAATTTATTGCTTATTTGCCACATACCGCTCCATATTGGAATTCCACCCCAATCGTCTGCTTTCCAAAAGTTCTTATACACGACAAAATGTTTAAAATTCTGCTGAGTTCGCCTAGGGAAGGCCCAGGACTGGTTCAAAATAATTAGCACTGATGTTCGCCGTGAGCGGGATTCGAACTCGGGTCGCCGGGTTCTCTCTCGCACACACACTCAGAATAATGTTTTGAGCATTTTGTACGCACGCACGCACGCACATAACAGGCAGTTGTCAAGTCTGGCTGAAACGCCACAGTTTGTCCATGTTTCGAGGGCTCAGCTGACGAGGAGTTGCTGAGACAGAGAGAGCCCAGTGCGTGTTGTCTTTTCACTGCCGTCCATCACACACTTCAAGGCAGGGACGGCAAGGGTCGTATATCTGGGCCACTGTGCGCCATTCATTGTCAGGGTCAAATTAATCACCTGGGAAAAATAAGCATTATCCCCTTAACCAAAACAGAGCTTACATGTACATAAACTGAGCGCAACTCACTGGCGCTGCACTGCATAAATATTTTAATTTTTAAACGGACACGTTGCATGCACACATGCATGCATGCATACGTGCGCTACTTACAGACCCCGCGCTCCATTACAAATATATACAAACGTTAAGTTTGTACACACACACATCTAAAACATGAAGATGAAGATTTACACTTTATCCGTTTAGAATGTAGCAGGGCGGGCTCATATGGTTTGCGAGCGCCTATTAAGGCAATTCACACACGTGCACTATTCCACACAATTGGCGACCTTTCTCTGCCCCCTCCCCCCCTCCCCCCCGTGTTGAATATGACTGTTGCTCCCAGTACTTTTTAATGCTGAGGCAACCTACAGGAGGCCCAGACGAAGATTCAGAAAACATTCACCAACGGCGCCGCACACGACCGAGTAAAAATCCAACCCCATTTGTTTCCCCCCTCCCGCAGAGCTGCAGACACGGCTGCTTAGCGCGACGGTCTCTCCGCAAATCCGGCGACCTGGGTCACAACCGCTGGCTCGCGCGCGATAATAACAAGAATAATAATAATAATCACGTTAACGCACATTACCGAATATAATGTGGCCAGCTACCGCACCAGACAGAGGGTTTTCCAACCCGGACCGCACCGAACACTGCCCGGGACTAATGAGATAATTTCCCAGGGGAGAGGACAGCCCCCCCGCGTTGCTCCCGTTTCAATCGCCCGCTCGTAATTGCTCTCCGCGCGCTCGTCTTGATCAGGCGTCGGCGTTTAGCCGTGTCTCCGCTAATTGCGAGCGACTGCGAAGCTCTCGGGGTTGAACCCGCGTTTCCGTTCTTCGCGATGTCTCTATTCCAGCGCTAATTATGGGTCTTGAATCGCTTTCTCAATAACACTCTGAATAATTTCAATGCGGGAGCGCTAACGTTACATTTTTTAATTTACAAATAATAATAATAACGGGAGGTGGCCCGGTGGTTCCGAAATGCAATGGAAATTTCGCAACATCGGGCTTGTACCGCTGATAACCTAGGGTTGAAGTCAGGTTTTAGTTAGCCAGGATGATTAAATCAGATTTCTCAAGTGCAGTGAGTTTATGGTCTCAGCCAGGTCACACTCCAGAAAAAAAACATGAAGAAAATGTATCTTTATATAATTTCGTTGACAAATTAAGTAAAAACAGGTACACTACAATTGAGGTACACTAGGAAACTGTTTACAGAGCATTCAGGATTTTATTTTCTCGAGTTGGATGAGAGAAGCCTATTTTAGCGATTCCAGAAATGACTTCAAGCTTTCGTGACTGCAGGGATTCATATTCTTTGCGTTTTTCGGTAAAGTCACAACTTATCTACGTGACTTTACCGAAAGGCCCAAAGAATATGGATTGCAGAATTGGTTCTAATGTATAATCTCTCGGGGGCTCTTTTTCTGAATGTGTTTATCTACTCTACACTGCTTAATTCAATAATTCCAATCGGCGATGTCTTCATCTGAAAACAAGACTCGTGAGACTACTTTTGGGGATCTGAATATAAAAATTCAAAGCAAACCAATTGAAAAAAAAATTCAAATAAAAACATAAATAAGCAAAAAAACAATTCCATTATATAAAATTAGACTCGGTTGACAACTAAATAATTAATCATCAGCGGCAGGAATAAATCGTGGGTCAGAGATGAAATGAAATATTTTTGGAAAGGGCACCTACTGCTACTTGGCTTTCGCAGGCAACTCTTTTTGGTATCCATCGTCAAACGGCCACAGGAGATGACAACTGCAGTGGCACCATGAGCCCTCGCTGAGCAGAGCGTGACTGCTGACCTCACGAACGATAAACTGAACGCGGATTAAAAACAAAATACTCTCGTATAAGCGGAGTCCTTGTTGGAAACTCCACTGCTGGATGAGGGCCTCCTCCACACGCCGTGTGATTCACTCGACCGTACCTCACCACGCCGTTCAATGTAGGTCCAGCGAAGGTGGGGAGAGCATAGGTGTTGCAGCATAGCACAGTACAACATTGTGTAATGTTGCATTGATTGCTGCCGACGACGTAGCCTCACAGCAGCCTACAGCACGTGGTGTCGTGGGGGCTGACACGTTGCTGGTCGCCCATCCACGCACTCTCCAGGCTCGGCGTCCGCTTAGCTTCTGAGATCTGACGAGGTCGCGCGCGTTCCGGGCCATTTGGTCACAGGCCAAACAGTGGTGTGTCTCGTGAAATTTATATCCGCTGTAAAAAAAAAAAATACTACAAATTTTTAAGAAAACAGATTCGCAAGAGATTGAGCTGTTAAACGCTTACTTTCAGAAATATTAACCGTATGTGCAGAAGGTTCTTGTGACTTTTACAAACCGACCCTATTTTCTGTCCACGTGATGGCTGTAAAAACGTTGCCCATTTGCGTTGTCGGATTATCGTCTTTTAAATCTCGATTGGAAACTAATTTTGTTAGAACTGCTGTTTGTGGTTAGCTCGATGTCCTTCCCCCCCGCACCTCCGATTGCCCCGGTTGGCTACGTACGGTGCGAAAGAAGTTCAACGTACGTACGTTGTCTGTGGCAGAGCTCTCACTCCCGAAGGCAGCGATGGCATTTTTTGGTTAAGACGACTGAAGTGCTCGGACACATCACAGCGGCCTTCGGTGATGCCTCTTCAACTCGGTGGCATTTCGATAAGGGCATGACTTCACTCAGGCGACCCGGCAACACTTTAAATGAATTCTCTAATCCCACCCCCGATGATAGCACATTTTTATCTAAGGCATGTTAAGGGAAAAAAAAACATATATCCACGCACACGCCCCACGCACGCTTAGGAGTGCTGTGCATCTGCGCATTAAAGTGTTCCCACAGTGGGATTGCCTTTTGGGCGTCTTCTGATAGCGTAAATAAATAAGTAACATTGTATCAAAGTTCATTTATTTTTTAAATGTACGTTTAGTCGAAATTGCTTTGTTCTCTACATTAAACGCCGAACTTTTAATAATCGTGAGCAAACGCACAGATATGTACCAAAGTAAAGCAACGCAAATAAATAAATGTGACTCTTAACCAAACGATAAATCCGTGGACGAAGGTTGCGTTGCACGCTGTTGACTAAACAATGATGTTGATTGAGAATAGGTTTTCGTCTTTTTTTCTGGCAACAAAACAGGTGTTAAGATGTTAAAACACCAAAATGAAACCTTTGACAAGGAATCATGTCTGCATTAACCACAATACTTGTGGTCAGAATGCAAACAAAAACGTACTCTGATAATATATGGCATTTTCTTTGAAACTGATTGGTCCACACCAGAGATATCGTTTTTTTTCGCCTCTGGTCTAATACCTTTTTGAGACGAGGTTCAAAACAAAGCTGTCTCTGGTGTGGACCAATCAGTTTCAAAGACAATGCATATATTATCAGAGTACGTTTTTTTTGCATTCTGATCACAAGTATTGTGGTTAATGCAGACATGATTTCTTGTAAAAGGTTTCAGTTTGGTGTTGAACATCTTAACGCCTGTTTTGTTGCCAGAAAAAAGGGGAAAACCTATTCTCATATTTTGGTACTGGCAAAGGAGGTCCCATGATGAAATAATGTTGATTGTTTGAGCTTTGTTGTAAAAAAAAAATGACGAGTCCTCCACCTCGGCAAGGTGACCTTCATTTGGAATTTCTGACGTATCCGTAGGAATTCTGAGCAGAATGCTTTCGGTGATAAATCTATCGTTCCGTTTGCCACGAGGAAGCCTCGACTCATCCTAAAGACTATTTCCGAATATCCCTGGCTCGGGATTGTCAGACTTGTACTTTTTTGTTGTTGAGAATTTATGCTTCTGGTAAATACTGGATTACCTCCCCTGCCCGCACACCCGTATCGGAAACTATTTTCTATTGAACACCGAAAACAAATCGTGGCATCGCAAAACATCACTTTCTCAGACTCTCACGTAAGCACTTTCTCTCTCTTATTCAACGCACAACATCATCAGCCGCGACCACCGCCCTTCCGGAACAATCAATGAATCCTTGGTCAAATCCCCAGCAATTTCATAGCCCAGCGATCACAGGGGTTGCAAAAGGTCTAAACTTGTATTAAGTGTCTGTGCTGCGGCGACGGAGAAGAAGGTGGTGGGTGGGGTGGAGTGGGTGGAGGGGGAGCTGACAAGCGATAGAATTTTAATTGATTGATGAAGGCGAGTTTAAAGAAAAAAAAATTGAATTTTTTTTTTGCTTCAAGACAAAAGCGATCGCGCTTTCTTGTTCCACGCACGCAGCCCCAAAACGCCGCTGGTTTCGCCACTCTGCAGCCCCCCCCACCCGCCAGCCACCCCCGGCCCCCGAAATTTCCATGGCAGAGCAGGGCAACACGCGCTGCACCGAGTGTTTTGTAATTAAAAGTGAGCTTTTTTTTTCCACCTCCCTCTCGCTTAATGACAAGTAATTTGATTTGAATTATAATGGGAGGGGGGGGGTGTGTGGTGCGGGTGGGGGGGCCTGAGCGCTTTGATCTTCAATTAAGTCGGTGGCTGAGAGCGGCGGCTCTTGCCGTACGCGTTGAAAATATTTCAGAAGGGTAATAGTGGCCTCGGGCGCGGTTTCATTTTCTCTCTCGCACCCTTCGCTCTCTCTCTCTCTCGTGCGCTCTCTTTCTCTCTCTCCACCTCTCTCGCTCCCCCTTCCCCCCCCCACCTCTTACAGCTCTGCCATAATAATAACGTGCCTGCATGTGGAAATTACCGCAATAACCCAGGAGCTCCAAACGCTAAATCAGCGCCGCATAAATGTTAGTTTTGTCTTTGCATAATGTCACAGGCGAAGTCGCGGCGCGACCATTCGTTCTCGTACAGGGCCCTCTGACAAAACTCATTTCGAGCATTTAGTTTGGCTTGTTGGCGTCCCAAAGATGTAATTAACTGCTGAAACATACTCTGCCGTAACGTGCGACATACATCTGCTCATTTAAGACGCTATGAGGACCATTAATCACCCACACATATTTACGCGATACTTTCAGCGGTTTTTAACCGAGGACCACAATATGTTTAATAAACACAGCTTTTCCTGGACGAATTGTAAAATGTGGCCTAATTATCCATTTCCATGCATTTAAATTGTAGCTTAGCTGATTTTTTCCTTTCCTGCTGTAGAGAGTATGGCGATGTTAATTTCGGGCAGATGATGTAGGATCACAAAATACATTACACATGTGTGCTGCGCTTTCAAAATCGGCAGCTAAAAACTTCATAGAATATAAAATGAAAACAACACATTTTGAATTATTTTCTCAATGAATAATAATGACATTCATATATTAATGACAAAAATATTACTAATTTAGATACCTTCATCAACTCCATTGCTGAGCGGCGGCAGGTGGACCGCATGTCACAAAATTGGTTTAGTGCAAGTTGGTGAATTGGGAAGCTTTAGGATCAGCTCTGATTTTAATCGCCACTGATATTAGCTAGCCATGGACATGAATTGAAATCAGCGTCGCTCGGATTTCACAGCATGGTGAGCCAACCGTCGCACCACCGTTCGCCCCATGCGCGGTATATAATTTCGGATGCATAAGAAATAAATGCGGCGGAACGTTCAACACGTAGCATTGCAGGATATTTAAACAACATTTCAAGGCAAACTGTGGCTTCATTTGAAGGCTGCAAATCCACAAACGCTTACGGTAAATCAGGAAGTGTCTGGTGGCTTACGTGATCCGGATGAAACACATGTCAACATTCGCTCAAACACTGACTTAAAGGCTGACAAACGCATCTGTATTTTGTCCACCCGCTACTAAACAGCTGTCTGTAGGGCATCAAACTGGGCCTTCCAAAACATTCTATATTTAGGTGCGCTAGATGTGACCGGCGGCAAGGAGGGAGGGGGAATATACGAGACTCTGGTGGCCTTCAGTAGGGGTTGGTGAGGAGTTTGCGGGAGTTCAAGTCGTCTGCAATAAAAATCTGTTTAAGAAGTCCGACGCGCACCCCGCCAATGAATCATCATCCCAGAAGCAAACCCAAACAGGGCAATGGGGTTAAGGATGATTTTGGATGATTCAAAGGGACACATTTTTTTTTGTGGCGTTCCTCGGGCTGCTGCTGTCAGCTCTGCCAGGGGGCCGGGGCATCGCTGCTCTGGTCTCCGTCGCTGGGTTTTTAGTGGGCCCGCTCAGCTTGTTTACTTCTGCCGCTGACCTTCCGCAATCTCTCCCACACTTAATAATGCCCGGGCAGACGGTGGCAGACTGGAAGAATGTGAAAAATCGGCGAATTAATCTAGGTAATCTGCAGCATTAATGCAAACGTAAACACTCGAGTCCTATCGGTTTTTGCGATGATAATGCTTTACTTTCTTTGGCACGGGACGCCGCCGTTGAAAGTACACAACGGGGGACCGAAGCCTCGTACATCTGTGGCTGTTACTCTTGACGGCCCTCCAAGTCGTTCCGGCGTCGCGCGATCGCGCGCTGACCGTGGAAAATTATCTCCGCGCTCGGGGCAGACGCCTGTCTCGCAATGGGGCCGGCATTAAACACGAACGTGGCGGGGCGAGGAGAGAGGCGAGGAGGCGGCGTTTGTTTGTCCTGAATTCCGCCGGGCGGCAAAAAAATTCTCACGCATTCCTCTTTCCGAGGCCCACCGCCGCAGCTAGCTACTTAGACGCCCACGTGAGCATCATCATACAGAAGAGATTTGTCGTGTTATTAAGGAGACTTCTGCCGTGACAGCGTTACAAAGAAGCTTTACTCCGGGGGGAGAATGAGCAAAGCTGTGTCATGTGCGGGAGATATACATATTGGAAAGGCAGAAAGCACTACCCGCCTTCCCCTAGACTGCAACTGTATCTTCTGGAGCAGAACGCTCGGGCATGAACACGAAAACGGATTAGCCGGCAACAATAAGCTCGCATTGTGCGCGATAATGCTATGGGGGCGGCGAAATATAAATACTGCATTAGTAAAATACCCCGACGTCAGAAGGACCGACGAAGTTGTTAGAATCACAGCGTTAAGCCATTACTGTATCAGCGCCCGGCATTATCTTTAATGCCGAAGCGCTCTGCGTTCGAGTGTTATGAACTCGACTGCACATTTTTTTTTCAAAGTGCGTTCCAGCGAACGGATTTAAGTTTCTTACCGGCCGACTGTCAATCTCAAGTCGTGCATGCACAGTGCGCGGCTCTCCTCGTGCCGCGTTATTTTAAACGCATCGACAAATCGCGCGGTGGCTTGTACGCGACAGGGGTCACGTATCGCACCGTACCGCGCGACACCGCTAAACAATTCGAGAACATACGCAGCATTCCCGTGGATGATGCATTTTCCGTCTTCATTGCACATGTATACGTTTAACAAATATATATACGATAACATGACGAATTTCAGAGCCTCCGCAGAGCCACACGTCCCTTCGAAAGCGTCACGGAAACAAGAAAAAAACATGCACAGCTCAAACCGGCGTCTGCCAAAAATTAATAACCGAGGCAAACTTCTGCCACCTCCTCCCCAAACTCTTAAGGCCCTGTCCTTCGACCCAAACAGGCAGTCTGTCAGCAGCAACGGGTGTTGACGGATGCATCTGTAAGAGGAACTATTTTGGACCTTCCCAAATTTTCTCTCCTCGCTAGACCGAGCTCCCAGACTGGCTAGGGTTTCTCCAGGTGTTTGGTATCAATGTATAATTGATGGTGGGGGCTATGACACCACTTGAGCCCGTTTCCTGGGAGGGGCACGGATCAGCTGGGAAGGTGCCAGCAAAAAAAATGTTTGATTGTCTTTCCTTCCTTCAAATCTGTCGGTGGGGGTTTTGTTGTTGTTCTTGTTGCTCTTTTGTCTTACACGTGAGCCCCACGTGCGTGCGTCTGTGTGTGTGCCGTGTGTGTTACGGGCGATGCAATGGCCAGCGAACTACGCTACGAACCCGGTGACCTGCGTTTAATTCCGGGCCGTGACCCCACAATTAAATGCCAAACGATATCAGAACTTACTGCGTAGGGTTTCTCCTCCCACCCCCCCTCCGTTGTGCTGCATAGAAATGTTGGACATTGGTGCCGAACGGCACGCGGTAATTTGTCCTGGGCCTCCCCAAGGTGAACTCAGCCTCAAATGAATACCTGCTGCGATGTGTAAACATCGTGCACTGTGCAGGCCTTAATAGGTTCTCACTTACAGCACTTGCCGCAACAGTCTATGCAGAGAGTGTGTGATGGGTTTGTGGTTGTTGTTGTTGTTGTTGCATCCCACTGGGATTTTTGCACACAGCGTTGGTGTACGGTGCCTTTTTCAGGAATATTTTGCTGTTTTTTTTTCCCTGGATTTTCTGTTTGCACAGTCACATAGTCACTTTAAGATGTTTTCTTGTTCGTGTTTTTGTTTTTTTGTTTGTTGCGGTTGCACCCGATTCAAGAGCCGAATGGCTCACAGGGCTATACCAAATAAATAAACTGAAAACTAAACTGAAAGTGCATAGACGCAGCAATGAGTTCACGTGACCCCTGCAAACCACATGGGGCACAGGATTGCCCTGCACTGTAAAAAAAAAACCCCTAAAACTGCTCATTAACAGAATCGAAATTCTGCGGGATGATGCTAACCATGGCTGGGAATCAAACTCATGTTTTTTGGGTTCTGAGCGCAGTGTTCTCGCCACTGCATCACCGCTTGCTTCCCTACATTTCCCCGATGTAGCTTATCAATGATTCATCCTGTCGCCATTTCGTTTTCTTCTTCATTTTTTGCACGTTTTCTGTTTCTCCATCAATGCATAAGTCCAACGCGATGCAAAGCGTTTTCCCAGTGGCCATATTGCATACAAGAGGGCTGCTGTCAAGGTCCTATCTTCCCCTGCTTGGCTCACCAGTGTCTATTCTAAGTGGTAGAAGACAGAAATAGGTCGGTGTCCTGCCATTGCTACAAAACGCCTTCCTGCGTGTCCCCAAAAAAAGAGATGTTAAGGCCACCCAAAAATACATATCCTGCATTTGAACTGTCACTTTGCTAGGGCCCATTCGCCCCTCCTAAGAAACGCTAATTTAAATCGATATTCCAGTGGGTCTTAAAAATAGGTTTAATTGTTCGGCGCACGTGCAGCCCCAGAGAAAAATGGGGGGGGGGGGGGGGTGATGCCAAAATAGATGTTTGTGAATCATTGCGATATGTCTGTCTCTGAGCCATCATTGTACGCGAAGCACAATTGCGCTTTGTGTGGATGCCGTCGACACAATAGCGGTTTTCGCGTCGCGACACACGGGAAAAACGATGACGAACCCGGAGACACCCAAATTCAGAGCGGGATGGGGGGGGGCGTTCGATAAATCTAAGGAAATAAATAAGCAAGCGAAAACTCAACAAACAAAAAAATCCACCCCACGTGCGCACACACGCACTCACTCACTCACACGGGCACACGCGCGCACACATAGTGATGCTAATCCATTTAGCAAGCATTGAACTGTAGTGGGCAAAATTGGTTCACTTTATACAAAGGGCGGTAAGTGAATTTCTCTTCCCCCGCGTGGTGGGGGGCATCGAATAGAGGAAAATCTTGATGAAGCAGTTTGTTCGAGGTGGCCTTTTTTTCCCACCATTACCCCCCCCCCCCCCCAGTCTGGACACAAGCCCTCCTGTGTAAAAAAAAAACAAAACGCACTTCCGCCCACCCAGCCCGCTGGTTACTCTCGGGCCTCTTTGTCGGAAGACCTGATTACGATGTGTAATTTGTCACACCGCAGAAGGCGGAGTCTAACAAATGCTCCCGTAAACTGGGGGCGAAAAGGTCAGCTTGAGAAGCGGACGAATCTTGAGCACGGGCGTGGTGAGCGATGCCAAACCTCCTCAGCGGGGCCGCTCTGTATGATTTCGCCGTGAAGAGAGAAAAAAAAAGGGGAGCCCCGTAATGGTATTCAATTGGTTTTCTTTTCTGCGAAGGAAAGCTCCCGTGGCATTAGTGTCAAGTCTGCATGCAATAATTTCTGTTATACTGCTCGAAAACAAGGCGTCATTAACCCCCCCCCCCCCGCCCGCGAGAAAATGAATAGCCAATTTCGACAGACAAACATTACGCTGTACGTGAAGGGGTGATTTCAAACTTGCCCATTTGTGAGGTGCTGTGTGTGTGTGTGTGCAAAATTCACGTCGTGATGCCCGTGAATGGCCAGTGGTGCGTGGTGCCATCGCACGTGGTTCAACGTTTTTGATTTCCGTGGAGCAAAAAAAAGAAATCGCATCGAATGTGCCCACCAATCTGGTCGGACCGCGGAAAGCTAAAGCAGGGTTTTGAGAGCCTGCTTAGCACTCGGACGGCAGACCTGCTTGGGGCGAATGCCAGGCGTCGGCTGTGTGTGCGAGGTGGCCAGGAGATGGGAGTGCAGCGGTGGATTCTTGAATTCCATCTGCACGGAGCTCTCAGCGAGCGGTGTTCCCGAGCGCGCCTGGAGGGCGTGGGCTTTCCAATCCGAGATCTCTCTCGTTTTTTCTGACGAAAAAAAAACCCCACCCCGAATGGAATTGGCTTGAACGTCCGAATGTAGCGGTGCGGGGACCCTCCATAAAAAAAGTCTCGTCACAATCAGTGAGGCCCTTCCACATTAAATAACTGGCAATATTATTGTTATTAATTACAAGCATAATTAATAATTGTCCCTCTGTGATGATAATCCCTTGGGTCTCTCCTGCGAAAGAGATCATTAATGTCAGTTATATTTATAGGGGGGTGGAGTGATGTAATGAATCCAGAGACATCTTATTTTAAAGCGTAGTGCACTATGCCATGAATTGGACGACATGGGTTCAATTCTTGGCCACGGCCAGCGTCAATGGCGAGTGATATCCCAAACGGTCCAGGGTACTCCATCCACCCCCCCCCCCTTCACCAGTGTGGTGAAGTATGGTCAGACAACCACGCAGTGACCGACACGATGTGCTGACATAGGGCTGTGCATTACTATTTTAATCACGTTATGTTTAAAAATGGGAAATAAACAAGCATCAAACGTCTCCAAATATTACAACCCAAAAATGAATGACAACAAACCAGTGGTGATTACAGCTCAATTAGCTCCGCTTGAAAAAGCAGAGTCGAGGATTGAGAGTGTGAGTGAATGGGAGAGTGGCAGAAGGGAGCGCACGACGAGAGTGAGAGAGAGAGAGCGAGCGAGCGAGCCAGGGAAAGAAAGGAGGAATGAATACATAACTGATAAAGAAGGACCATTGACAAATTACCCCATTGTCAAATGCGGCATAACGTTCACAGGCATTTGGGGGAAACGTGTTAGGGGGGGGGGGGGGGGGGAGGAAATCCTAATGGAAAAAAGGTAATGGGAAGGGAGAGAGGAGCAGAGGGAAAGAGAGCAGGCCGAGCTGCACACACGCATACAGTAAATGCGCTTTCTGGTGATTAATGCGTGCCTCCAAACACGCTCACCGTGCAGCTGTCACGGGCTTGCTGGACAGGGATCTATCAAGCCGTTATTGATGACCGCATGCCACGAGACCTCCAAATAAAATGCAACGACGCCGGGTTCCTAGCGCCCCGGTCTGAGCGATGTTACTTATTTATTAAACGTGTCACATTTGTAAAACAAATGATGGGGAGATAAGAGTTATCATCTCCGCGGCTCAATAAATATTTTATCAGGCATAATGGAAATTGTCAAGGCCGTCTAATTGCGCAATACGTTATGACGGCATCAAAATTAAATGAGGGCCCTCGTGCGGGTATCGTTTGTATCACGGGGGGCGACTGGATGGGGGGGGGGGGCGTGCGAGCTCACAGCGTCGAGCGGGCCTAGCAAAAAAGCCGGCGGAATAATAATAATAAACAATCTAAAATTCCTACCCGCGCTAATCATTTGCAGAATATTTGATTGGCGCCTTTGCTCGTTAATTAATGGCTCTGTTGTGCCGAAATTAATCTTAAGTTCGCCACCGACAAGCAGCTTACGGTGGAGTGCGGGGACACTCCGTGATTTTGTTCGACTGCTCATGCAAAAAGGCACCGGGCGTGCCGCGACGCTGGCATTTGTTTTTTTTTGGGCGATTACTGGCCGGCGAAAAGAATAAATATTATTGTTGTTGTTGTTGTGCCCTTTCCAAAGCGACGTTGAATTGGGTGCCGCGCGTTTCTACGTCTTTGGCGAGGGCGAGGAGGGACAGTGAAACCTGCCTAATATCATTCACGTTCATAATGACCCCCTTGTTATTGCGGAATCCCCAAAACAGGGGAGTGGGGAGGGGAGGGTGGAAATTAAGTTACTTTTTTCGCGTTCATTTATGCTGCTGCGACTCTGTTTAACGTCAACCCTCTCTCGCGTAATGCCACGCGGTTTCTATATCCCAATAAACGGTGCTATATTAAACAAAAAAAAGCACAATAATTTTCGCTCTATGGGGTAAGAGAGCCCACAGACCAGTGTGAGAATTATCTGCTCAACTCCTGAAAGTCTGGGTTTGGCAAAATGAACAAAAAAAGCAACAAAGTGGTGCTCGCTCCCGGACAGAGTGAGGCCAACCTTTTTCAAAAATAGATATTTTTTGTAACTTTTATTCTATTTCCTGCAAAGAACCAAAAAAATGGGGGGGGAGGGGGGAGAGCGAAGAGTGAACTGCCGCGTACGACGTGACTCTGCAGCACTGCTTTACCGAACGGGGCAAAGCGCAACGTGTAACTGTAATAAAATGAGGCAAAGCAAACAAATAAAAGGCAAATGGTGAGCGACAGGCGGGCCCGCTCCGTGACACCAGTGTTAAGTCCGGCGCGGCGATAGTGCAATGAGAATTGATTTCTTCCCGTCCTCTCAGATAATCAAAATCATAAATAGAACTGAGAGCAAAATCAATACGGCAATGAGCAGACCGCCACCGCCCCAGCACTCGAGTCCCAATCCCGTACACCGGCCTCCTTCGTGTGGGCCACAAACGTTATCCCCTTTCGCCGCTGTGTGAGTTAGCTTGTTGTTGTTTTTTTCGTGTCGTATTGTGCTCGCCGCCAGTTGCCAAAACCACAATCGAGCGAGCTCGTTCGGGAGGGCGGACATTACGGGCAGATATGCGGTGAGTGTGGGGGGCCCGGAGAGGTGCTTGAGAGGACGGTAAAAGGGAGAAAAAATATTATTGCCTTTTACTGCGGGTCTTAATGTCAGTTTCATGACCACTTCATCAACCTCCACCCGCCCCTACGCCCCCCCCCCACCCTCCAACAAAAAAAATCCCTCCTCCCTTTCCCGCCACCACCGCCGTCACCACCACCATCACCACCACCATCACCGCCACCACCGCCGCCATCACCACCACCATCACCGCCACCACCGCCGCCATCACCGCCACCACCGCCGCCATCACCGCCACCACCACCACCACCGCCGCCATCACCGCCACCACCACCATCGCCACCGCCACCACCACCGCCACCACCATCACGAACAACCGCCATTCGCCACTAAGTGGCGGTGACGTCACCACGACGCTTGTGCCAGGCCATGTGCACCTTGAGGCCACGTGAAGTGTCGAACGCCCGCTGGCAGGAGGTCACGGGGCAGACCCAAGTGCCACGGGTCGACTGACTAAGATGACTTAGATGACTGGCTGATGCACCAGCTGTGCCCCCTACTGTGCCAACCTGCTGTGCTTTAGCCACCCGGCGCTCCGCTCGTTGTTGTGAGCGTCGCTCCTCCGCCCTCCGTTGTTGTTGGAAGGCGACTGCCTCCAACTGCCCAGTAGCATCCTTCACGAGCCTCCTCCACAGAGGCCGATCTTGACACCACTGGTACCAGTCATCGGCAAGTCCACTCAGCTCCATGTCCTCCTGTACCACATCACTCCATCTCATCTCTAGCCCGTGCCGCGCCCATTTAGCACCCTCGATCTGGCCGAACAAAAGCTGTTTCGGCATGCGGTGGCTGGGCATGCGGGCTACATGACCCAGCCAACGCAGCCTTGCCTGCCGGAGGAGCTCACCGATGGGACCTTGCCCAGATCTTTCAAGGATTTGTGAGCTCCTCACACAATCCAGCCTGGTTACACCCAGGATGGATCGTAGGGAGGCTAGCCTAAATGTTTCTAACTGGCGAAGATGCTCCATTAGGGGGGTCCACCTTTCACAAGCGTAGAGAAGAGAGGGAATGGCCGTGGCCGAGAAGACCTGAAGCTTAACGCGGAGCGACAGAGCAGGTAGCTTCCACACAGCGTTACGCAACCGATGAAAAGATATTGCCGCTCGACTGATTCGGAGTGAGACCTCTGCTGTCAAACTGAGACCTGGGCAGTGTGCTTATGACCGGCTCCAGTTTAACACCGCCACTACCACCACCACCGCCACCATCACCACCACCGCCACCACCATCACCACCGCCGCCACCACCACCATCACCACCACCACCGCCACCACCACCACCGCCACAACCGCCGCCGCCACATTCCTTAACTCGGTGCACGTGTCAGACAATACAGATAACCGGGGGGGCGGAGGCGGCGTTGCACATCGATTCATCGATTAATAATGATTTGGCTGTCACTTGTTGACCTAGGTCACCCTTGAAAAAGAGACTTCTTTTCTTCATTGGTTATCACCTGGTCAAAGTAAAGTCGACGACGACGATGATGATGATTCCGAAGCTCACTGGCGCTATCATAACCCAAAGTGTCGCCTGTTATGAACATTGTCCCGTTAAGGCCCCGCAGTGTTGTTGACAAATGCGTCGAGTTTTTACTCCTTTCGTTCACTTGTCCACCACTGGCAAGGCAAACAGCATCACCAATTAGTATTATTGTATATTTTTAAAAGAGAGAATCGACCCCCCCCCGAAGCAACTCATATAATTTCGAGGCGGGGGGAGGGAGTGTGTACTTACGTTGAACTTCTTTCGCACCGTACGTAGCCAATCGTGTTTCCCCCACCCCCCGCGCCTCCAGTTTTCGCACGGTTCTCTACGTATGGTGCGAAAGAAGCTCAACATACGTACATACATGCTAATTGGAGTGTGACGGAAACACGAATTCCCTTTCATTCCGACAGCGAACGCCACTGTACCTTGCCCACCCGCGATTTGTGGACAAAACGAGACACGCTGATGGAAAACTCATTTCTTCAGGGCTGCTTTTTGTCTCTTGGTTTGTTCGTCCTTGCCCCCAGCACCTCCGATTAGCACGGTTGGCTCGAGAAGTAAAAAAAAAATAAAAAAACGATGGCGCGCACATCACCACCGATGTATCTCTGCATCCACGCAGCTGTGGATGGGGTGAGAAGGGGAAGGGTGGTGGAGTGGGGATAATAAATCAATTAGGAACCGTGGTAACCGAAGTGTCGATATCTGCCTCGCCGTAATTACAGCAAAGCTACCTTTTTTGTTCTCTTAATGGCTTTATTGAGCACCGACATTGTCCGTGTAGAAATTCACGTCTCCCCCCGGGCCTCTCCGCGGAAGTGCGGCGAGGTGACCGACGGGCGACGATGGGGGGGGGGGGCCCTGTTCGGGACGGGGCATCAATCACGAAAGAATAACACAAACATGTGAACGTTCCGAACAATCATAAGAAGAATAATTAATCTTTGCATCTACGAGATGCCTCAGCAACTATGAGCAGCCTCAGCAACCATAAGATGCCTGGGCACATCATAGAGCCCTACGTCACATCTCATCTCAGCCATTTGAAGGTGACCATTCCCAGTGGGTGCCGCGGTGGCGAGATGTTAACTACCTCGCCTGGTGTACAGGAAGTAGTGGGTTCGATCCCGACCCTGACGCCTGCTGTATATTTGGGGTCGGCGTGTCTCTCTCTCCCATGTCGGTGATGTGCACGTCTTCTTCGAACGCAGGGGAGCCGGAAAAGCCCTCTGTACCAGCGTGGCTGGCACCCTGGTGTTCACCTCCTTAAGCGCTCGCTCGTTACCGTGGCATGCGCGATGACTACCACCACCACGTGACTTTTCTTTCGTGTTGTGCGCGCTGCATTTAGCGCAACAGCGCGTGGATTTATAGCGTTTATTTGTGTTGCTGGTGACTTCGGAATCGCCTCCAGTGCTGTTGCTGCTGGCGGCAAAAAAAGTTGTTTAAAAGTAAAAAATCTCACCCGTGGTGGCATGGATTTTTCTCCAGGTCGTCTGGTTTTCCCCCCCACATTTATAAACAAGATGCGTTTCGAGTATTTGGCTGCAAAACATTTCCAAATTATGATAAGGCACTTCGTTGAGCTATCATTTGTGGCCAGGTCGTTTCTAAAATAAATAGCGATCTAGCTTAGTGGGCCTTACCCGGTAAAATAAAAAAAAAGTTAAGTTTAGTGGAGCTGTCCCCTGTGCTTGATGCTTTATTTACAAGAAAAGTTCCACTTGGCCGTATTATAAGATAATCACATGCTCTATGTGCTTCTGCGACCAAATGACCAAGAATGCATCCGATAACTTCTGACCACGGAAAGCTAAGCAGGCTTTGAGCCTGGATAGTCCGCACATGGAGTAACCGCCATGCGCAAAATGCAGTCGTCGTAGTCATCCGTGGAGAGTAGAGGGCAGTGCGTGGGGGCTCTCGTCCAGAAGTGGATTGACAAAAACGCACCTTTTTTATTTTATAAATGTACGCATGCCGAACTTCTTTTGCACCATACGTAGCCAACCGTGCTCATCGGAGGCGCGTGGGTGAGGACGACAAACTAAACACAAACATACTCTTTGGTTTTGTCGGTAAAGTCACGTAGGTAAAATAAAATAAAACAACTAAATTAAATCACGACGTTTCGGAGGCAACACAAGCTTCCGTCTTCAGGTGGAATAGTCACAGCAGAATCGCTGTGTCAAGTGGAAAGCTCTGAGACAACCGGCATTATATACAGGTTAAGGGGGGGGGGGGAGGAGGAGCCAGAAAGGGGCGTGGGTGGGGGGGAGTTTTAAAGAAGTGAGTTCTCAACCTGGATGATTGAAAAGTGCAAAGCTCCCGGGGTTTCCTAACGGTCGGAAGGAAGAGCCTTTCTTTCGAGGTGCGTGCATGCCGCTCATGCCCTTCACCGACGCGACGCGCCTTTGCGGTTGGCGCGTAACAAGTGGAGGAGGTCGTTCATCGGACATTCCATCGCTCGAAGCTGTTCACCGCAATGCATCCATGCCGTCGGACTCTGCGGGCCCTCCCCGCTCGCGCAATAAACAATCCACGGCGTCCGCGCGACGTCGTTGGTGCGCAGAGTACCGAGGAAGCCTGGGGGAGACTCGACCATCGCCGGGTTCGCCTCCGAGGCCCTTCCGTGGTAGAAATGAGCAGGCGGGGATGAAGCAAAACTCACATTCGTGATTTACACCAGGGCGGAGGTGGAGTGGGCCGGGAAGGGGGGGACGGTTTCGAATCAACGCTCAATGGTGGACGTAGCAGAAAGCAAGGCAAGAGACCCGTTCTTGTACCCAGGACGTGAGAGTCAAACTGATTTCCCACTCAACTGAGAGCACTGAGGTGGCACTTTACCTATTACTTACAGCCCTGAGCCAGTGCTGGCAATTCCACATTCCGAGAGCGGGGGCCGAGTTTATCCCACATGACAACCACTGTTTTACTTCCCCTCCCCCAACGAAATCAGTGCTCACTTGTATCGACCCCAGCGGAATGATGGGCCGAGTCAACCACCGTCAGAAGGGTTTGAACCGGCACACCATCTTTCGATTTTCGAGCCGCTCTGAGCCTCCACTGCTGAGCCACCTCGCCGGTGTCTCTCGGAAGGGGCCACCGTCCCAATGTAGCCTCGGCTGTTGGGGGCACCGATGAGGCTCCTGGCCATTTTGTTGGTTTTTTTCGTTCGTTACTCACTCGACTCAGCGGCCACCTCTGAAATGTTCCACAATCCAAAGGACTTTGGTCGTGCCATTTGGGTGCTGCAATCCTGAGAGCGGTCCTCCGACTGGGGTGGGAGCTAAGGCACCTGCTGGGCTGTCGGCTCCGGCGTGTGTGGAGACCGTAGAGGCTGACCAGCGTGCCCAGGAGGCATTGCCTTTGACGGGAAAGCCGAAAATAATTCCCATCTGCATCAGACTGGACTATTGATTTGCAGAGAGAAGGTGTGTGTCACTCTTATTATAGCTTGAGAACCGAATGTAAGGCAAGGGAATAATAATGATGAATAATTATAACTACTTAGTTACACGGAAAATCCACATTGTTTTTAAGGAGTGTTTTGTATTTGGATGTTTATCCAACGTCATTGACCCTTGCAGTTATATTGAATGCATATTGAACGTCTTTCGCAACGTACATAGCCAACAATGGTAATCGGAGGTGCAGTGCAAGGACAACAAACTAAACACAAAAAGCAGTTAGAAAGAAATGAGTTTTCAATCTAGATTTGAAAAGTGCGTAGCTCCAGTGCCTTCCTAATAGCAGAAGGAAGAGCGTTCCAGACGGTCGCAGAAGCGCGTCTGAAAGCCGGCGATGCGGTGACCGCCAAAAGTCGAATTCCTACCCACATGAGCTATGGCAGGAAACCGGAGGACCCAGAGGGAACCCACGCAGAACAGGGAGAGAGAGCATGCAACCACGCGTGCCTCTCCTGACTTACGCACAGGGCCGGATAAAGATAGTGCGGGGCCTGCAGCATATGTCAGTTACAAAGGGGCCCTAAATATTTAAAAAAACACGTAAAAATCAAAAGACACATTTTAACTCGCATAGTAAAGTAATTGTATTTATTAATTTGCTTTGCTTTACAGCCAGGTAATGCAACAAATCGCGAACCATAAACACCCAGTCGTTCATAAAAGTTGGAGGCAGTATAGTACTATAGTCGTAAAGCAAGTGCAGAATCAATGAACCAGAATTGATAGCAAAGTGCGGGGCCCGTAGCATATGTAGCTAACTTTTGCTACTACGATAATCCGCCACTGCTTACGTGGAAGAAAAACGCAAAAAAATGCACTGGTCGCAGAAAGTTCCACGGTCGTGATGGCCCGAGAGCCCTGTGCTGGACAAACACGCCCTGAACTTTGTCTTCGATTTGGAAGCGTGCTCCCGTCTGCCCGCCCGCGATTGCCCAATGAATAAACAAAGAGATGACTCGCAAGGGCTGCGACAACTCGACGCGCTTGACACCCTCACGCTCCCAAGGGGAAACGGAACGTGCGAATGCTGTCACCGCTCTAGGCAATCATTTCGGTCGTCTCCGCGTTCGGCGAGGCTTTTGGGCCTGGTGCCACGGGCATTTTGTTGAGCACCCCGTGGCTCATAATGGGAGGTGGTGGGTCTTTAAACTCGTCGAAAGTTTTTGGGCAGTCCACCGTGGCAGAGAGTTTTGACAGCGCACCTGTCCTCGTCCTGGTGATTGGCGGCAATAATGGGAGGGTAAAATTTTTTAAAAAGTTAGAGAAACAAACTTGCCAATGATTTCTCTGACGGCGGAGGCCATTATGTGATGGTGTCAATCGAGTTGGCAACAGTTCCCGAAATGGGAGAAAAAAAAAACTATCTTAACGTCTTTGCGAAAGGAAAATCAACACCGTTTAAAGCAACTGACATCGGTGAATAGAACAGATGTGTCCGTCGTTACTTAAACTTAAACCAATTATACTTCGTGCGTATGACGACCAGGGCCTTTGCCAGGCGTTGAGGCATGGGACAGCTAAGTGGCCAGGAGATGGCATTGCTGAGTGTCACCACTGGCGGATGTGTGATGGGTTTTCTCTGGGTTCTCCGGCTTTGTTCCATCACACTCACGGATGCTACTGGCCGGCCAAACATGAGGCATGGGGACTGCCAGGGTCGGGACTACCCACTCAAGGCCAAGTGGGGCCTTAGTCGGTGAAGAATTGGCATTATAATTTATTTTTACCGTCGTACTTGTTCATGATGAGTGACGTTGGTTAGGTTTTCTCAGCCTGTGTCTCTGCACTTCTGACAACAGGTTCAAAACTGTTCTTTTTAAAATTTGCCCAGGAAAATGCTCTTTTGGTGCCCAATTGAGAAGCAACGTTGGACTCTTGACGATGACACTTGTTTGTGTCTCAGGGTCACCTATCACTTGGTGGAGTATTTTTAATGTATTTTATTTTTTTGTTATTTATTCCATACGATGCATTTTCTGCCGGTGTGCATATAACACCGCCGCAGGCGAATACTTTGCGAGTGTCCAGCCGAGAACAGGTGCCCCCCCCCAACCGCTTACAAAATGGCCAAATAAAGAGAGATACCTCATAGTCAGACGCAGGAAGGTGGTAAAACACTCTCCTTCTGAGCGGCTGGACCCGCGCTCGCTCGTTTACTCGCGCGTTTGTTTAAGCGAAAGGAACTCGCTTCTACCACGGACATTACGTCACCGATATGGATGCTCACGGGGCGGGGGAGGGGGGCGGTGGAGAGTCGGAGGAGAATCATTTCTTGCGACTTCGTAAATTTCAGCAACAAGTTTTTCGTGACACTGAACCGCTTCCGGCAGTGGTGCACGAGTGTGGATAACGAAGGCTTAGCGCGTGCCGTCAATAGCGCGGCCCTGAATGGGGAAAAAAAGAAAATGTGTAACAGGTGACGTTTCGAGCAATGGCCCGCATCTTCATGCACATGAATGCGTTGAGATGAAGTGCTGTAAGGTCACTTTCTGTATTGGGCCAATGCAATACAATTTCAATTCGGAGTTACACAGCGTCCCAGTGCAACCGCGCTCCAAGACATTGCGAAAAAAAGTCCGGAGTTGCATCGCGGAGAGCGAAGGTGTTTTTTTTTTACAATTATTATTACAGAAGAGAGATGGTCACTCATCTAGCAGGGGAGAGGGAAGGTGACGATGGGTCATGACACTTGTGCACGCAACGGCTCTCGCTCTTGGAAGTCACGCCATGGGCCCATTAGCATCCGCGCGCTGTGCCCAGGGGCAGATGGTGAGCTTCGGTTGTGTTCTCGAAGGCCCTGGGATTTGATCGGTCAGAACTCGAGCAAAAACCGGCTCAAGTGGCCACCAAGACTGACGAGCTGTGTCGCCCGAATCTCCCTGCACCGTAGGGTGGGGTCACCACCTTGTTTTGAGTTCTGACACATGACCGGGTGACTTTTAACGACCCCCTGGAAAGATTTCCAGATTTCTCGGTAGGGCTACCTCAAAAAGAGGATGTCCTGGGAAAACCAGGACAGGTGGCAACCGTAGCTACGCCCCCCCCCCCCCCCCCGCCGAGGGGGCTGCAACAGATGTACGGCCGGCAAAAACCGCGGCGTTAAAAACCGTCCGTTTACTTTCTCACGGAGGCGGGCGACGATGTTGAGTGGGACAGCTACCGACGATTGCTCTAACCCCCACCGACCCACTCCTGCCTTCCCGCCCGATCGCCCGCCCACCTCTCGGCGCCCTCGACCCCCTCCCCCTCGCTCTCTTAACGGAGAGCGGCTCGATGATGAATAAACAGCTATCGCCCCGGCGGTGATGACACGCTCGGCTGACCCTACGCGACAAGGCGTGGGGCGGGCGGGCGGGTGGGTGGGTGGGTGGAACGAGTCGGCGAGGAATTCTTTTTCGCACCGCTCGTGGGACGTGTCCGGAGAAGAAGCGCCCCGCCGTTACGCGGCGGAGGCGGCAGAAGCCGCCGCGTGCCGCACGAGATCTCACTTCTCGCATGAAGCAACGCGGCCGCGGGATCGTGGGGGGGGGGGGGGGGAGGTGGCCTTGTGGAGCGCGCAGTCCGATAGCCGGGCACGCAAAGTGTGCGTTACTGGCCGTTGTGGGCCCCAAAGCAGAAACCCGATTGTGGGTATCGCCGCGGCACAGTTCTGTAGTTGGCAGATCAATTGCGATGACGGTAACTATGAAGAGTGTTGTTAGAATGATGGACGAAAATAGCTCAAAGCATTCGTCAACAACAACAACAATGGTGTCGCACAATGAAGGAGGGCCGTTGCACGAAACGTCGCCTGTTATATATTGTACATTTTAAGTCCACAGCGTTACTGACGAATGTGTCGAGTGTTTGCGTTCAATGTGCTCTGTGCACCGCTGCCACCGCAGTAGCAGAAGCACCACCACCGACGAACGTTGTTTTTTTTATCACAATGATGAGTGTTTCGTGTTTGTTAGGATCTGAATTCCAGTTGATTTTTTGGTGCTGCGTGGGGCCCTCAAAACATTGTCTAGGTTTTGCCTACGCCTAGCCGCCACTGCAGCCCTTTGCACGGGAACATTCTACAACCCGTGCCTGACACCCCACGAATTGACAGACCCCACGCGGCACTCTTCATTAGACCCTGCCATTGTGTGCCAGCCAGCCGACCGCCCCCCCCCCACCCACCCTCCACCACCCCACCCGTGCAAACAAGTAATAGGTCGTGGCACTACTTGTTAGGAGGAGGGGGGCTCCGTGGATGATGAGTTCCACAGATTCACGAGTGAGCGCGCGCTTCCACAAGTGGGGCACGGTTGAAAGACGGCACATTTCACAACGCCAGGCATCCTGATTACGACCGCTTGTGTTGCGATCGAAACGTCGTCGTTTCTTTCGTTATTTTCTTTCAACCTATCTACGTGACATACTCTCTGGTTCTTTCGGTAAAGTCACGTAGGTAGCAAAACAATAATAAAAAGAACACGACGTTTCGGTCGCAACACAAGCGTCCGTCACGTGACTATCTACGTGAAATCACCGAAAGACCCCAAAGAATATGAATTCCTGCAGTCACGAAAGCTTTAAGTCAAGATTTTATTCCGCACTCATCACAGTCGCCGTCAGTCGTGGTCAATCCGTCGCTGGATGGAGGCCTGCCAGGGATGTCAAACCATCGCCCACGGTTTCGGCGAACGCGACGCTCCACCCAAGCGGCGTTTGCGCGCGACCAATCGCCCCGCTCGCGACCATTTTGAGGCTGGGGAGATGAGGAAATAGCGCGACGCGTTGCCTTGACGGGGAGCCGCGCGAAGATGTTGCGCCGATACCGCGACCTTCGCAGTGCCACGCGGGCCATGCCGCTCCCTCGCCGACGTACGAAGCGAAAATCACCGCCGCCGACCGCCGACCGCCGCGGGCTCTGTTGCTCCCCTTGCCATCGCACTGCCGACCGACCGGCCGGCCGGCCGACCGACCGGCCGGCCTCGTCTCGCCCACTCTTTTTAATTTCTCTTTTTTCATGTTGACAGCGGTGACTTCATTTTCATAAGCGATGTTTATGCCCATGAAATAATAGTGACGCGCACGCGAGCGCGCACGCACACAAAACGTATATCAGGAATTCTGTCTTTTCTCTCTCTCACTCTATTGCACTCCGTCTTTCTATCCCCCTCCTCATTCAACCCACACCACCCACCCCCTTCTCTCTCTCTCCCCGCACTATCCCACAACCGTCTGAACCATATTTCACGCGCTGACAGCTCTCGTCCTCGGTGGATATGTGGCAGGCTCACACTGTCCAATCCAATGGCGCTGAAGTTGAATCATCATTACTCTGTTATTATAGCCGAGCATACGTCTCTATCAGCCTCCGAGTGGCAGCCCCAACAGCAGGATTAATAGCCTGTTTGTCTAGGCGGCAATCGCTGGGGGAATTATTAAAATTCCCGACGGGTCCTCTCGTGGAGTTCCTCCAAATGTCTACTTTGCCCCCATCTAATTACGGAGCTAAGTTTTCCCTCCTTTGCTCCCTTTGTTACTGTTAATTAAACGCGCCGCTAATTAATTTAATGTCTTTGTTGGCAGAGGCAACGTCGCTTGGACGGCTGCCATAATTAACAAATTAAAAAGGCGAAAGGGCCTGGGGAGCCCTAAGTAAATTTGACTTAATTTAATATTGGCAATATCTCCTATGCATGGCTCCCTCGAGTTGAAGGCGCGCGGCGCGGGGAGCCATCACAACAGGTAAATCAATGCCTTATGTCACAATCCATAAAGAATTCTCTCTCACAGCGCAGCCGCAAAATTGCCCCAGCACGCATATTCTGAGCGAGCATAGATAAATAAATAAATAACCACACTCACCCACCAAACCTCACCCCCCCCCCCCCAACGCACCCCCGCTAATTTCATACACGACTAACACTGCGCCGTAATAGGCACAATGGCTCAATGTCATTTCGGGAAACAGGTCTTCGCTTGCTAATTCGCTAATTACCATATGAACATGATTATCAATTAACTTGGCTGCATTCACGCATGCATAATCATACTCCGCTGTTGATCAATACTCTCTTGATTGGGCGCCTACTCGGAAGTGGGGTTGATGGATCACACTGTGATCATATGTTGTAAGTGTGTCTGGTGGCCGGGGGGGGGGGGGAAGGTTAACGATGCATCAATTAATTGATGAATAAAAGTGAAAGGTGCAGCCCTGAAATATCCCCGCTCATATCACCGCTGCTTGGCGGAAGGGCCTTAACTCGAGGGGCTATTTTGGGCCTACTCTTCCAACGCTGCCCAGACGTCTTGGAAGAGGTGGCAGCACCCACACTTTACCCTACCTTAAGCGATCTGCCAATCTACAAACTGCGGTGTTATCCATTCACACCGCTGGGTGGACAGAGGCGATGTGATGCGGAGGAGGGGTTGGGGAGAATTCAAGAAAAATGCACCGTTGTTTAAAAAGATGGTATCGGCTCCCTGTGCATGTCAGCGTGGCAGCCACCCCCCGTCATTGGCCACTATCAATTATTGGGTTAGACTAAACGTCTCCGTACGTTGTTTACGTATTGGGGCCCCTGCAGCCACTAGAGGCCGTTATATGCACCTCACATTAGAAAACAAACTACAGTATATGTAAAAAAATATTCTTGAATCAAATTTCAATGCTGAATAGCGACGACTCTTTAAATCACTCGCAAGGTGAATCCCAGCATGGCTCCAGTGCGCTCGCCGCATTAATGATGCATTCAGGTGTGTGGGAGCGACGTCAAAGTCACGTCAACTTAGCACTTGACCGCAACTTTAAAGTCTTTTTTTTCGAATTAACAACGCGTTTACACTCACGTGTGGCAGCCGGGAGACGTATCCAAGGGGCGTAGCGGCAAACTTATCTCATCTTATACAGATCTACGTAGCGCCTTGTTTTCACGTCTTTCCCAACAACAACAAAAACACGTGCGATTGTTGTTGCGACTAACATACCCGTGTTTACAAGTATTTACAAGGTTAACGTCTTCTGCTTCTTCTTCTTCTTCTTCACTCTATCCCCGAGCTTGCTAACCGCGGCACTTCACTCCCGACTCCCTATGCCGTCTCTTCCCCGGGGGGGGGGGGGGGGGGGGTGGCAGCGCTGTCTCCCAGAAACGGACGGCAGCCCAAGCGCGCATCTCGGTCCCCTGCCTGCCCCGAGGGCACGTGCGGGCCCTGGGGGCGGCGAGGGGTGGGGGGGTGGTGCTGCCCCCCCCCCCCCCCCGTTCACCAGCTGCGTTATCTCCCGGCCCCAGAGAGAACACGGTGAAACCGTAATCGGCACATCGGCATTGTCTGGCTCTCCGGCCCTACCGCGTTTCCCTTGTGGATTCCACACCGCACAGACAAGGAGGGGGTTGGAGGGTGGTAGTGGGTGGTGGTGGGTGGTGGTGGGTGGGGGGGAAAAACAAACACTTCCTCCCACCTCGCCAAACCCCTTCCAATTCCCATGCTTCCCCCCACTGGTGCAGCTTTCACCGGACCTATGCGACAACAAGAAACATGGGGGGGGGGGAGGGGGGGGAACCTTCCATCGATCGTCAGAACTCACTGCGACTGCCGCTACTGGATTCGTATTGTGAGACGTGAGCCGTCCGATAGAGAATATGAGATCAAAGTGACCCCCCCTCCTCTCTCCGGTCACTCCACCCCCTCCTCTTGTTAACATGAGCACAGTGGCCTCGAGGTCATTTCCAGCTCCCGGGTCAAAGTTCCACATTCGTACGTATTCCGAACTTCTTTCGCACCGTACGTAGCAGGCCGTGCTAATCGGAGGTGTGCGGGGAAGGAGAACAAGCTAACACAAAACAAAATAGTTCTTAAGAGATGCATTTTCAATCGAAAGAAATTAGTTGTTTCCAATGGCAGCCGTCTTGCTCTCAATGGGACATCTGCTGAGTGATTGGTACTAATTTTATTGGTCCCATAGAGGCGATGGGTTGATTCAATCAGCGGGCAGGATTTCATCGCAGATTTCATATCAGCTGTGCTTTATACACGTATAGTATCTTCGTGCAATCTCTACGAGGTGACTTTGTACCAGTGCAATGGCACAGCAAATCTAAAGGTAGCTATCTAAATGCCAAGTGCATGTGGCAGGGTGGTGAATGCAGTTGATTTGTTATTGTGACAAAGTAATCTTACAGGGGGGTGAACCTGCTCCAGCAGCATATCCTTATAAGCACACACACTCGCACTGCAGTAGCAGTGGTAATACTCACATGATAATAATCTTGCCATTTATTTAGCCAGGGAACCTTTACTGAATCTCAAGACTGTTTAGGGAGGGTCTTACATGAGGATTTTTGGCCAATCCCATTTATGAATGTTTGGCAAATACCTATAGACAACTCATCTATACAAGGGATGGAGGGGGGGGGGGATAAATGTTCAAAGCTCCACACAGATAGATTTAATAATTATTCGCCATACTGCCACCTCATAGTCCAAGCCTACAAGCACCTCTTATTCCCAATCAATGCCCCCCATCGAAATTCCAATCAGGCTCAATCCGGCTTAGTGTCCAAACTAGATCTGATGAGATCGGACACCTTCAAGGGGAGCGATTCTTTTTTGTTATCACCACTCTACGACTGAACGAGATCCCTTACAAATAAAATAAGAGCATTGTTTGTCAGTTCATTTTCCATCAATCGCTAAAGCATTGCACATACTACGGCGTGTATAATAATAATATGAAGCCACTGTGGTGGGAGGGCACCGACAGGTGCTGCCTGCATGCGAAGGTTGTCAAAGCCTCCGAGAGCGCACGTGGGAATTCTCGTTCGCGCAGAGAGAACGCCCGCAAAAAGTGAGACGGCGGAAAGGAAATCCCAGCAAGCCGCGGATCAGCGGCGATGGCAGTGTCCCGCCGCACAAGCACATCCCCCCCCCGCGCCCCGTTGGAAGACTCGCCTCGTCATTCCTGTGTCACCCTTCGCTCAGAAAAACCCGCGCTCAACAACTCGCGAACCCTCTCTCTCTCGCCGGCCTGCAGACAAAAATAATTAAAGGACGCGGCGCTTCACTTTCAGAACGATGCGATTATTCAATCTTGATTCGAAGCTTTCGTGACTGCAGGAATCCATCCTCTTTGCTTCTTTCGGTGAAGTCACGTGGGTATAAAATAAAATAAATCACGACGTTTGTGTTGCGCCCGAAACGTCGTGATTTATTTTATTTTATACCCACGTGACTTTCCCCAAAACAACCAAAGAGTATGTGATTATTATTTATATTTCAACCCCACCCCACCCACCACCACTTCACCGTCCACCGTCGCTTAATAACTCCAATTTCACAAATGAACGGAACTCTATTGAATCATGTCATTCCAATCGCCGTCTTCTTTTCACCGTCTGCACGCGTGCCTTGTGCATCGAGAGTCGAAAGAAAAGCGCGCGCGCTCATGTTATTATCACTCCGGCTTCTTTCACGCTTCACTTATTGTTATTAGACTGCGGCGAACGGAGATGGCTTCGAATTGACATCTTGGCACGGTGCCGCGCCGTTTAACTTACTACAGCCGTTGTCAAATGAGCTCATTGCCACGCGGCGATGACGATGATGATGACGACGACGATGACGACGATGATGATGATGATGATTATTATTATTTTGAGAGGACTCCGAGGCATAGCGGCTACTCGCAATTCCGCAAAAAATTTGGACGCAATACAGCTTTTGGGTTCTAGCGAAAAAAAATGTATCCTTAAAAATACGCATGCATTCTCAGCAGAGACTGGTTCAGTTGGTGCGAATGGACCGACCACCTCGTTGTGACCTTAGCAGAGAGAGAAAGCGAAGGGAGAGGAGAAAGGGAAGCAGACACAAGATGAGAGAATATTTTTCCAACTATGAACATTGTTTTCACTTACAGCGTTAAATCACTCCCCCCACCACCACCCACCAGCAATTTATATTACCCCACTTAATATTTGACATTTAAAACGTTCGAAAGGTATATGTTTTTTTCTGCTGCTAATTATTAAAAATGTCCTTTTGCTTTGCTTAGATATTGAAATTCTCTCGTTTTGTTTTTGCTCGTTAAAACCTAGGTCTCCCTTTAAAATCGGCGCTTAATGATGATAAATAGTGGTTTTTTTCCCTTTAAAATCCGCTGCTGGATGAAGTCTTACCCACAGTCGGTCGCGGGGAAGTGTTTGACCATGTTTGACCATACTTCGCTACGGTGCACAGTGCAGGTTGTGGTGGAGGGTGCGGGGGCAAGAATGAGTTTCAGAGTTGCCATTCGCCACTGATGTTAGCCGTGCGGCGGGAATCAAGCTCAGGTCACCGGTTTCATAGCACGATGTGCAAACCGCGCCGATCGCGGGGGACTTATTAAACGCATGTAAATGGAAGTTATCCGACGAGCAATTTGTGATTGTTTTGGTTTTTTACATTATTAGTTGTTACAATAAGTTTCTTCTAAAATGTGATCACATTTGCCCTGGGGCATGCTACTTGGTATGGGTACTCCTCGTGGGACAAACGCTTCATCACATCTTCTTTGGTTCTTTCGGTAAAGTCACGTAGAATGAGAATAAAATAATAAATTGATCAAATAAAATAACACAATAATATTCTCACGACGTTTCGGCCACAACACAAGCGGCCTTCATCAGGTGACTGTCCTCCAGACAGTCTCGTCCCTTCACCTGATGAAGGTCGCTTGTGTTGTGGCCGAAACGTCGTGAGAATATTATTGTGTTATTTTATTTTATCAATTTATTATTTTATTCTCATTCTACGTGACTTTACCGAAAGAACCAAAGAAGATTAATCCTTGCAGTCACGAAAGCTTTAAATCGAGCTTCATCACATCCTGAACACATTGCAAATGAAGAGACGAAGGGCATAGTGGAATGTCAACAGCAGGGGAACAACAACAAAACACAACAACAAAACACTTTGTTGTTGCTGCTGTATAAGCTTTCTGAGCAAAGGGAGAACACATACAAAAATTGGATAAAAATTATTATTTATTATTGTATTTTTTTCAATACCTTGATCCATACGTAGGGGAGAATGTTGTGTGGCGGATGGGGGTGGGATGAGGTTAATGAGTTAATGGAAAAAGCAGCAAAATGCCATAGGGATGATCAATTGTGGTATTGCGTGTGTGCTACAAAGTAATCATGAGCTTGAGTCCATTGCCGAGGGTCAATATGTGTATCCTTGCAAAACAATGGACCGCTCCGGCTATAATCAAGACGTTTAATTCATTCATTATATTACTTCTTGTATTTCTTCCGCGGACCGTGCGAAAGAGATTTTTTTTCTGTTTAAAAAGAAACATGTAGTTTTTCTGACCTTATTTCATTATCGCTGTTTTAATCCAGCCATGTACAGCCAGCGAACAGAGAAGAAATTACCACAGCAGCGACCACGGAGGCAACTGCCAAAATAAAACAACACGCCTCGCGGAGTTTCAGTCTTAACGCCATTTGTGGAGCACACACACACAGTAAACATTCTGATAATAACAATACTACGTTATTTGTTTGCCTTTCAAAAAAAACACAAATATCCCAACGACTTATTCACACTATATTCATGTCAGTGATGTTTTGAGTATCGCATTTTTGCAAGTGGCATTACAAAAAAAACTTCTGCAGATTAATAAAAAAAATGTAAATTCCCGATGGATAGGTCAGCAACCTATTTGCTGTACTGCCCTCTCCTGGCCACCTTATATCCCTGCAGGTTAGGTGGGTTTTTACGAGCATGCAATCTTCGCGTGATCCATCAACCCCCCTCCCAACCTCCAGGGGTCTGACATCGTGGGCGCGCGCATTTGCGGGGCACTGCACACGTGGGTGCTCGTGATCTAGGAGGAGAGAACGACGGTCGTGTGATGACTCATTGTCCAATTCACCGCGATCGATTTCGAAGCGAACGACGCAACAAAACGAGTCGCACGTTGCCAGAACTGACGTCGCTTGTTTCCCGACCGCCGAGGCTGATGGGCTCCCTGTCAAACCCCCAGCCCCCCCCCCCTGCAGCCGCAAGTGACTGCGACGATCACGAACGCGGGCGGCACCAACGTCGCTCAAGCTAAATAAAACAAATGAGTGCGTCTAGTTCGTAACGAACGCTGGGGGGTACGGGGGTGGTCGGTTGACAAATAGAGACAAACGCCGCGAAGCAGAGCGTCCAAAGGAAGAGGCCTCTCCCCTTGTTGCTCCAGTTCCCATGCATGCGCACACGCACCGTGGCGCGCACGGAGGAGGAGGAGGAGACACGCCGAGTCGGACGTCGCGCGCGCGCCGCTGTTGAACGGTGACACAAGTGTCTCTTGGGTCACTTTGGTGGAGCCTCTCGCGGGTCTACCCCGTTGTTTCTCGGGCGGATGTCAGAGCCATTGTGTCTGTGCTTGGAATCCACCTTTTGACGGCTGAAAAAGCCTGAGACCGGCAACCGCAGCCGTGATGCTATCTCTTCACCCATTAGGAGCTCAATGTCTTCCTGTCTCTCATCGGGGGAAAATAAAAATAAAATAAAAAAATTACGCGCGCCGACCGCGTTCCCTTAATGCAGCGAAGACGTGTGGCGGTCATGAGTGTTTTCACTCTTCGTCGTCATCATCATTATCATCAGCAGCAGCAACAGCAGCAGCGGCGGTGGCCAAGATCAATTCACTGCTGGATGAAGGCGTCCCCAAGCCGTTGCGAAACTCTTACGGTCCTTGAGCGATCCGTCTGGTCCCAGCACATGCACAGGAGCATGGCCAGGAATAAAACTCTGGTTGGTAGGCTCTTAGTGCAGTGCGCTAGCCACAGTGCGCTAGCCACTGCACCACCGCCCCCACCCGCTATTAATTTAAATTCACGAATGCAACCTATTGGGCACAACCGTATGCCTCGAATAAAGTCACTGATAGAAACATACACCACATGTGCATCCATTTAACACACATATGCACGTGAAATTGGATTTCTTCCACTACATTATTGAGTTTGTCATCTTTCGACTGTCATTGAGATTTGCACGTTACTTTGATTCACTCGCCACGATTACAGAACGGATGTCAAAGACACATTTAATTTTTTTTTACACGCGGAAACGAGCGTAGGTCGAGTCTACGTTTACGTTTTAAATTATGCACGGGAACAATTTCCCACCGGAGTGTGAATGAACTTGAAATTTGTGATGGATATTCAGGAGCCCTGACCCCTCTCTCTCTCTCGAGCTCCTTGTCTGTCAGATCCGCGCTCTCCCTTTTCCCTCTCTCGCTCGCCCTCGCTGTGCTCCTGCTCACAGACACACTTCACAGGCAAGCCCTTCATTCGGCGCTCGTTTCAGGCTGGGTCCCGTCAAAGTCTGAGCGAGGCACGGACGCGCTTGGTAAATAACCCGGAACACAGCCCCTGAACGCCACCGTGTAATTCCATCGTAAAAAATGTACAAACACGGTTAAATGTTTTCTTTTGAACAATTTTAAAAAGTAATATTTTCTTTAATAGAACCCTGCTCGCCGCGCTGAAATATAATCCCGCGGCTTTTCGACAAAAAAAAACAAAGGCAACGTTTGTTCGCGTGGCTTCGTGATGATTAATTTGTACTCGCAAATGCTGCAGAACGTAATTATCCAGCCAGCTCCTTTAAACGGCGACGCATCTCTCTGCAGGGTGGATTCGCTGTCGCGGCCCCCTCCTTCCCCGTGTGTGTGTGTGGGGTTGATCTCGGTCGCTTTAACGGTCGCCTCGCTAAAGTTTGCTCATGCCTTGGTGGAACCAGATTCGCTGGAAAACTCGAACGATCACTTAATTTGGACATCTGTGAAAAAAGAGCGTTGTAAGCTCATCTGGATCCCGCCATTATAAATTAAGGTTCCGATTCTGATTTGAAATGCGAGCTACGCGACTATTCTGTCGTAAATTATCGAAGAAGAACGCCTCTCAATATCAGACGGGAACCGTCGGGGAAGCTCAAAGAGCAGGCGGTGGGATACTGCCAGCGCAGATTACGGAGGTCGCCTCGTGTCTGCCGGACAGCAGCTGCGCATAATCTGGCAGAAGGTGGAGAGCGTTGGCGCGGTGTGGTGTTGCATCGATGGCTTTGACCATAATGCAATCTTGACCTTGAGATGTGACTAAACCAAGCTTGTCCGTCTTGAATTTTTTTTTATATCGTGATGAACACTTCGATTTAAAAAGTTGTCTGCTGGCAGTAACAAAAGTTTGAAGTCAGTTTAACAAAAATGATTTTCCGCTTGAGAAATGTTCGTGTGCCGTACAGTAACACGCTTTATGACCTAATGCCGGTGGCATTTCTTAGGCGAACTAAGGCCCGGGGCTGCCAAGCTTTTTGTTTTTAGTGCACGCAGGTAAAGAAATAAATAAGCCCCGGCCGAGATAACGAAATAAATAACTCTCCAAATATATATAAACCAAAAACAAAACCCACCCTCCCTTCTTCACTTCTCAGGCATGACATCAGATCACGTATTGTTTCAGTATTAATACCCATTCTCCAAAGTACTTGGCAATGACATCATTTTGCTTAGCGGTTACCGTTCGGGGACCGCCGTCGTCGGCGTGATATTGCCGAGCCGTATTTACTCCCGCCCTCGCTGGACCCTCTCCGGCGCATTGTTTTGGCCCTCTTTATGCCGGCATTGTTTTTTTTTGTGTTCCCACGGCACCCCCCACCCCACCCCCACCCCCTCCCGAGTTTTTTTTGTCGACTTCTGAGCGATAAATCAGGAGATACTTCCTGAGGCATTCTTCCAAGCCCACTTCAACGGAGCCGCTGACATCAAACCTAAAACACGGCATGACCGACCGGTCTGCGCGACAATGTTCAGGAGCCCGCTCATCGTTTTACTCGAGATGTTAACTCCCTCGCCTGGTATGCATGAAGTCGTGGGTCCCATTCCGACCCTGACGCCCGTTGTACATTTGAAGTTTGCGTGTTACTCTCACCGTGGTCGCGTGGATTTTTTTTCTGGGTCTTCCCGTTTTCCCCTCCACATTTAGAATCAACGTGTGAGTATTTTTCTGCTATAAATGTCCACATAAGCCACTTCGTTGAGCTATCAATTGTGGCTTCTGAAAAGAGCTATATAGCTCAGTGGGCCTTACCTGGTAAAAATAGAAACAAAATTTTAGTTTAATAGTATTAACTCGAGTGTTCCGTCTTAAGAAAATCAAAATACTTAGCTAAAGGTGCAGCCCTGCAATGTCTTTCTGACGCCACTGCTGGCGGAAGGGCCGCTCCTTAGAGGGCCCTTCTAGTGGATGATTATGCCGACTCTTCGATTGTGGATAGACGTCTTGGGAAGGAGGTGGGGGTACCCACACTTCACCTCACCGCATGTAACCTGCTTATCACAACTGCGCGTTTTTTTTTAAACCAATTCATACTCATTGGTGGACAGAGGGGGTGGGATTCCAGAAACGTGCCCATTTTATTCAAGTGCCGTGTCTGGAGATTGAATGGCGCAGCCTCAGATTGTGGTACTTACTTTACTGACCCCAAAGGGATGATGATGATAATGATGATGGGGTTTTAGGAATCCTGGATGGGAATTTGACTTGTCTCTCTGGCCATGTGCCCAATGCTCTTTAGAGTTATCCAAATGTATAGAAATATTTATTTGTTATTTTACGAAGAGTTGTGGAAATTACTTTCAGGGGGAAATACATAAATAATGAAATAACGTCGTGGCTTTATTTTATAATTAAATGAGGCACACTCGTAGGCAAATTGTGCGCAACGCTAGGGCGATAAATGAACCAGGGCATATTTTTCTAGTTTTTTTTCTTTCTCTTTAACAAGTACTTTTGTAAAAAAAAAATGTACACAAAGGCAGCTAATCATATTATTCATGTCAAGATTGGCTTTAAAAAAATATATATTAAAAAAATAAATTGAAAGCAAACAATTTCGAGACGAGTTCAACACGGGCTTAGCCGAGCGATCGTGCCGAGGATTTATACAACATCGAAGCAGGTCATCATAACCGTTCTTGGGGGTGGGGGGTGGGAGGCCGTTAAATCACTTTTATAACCTTTTTCCTATCAAGGAAATATAAAATTCACGCGGATGCATGAGAATGCATCACTCGCCGTGACGAAGCAAGCAAGCAAAAAAAAGGGTCGATTTAGTGCTCGCGATAATGACGAATGGAACGCAGCGTGCAAGTGACGAGAGTTCAGAGAGACGTCATCGGCAGGCACCCTCCGCCACGTGAGATAATTTCGACGTGGAGCGCTGTGGCTCCGTGTCACGGGGCCACTTTATTAATTAAATCCCGCGGAGCGCGAGGCGCGCTGTTTAAGTAAAATATTGTCACGCCTAGTTAGAGCATTCGTCACTGTTTACGGTAATAGAGTGAGGCCTCGGACAGTCGACGGATAATAAGAATGGAATTGCCTCGTTACAGATATGGGCTTGTGAATTTATCACTGCGCTCGGGCGTGAAATGCCCTGATGAAGACAGAGGAGGGTGTCCAAACGTGGCCAGAACCCCTCGCTCGCTCTCTCTCCCTCTCTCTCCTCGTCCCAAACTTTGGCCCTCACGCAGCTAATTAAAACATAGCCCAGCATGGCTCACGCCGCCGCCACCACCACTGCCACCACCACCTTGCGCAACCGAGTTCGACCCAGCAGGATGCTACCGAGGTGCAATGGTGAGGCGCGTTCCGGTCTTGCGATCCGGAAGGCGCCGATTTTCGGTTCAATCTCAGGGCGCGGCAGTTGAAACAATGGGGCAGGATTCTTAAATATCACCCCCCCCCCCTCCCCACCGCCCATCGCCCCGCACTTTCAATGGCCCTTCGTTAAATGCTTTCAAGCTATCAATTCCGGTTCAGTGATGCTGGACTTGCTCTATTACTATAGTACTATACTGCCTTCAACTTTTATGAACGACTGGGTGTTTAAGGTTAGAGATTTGTAGTATTAGCTGGCTGTATAGCAAATGAAAAACTACAATTACTTTACTACGCAAGTTAAACATTTGTGCTTTAATATTTATGTGTTTTTTTAATTAATGTAGAGCCCCTTTATAACATGTGCTACAGGCCCCGCACTGGCTTAATCCGGCACTGCGTGTGAGAATTGTCGCCTCTTCCAGCATGTCTCGCTGGTTAGGAAGAGTAGGCCAAAGTCCCCTCTCGAGGGGCCTTGCCAGAGCCCCTATCCGAGTGGAAGCCCCTCGGGCCGGCAGTGTGGCCTGAGCAAGATTCTGCCCCACAGCGATTCGGCTGCCGACTATTTTGTTGTACGGCAGCTAACGGGAGCTTTTTATTGTCCTCGTCGCGAGGTTTGACTCAACGAGTGGACTTGTTTGTGGGCAGGCAGCAAGGACAACGTTATTACCCAGTGAAAGATTGCACTCGGTACGACGAAAACGTAGGCGTTGTAATGCATTGAAGTAGCGTATTTAAGTTATGTCCCTATCACAAATAAAATCACCGTATCGTTTCTGTTCTCGAACCGCTTTTTTATGTTTCGCGATCATCGTTATCACCATTGTGGATCGTAACACATTTTTTTTACTCTCAGATAGGTTCCGTACGTGGTTATTTTTCAACGTTTGAGTTCTCTGTCCCAAGGGCATGTCCATGGCTCAGGCTCCCTCCCTCCCTCCCACCTGATCCCACTACCCCCTCCCTCCTCTGAGGCACACAACAGCACACTCGTTCCTGAGCCACAACTAGGGGACAGAACCTTCAGTGTGGCTTCTTCCCCTTACCTCCTCCTCCTCCTCCCTCGTCAGCAGTGCTTCTTTTTGTGCCACCCTCGCATCCTTTCGGCTGGCCAACGAACAAAGACGACCACCGCGGCGCTGCGCTTTCAGATGCGCTTCCGCGGCCGTCTGGAACGCTCTTCCTTCCGATGTTCTGAAGCCGCTGGAGCCATGGCACTTTAAAATTTGGATTGAAAACTCATTTCCATAGAACTGCTTTCTTGCGTTTAGTTTGTTGTCCTTCCCCCGCACCTCCGATTACCACAGTTGGCCACATACGGTGTGAAAGAAGTTCAACATAGGCACGTGCACCAGACGCAGTTGAGCGCCATAGTCGGGGACAAATATAACGATTAGCAAAAAAACAAAAACATTATTGTGAGAATAATATAACCCGACGATGTTTTCATGTTTTTAATTTGAGCCAACGCAGAGTCTCATCTCAGTAACCAGGTCCCTAGCAGCAGTCTCATTTGTCTTGCTTCTGGCCTACACCTTGCTTGATAACGAAAGTCGGCATGTTTCACCAACCCCACCAACTCACACTATGAACAGCGCCCCTCCCTCTATCCTCCACCCCCCCCCCAAACCAGCCCAACTCCCCAATCTCCCCCCACCTTCCTCTCAACCACCTCCACCCCACGGCTCGTGTCCCAAGGCTCGATTAGGGTTATAGAGACGTAAAAAGCCTTTGTCACCATGATTAATAGTCCCTCGGATCATCTTTAATTCACTTTCTAATGACTGGGACCTCTCCACTCCTGCAGTAATGGGGTGATGTATGTGCGCGGAGAACACCGTGTGGCAGAGGCTAAAATCATTTAGACAAGGCAAAGATTGTCGCCAGGCAGAAAGGCTGCTTCCTGTTAATAAAAATTAATGCATTCTCTCTCTCCTTTTTTTTAACCCTCATTCTTTTTCGCTTTCCCTGATCTCGGGCAACACTTCGTCGCCCGCTGCTCTCGCCTGCCTAAAGAAACAGGGATGTCGCGTCTTGTTTTTTTTGCGGGGTGGTGGGGGAGCGGGTAGGGAGAGGCGGCGGGGGGGGGTACAAAATAAAACTTAAGGGCTCACGCTCTCCATCCAACATGGAATCGTTTTTTTTTCGCGTTCGTTCGGTTCGGCTCTCTCTCTTCTCTGTCTTTCACGAGCCACAGTGTCGTTCGAATTCAAATGCCGATAACGGGTGGCCCTCGCTCAGAACATCCGCTGTACGGAGTTGGGGATTGATTTAAGGGAGCTGGCATTCACCCAGCCCACTTAGAATAATTGAGTACTAACTGTCCCTGGGCCGTCCTTGCGCTCAGTGGGAACTGGTTCGACGAGCAGGGACCTGGTCAGCTGTACCATGGCACGGGGAGATTTACGGCTCGGGACTCGAGTGGGCCCTAATCCGATCCGGACTACTCTGCGAGCGGCACGACGCAATCGCATCCGCTCGGAAATCTTCGGACTACGAGCCGTGTATTGTTTATCGTTCCGAAAATTCCATTTCCCTAAACAAAGGCTGGAAATGCCATCCAAATGTGATTCAATTATGTGTCTTGTGATTTTAGACATAAATCAGTTTTATGCCGCAGTCATATTATTGGCACTTCATTTTTTTCCCCCCTCCTTCCGTTTGTCTTTATTATTATTATTATTTCGCAAAGTGAGAACTCTCGAGATTAACTACAGCAGGCGCCCAAAGTAAAAATGTGGATATATTTGGTTTCTTACTTATTTTTTGGTTTGTCAAACGGTGTGCAGCATTTCCCTGCAGCTGCCATGTTATGGCACGGAGCCAGTCGCAGACGCAGTGGACGGTGTGCGAGCGAGAACATTGGGTGATTGGACTCAAAAGTAAAAAAAAAACATTAATAAAAAATGGCAGGAATGAGCGTGGGGTGCATGCGTTGGGGAATTAGATTACAGACATGCAGACAGGAGTGTTATGTTATTTGTGGTCTAACCTGACGAGGTCATAAAAACTGTGGACTCTGCATCTCATCAACATGTATGACGCGCGGATGATGCTACGCGCATGCAATCGCCTCGACGGAGGCGCTTGCGTTATTCCTCCAGGCATCGTTTTAGACGCCGAAAGGAAAGAAAATAAAAGCGCAAGGTTCTTGTTTGTTTGCTCTATCAATGTTTTCCAACAAAGGTTGAAAGCGTTCGTGCTCTCTCCCCGCCTGTCCACGCGTACCCTTCCGCAGCGTTCGCTGCGCGGGCTGCATGAACGGTTCGCGATGAACCACCCCGCAGATGAGCTCATGCAAATGAAACTTCAGCCAAAATTGTTGCCTAGCTGGTGGGCACTTACCCTGTAGAATTCCGACCGAAATCGCTCAAAAGCGTTTCCCAAAAAACCCCCCCCTTACGCCGAACGGATAAGCCTTTACGGCCGAGGCGACGACGTCTCGTGCCGCGCTGAGCCGCGTCGTCGCCGTGGGCCCGAGACGCGACGTCGCGAGCCGGGGACGCTCCCCACGTGCCGGGGAAGCGCGACAGAATACAGGGCGACGTTGCGCCTTTTTTCCCCCGGCCTCGTTTCGATCTCGTCGGTGGCGGCGGGCAACAACAACAACAACAAATCCGTCGCCGAACGGCTCTGTCGCGATTAGCATGCGGGGGGGGGGGGGAAGGGGGGGACGACGACAGGGGCAACAGCTCGGATTGTGCTTGCGTGTGCAGCTCGCGCGTCCCCCCGGCGTGCATCCGGATGTCGCGTGCTAATATCGATTATTATTAATATTTATCATGCTTGAGAAAACGATGTCAAGAGCTGCTATTAATTTGAGAGCGGCATAAAAGCCTCGCGTCTCGGAGTGGGCCCTCTGGGACGATGCCGGCGCGTAGGTGGCTCGCATGCAGAGCAGGGGGCCTTCCGGCCCAATCCACCCCCCCCCCGCCGCTCCCTCCTCCAGGCAAACAACAAGAAACAAAAAACGGAGAGCAAAAAAAAAATGAATGAATGAATGAAATTCGCTCGCTTGCGTGGCTTCAACGTTATTCGCTTGGCTAGAAAATACAAATACCGGGAGCATGAAAACATAACGCATTTACAAAGGCTTGTAATGGCCCGATTGATTACCGGACTGCGTGCCGCTCGGTGTAAATTTGTTGGGAGAAGCTGCCGGTTTCTAACGGAGGGCGACTTTCTTGGGAAGGTTGGGGGAGGAGGTGGGGGGGGGGGGTTGCGTTTTTATTTGTGCTAAAAAAAAATACCGCGTTCTCTCCGCTTTGCCCTTAACCTCGCTCTCTGGAAGCATTGAGCACAGGGCGTGCAATGTCCGTATGGAGCCATGGACTGAGAAGTTCAATTCAATCGAGCCGGCAATAAAGGGAAAAGTGTTACACGCGAAGGTTATTCTGCGGGGTTGTTTTTTTTTAATCTGCCGCTGTACCATGGAGTAGAGAGTATGTTTAAGTGCAATAACTTTTTCGCCGATATTTATTCAACATCATCATCAAATATTGTCTATCCACTGCCGGATGAAGGCCTCCCCGTGACATCGCCGTCTTTCCCTGTCCAGCACTGCTACCATCTCGCTTCTGCACTTGAAATGATTCCATCGCTCCATCTCCGCCATGGTCGCGCTCTCAGAATACGTTCTCTCCTTTAGCTGCCCTGTCGAGCTCCTCCGTTTTAATCGGTGCGCTTCGAAAATTTATTTGGCGGGTCAGTTGACCACACTTGCCGGGGTTGGTTACGGAATGGGGCAGTTCCAGCAGCAGCGGTTCGTTTGTGTGCGGTGTCACTCACTCACCCACCCGGTGATGCGAGTGGGCGTTGGGGAATCGAACTCACGTCTGCCGCAGTCCGTAGCGCAACGAGTGGACTCCTGCGCTGCGGCTCCAGCCCGTTCGCAAGCGTGTTTGTATCTGCCCGGAAATGCAACCCTCGACAAAATATTGCTTATTTATTTCCGAGCAGAAAGAAGCCTCCGCTTAAAATAAAACAAAACTCATGGCATGTCGATGTCATTACATTTTTTTCGTGAGGGGGGGGGGTTGAGGGGGGGGGGGGCAGGGTGGGAGGGTGGGGGGGGCTATAATACACGATGAGAAACTTTCCGTCTGTGTGTAAATAAAACGGAGGGCCATTCACAAAGCAGATCGTAAACTACTACAAACATTATCAGTCTCTCGGACCTCTCTGAGCTGTAAATGGGTAGATTACATTATCAGGTTAAGGAGGCAGTATTGTGCACAATAAGCATCTATCAGCACCGAAAAAAAAAAGAACCGGGACAAGAAATGCGATTGATGGGGTGACTTCACATTCTCCCACGCCACCCTGCGTTACACAACGCAGCGCGGAGGCCGGCTGGCTCCTGACGCTGCACCCGGGGTCACTGCTCCCCAGTTATGAATTGGGAAACACAAGACGGTACAGTACCAGTCACGTCAGGACATTATGAATGCTTTCATACACCCGTCATCTATTAATATAGTTGCGCGTTTTAAACATATATATAAATAATGGATATATCAGTCATTCGAGCTGCTATTTCCCCGGCATGCTTCGATATACACACAATGGTGGCGAGTTGAAATTCCCGGTTGGGGGTTGAATCAGCCCATCGTGCCTCGGTGGTCGATAAAGTGAGCATCCAATTCGCGGGGAACTCAACAGTCGGGAATGGCTTGTCCTCTCTCTGGAGACTTGACCTCGCACCGTACTAATGTAGAATTCCTGCTCCTGACTCAGAGCCGTAAGACAGGAGATAAGTGTTGCCTCAACGCTCATTTGGGTACGAAATCACTCCGACTCGATGGATATATATTTAAATTAACTTATTTGCGTTGAGTCACGTCAACGCGCGGCTGCCACTTGAGACCGGCGAGATGCAATTTGCTGACGAGAAAAGGCCCGGCCTTGCGTCGCGAGACTCCGGCGCGGGTCCTCGTAGGCCTGGAGATTCTAAATTGACCATTATAACTTGGAGCAGACAGCCACCCCCTAGGAGGTGCAGCTTAGAGCCACGGGTAATGCAATCTATCTCATTCAGCACCTTGATCACCCGTTATCACATTATCAACCCAAATATTGAATGCCCCGTTGTCACAGATCGCGGTAATGGGATTTTTTTTTCTTACCCTCCCCATTGCTATTTTGTGGTTAACTTAGATTTAACGGATGAAAAACGCCCATCATTTGGATGAATGGCTCAAAGCTCCCAAACGATGGCTCTGCCTTTGGATGCGTTGCCACGGCAGATTTTCCCATCGCCGTCTGACGGTCATGAAAAAAGATGAGAGACAAATGGCAAATAAGCATCGCGGTTTAAAGTCGTTTTGTTTTTTTAACTGAATGCGCAAACATAGTGGGAGGAATGGGGGTGGGGTGGGGGGGACAGCGGGCTGTCGGTAAATATATTTGTGCAAGGGAAACCTCGGATAGAGCAAAATTAATTTACAGGGACTGAAATGCAAGGCTTAAATCATTAATCACAATTAGGCGTTACTAAATAAGATGTCACTCCACGATGTGAACAACATGTTTGTTGTTTCTCAGTTATTGGTCAGCGACTTTGATTAAATGTATAAATTACCATTTATTGATAACGCAAGCGTCAAAAACAAGTCAAGCACAGGGGAAATAATACACTACATGGCAGTGAATGCCAAAGAAAACCAAACCCAAGATACACATTTATCCGCGGTATCTTGAAGATTAGAAGCGGTGGTGGAGCTTGTCGCGTGGCGGAAGCAGTTGTGCAGCAGTTAGCGCACTGCGTCTTGATCCCAGTTGACCCAGGTTCGATTCCCGTCCACGGCTAACATCGGTAGCGAGCGTTATCACAAATCTTTGCCCCGTCTTCACCAACGCGCGTTGACCAGCGTGGTGAATTATGGTGAGCAATCCCCCATGACCGACGTTGGTATGGGGGAGGCATTCATCCATTGGCAGATTGAGAATGGCTGGAATTTCTGTACACGTATGTAAATGTATCGGGGAATTGGGGTTGCAATGAACGTGGTGATTCGAATTGAATTTCCAACCACCGGCAAACATTTGTGGTGAATGAACCATTGGTGACGAGCGACATTTATTTTGTTGTCAGATAAGAGCCTATAATAATAATAAAAAAAACATTTTTTTTAGCGTAATGGGAGTAAGGGTAGTTGCAGTGGTTCAAGCGGTGTGATCAAGAACAAAGCAACCTGAGTTCGATCCCAAACGAGGGTAACATCAGCGGTGAGGGATATCTAAACCGATCCTGGGCTCCCCCACCCATTCTGCTTCACCAAACTGCACTGACCAGTGTGCTGAAGTATGGTTAAACAACTCCCATGACTGACACGGCATTGTGAGATCGGCCTTCATTCACCAGTGTATTGACAAGGAGCTGTGCGTTATATTATTTTTACTCTTAAGATATTTACTTTTGTCCTTATTTGCGAGCGCTTTGAAGCTGAAATGCTCACCGATTTTTTTTGGTTGTTGTTGTTGCTGTTGATCCTTAGAATGCCCTAATTACAGTCTAAATGTTTGTAGGATTTCACATTCCCAAGTAATTTAGTTTGTTAATGTTTCCCATGAGCCCTCTGGCCTCACGTGACCCTATTATAATCATGCCAGTGTAATGGTAATTATTGCTTTGCTTCGTTTTCAGTGCAAAAAAAAAAAACCTACCTCTGTCACGCGGTAGCATTTTTTCCTCCTATTGGGAACTTTCTTTCCACTTTAAGGCAACAAAAACGTCCTTCAATGGAGCAGATGTCAGTAATTGTACTTTGCTCAATTATTGTGCGTCAGCTCCGCGTGAGGAAACGTGCGCTCGCGCCATTGTCAGCCCGAAAAGTTCTTAGAAAACGAAGGAATTTTTCGCTTTTTTTTAACCCCCCCCCCCCCCGCCAAACGAATCGGATAAAAAAAAGATGTGCCCATGAATCTGCGAAGCCACCACTACTCCCCCCCCCCTCCCCCCCCCGGCGCTCTCTCTCTCTTAGCGGCATCATCGCTGTCGCCGCCTTTGTCAGCGTCTCCGCGAGGCAAATTCTCGCGAGGCCCCCGCCAGCTGATGGCACACAAAGTGACCGGGCGCGAGAGAGCCCCCAATTTGGCCAAACGGAACAATGTGGTTAACCAAAGAGATGGGGACGCGCCGAGGATGGGCTTGACATTCGGTGACCGAAACTTGATGGCCTCATTCACAAAGTGATGCCGAGAGACGCGAGGCAGCTGAGCAACCCGGGCACCCCCCACACCACCCCACCTCGCCCCCCCCCCCCCCGATTGGCCACGCCCGCTTTCACAACTGACGGGCGAAGCGAAGAGATGCGTTTTTGAGAAGCGTTGGCAGAATCAACCGAGCAGCAATGGAGGTCAGGTGGCTGTGGCAGAAGAGAGAGGCTGGCGTGCGGGGAGGGAGGGAGGGAGAGGGGTGGTTGGCTGACCTCTCTTCTCTGCCGCCCATTCATCGCGGGGAAAAAAACCACACACACACAGCCGATAACAAAAATGGTTTCAGACGTGCGTTAGTCTTGGACCGTCACGTCCCACGCGACGCACGGAGTTGCCGTGTCGCAACACCGCGACCCAGCGGCCTCCGCTTCGCTCTCCGGGCGCGGCGGTTGAAACGCCGGGCAAGTTGCTTCAATTCACCCCACCGCGTCCTCCGTCCAGATGGGTTCACCGCAGTCGGGCGGGGGTGAGCAGGCCCGTGCGTGGCGGGGTAAAGTTATGGGGTACTCCAAAGTCTTCCGAGACGTCTGGCCAACGCGGAAGAGGTAGGGCAAAATAACTCCCATATCGCGGGGCTCTCTAGAGCTCCCATATACTGGAGGCCCTTCCTGCCAGCAGTGACATGAGCAAGCAATTGCAGGTCTGAACATTTACAATTTCCAAGTTCAAACAAAGGCAAAGATTCCCCGTATAGCCTAAACAGACTGTAGGGGTAAGTGCTGTTAGCAAGCACCTATGAAGGCCAGCACCGCACACGAGGGAGTTGGTGGCCAGCACCTTTGTCTCCCCAATGGCGATGTTTACACACCGCACCAGGTACTCATTTGAGGCTGAGTTAATCTAGGGGAGACCCAGGACCGGTTCAGATAATCGTCAGTGGCGCCGACCGTGAGCGGGAATCGAACTCGAGTCGCCGGGTTCGTAGCGCAGTGCGCTAACAGCTGCACCGCCGCTAAGTCGCACACATGTACAAACAAAGACACACACACACGTGCACACGCTCACATGTGCTCAGGGAATGGTATTACTTTCCTCTGCTGTGGAGCAGCAGAGACCAGAAAATGTGACAACACAAATTCATCAATATGCCATATCCTGCATATAGCTCAATTAAGGGCTCCCATTACCAAGCGCGTACGTTTATCTGCTTGCTCATGTGACACGAGCGAACAGAGGCAATTATAGCCGTGTTCCCTGCTAAATAAACAACCTTTAGCCTCTTAATTCGCCCGGAGGACAGCACCTTCCCCGCTCCTGCCTACAACCATATCTCTCTCCCCTTTTGCCCTCCTGTGATGATGTCGAACACTGGAAGCGCATGAAGGCGCAAACGACACACTCGCAGCTGTTACCCCGAGTGTCCGAGGTTTCACGGTTTACCGCTATTGCTCTGAGATATTTAACAAAAAAAAAATGACCCCGTTGACGGCTTGCGATTTGCTGCTAATGCACAAGCGGAAGAAAATGTCTCCCAGATGCGTCATCGATACTTTGCGCACCAGCAGACGAATGTATAAGATATAGGCTCATGTTTGGTGCAAGGGCTCCTTCTTCAGGGTAGAGAGAGAGACGGGGGTGCGGGGGGGAGGGTGCAGAGTGATCGACTGACTTATCGTTGGAGATGGCACTTCACACTCCGGGGCCCTGAGAAAAGACTTGTTGGGGACATGGTAAGAAAGTTGACAAGCGGATTGGTTCTCCGTTCGTGAACCACTGCATAGCAGGACGATTCTTTTTTTTTTTTTAAAGTCACGAAAATACATACCTGTGGAATACTGTATAAGCAATCACGTCTCAGTGTGTGTTAAAGCATAACGCCGTCCACCTACAATGGCAATTTTTAAGAGGAGTGCGAATAATAATAATGACTTTTGATTGTACATAAAAGTCTCAGGGCGTCTCAAGACGCTTGTTCAGGAGGGCCCTGCCCTTGAGGTGTTTGGCCAATCGCACCAAGGAGGGGTTAATGGCAAGTTGGAGGAAACGGGCGAACTCAAATTCGAGAGAGGGCAAAAAAGAGAACTCAAAAGCTCTGTAAAGACGAATTCAATACGCGACCACTGCACCGCCCTCTTCTGGCCATCTCGCTACCTCAACCGACACCGCCGCTGGTGTCCCCCCCCCCACCCCGACAGCCTCCCACCCGAGTACCTAGCGGTGACGAAAACTCCGCCACGCTTGGGCGCGTTCCCGCAGTCATTTTGGTTTCGGTTTATTTTGAAGTACCGTGCGAGGTTTTCGTCAACGAAAACCTCGCACGCCGCTGCTGTGACAATACAGAAACATGACCGAATAATACAAATGAATAACTCTTTTTTAAAAAGGTAAGAAATCACGTATTTTCACGCATAAAATGTATAATTTTTTTAAGTTTTGAGCTCATTAAGGAATAAAACAAAAGTACAAGATCAGGCATAAAAAGTGCCAGTGGTAAAACACATTGTTACCCAAGAAACACTAAATTGAAATCTCCAATAAAATAAAAAATAGAAATAAAAAACTAAATATAAATGCTCCATCACCAACATCATTCTCCACATTCCTTTGTCAAGTAAATCGCCTATTGGATGAAGGTCGCCCTCCGCACTCCGTGTCAGCCGTGACCATACCTCACCGCAATTTGGTGGCGGGTGTGTTTCATTCAACGCACGCCGCTTATTTTGGAGGAATAAAATCAACGTTGCATTATTGTTGTTGTTGTCCCACTGCGCGGTGAGTTGCGTTGGCATCACCCCTGGAAAGTAGACGCCATGTGCTGTATCATGAGCATAAATCATCAACTCTGTTCCAGTGTTTCATAATTTATCCGACCATCGACAATGTGTATTTCAAAATCCCCGTGTCAAAGGCGACTGTGGCAATGGCGAGCCGGTTCCGCTAAGGGTTTGACATACCGTCTCCATTCACACAACACGACTATAATCAATAGGTAATTACAACGCTGGTTCCTTTAACAGAAAAGCTGTGCTGAATGATACAGTAAGAGCGACGCATTTGTTTGAAGGCAAAGCAATCGCGCCCGCTCACGCGCAATCATTCCGGCTTTTTTACATCGCAACTAAAAACGTAACCGTTGCAATATCTCTCAATCGATTTAACAATATGAAACTTGATTCATACCCAGAAGCGATCGATAGGCTAGACAGCGAAATTAGATAAGCTATGTTCCTGGCACGGCTCTGAATAATCTACAATTATTATCAATTAACGTATTACTCACTCGGCACAAGAGAGCCGGGGCTTGTGGTCTCAGTTTGCGTGAGTTCAAATCCAGATTAGGGTTGACTCACGACCGCCCATCGTTGACATCATCGCGGTCATCGCCATCCCCCTGGGCCGCTTGTGCTGCCAACTCCCTTGCCCCAGTGCGGCTCCACTACGTTCAAGGCCTTCCCCATTACCCTGCCCATGTCTTCTTCTGCCGATAGAATTCTTATGCGAGTCCCGCTCATTTGTGCACAGTGTCACAGTGTGTTGAGAAGCAGCTGCGTTCAGATTATCTTTGTATGTGCGTCTTCATAAATTGTACTCTACTGTATTGTCCAGAGCCGCACTCAAATATATTTGCAATTACAACAGCCAAAAATTCATTTCGGTTAATTATGAATTGCACGATTGCAATTGTAATCGGCTCCAGGTCTGGTATTATATCACCAACATCACCATCGTCATCGTTATCGACATTATTGTTTCTATAGGGTTGGTTACTTGAGCACCACCTGGAGAGACTGGTCTCTACCATCGGAATGTGGAATTTCCAAGACTGCTAAACGTAAAACTATCCAGCAGTGGCCTGACAACAAAGCTGTACATGTACATACACACATAAGCGGAACTCTGCCTCCCATGTCTCCACACGATGACACTCATGCTTGATGGATTTACGAACATGGCAAGCGAGCAAAATGTGGCTTAAACCAGGCACACGTTTGATTACTTTTCTTACAATGTAGCTAATTAATTAATTATGACAGAGAGAAAGAATGGAAGAATGGTGCGATTAACACGTATGCATGAATGGATATTAAACACTAAAAGGCATAAAGTAATTGGTGTGCTCCATCAGCAAATCTCCACGTATAATGTAATATGATGAAACGCCGTGAACTCGCATCACCATCCCCCCCACCCCCGCTGCCTTCCATTAGCAAATCGATACACTGCATTTTACCCCAATTATGATAATAACTTCATTGTAGGTGAGAATAGGTTTTCGCCTTTTTTTCTGGCAACAAAACAGGCGTCAAGATGTTAAAACACCAAGCTGAAACCTTTTACAAGGAATCATGTGTGCATTAACCACAATACTTGTGGTCAGAATGCAAACAAAAAACATACTCTGATAATATATGCATTGTCTTTGAAATTGATTGGTCCACACCAGAGACAGCTTGTTTTTGGCGTCCTCTGGTCTAACACCGTTATGAGACGAGGCTCAAAAGAAAGCTGTCTCTGGTGTGGACCAATCAGTTTCAAAGTCAATGCATATAGTTTCAGAGTGTTTTTTGTTGGCATTCTAATCACACGTATTGTGGTTAATGCAGACATGATTCCTTGTTAAAGGTTTCAATTTGGTGTTTTAACATCTTAACACCTGTTTTGTTGCCAGAAAAAAGGGGAAAACCTATTCTCACCTATTCTCATATTTGGGTACTGGCAAAGGAGGTCCCATGTAACTTCATTGTAATAATAATAAGTAGCCAACAGGTATACATTTTTTTAGGTCCAATTTCTCGATGCCAATCCTTTTTGTGGGCATCTTTATTCGTCCATGCACATTTGGGCACCGTTGATATTTGCGCGCGCGCGTGCGTTTTGTTTGTTTGTCCGTCTGTTGTTCGCTTGATTATTTTTCAAACTATAGCTTGAAACCCTCTCGGGTATCCTCGTGTTTTACGGGCCATTGAGCCTGGTTGACAATATGAGTGGACAAAAAAAAACAATCATTAAGGCACGACGATAAAACAAAAACAAAAAAAAAACGCCAGTCGCTGCACGTATCCTTCACGCTGACTTGTCGCTGGCGATTTGGGCGATGCGCCTTGGTTGAGAGCGGAGAGAGACATGGTGGGGGGGGGGGGTGGCGGAGTGAACGACCGATTCGCAGTTTACGCTCTGCACTACTGGGACCGTGGGAAGTTCTAAGCAAGGGTTCATAAATGAGAAATGAGTTGTGCCATTTCCTGTCTCTTTCGCCTGCAAATGTCTCTACTCTTGCCCCACCCCGCCACCCTCCAAAAAAAAAACACAACTCACTGCCTTGTTTATTGCGTTTGAACGTTTGCAAGTTTTCTCAGGGGGCTCCCGAGTGTGAGATGAGTTCAATTCCAACACATTCACATCTTCTATCCGCTCCGTTCTTAAGAAGGGCACATTGCTAGGCTATCTAGCCTCCTTTAAGTAGGCGGCTGCATAGTCCACCATTAAGGAGATAATCCGCAGCACGCCACAGTTATATTTTCCAATTGATGTATATGAAAATCATGGTGCACGGTAGCATATCTAGTGGCTTTCGGCGATCGTGCGTATCCCCTGCACACGGACCAACGACGCTCGATTCTCACACGCGTGCACCGTGAGCGTAAGAATGGAATGTGACCGGTGAATAGATTTGTCGTTAACGCCTCGGATGGTAATGACCCCTCCCTTTCCCGCTGTAGCTGCCGCTTGCAAAAGGGATAACGTATCTGAACGGCCTCTCACCTCTAAATAAATACAACCGGTAAAAATAAAGCCATCGATCAGACCGCCGATCCCAATACACCTTCCCTCTCCACACGATCCGGTGTTCAGCAGGTGGACTTTGGTACTGCTTTGTCACGCGCTTTCGCCCAGAGTCCATTCATCCCATCGCCGTGTCTGCGGTCTGCGGAACGAAGAATGTCAGTTGGGAACTTATCTTGCACCGCCTGCCCAGTATTGATCAATCACTTGCCGTGGCCCTTCCTGACTCCCAAGTCCTGTGGACCAGATCAGTGTTTTTTCAGTAACATCATTTGTTTGCGAGGCTTACACCCACAGAATACGTTTTGCGATATTCTGGGAGAGCCCTCAGAATCAATTCCTTGCACTCATCTGGTTCGGGCACATTTTAGTCATCCGTCCATCATCATCATCACCATCATCTTTGTTGTTCGTTGTAGTCTCTCGGATGATGTCGCATGTGTAATAGTTTTCACACTGGATGTGCAATCCAGAGGTCATCGGTGAGATATCCTGGCGAGGCACTTGATTTAAGAATCTATTTAATGGTGCTGCTAGCTCCTGGACCTTTCACGGTCTAGTGGGATTGTAAGTTTCACGGATCCATGTGACCCACCAACCTTTTGCAACCAATGCGATTGATTACAAGCGTGCGACACTACACCCCGCCTAATGAAGACTAAATTACGGGTCATTAGGGCACATTGATAAATTATGGACGAGATGGAAACTTTACACTGGCTGGTTGTATATACACTGTGTGTAAACATACGTGTCTATTAGTTGAAAGCACGTTAATGAGCTATTGCACTCAGAAATGTGAACGTGTCGATGGCCGGGTTGTCATTTTCCATAATCGTAAAGATGATGATGGAGAAGGAAAAGAGGCAGAACTTCAATTTTTTGCTCACATTCCTGCTAGTGGGGGGGGGGGGGGGGGGGCTCTACAGAGGCCCTCTAGAGGGCATTTGGCCTACTCTTTCACTTTGGCCAGACATTTTGGAAATAGGTGGGAGTGCCCACACTTTACCCCGCCGCAGATGACCTGTTGATCCATTAGCTGCTGGGGGTGGCGGGGGGGGGACAGAGGCGATAGGGGAAGTGGGATTCAAGAAACCTGTCCCATGATTAGACCTGACGTGGCCTCAACACCCAACCTCCTCACCCTCCAGCCATCCACCTCACCCCCCGACCCCTTAACCCTTCTCCGCGCCTCGTCTGGCGTCCCAAACTCATCCCCGTCGCCGCTGCTCGCTGGGCACTGTGTCCGCAGACGAGGAGGAGGAGGATGACGAGGTGGTTGAGGACATGTACGACGGACAGCCCGGCCTGGCGGCGGTCGGGGAGACAGCTCTGGGGGCCGTCGGGACGGTCCCGTCGGACGGCGACGAGCGGGACGACGACGACGCCGCCGCCGCCGCCGCAGCAGCCGCCGCCGCAGCCAATTGCCTGCTCAGCAGCAGCGCGCTGAGCGCCGGCGCGCACGCGGCCCTCAAGCACGGGCCGCCGTCGCTTCCCAGCTCGCCCTCCATGCTTCACTCGGCCGACGACAGCCAGGAGTTTGGCCGTAAGACAGCGCGGCGGTGCGGGGTGTACGCGCGCGGCTGGCGGCGGGGGAAGAGGGTGGGGTGGGGCGTGGCGTGGCGGTGGTGGCCGGGGTTTGTTCATTTGGCCGTTGGTGGTGATGCATCCATCATCATCCTCCTCATCTTCTTCTTCTGAATCAGCTACACGGTTAAAATGTGCATTATTTAAAAGGAATTACTTGATTGGGAAAAGCCATATATGAAATATCACACCCCTACATGCAGACTAATGACCAACTGCACAATTAAATATGAAATTGATCAATATGTTCACTAAATTATTTTTTTTATTTCTATGTGTAAATAATTCGGTGATGCTGGTGTGTTGGCAGTGGTGCACAAGCACAATTAACAAAGAACTCAGCGCATCTGTCAATAATGCTGTGGCCTTAAAAGGAAAGTAAATATAACAGTATTTCCACCAATGGGCTCTCTTCTTCTTGCGTGCTATAAAGAAATGAAATTTCCCAAAACGTTACCCGTTATATTTTTTACTTTTAAAGTCATACTGTTATTGACAAATGTGTTGATTTTTTTTTCAATCTATGCACACACCTCTACACATTTCGTTGCCGCGGTGCCACGTGGCACTCGCCTTCGTGCAGAGAAGCGGAATTCAACTTAGAACTTTCTTAAACCGCCCGCTGCGTCCTCACCAACTCGACCCGCGACGCACGTGCGAGGGGGCTTCCCGTAAGCCGCTCAGCGGACGATTTTTTTTTTAAATAAATGCCGACCACGGATGTGCATGAATCATACAATCCCCGAGCAGGTGGGCAGCAGCCTCCTGCCAGCCTTACATCATCCGCCACCCTTTTGTTGTGTTTGTCAGAGTGAAGCATACGGTGATAGTATGTTTCCAATTAATTAAATGCCTAGAGTGGGTACCCGTTTCATCCCGGCCGTGCATAAGCTCACGGTTGACATTTGCTCCCACTCATTGCCCCAGCCCCCCGGCCCACGACGACTTCAGAAAGGACCTGTTTTTCACCTGCCTTAACCGGACGATGTTGGTTACGGCACAAACTTCCTGGAGTAATTCGGGTCTCGGCGATTTTGCGCACCGCATTCTTTTCTACAAGCGGAGATTTACGTCAACGGTGTTTGACGGGAACTGCACGTGGCCTATGGTCATTGCTTCGTTGAATGGCAAGTGGACGATCGAAACTGGGAAAATTTTCTCATGACTTCATTGGCCTTTGCGGCAAATAAGGCCGTCATAAACTTTGCTCAAAGTAATGGAAGTGGTGGGTTAGTTGGATATGTAAAAAAATTAAATATCCGGCGAGATGAAATAGAACATGGTGATATTCGTGAAATATCCACTTTTATTTAGACTTAAGTCAATGTATACTGATAATATGCTCTTTTAAATATTTTTGTGAAAGACGTGTAAAAAAACTGGAAATGTATTGAAATCAAATAATAACTTGAAACAAACATAATCTCAAAGCATTTGCGAGTAACACCGACTTAATAAGATAACGTTTCTATTTAGGCAACATTTTGGGCAATTGCCCATTTTCACACAACATCGAGAGGCCAGAGAGGTAAAAAAAGCTTTTTTGAAGACATTTACAATATTGAGAACGAGATGAATTCAAGTAAATTTGTGCAAATGGAGATAATTTTCACAGCAGCAACAATTTAACATTTGCCAAAGGTAGCGTGTCTCTTTTTTCAGCAGGGTTGAGTCTGGCCGATGGCTTGGTTGAAATACTGCCTGGTGGTGCCAGATGGTGTAGGTTTGTGCTGTGAGGTGACGAGGAGATACAACTATACAACTATTTTCTATTCCACTAGGTAAGGTACCACTGAACAAAGTGGCTTATCATGTGGAAATGTATAGCGGCCAAATCCTCGAAAGGCGTGTTTGGAAATTTGGAGGGGAAAACCGGAGGGTCCGGATAAAAATCCACGTGGCCATGGGGAGAACATGCAAACTCAGGCATCAGGGTCACAATCGGTCCCACGACCTCGTGTATACTGGCGCAGGTCGAGATGGTAAGTGCCACCAGTGGATGTTATTAATCTGTTTGGAAGGTTTTTTCCGGGTCCTCTGGTTTCCTCCCACAAGAAGCCAAAGCTCTTATTATTGAAATGGGCCAAACATCCCAAAGTAGCAGAGCCCTCCTGAGAAAGAAGATCGAGACTCATTGAGGCTTTCCCGGACAATTATCTTGGCATTATTGTTCAAAATAGCGAGATATGAAAACAAATCATATAAGAATTTCACCAATTTTTATTTAGCGAAATTAACTTGATTGTGCTCGTTAATTAACAACAGACCGCACATGAAAGAGAGAGGTCAAAATACTCTACACCGTTAGGGTCGGGAGGGGGGAAACAAAATTAATCCTTGATGCCATAATTTTAAGAATTTTTTTTTTATCTTCGTTTGTATATTTTTTTTGGTTTGCCCTTTTCGGTGATGAGCTATGGCATGGACCAGTCATCCTTCAGGGGTAGGGTGTTTTCAATTCCATAAGTTCGGCAAATAAATTTAGAAGTCATACATGTTTCATGTTGCTATCGGGCTCGGTGAGGTGGTGGCGGTTGGTGGCCGTGGGGCTATGCGTGGTCGTATGGGTGAGACAGAGTGAGGTGGTGGGGGTGGGGGGTGTTTTGGAATGAGTGAGCAGTGGGGATTTTGGCTGGGGTGGGGGGTGGTGGTCAGTCTTGTGAAAATGATGATAATAATGAAAGGCCACTAAGTTTGAGCCAAACCGGAGACCTTTAAAAGCTAAGGGGTGGGAACGCAAGATGGCACCAGATTTATTTTTATTTATTTCAACTCAACGCGGTGCACGGTACATAGCACTGATCGCAGAACAAGGAGGGGGGCATAAATGCCTGAGATAGACACGGCAGAGCTTGGTGAAGAGAGGTGTATTGCACTCACTGCACTACCTAGGTGGGGTCCCTCTAGCAGAAAAGTAAACGTTTATATGAGGGGGGGGGGGTGAGGGGAGGTAAGGGAGAAAATAACTAAAATAAAATGGAAGAAGTTGGATGGAAAAGAGGGGGTTGAGGATCTTTCTTTAAATGTTGTATGTATGGTGAACTTCTTTCGCACCATACGTAGGCAAGCGTGCTAATCGGAGGTGCGGGGGAAGGACAACAAACTGAACACAAAAAGCAGTTCTAAAGAAATGAGTTTTCAATCCAGATTTGAAAGTGCACAGCTCCTTGTGGCTTCCTAACATCGGACGGAAGAGCGTTCCAGACGGCCGCCGCAGAAGCGCGCCTGATGTGGGCACCAGCAGGGAGAACTGGGAAATGTTGGGGCACAAGTGCCGTAGCTTTTATAGAGTGTGCAGGCAGTGCAACTGCACCGTGGCCCATACACCGGGGCCCAGGCGCGGGGCTTCAAAGCAAGTGGAAATTGGGACAGGGATCCCCATTTTTCACACTTTGCACCAGGGCCCATGCCAACCACGTTTCGGCCCCCTCATTTCTCGTTGTGAAAATTCACGACGGTCGTGCTGTTCACAAAAGCGTGCTCCGATCTCAAGAGGCGGTCATCGCAAACGTTTGGCAAGCCAGTTTAATTCGTAGGCTTTGGCGACAAATATTATTCATAATGCAGGTTGTTTTTGGGGGTTAGATCGCATACATAAACATGTCTCGTCAACCCGCCACCACCCGACACAGCCAATTAGTAAGGTTTGTCACGTAAACAAAAGTGCCCATCGGTTTGTACTTCAGCACACCGATGTTGTTGGAGAGTAAACCTGCAGCATTTACAATTTGAGTACGACGTTTCGCTAGTAATTACATCCAGCATCATCGGATAATTTTTCAAGCCCCCATCGAGCAAGTGTGTGACGAAAATGAGAAAGCGTTAACTTCCATCTAAATATTACGCCTCAATCCTTGACAAGGCTTCAGGGCTCTGCAATCGAGAGCACCCACCTGTGGATCTTGTGCGAAGGCGCGGCCTCGATTTTTATTTAAAAGCAAATAAACAGGATAATCATCCAAAATACCCATTCAGCCGTCGCCACGCTCGGGGGCAAGCGCTTATTAGCGAGCACCTATTTAGGCCAGCACATCAATCATAACGAATGAGGCCGTGGCGCGGTGTGGTTCAACACCGCACAGTCGTAACTGCAATTACCTCCCGAGGTACTCATTTGAAGTTGAATTATTTAATGTGATGCCAAACATGCGGAGTTATAAAGTGGCCAAGTATACGGCCGCGTGGAAAATAGGGTGCTGAACTCTTAGTATAGATTTTCGTTGTTGTTATTATTATATATATGTTACTGTATTCCTCTGTACGTATGCATGCGTGCATGTTTTGTATCCTCCTCCTCCTGGTGCCCTGGTTTCCTCCCACACACGCGCACGCGCGCGCACACACAAATAATCGGCAGAGAATTGGCAAAAGCTCTCAAGCGGGACGGTCGTGATGGGAGCCAGTGTCTCCGCAGCACAGGCCGATCTACAAAACTTTCCAAGGAGGGGAAGGGGTGGGGGGTGTGGGCATCCTGAAAAATCAACCTTTTTCTGTGTTTTAGTTTGTCGTCCGATCAGCACGTTTGGCTACGTGTGGTGCGAATGAAGTTCAACATACGCTTTGCTCCTTGGATCTTTCGGTAAAGTCACGTAGAAAATCAAATCAAATAATAATAGAATACGACGTTTCGGTTGCTACACAAGCAATCATCATTAGGTAAGAATGAATGGTAAAGCACAGACACGGGAACAGCATAGGCAGACACACGTGCAGAGAGAGACACACACACAAAGACACACCGAGCGAGACACACACCAACATACAAACAAGACCGTACATTAATAATAATACGAGAGCATTCAATGTATTGTCTCTGGGTAGGGGGGGGGGGATTGTCCTCATGACTCCCCTCTCCACCCCCCGCCTTTAATCCACCGCGGCTCCACTGTTGACTTCCCACGTTTGGGAAAAGCACAATGTTGCATTTCCGACTTGCTGGCGCTCACCGAGGCACAGATGGTTCTGTGCGAAAGGGTCAGGGTGTGTGGACACGCGCAGAGAATGACACTTTCACCGCTGTGCGCACGTATGCTTCTGGACAAATATGGAAATATAAAGCGCAAATTGCTTTAAACACCGTGGGGACATATGCTTCACTGTGCTTTAGAACTAAGACAGTGTAGGTGAGATGAAGGACACATTCCTGTCCGTGGAAAGAACCCACCCAGCGGGTACTGGGTGGCTTGTTGCAGGAACACGATGGATAGTGGCGACCTGGGGCAGGCCTTCGTGCAGCAGTAGATTGATCATGGATGATTGATGATGGCACGAGAAAAAGTTCAACATGCATATATACACACACACACAAAAAATCAGGACATATCATGGGAAGATGAATATCCCACAAGGTTGGAAGAGGTGGACAACTGCACGTGATTGTAAACGCAATCTCGGGCGCTGTATTCCTAAGCAACTGACAAAACGCAGAGACTTTTAACCGCCCCGCGGTAAGGACTCCCAGATTTCTACCAGGACAGTCTCCTAAACGCTCATAACAACAACAAACAACAAGGCGACACGGTCCGGGCATTATATATATAAAAAAAAATGTTAAAAACCAGGACGCGGGCGGAAACCGTTTCACAGCTCAACCGGATTCCCCCGGTCGAAATAAACATTCCGATTCTGAAACTCAGGTCGCCAAGCTCACCGAGCTGCCTGCCGATCACTCTGGCCGCTGCTTCCCCGCAAGCATCGGCGCGCCGCGTGACACACTGCGCGCGTCGCCCGCCCGCCCGCCCCCACAGGCCCGTACGAGTGCGGCGACGCGGGGCCGCCCGCGTACGGCTCGTCCGTCTACGTTCCCGACGACGTGTCGCTGCCCGGCGAGCTGGAGCTACGCGAGGCGCGCTCGCCCCCCGGTGCGGGCCTCGGCGTGTGGGCGCGGAGCGGCCTGCGCGCCGGCGACAAGTACGGGCCCTACACGGCCGGCGAGGGCGGCAGTCCGCGCTCCAAGGACGGGGACCACGCGTGGGAGGTGAGGGATCGCGGTGGCGGTGGCTTCGGGGGGGCGGGCGGTCGTCGTTGTTGTTGTTGTGTGGTCCTCGTTATTGTGGGGTCGGTGACTCGTGCATGGTTGCGACCTGTCCATCAGAGCAGCCCCTGCCGCGGCAGGGTGGCTGGACAGAGCTGACCCTCCCACCTCCCCCAATTGCACGATACCCAATTGTAAATTATTATTGTCAAGTCAAATAATAATCAGGTAGATCAGATAAGTTATGCTCCAAATTTGTTTTTCTGCACGACAGAAGAGTACTCAATTGGTCAAACACCCCCATGCAGGACGCTCCTGAAGGCTCAGCGAAGGTTTCCTGAGTAAGAAGCCATTCGTAGTTTCTCATTGTGTGCTTATTCACGGTTCACTCACTCAAATTGGGCTTTACCTGGTAAAATAAACTGAACAAAACAAAGAATTGGTCTGGCTTTGGGCTTGACAACTAGGACACTCAGTTCTTGGCTTCTGTGGTCTCCAGCAAAGTTACACCGTGTCTTGTTGCTGTTCTTCGTAAAAAAAAGAGCTCGCAAGCAGCCTCCAACTTAACATCGTAAAGCAATTGGGAGGCGAGGCCAAGTCACACGCATTGCCATATCAGCTTCACCCGTGTGCCTGTGTGTGTGTGTGTGGGCTGAGCGCACATTTAATCTGGAAGCATTCGGGCAACCGCCCATCTTTGCTGTGAGTCCCCCTACATTTTGCCGCTCCTGTCAATTGATCCACAATAGAGGTTTTTTTTGTTGTTCGGTTAGATCGCATAGATATCAATGTGTTGCCCGTTAAACCCAACACCACCCCGACACAGCCATTGAGTAAGGGCTTGTCACGTAAAAACAAAACGTGTCAATTAGACACTAGTTCAGCACAACCCGGCGTGTTGGAGAGTAAACCCACAAAACGTTTACCATTCGCGCACGACGTTTCGCCGCTTTATACAACCAACCTCATCAGGCGACATGCTGTGTTCACGTGACAAACCTTGCTAATTGGCTCTGTCGGTTGGCTGCGGGTTTAACGACACATTTATATTTACGTGCTCTTACCCCAAAAAACCCCTCTATCATGGGCAATATTGATCGCGAAAGTCCTGCTACTACTACGACGTGTTATCCTTGTCAATTTGTTTAGCGCGTTGGGCCACTTAGTTCAGAAGGGTCGTGCAAACATCAGCACCGCTTGAAACCATGGCGATGATGGCCATGCCACAGCCAAGTGTGACTCCTGCGAATCCACAGCTGTGGGCCATGTGCTGGTAATGCAATGGCTCGCGATCTCGCGATGTTCGTGGTTATGTTCTTAACAATATATATAAACAAATAATCTTCACATTGCACAGCTGTCGTGAGAAAATAACACGCTTCAACATCCGCGCGTGTCTATCGGAATACATTAGGTCCGCAACAAAAACTCGTTTTAAAATATTAACTTCACAAAGAGAATTGTGAAAAGAAAATGAAAGTACTTGTGCCACGATTCATATGGATGCTTAGAAGCCTTTGTCAATCCACTGCTGGATGAAGTCCCTCCCAATGCTGTGTCATGGTGGCGAGATGTTAACTACGTTACCTGGTATACTGGAGGTCCTGGGTTCGATCCCGAACTTGATGCCTGTATATTTGGAGTTTGCATGTCTCTCTCTCCCTGTGGTCTTGCGGATTTTTCTCCAGGTCCTCCGGTTTTTCCCTCCACATTTAGAAACATGCGTTTAGAGTCTTTGTCTGCCATACATTACCACGTGATAAGCCACTTTGTTGAGCTATAAATATAATCTGTGGCCAGGCCACTTCTCAAAAAATAGCTATAAGGCTCAGTGGGCCTTACCTGCTAAAATAAAAAAAAGCTTATAGTTTGCGTCAGTCGTGGGGGTTGTTTGAACATACTTCACCACGCCGATGTTGGAGGGATACGGCGACAGAGTGTTTAGCACACTGCCCTATGAGCTTGGCGACCTGAGTTTGTCTTCCTGACCACGGCTAACATCAGCGGCAGGCGATATCTAAAAGCGGTTCTTGGTCCCCACTCCGTGACTTCGCCGACCCGCACTGACCAACGTGGTTGAAGCGTTCACACAAACCAAGACACACCCTGTGATTTACACTACGTTGGAATGTGCCTCCATCCAGCAGTGGATTGTCAAGACCTGTAAATTACTCTCCGTTATTATCGTGAAGTATGGATGTCATTTAACCACCGCATTTGCTTGAGGAGCAGGTAAGTTGCGTGTGTGTCCTTTCCCCTGTCCCTCAATCTTTCGGCGTTTATCTCTCAAGTGACCTCTGTCCAATCACGTGTGTCGTTTGCAACCTATTGCAGACATGTTGAAGTGCAGACGTGAACGCCGCTGTGTATTTTCGAACAAGCCAACCTTCACCGTTGCGTGCAAAGCCAACTGTGTGTACCGAACACATGCGTTTTGACACTTGTGGCAAGATAATCAAAGCGACATGCGCGAAGTGATGAAAAGTGAGCAGTTGTAGTGCAGGGGAGCAATGTGCATCTTTCGCTTCTATTATTTCAAAGAGAATACATTCATGAGTTCATATGATGACAAAGGTCCCCTGTATAGACTGTTGGCGCAAGTGCTGCTAGCACGGCACACGAGGGGGTGGGTGGCCAGCACCACGGCCGGCCGCCTTTGTCTCCCGAGTGGCGATGTTTACACACCGCGCCAGGTACTCGTTTGAGGCTGTGCCGACCTAGAGGAGGCCCAGGACTTGGTTCAGATAGTCGTCACTGGTGTTGGCCACTTTTCGAGAATCGAAGCCAGGTTTGTAGTGCGGCGTGCTAACCGCGACACTACCGCTCCCTCACCCGCACGCACACATGCAGGACACGTGTTTCCATTCTGCAACTACACCAGCAGCAGCAGCAGCAAGGACCGGCAGCAGGCTACCGACAGTGGGCTTTTACCCTTGCACGTTAAAGCACCGGCATTTAATTGCGCGCGCTGCAAGACACCCACAATCGGAGCAGGTGTGACGGGGCCGGATAACGAGCTCTTCAGCACTGCGCCCGCACGCGCAAAGACGAAGCAGTCAGATGCGTGCGGCAGTGCACAGCCACCGCTGCAACGCAACGTAATGTGACGTGACGTCACAACGCTGCGCAACAAAAATCGTCTTGGGAAATTTTCCTCTCTCCACTAACCCCAAGGATGAATGTACACATTTTGACCGGTGCGGACAGGGAAACATATAATGCCGGGGGAATCCATCGGTTCCGCGACACCGCGTGCGTTTTTGTTGTTGTTGTTGTTGTTGTTGGGTGTGTGCACGTGCGTGGAGAGGGATCGGTGGTGCTGGTGGTGGGGGTCCTTATTTGGCTTATTTCACTCGCCTTGCTTATGGGAGAGAAATTCGTTGTTTGAGCTGTTACCCGACAAATTCAAGCATGTCCCACTTAATGTATCAGACTCAGAATCTTTATTTATACTGGAGAAATCCGATGAGCTATGAAGCTATTTTTCCACAGATGTCCAGTGAAGGGATAGGTCAGAAAGTTTCAACAGCAAGCAATCCATAAACACGACAGGAATGCAAAGTATTGGAGGGGGAAGAAAATTAATAAAATCAACTTTCATTTTACCAGGTAAAGCCCACTGAGCTATTTTCTTCTTTTTCAGAAGCGACCTGGCCACAAATTATCGCTCAACGACGTGGCTTATCACGTGGGAATTTCTAGCAGCCCAAATAATCTAAAATATATATCAAGTGTGACTCTGGTCAAGCTAGGCGACAACGTAAGATGCTGCTGCTGCACTCGTTTTTCTCTTTCAAAATGAACCCGCGTCTCTTGATGGCCACGTAGGAGGCCCAGGGTCAGAGCGCTGAGCCAGTATGGCTGAGATGCTGGGTTTGAATTCAGCTTTTAGCCGCCAGCTAACGAAACACGGTTTTCAAGTGCAGATAATTGATGATATCAGTCCATCTAGCGATGAACACACACATTCGAACACTCTCACTTTAAATTAGTGTTTATTATTTATTTGGCTTATTTCAGCTCAGAGACGTTTTTGTTTGATTGCCACGTGACAAATGCTCTTTACGGGGCGTTACAAAAAATAAATGTGTGCCTGAAGTGTGGATATAGAGGCCTGTTGAAGTGACCTCAGAAGTAGTTACTTGATGTCATTTTTTAAGGACCATTCTCTGGCACAGTGTGGTGCACTGCTAGCTGTAGATTTTCAGATATAAATGTGTTCATCTTCTGACTTGGCATCGACATTATGTTTGGAATATAATAGTTGAAAAAGCTAAATAAACCAACTAAGCTTTGGTATGTAAAGTCCGAAGCACGATTCAAGTTAGCGTGCTGAAAAATGATGTCCCCTGATAGAAATGCTCAAATATAAATAAACAGAGGAAAGTGCTAATGTTAAATATGTAAAGTATTTTGTTTGAAATCAACTGTAATGGTTTATGGTACACGGATAAACAATTAAGACTTTGGTGTATAAACCACATTTTACTTGCTGTTGGCAATTACTCTTGGATGACAAGAGACAATATATCCTACTTATGAGTGGCAATACCAGAGGGACGGTTAACGAAGGAGAAAGTGAGAATGGGGGGGGGGGGAGCGATGCACACTCACGGGCTGCGGCATTGGACCCAGAGACATGACAAATGGGCACGCGGGACGGGCCAGACAGACACAATCGCTGCGCCGTAATTGACGGATTAGTAATCTCCATCTGGGTGTACGGTCACAGAGAGAGTTTAATGAGATTGTATGATTCGCTGGCGTAGTTTGGACTGGCGAACGCGACGCTGGTGAATGCTATTAGGGGAGGCGTTGTCTCGTGTAACTATCAAACTCAGCAAATATCCCATTATCAGAATGTGTTTTTTTTTCAGATATATTTGATTTGCTGCGAATACATAGGGCAATGTTTGATATGCGTTCATCGAAATATTTCAATGGCCAACGCATCCTAAAAGCATCCCATCTTGCCAGGTGTTGTAGGGCGTGCGGCTGTGAGATTTCCAGGTGATGGCAGTGCTGAGTGTCACCCCACTCGTATACGTCATGGGAAAGTCTTTTCCTTTTTTCTCGCACATACCAAACCCACACAGACGCAATTGGCAAAAAAACATCTAATCTCAGAACCCGCCAGTTAAAAGAAGAGAGAGGGAGCCTTGAGATGTCACGAAGCTTTCGCAGGTCGATACATCATATTTTTGTTCTTTAAATGTTGTAAACGAGAGAGTGATACTCGTAACGCAAGGAGCATATTGAGAGCACTGGTCCGAGCGTGGTTATCTCAATGCCATGTAAAATGGAACACTGGATTAGCTAAGCTAATGTACTGCACTACAAACCCGCCACTTTGAGACTAATATCATGATATGTGAAGCAGTCCTGGGCCTCTCATAAGTCAACTCAGCCTTAAATGTGTATCTGGGGGTGTGTGTAAACATTAGGACTGGAGAGACAAAGGTGGCCCGTGCAGATTTCTTACCACACCAACGCCTCGTGTGCCGTGCCGGCTTTAACAGGCGCTCACTAACAACACTTGTCCCAACACTCCAGAAAGGTTATGTGTGTGGATCTTTGGTCTTTTTGTGTGTGTATATATGAGTACATGTGTGTTTGCACTTATGGCGAAGCACTTAATTTAATGCCAAACACAATATAAAACAAGTAACAGTATTTTCATTTATTAAACCATGGAGGATAAGTGATTGAATAGGCTGCGGCTCAAACATTCATAGTTTATGAAGGGCTGCCAAGAAATCTGTTTCAAAGATTGAGTCTCCCTGGCCACTTTTTTTGAATCCGTTGACTCCCTGGCCTTGATAGATCAATACGCAATAATCAGTAATGTGGCACTTCCTTTCATGAACTGTCATAAATTCAAGTTTTTTTTTGAAAGGCACCGTCTGACGAGGCCGTCCCGGACCCCCACCAAGGGAAGCACAAATCAAACGGGGAAAGGTCGTGCGACATTAGCTAGAGGTTGTTTGGCTTTAGCTGGGTACAGGGCACGGGGAAGTGCAAGCCATTGCTTATCCGCAGTCCGTGGAGACAATTACGTAAATATGAAATGTAAGCAGTCCGAGAGGCCAATAAAATAAACAAGTGGTAACAAAGATGTTCTGTCTTATTGTGTTAAGTGGGCGGTTAAAATGTACATCGTCAACGATGGGCAGCAGCAGCAGCATCTGGAGACAGCAACCATGGTATATCCGCTGCTGGATCAAGGCCCTCTGCCAGATGCCACCGTCTCTCACGATCCTGCGATGCATTGTGAAATATAACTACACACGGAGTTTACATATACGTAGAATTTATATAGGGATTGCTACCTTAAATCATTATCACATCCTGCCTATAAGATAAATATGCATATAGCAGACCACGTTTGTGGTAATGGCTCGTTTAATCATTGTCTGAATGAAACAATGGTGAAATATATATCCCATCATCATCATCACCATCTATCCACTGCTGGATAGAGACCTCCAAATACCATCGCCAAGCCTCAGAGTCGTGCCCCTGTCACAATCAACCTCACTGCTGTGCACTAGAGGATCTCATCATTCCATCTCAACGGTGGTCACCCTACAATAACAATACTAATATAGAACACACTGCTGTTTGTTTAAAATGTACCAACATTTGAGACGCATTTTTTTGCTGATTTATGCCGTCTTAAATCCCATTATATTGTGATACAGAGCTTGATTGTGATTGTTATTAATTCGTTTTTTTTGCAAGGGAACATCAAAGCATTTCTTTCTGTTGGACATATTTTAGAGCACACTAGTAATTGGTCCATTACAGGACAAAACAAAGAGACTCCATAGTGGATACGCTGATCTCACTACCAGCACTCAGGATAACGATCTCGCGCTGCCATTAGTGTTGGCTAAACAAGAAGCCTGTTAAACTAAAACTAAAGTGTTTACAAACTAGCATGTAGCACAATTTACTAAAAAACCAATTAACCTCGCAACATCATTATTCCATCCCCGAATCGAACTCTATCTAATCGTGTTTGTCTATACAACCAACGTGGCGCTTACGCGTGTTTTAAAAGAGACAGCAAACACGCAAAAAAAAAAAGAATTGGCAACAGGAATTTAAGTGCTACCAGATTTTTGTTTGCGTTTGATGTTGCGCGCGTTAGCTACGCTACTCGCTACATGGTCTTGAGCTCCCTTGCGCTTTGGCACCGAGAGAGACGCGCGGAGCCACGTGTGTGCATCAGCCCACAAGCCAGCGCGCGAGCACAAATGTGCGGACGATTCGAGCTGTGGCCTCGCTCGCTACGCCGCGTCCCGGCTGCTGTGCTGCCGCAAGCCCTGACGAGAGACAGAGAGAGACCGTGGCCAATATGCAACCACTCCTCTGGGTCAGGCGAACGATAATTTCACCCCCCCCCCCCTCCACGGACGCTAGCTAGGTAAATAATTAAATGCTATCAGCTAACTGTTTATCACGTTTGTGTAATGGTTCTTGGGAACATCCTTAAACCAAATGGGGAGAAGCCACTGTGGCAAGTCGATAGGCTCAGCCGCCAGGGGTCCATAAAATAAAATTGATCGGGAAAACAAGCTGGCGGATAGCTGGGTTTACTGTGATCGCAGTTTTCTTTATTAACAGTGAATAATGGCGCGTTGGCGAGTCAATGGAGAAACGGGTGGGCGCGACGGAAAAAGAAAACACACGGCAGGGCACAGGAGAAGGAGGCTTTCTCTATCGAATGAGTTGTCCAGCCGCAGCTCCACCGCTGACCAAGGACAAATCTAGGACCTCATTGTATTTGTGCAGAATTTTTAAGCTTGGGGAGGTGGAGGAGGAGTTGTGGGGGGGGGGGGTGGCTGAATTAATAATCAAAAGAGCTCGGGAAAAAGATTGTTTTCCTAGATACATGGCACAAATTAATTCGATTATGATCACCCGTGGCCTGAGAACGTCAGCCACGAGCGCGCATAGTCAAGGGGGGCCGATCGCTTCAGACGTGGACCTTATAGAAAATTTCACAAAGTGGCGTCAGCGAAGAGCTGTGTGATTTTCTGCCAGCCCCATCGACACCGAGGGCCGGTTTAAAAAAAAAATCCTATTATGAAAGATAACAGAGGAGCATGACCCTGCATATTAACACCAGCAGGAAAGGGCCCGGTTGAGGAAATGGATGGGGGTATTTAGCAGCAAAACTTCATTAAAAGCCAGGGCTGGCAGAAGAAAGCGCCTTTTGTTCCGCTGACCACTCTCTCTACCCGACGGCAGAGTGGGGTAGAGAGAGAGAGCATCCAGCGGACCTCGGTTTTCCCCGCCGCGCCGCGTGTTGTTGCTGCCCCGTGATTTATCTACAATCTCCTTGGGCATGCATTAGGGCCTAGTGTAGGCTTTCACACATTTTGCATTCTCCCTAAGCACTCTGCAGGGACTGGAGTTAAACCAGGGTTGGTTGGTTGAATCTCGTGACATTGAGGCACCCACTGGTTGTTTAATAATTATGACAAAAGCTTCTTTTGCAGCCTGCTCTAGTCTACATTTGGGCACTCTGTGTCACGGAGCTTTGATTGCTTGAATTCTCTTCACTTTTTATTTCATGCCCCTCTTAATTTACTGCATCATGGAACTGTCTGCGGCCAACATCTGACGTAAGGGTATCGTGAGTAAGTGTGGTTGATATTCAAGTTACTCTCGTAGGAAATATACTGTAAGTGTACCCGTTGAATGCAGAAAGCAAATCTGGCGAAACTTTAAACTGCGGTATGCAGTTTTGCGCGTGAATGTTACGAAGTGGAACAGTGCGTGCGACGAGCTGTCGCTGAGAAGCGTTTTAATGAAGACGACAAGCAGTGTTTGTTTGCAAGTTGCGGTCACAGCGATGGGAAGTAGCGACTCGCTTGTGGCTAACACTTGTTTTCATCAGAACGTTCACAGAAACACCACGCGCAAGTCTGCACGAGAGGGCTTTTTTCTTTACAGAGCAAACTATGTCACGCATTACACATGCCTTCATGCCAAAAAAAAATGTGTATATAACAAAGGCGTGGAGCGGTGATGCAGTAGTTGGACTGCGCGATTAACCCAACAACCTGAGTTCAAACCCAGCCACGGCTAACAAGCGGTGAGTGATATCTAAATTGATACTGCCCCCCCCCCTCTGCCCCAAACCACTTCACAAGCGGTGAAGTATGACCAAACAACCTCTGTGACTGACATGGCATGGAGGAGGCCTTCACGTAGAAATACGAGAGCCTTTTTACCACACTCTTTTTCAATGTTTTTCATAGGAAGTCAAACCTAGCGGATCAAATTTGAGTATGCTTCGTTTGCATTAAGCCACTTATGCATCTGTTTAACTATATCACGTACCTCCGATTATATATGTCCACACCTCCGATTACCACAGTTGGCGATATACGATGCAAAAGAAGTTAAACATACATCACACAAAGAATATGTTTCACGGTAAAACTCTGAAGAACATGCGGGATATATATCAGAGGCATTAGAGATGTATCACCTTATTGAATTAATATTGATTCTTAAAATCACCATACGTTCACCCAATGGTATTTGCAAGGCATCAATATTTTTTTATACTCACGTTGCGTGCCACTGTGTCCATGCGACCTTTTGCAACCACCTGTGAATGCCACATTCATGGCAACGTTGACAAAACGAATTTTAGAAACACAAATGTAATCGTAACCCTGGATCGTGGCAAGTCGTCGAGCTGTCTGGTTGGTTGTGAGAGATCATTCCACCACCGTTAAATATAGTAAGCATTGAAAAGGCTGCACGGACTGCTTTGCCAATGCTGAAAGACCATTTTTTTCTCACAAAAACAAAGCAATTAAGTGACGGGTAAAGTTATGCACGTTTACTGTGCTTTCATAGTTCTCTTTGGACGGCTAATTAAATGTCAGCCATGGTGCAGTGCACGCGACAGCATGATTGGCAAGCTCCCTTCCCTTCCGTAGCACTTTGATTTGCCTGCATGCCTGAAAATTGGGCTGTCTTCAAGCAGGCAGTACCTGTCTTAGGGAAATGTGGGGCATGGCTCCCACCAGTCAGAGTTGCTGAACAAGCCCAAAAAAAAGTTGCCCGCTCGGCAGATGTGAATGTGAATGCTCGCCATTATTTTTCTACTCCACTTGCTTTGCTTTTTTTTACTTTTACCAATCAAAATAAATTGAATGTACCCTTCTAAGCAACGTTTCCTACGAAGGTTGAAATTTGCTACAATGTGGCGTGAGTTTAGACCGCTGCGTCTTTTGAAGGGAAACAATTTTAACTGGATATTGTCCTGAATTTGTTGATATATGTGTAAATATATGTGAATAATACACTGAAAGGCGAGGAGAAAAAAAAAGGAAGACAAATAAGTTGGACATTCATGACTACTACTCACCCGACGGTTTCCGAAAAAACAATTTCGCCTGACCGAATGCATGATAAAAATAATGATGAACATCACCAGTGGGTGCACAAAGCTACGAGACATCAGCCATTCATGACACGGTGATGCCGAAACCACAACATTGTTTGCGATGGCACCGTCGCTTGGCACAAAAAAAAATACTTACGTTTCATTTGCCACACACACAGGCTTATGACAACATCCTTTAAGTCAGGAAGTTAAGAGCAGAACACTCAGGCATGGATTTAAGAGCGGAGCAACGCAGAACGAACGTCGTCTTTTTTTTACTTGAAAAGCCCAACAATGTGCAAAATGCCAGTGATACGTGCGGATGTAACTGCCAACGTAAGCACGTCTGTACGCGAAGGGCTGATGAAAAGGAGTGTTTTTTTTTGCATGCGGAGGCCCAAAAGGTTTACATGTGGATTGGCCCCAGGGTCACAATCGGTGGGGTTTTTTTATTTTTTCCGGGAGCTCAGAAAAGCCAAAACCACTCCTTTTTTTTTTGGTCGGAGGTGTTTATACTGAACGGTGTTGAAAAGCATCAAGCGCAGAGGCTCTCTGATGAATGGACACCTAACGCAATGTGTCAGTGTCCAACACTCTGCCTCACCTGCAAGCAAGCAAAACAAAAATTGGGGCCCAGAGCCGGCTGCTTCCAAAGCCACCCACTAACCGTTTAATAAGCGAGGCGAGCTAACGTGCCGAGCAAATGAGAAGTCGGCCGGTGAAAAATGACTTCCATCTCCAGCCGGTAATTAAATTCAGCATTAACTGCATGAAAGTTAATAAGAGATCGCACTTTTCATCCCAAAGTCTCACCTCGAGGCAACCGGAGCAAGTTTATGATGCGAATTTTTTTTGTCGTGTTTTTTCTTTGCTTTTGCGGCAGGCCCACTCCTGATGCCGGAGGGGGCTTTGCCTGTTTAATGCCGTGTTTCCTTTTTCCGCCTCATAATCTTCGTAGCCGTACAACAGAGTTCGGTCGGAGGGCTTTTCAGGCGAGAGAAAGGATGGAAGAAAAAAAATTAAGGCGGCCCACAACACAAGACTGACATTGGTGAATTTGTCCGCAATTGAAAAGGATCATCTGTGAACATAAGAGGGCAAATCTTTGCTTTGGCTTGAAGAACGTTACAAAGCGATTTCCCCCTTAATAAAACACACATTTAAGCCGCAGTGTTAAACTGCCAAGGCCTTTGGGCCCTCTCAAGGATATGGTCCCCTTTTGTGAAGCCCTCAATATTGCCATAGAAATGATGGGGGTGGAAGCGCAGTGGAGAAAAAAAAAACCATCTAATTAAATCATTTCTCTTTTGGACTGCAATGGAAATTATGAATCTAGCCGTCCTTAAATTTTAACTTTTTTGTTGTTGCTGCTGCTGTCACAGTGTATTTGTTAAGTAGAATCTAATTAGGGAACAGCAATCGAGAAAAATATGTTTTATTAAATAGAAAAATACGGGGTGCCCTAATTGAAGAGAAGCCAAAAGCATGTTGTAGCAATGTGCAGGTCGTTCAAAAGGGATTTGTACCTAAACTGGCTTTTAAAATGTCAATACACCTTATTTCTCCTCCCGGTAAATTGTGCTGCGTTCACTTTGTCCGAATTGTTCTCAAACACAGCTGCTCTTTGTCGCGATTTTTTTGTGTTGTTATAAGTAAGTGTACTATTAGTCTATTTAATAACGATCGAATTGTACTCCACAAACAAAACTAAACCCATGTAACAATACGGACAGCAATATTACATTAAGCAAATTGAGGTAATACTTATTACTTCTTTGGTGTGGATATTGATTTTTTTGACGAACGCCAACCCCATCTCCCTTTCACCGAGCTACACCAACCAGCACAGTGAAGTATGGTCAAACAAACATCCACGACCAACAGTGGATACATTATGGCTGCTGCTGATGATGATGATGATACCCTTTCGATACTAACTGTAATATTAAGAAGTTAGCTGTGAAATGTATGAGAAAGCTAATACCGTAGTTGCAATATAATTTTTTTAAGCTGCCTGGAAGGGGAATACAATCTGGCAAAAAGCAAACAGTTTAACACAGAATGTAAATAATTGCTCGCTATATTTAGCGGGTCCACAGATACCAGCTTTTGCAGCAAAAAAAAAACCAGTCTGTTTCAAAGATTGTTTTGCAGCCATAAGATCTGCAGAAACCTACACTTCAACAATTTAAGCGTTTTACATCCGATGTTTTATTTAGATCGAATCTTAACATTCGAAAAAAAAAGGCAGAACGATTACCCCCAGTGGGATGGTACACTTGGACTAACCCAGTTCTAATTACAGATCCACAGGAAATTCCAAAGGAAATTTGATTGTTCAATAGCCTGAATAGGAAGCCTTAGTCTATAAACCTCTGTCCGTGGGCTTCCCACTCAATAGCGTGCGTACTCCTGCAGGTCCGCTGTGCGCCAGTACCGAATCTTAACTTCGCGACGCTGCAACGCTGCGACGCTGCGTTTCTCGACTTTCTCGCTCGCTCTCTCTCCCTCCCCCCTGGCTCCTTTGGCTCTTTTTTTCATTCAGAGAGCAGCTGGATCTTCAGTGACTCTCCAGGCAGCCCCACAAAGACGCCCGAGCCTACAAATTGAGTTGCCCGGGTCCAACGGGCAGCTCACCAAGCCACGGGGGTGGGAGGGGGAGGGGGATAGGGGGAGGGGGGGGGGACTGTTCTTTTGTTAAAATCCAAGTGCACAAGGTTCCATAATCAGCTTACTGGATACGTTTTCCTTCCCAGACAGGGACAGCTTGCTGTCTGTGTGTTGAGCGCGAAGGTGCGCTGGTGTGCGCGGGTTTATTTGAGTGTTTCTATGCTTGTTGATGTTATGTTCACCGCGTCCCCCCTCCTCACCTTACCCTGACCCACCAGCCACTACTCCACTGTGGGGCATAGTTTATTGTTGTTATTGCTATTATTGCCCTCCGACGTTCATTCGAGGAGTGTGGCGTGTCGGTTCCGTACGATTGTCCGACGTTTCGCTCCGCGTGCTGAAAAAGTTCCCGGCACAGCGAGCGAAACGTCATTCTCGAAGACGCCCACTTCCCCCCCCCCCCCCCAGCACCATATGGGGGCGAAACGTCGAACATCCCGTCGAATAACGGTCGGTAACAACCCAAAAAAACCCAACGCGGAGAAACTATGAAACCTACGAGGCGGTAATAATTATTACCGATAGCAGCGGCAAATAATTTATATTAAACAACAAAAATCTTCCGCTACGAAAATATGCGGCCGTTTGAGAATGCGTCGCTATTCAAGTCGGCAGGAGCAAAAGCACAGCAAGGCAGGGGCAAGAGGTACAGCGACGTTTTAAAGGGAAGAGGAAATGAAGTTGAAACGAATGGAGAGAGCGAGAGAGAAAGAGAGAGAGAGAGAGAGAAAAAAAAACGAAATCTGGGAGAATGTGGCTGGCCAGGGCGGTTATCTGCTCTGCGTGCTCGAGGCCTGGACAAAAAAAAAAGTGTGGGGGGGGAGGGCAATCTTAATCCAAGAACGGTCTCGCAGCAAATGTAAGTGAACCTAAAATACGAGAAAAGCGAAGGAGGGAGGGGGGGGAGAGGTGGGGGGGGTAGGGGGTAAGAAAAGAGAAACTTCTATCAGATTATTCATAAACCAGATGGAGACCTGCATACAGAGAGGCCTCAGCCGAGAAGGACCTGCTGAATGGGAAGGATAAAAATTCAATTAACATACTTTTTGTGGCAGAGAAACATATAAATCAGGGTTTAAGCAGAAATCTTTTCATTCAGGGAGAAATGAATGGAGGCTGCTTCCCTCTCGCGGGCCGGGCGCTCTCCGCTCGCTCCGTGCTGTTGTCACACATTTTAATGCATTGGGGGGGTCATGCTCATTTAGCTTTTACCTCGAGAAGCGGGCTGCAAGGAAGAGGAAGGGGACAGACGTTTTTTGCGAGCAAGAGAGGTGACCGAGTTATTCCACTCAAACGCTGGGGACAATGGTCCAAACGCTGGGGGTGTCCATGGTGACACCGGAATCACAAAGCAGGTCTGGGCTTGCAGAGGAGTGGTAGCCGGGATTGGCAGACAGATAGATGAGGGTGCTCCAATGGACGTGTCCTCATTCAAGACTGGAGGAGAGGAGGTGGGCCGGGTGCCTTCAGGGGTCAGAGCGCTGAGCTGGCAAACCGCTGAGATGCCGGGTTTAAACCCTGGCTTCAGCCGCCCGTGATTAAACCGGGGGTTCTTAAGTGTGGCGAGTTGGTGGTCTCAGTCCCGTCGCCGATGACTCGTATCAAAATAAATGTTTGAGAAATAATCTAATGGTGATGTAAAAAATATCGCTTAAGTTTGGCTTCTACCAGGACTGAGATTTTTTTTCTTTCTTTTTAATTGGCTTGATTGACGCGCTGTGAACAAGACTCTTTGCCGGGCATATAAAAGCACCGCTCCTCGTGTCAATAGAGGGGGTCCACTGGAGTGACTTCAGATGTCGTTCTGTGATGTCAATTACCCGGGACGTTCTCCGCCACAGTGTGGTGCACTGTTCACTGGGAGAGTTTTTTTTTTTCCCGAATGGGAAATGTCTTCGTCTCGCAGCGCGCGGCGTGCGGCGACACCGATGACGCGCTCAAAAAAACACGACGAAAAAAAGATGGGGAAAAAATGTTTCATGCAGCAAAACAAAAAAAGGCGAAAGCGGAGGAGAGAAGAGGACGCATTCCTCTGTGTTCTAGAGTGTGACATCGTGAAAAGGAGGGAGCACAAACGTTCAGAGCTGATGCCTGTTTACTGTCGTGGCCTCTGCGCTCATCGTGTGTTTTTACACATGCGCGCTTTCGGCTAACACATGCACGCCAGACAAAGATCCCCCGTAAAGCCGACGCAGACTGTTGGGGCAAGTGCTGTTTTGTCAGCACCTATGAGGTTCGCACAACGCACCAGGCACTCATTTAAGGATTAGTCAAACGTACGCGAGGCACAGATATTCACCGCTGTGCTTAGTTTTGTTGTCCTTCCGCCCGCACCTCCGATTTATAACGGTTGGCTACGTGTGGTGCCCAAGAAGTTCAACATGCGCTGATGTTGGCCGTGAGCGGGAATCAAACCAAGGTCTCCGAGTTCACGCCTCAGTGCCCTATCAATTGCACTACCGCTCTGCGTGTGTGCGTGCATGTACACACGCATGCACAACAACCACCGTAACGCCACTTAGTAGCCGTGATGTCACTGCGGAATCTGTGCCAGGCTAGGTGCACTCTAAGGCCATGCACGCAAAACACGTTTTTTGATCTCAAAAACTATCACCGCTGTCTTCTTGCCAGCAAGATAAAGTATGAAGTTTGTGCAGTTTCCACAAGCAAAAATAATGTTTTCATGTGGTGTCATTTGCCAGGCAATAATTATAGCTATAAGCGAGCAAGCACATGCACAGAATGCATTTCCCACAAATTATAACGGGCAGTACTGGAGTAGCGTTCGATTGAAATGTCTGCTATTGTTATGACCAAACCTCTTTATACAAACAGCAAAAACATAAAGCAAAGCTGACTTAAAAAACCGTGACCACCCATCAGCAGTGATGAAGGGCCATTGACTGATAGCTCAGTTTCGCAATGTAACCGAAAAAATATATTGCTACAACACACTTGGTAACATATACATTTTAAACTGGACCACACACACGCACACTGAAGGGTGGAAGGCATGACTACCAACAATCACCAGTTCCATTCCTACCAACATTCAGTGCTACCATTTCCACCAAAATTCACCGATACCATTCCCACCAACATTCACCGATACCATTCTTAACAACATTTCACGCCAGTTACATTTCTCCCAGCGTTCACGCCGGTTTTGAAAGCGATAAAACCTCCCTCCATCGCAGCAGAAGAGAGGAATTAGAAGCTGAGAGCAAAAGCGGAAAGAGAGAAGAAAAAAAACGGAGGAGCTCTCCGCGCCAAACAAAACGGAATTAATACGTGCAAGAGACAAGACATGTTTGACTGCCGTGGCCCATGACTGTCTGAGGTCACCTTCTCAGGGCTGTGCCCAGTAAATCCTGCCAGTGATTGAGCAGGGTCAGCCAGGCATGGTCAGGGAGGGCACTGTCACCGACTCAGTGAGCCGAGGAGAGGTGTGGGATGAGTCCGAACAATCTCAAGCCGTTCCCTGGAATCCTTATCCCCTTGTGTTCCGTGACCCCCCCCATCCCCATGGCGAGGACACATTTATGAGTTGGAGCGCGAGCGGGGAGTACAGTGTCGTGCGAGTTGTAAGTTTCGTATCAAGTATCCTTCTTTTTTAACATCACCACGTTCGTCATTAACGGGAATGTTTTTTTTTTCGTGATTACTCGTCTGCCGAGTCGACAGAGAGGGATGTTGGAATGGAGATGTATTGACTTTTTACGATAGCTGGAGATCGAACTACGTGTTGTTTTTGGGGAATGATTAAACGCACTTTTGACACATGAGTACCCAGCGTAGAGTAACACGAATCTATATATTTTTTTTAATGCATAAATTAAATTAAATTTGTATTTGACTAGGTAAGCACCTGTTTTGACTTATGATCTATGTTATAAGCTGTACGTAAAAACGCATTACATTGCTTCCGATTGTTATTACGTTACTTCCAGCCATAGGCAAAATGTAAAAATGTTATGCCATTCAAATAACAAAAAAAACACACACAACACGTATAACGTAGCATAATGTTTAAACCAGGAGGGTCGGTAGCTATTCGGGGGTGAGCTGAACTGACACGGTCTTCTTTAAAGCCGACGCATTCACCCGATGAAAACGTCTCGTCCCTCCTCTCCCCTCGCTCCCTCTCGGCCCTCCTCTAATTTGCTGAGAATGAATAAGGATATGGCACTTAAGCGTTCTGTGAGCCATGAGGCGATGGAAGTGTGCTTTTCAATGGATCCACTGTCATAACACGTACGGTATCCAGCCTGTTCAAACAATGAGACGTCATGACGGAGCAGCGAATATGGGCCATTGTGAGCAAATACTTTTAATTATCGGGGCGCGGCAGGGGAACGTAACGATGCATCGATCCGTAGGTTGAGATCGGTTCCTGAGCTCGCGAAGTGCGTATCAAAATCGCGTCTTGTTTTTTTCTTTCGTTTTGTAAATGTCGCATGTTCATTGGGATCACGTGATCCCCGCAGCCACGAGAGGCCGCCGCCATATTCACCCCGATGGTAAAATAAAAACGAGAACTGAATCTTAAATCGAATAATGCCCACACCACCTTGAAAGGTGAAAGTTAAAAAAAAGTAATAAATAAAGCGTGCAATTAAATTGAAAGGCATGTCAGCAAGCGTGCTAACGATCCGCGGGAACAATGCCCCTAATTAACGCATACCAATAACAGAATACTAATTAATGCACAAATATAGGCTTTGCACCCGCAGCTAAAAACTTGTTCAACTCGGCAGGCTGGGACTGAATGCAGCCGATTCATTTCCCTTTCAAACCGTAATCTTTTCCCTCTTTCTCTTCTACCTTTATTGTCCCCTAAACACTACTAATTCTTTACCAATTTCAACTATGCTGCCCAGCTCATTAATCACTGTCACATGACCCTGTCTTCCGAACAGCAGGAGATGCACTTCACAAAGCTGAGACCCGGCGCGAAAGAGGCTGCCCAGGGGAGGAGGGGAAAAAAAATCACAAAGCTCTTGCCGCAGTTGCAGTGGACAAGCCGCAACTTTTTATACACGGGGACAAACGTCCCTTTCTATACCTGCCACAGCACCAAATGAGAGCAGATAGAAGTTTTTTTTTTTTTAAGGGGGGGGGGGGGAAATAATCCGAAGACAGGTCTGAGAATCTGGCTGCCAGGAGTCTCGGACGTGTCGAGTCGTCGCTCCCCGTTCGTCCGTTCGTCCGTCTGAGAAATTTGAATACCGCAGCAAATAAGTCATAGTTGCTTTCTTGCACCGTGTGTGCGTTCGTGCCCCTGGCTGTGGCGAATGACGCACGCGCGGGGCTCTAAATGTGAACCGGCTTTCCACGATTTGCCAGCTCATAACCAAATGAGCCTCTTGTTTATCTCCAGCGAATCCACGATCGTCAAGTACCCTGCTGCTGCCGCTGCTGCCGCTGCTGTGGTGGTGGTGGTGACGGCGGTGGCGAACGGTAAATAAGTCCACTCGGATGAACGGATTGCACTCAGCTGAGACAGCCTGGGTGGATTCCAATTAGATTAGTACAATAATAGTTATAATCATCACCATCATCACAATGCCCTTTACTTTTAGTCTGGTAACTAGTTTGTATTTCTGGAGTGGCGGGGGGGGGGGTCCTGTGTTGATATGTTGGGCCGATTCCACGTTCATGAGCGTTACGTGCAAAAACAATCCAAAGTGCTTGTGGTGGGGTGGGAGGGGGGTAACACTCAAAACTCCATACAGATAGATTCAATAATCCATTGCTGTACTGCCATCTTGTGAGCTAGCTACCTTGCAGTCTGAGCATGACGTACCTGATATCCACAGCCAGTCTTCTGTCAAAGTACTAAACAAGGTCACCCCTTGCCTGCCTTCCGTAATCCGGCAAGTCCATGGGTCACATTCACGGGCCACATTTGATGGTAGCCCAGGTACCCCTTTGGGCGAGGTCTCCACGAGACGATGAGACGACAGCTGAGCGTGTCACTGCAGCTTCCACTCTTCCAGTTAAAGAATTATTATCATGCGCTGTTTGGATGGAAGAGGCGTTGTGCTGTTCCTGTGTTTTGTGCTCCGTGTACACACGACATAGGACGCGAGGTACCCACACTGAAGGATGTTTGCTTGACAGCTCAATGCTGTTATTTATACACACTAGCCGGTGATGGAAACCTATTCGGAGTGAAATAATAAAAGTGAAAATAACCTTTATTTAGACCTTTTTTTGTTCAAGCCTCGTGTTATGCACGACGATGCTTCTATCTTCCCGTTTGTACTTAGAGCCTGGATTCGTTGCTTAAAACGTTTGAGTACAACTGCTCTTGACCACTGTCCGACCTTATCCGACCTCATCTAGTCTGTCTTCTTTGTGTTAAAATTGTCACCTATGTTGATTGTCTATTTGATTTCCCGCTAATGTTATCATCATCAGCCATGGTCAATCCCCCGCTGGATGAAGGCCTCCCAAAGCCACTGCCACCTCCCACAATTCTACGATGTCGTATACCAGCTAACTTATAATATGAGGGGTTGATATTTTACATCGCAATTTAAAATGTTTGCCTCCTTTGCAGTCGCTTTGTAATTCTTGTACCTGCCCTTGTAACCCAGGTATCCCTTGGCAAGGGAATCGTAATCTCGATGGGATGTCACCTGGTCAAAATGAATTATCTGACTGACTGAATAATTGGATAAGAAAAATCGAGACATTGGTGATGTGGGGGTACTGATCCGAATTGTTTAACGCTATTCTCTATTCTTAATCTTTTCTTCAGTATCCTTTGTCCACTCAGAAATTAGTCCACATCAATTCGGAGAGACAGAGCAAGCTGAATCTATCATGGTTATAACACCAATTCCAACTCATAACGCGCTCGATATTTGCTTGCTTCTGAAGCGAGAGAAGAACTCAGACGTGCGAGGAACCACAGACATCAGCGGGGTGGTAAGCCATCGCCACCAACAAATGCCCAAGCTCTGTAGCCCCCTATATATCTAGGTGTTTTCAGTCAATTAATGAGTGTTTACATGTGGGAGGAAAGCATAGCAACTGGGAAAAAAAAACCTACATGTGCGAGGGGGCAACACTTGATCCCCTTACAAATGGAACAGGTGGAGTCCACATACACTTCACTTTTTCTGCTGGCAAGCCAGGGAATGGCAACTCGACCGCTCATTGGAAGGGAGTTTCGTAACATCTGTGTGCGATCCACTAACCCTCACTGCCTCCAGAGTATTGGACTACAGGAGTGCGCGCCACCCACCGTTTTATGGGGGAGAGAATGGCGAATTTATCTTTATTTTAGGAGACCATTTCTGTTTGCATCATCATTATTATAGTCGTATCTCGTTCACGGACAGATTAATCAGGCCCCTATGAATAAGTCAATCATTTCATCTCGCTTGCGCTGCAGGATTGCGTTATCAAGAGGGCAGAGTTCTATTGTTCGTGCAAAAGAAAATATACGGCGGAGGGCCCGGCTAATCTTACTTCCACAAATTCTGTCCCCACACTACTAATAAAGCCTCTGCCCCCCCCCCCCCCCTTCAATGTTCGTCTTTTTTTTCGGAGCGTGTGAGAGTGAGAAATAACACACACACACAAAACCACTCGCGCTCAGCTCCTGAAATCCTGTTTGCCTTTGGGCCCACTCCCTTGTCACCGAAACATCTATACAACAACAACAGAAAGTGCAACGGCGGTGGCCTTTTACTGTAGATGAACAATAGCGAGAAATAGTGGCTCGCAGATAAGCCCCCCACCCACTCACCCCTTGCAGACGAGGCATCAATATGGCTAATGTGCGATGACAGGGCCCCGGTGCTCATGATAGCGAGGGGATGAGGTCACCACCTCTAGTTAGGCTCCTGTAGTAGTTATCACTGCGGGGTAAACACGGGCCCTCACAGTGCCAGGCCCCGGGTAGAACTGTGGTCGCATCAGTGCCAAGCAAACACATCTCTCCGTTGCTCTCCCTCTCTCTCTCTCTCTTTTCCCCCGAGTATGTCTCTTTTTAACCCTCACTTTGACTGTTTTCGTTATTGCCTCCGCATATATCTTCGTCTCTCTCTCTGAAAACGCGTCCCTGTTTTTGCTCACTTTTTTCCCTCTCCTCTCGCGCTCTCTCTCTCTCTCTGTTTCTATCATATATATGTGAGTATGTGTCTATATTTCTTCACTTTCTCTCTCTCACACTCACTCTCTTTTCTCTCATCTCTCCATTCTTGTCTGTCCCTCACTGCCTTTAGCTATGTAGAAGTGATTTAAAATGATAAATACTGTGCAATTTCTGAAATATTTAACGTGAAGTAATTAAGTATATATATAACATTAATCACATTATACAAATATTAAAATGACTGATAGTGTAATATATGAATTATTAAGTTAAGCAATACGTTTACTGGTTGTGTGTTTTCATGCAATGATTAAATGGTTAACACAATACTACCAATTAATATTATTTTCCTACTTTACTGAAGACTATTTTGTAATTCATCATATTTTATTTACGAATATCGGAAATGAATGCAGTTTTACGTCATTGGCACATTGAGATCTACGCGTAAAATGCGCCTTACAAATGTGATTTTTTTTAAAATATTATTATTCGCTCAATTCCATTCACACGCAATATTTTCGTGGGGACACAATACACGAGCTTGAATATTCAATCATTTCCAAATGGCTGAGCCACAAATTTTGTAGGGAATTTCCTTGTGAAAGGTTGTGACCAAGGCATTCATTTACTTTTCGTTATTAACTAACTTCAACTATTTTCTTCATTGACCAGAGCAAATTGCATCCTGTCCAACTCGACACAGCCTCAATTGGCGCGAGTTCACTTTTCAACGACTCACTTCTCGGTTGCGAGAAGTCTGAAGCCCTCGTGCAGAGGCAAGATCTCCCATACGGCTTTTAACTTTGGGACTATCGGGGCAAGTGTCGATAAGAGAGCATCTATGAAGGTCTTCATGGCACAACAAAGGGATGAGTGGCCAATACCACGCCTGGCCACCTTTGTCTCCCCAGTGCTGAAGTTTTAAATACCGCACCAGGTAGCCATTTGAGGTTGAATCAGCCTAGTGGAGGGCCAGGACCGGTTCAAAGATTTGCCGCTGTCATTGGCCGTGTGCGGCGATTGAATCTGGGTTGCTGGGTTCGTAATGCAATGTGCTAATCGCTCCGCCACCACTCTCCACTACGCGACCGTACCCCCCACTACACTTGCACACACTCTTTCGCGCGCACACACACACACATGCGGTGGTAAACCCATTGCTAAACTCATGCGCGCAATAAATATTTTAACACGGGATTCTTTAACGGTCGCGCACACAGGGTTGTGGCCTAGCGGCTTGGGGCCACGCTCCTTCCCTCCTTACGGTGCATTCTGGTTTCCGCAGGCCCAACCCAAGGCCTCCACAGGGATCGGCTATCTGAAAAATATGGCGCCAGTTTCCAGGGTCTGTCTGGATGCGGGGGCTAGGCGTTTGTTTAGCACACCTCACGCGCTTGTTCCCCTTCGCAAGAATCCAAATGTGTTTTTTTTCGTCGTTAAACTTTCCATAAGGTGTAAAAGACAACATTTTTTAAGTGGGGGGGGGGGGGGGGGGGAGGGAGGATCAGCCAAGAAAAGGTAGCGCGAATGTTCAGGCAATAACTAATATAAACTGCCATACCCTTAAGAACCCAAGACATTTCTCTCTAAAAGGGCATCTAAATAACTTGGGGCACTCTCTGTCTCGGAGAGATGATGATAATTTTGAAATATGTGTTGTTTGACTTGGCTGACTGGATGCTATTGATCAGCCGGCAGAGTTTTAGATGATACTGGGTATTAGATCGCCATTATTTATGCCTTTGCGGTGACAATTCTCTTCTGGGGCCAGTCTCTGAGAGAGAGGCACAATTTATTTATGATTGTGATGCTTGTCAGAGATAAATAATAAATCAATATACGGGTGATGGGAAAAATACAGTGGCCTGAATTACAGAAAGGAAGGCTGTGATTTGTTTTAGGGTTTTTTTTTTTTTTGGTGAGGGGGAGGATGGGAAAGTGTGGGGTATGAAAGGGCGGCTTGTGTGGAGGACCGACTAACTGTGGCGAGGGCCAAAGAGAGCCACGCTTATGAGCACGCCGTGTCTCCAATCTCGCGTCCGTTAGCACACTCAGGTTCAAGTGCGGTTTGCTCTCTGCCGAAGCGCAGCGAACAATTTGTGCCTCATCTTCGGACCTCTCTCTCTCTCTCTCTGTTTTGTTGATTCCATATGAAACTTTATCGTGCTCTCTCTCTCTCTCTCTCCCGTCTATCTCTGGCTATTTAAAGAGTTAACGGTATCAGCCACATTGGCCTTACTCCGGCATAGATGCCTTTCCCCCTCTTGCATACTGCCCCCCGACCCCCCCCACCATGTGCTTGCCTGTGTTCAGCCAAGGGCGAGTGCCAGATTTGATGCCTCGCAAAATGTATCCATTTGGTGTTTGAACAACATCTTAACACCTGCTTCATTGCCATAAAGGGTGACGGCCCGATCCTCATGTATATATTTTTAATGTTTTATTTTTCTCTCAAAAGAGCGAGTTTGTTACCGAGCATGGGACGGTGCCTGTCGGATGTCGCGACGGTGTTTCCCGCACAGACGGCGGCATCAGTCGGGGCGACAGTAGCGTTCATTTCTGCTGCTGACCTACCAGGGCACTCAGTGGGTTAGCCCCGCAAGTATTTACAGGAACTGATCCATCTTTATACACCGACGAGGTCGCTGAGATCTTCGGGATCGCCTTCTTCTAAGTACTCCGAGGTCAAGGCTCTATTTCCTGGGGTGATGGGGCTTTTGCCGGTGCAGCTCACAAGCTTTGGAATGCTTTGTGCCTTTGCTAATAAGACAACTTGAATCGTTAGCTATATTTAAGTCTGTTTTGAGAACGCACCTCTTTAAACTGGCCTTCAACCCCTAGGTTCGGGCCATTTACCCTGGCTCTATTTCCTGCTTTCCATACATGGTGCATTGGGATCTACGGATGAAACGCGTCTTACAAATGTAAATTATTATTTTATCTGCAGAAGGAGTGCTGGACAAAGCACGGTGTGCAAGTTGCAGCACGCTTGTCCTCCAAATACTTGGATCGAGTTCCCCGAGCCGTACTGGATGGGTTGCAGCAATCAGGCATGTTTTGCGCCCTGTAGTTATTTAGGGTGTCAAGTGAATAGAATCAGATAGTAGTGAATAATACCAATATGAACAAATAGCCAGACAAATGTCAATCTCTCTGCAGAATTTTCTGTTGTCATTCCATCAACCTATGTGCCTTCCACACCGATGATGTCCACAGCATATTCTTTATTTAAGCAGGCACACATACACACGGGCAATCTGTGGGCCAGGTTCAAAATTCTGGGTCTCAACTAAAAAGGTGGGAGGGTGACTTGGAACAGAGGGGACCGGTGATGAACAAAGCCGTGGCATCGGTAGAAACGGACGGCAATGGAGGAACGAGATTCAGATCCCACCGTCGCTGATGAGCAGATGGACGGGACCAAAAAGAGGAGGAGAAAAGAAGAGGTGTAAAACCAGGCCAGCGTTTGCACATTTAGATTAAACACTGGTACGGAAGGCCCCCAGGCTAATAGGATGGTATAAACATGTTTAACAATCATGCGTAAAGATGAACATTTATCGGGATATTGATTTGTTCATTTATTTATATATTCACGTATTTCCCATGATCCTTTGCCATGGTAGGGTAATTTAAATTGTACTGCAATCAACACTTTTTTCGTCTTCTTATTTTACCTGATGAAGTAAAATGCTCCATTAATTTTTTTTTGGTTATACAATTTTCACATTTGTGGTAAAGGCCCGCTCATATAGGCGGGTCATTTGTAAGGGCCCAGTCATAGGCGAGCCATTATCGAACATTTCTTTACATTCCCCTCCTCTTGCTGACGGTTAAAGCGCCCAGAGTTGAAGGTGGGAGCTTCACAAAGGTTAAACACACCATTAAAACTGTTTGTTTTGATAGAAGGTTTTTTTTCTCTTCTCGGGAGAAAAGTCAAACAGCCACCTTTTCAAACCTGTTCAAACGAAAGGATGCTCCTTTGAGCACTCTGTCCCCCTCGACAAGTCCACATTCCCGCCACCCCCATCCATCCGTCCAGTGTCCCCGGCGGTTTATCAGTGATGAACAACTCGTCCTGTGCTATCTCGCTTAGTGTCACTGTAACACTAGGCAACCTTGACCAAAAACCCCATCAGAAATCGGACCGTCAAATAAAGCACGGGCGCTTGGTGGGCTCCGAGTCGCAAGCCTCGCCAACGGGCAATGAAGTAGGTGCAGAGAGAAAAAAAAATGTGCGATGTCACTGGGTTGGGATCGAACCCGCGTCCTCCTGCGTGACAGGCGAGGTCGTTGACATCTCGCCACCGCGGGGGCTGCCACTCGTGTCACCGCTCTCGATCGTCGGCCATCATTCCTCGCAGCCATGACGCGTCCTGCCGTCGCCACTTGCCCTTCTTCATTGCTCGAATTGACGGCCTCAACCTGCGAACGTTCCCTCGTCCGCGCGTTCCTCTTCCCGTCTCCGAGTTCTGTAACTTTCTAACCCCCCCCCCCAACCCCGCACCGCCCAGCCCCGCCACCTCCCTCACCGGATTTCTGTGAAAAAGAACTTTACAGCTCATCGGATTCCTCCAGGACGAACAAAAGATTCTGATTCCGAGTGTGACTGCACAGAGGCGCGCGTCTCCCCGTGCTTACAGCGCAGCCTGCCCCCCCCCCCCCCCCCCACTTCTGCTGGCGCTCAAAAAATAAATGTTGCGTTGTTGCCTGACTTCGTTCCTATACATGTGGCCGGTTTTGACGTGCGAAGTTGCGAGACGCGTAGCGTTTACACGTGTCGCGCGGGAGCAGAGGTAGCGTGCGAAGTCGCGAGGGGGGGGAGGAGGGAGGAGCATTAATCAATGTTGTTTGTACTTGTCTGCAACTCTGCCGGGTTGAAAGTGCAGTCGACTTTTATCAATGGGAACGGATTAATGGGGCGTTTGAACAAGGTTCGGCAAAAGTGGGTGGGTGAGGGTCAAAGTGACACGCGGTTGTGTCATCAAGGTGCGTAATGAGTCACGTTAATTGAGGAGCAAGACGAAACGCCGCGTGCGGCGGTTGCTTCATTAGGCCTAGTCTCACAAAACCCCGTTTCTGGAATGTCCCCGCTACACTGGGATGATTGGCCAATGTCACTAACGTAGTAGTCTTTGGCTTCGTGTGGGAGGCAACCGGAGTGTCCCACTCCGCAAACGATGGGTCAACGCTTTAACCACACACCCTGCACAGCGGAGAGAATCAGGAATCCACAGCCGCGCTGGCAACTCCAGGCCGCGCTGCGTCTCTCGCAGCGCGGCATTGGCCAGATGCAGGGGACAAAACCGACGGAAATGCGTCTGATCCGGCGTGCCTCTTATTTCTGAGCTAAAGTACACAGACGCGAGCAAGGCTAGGCGACCCAAGGCAAACAAATAAACAAACACCGCTTGCCAACCTTGACTGTTAAGCGTGGTTTTTAGTTTTTTTTTTACCGACACGGAGACAGGAGGTGGCCGCCGTGACAAGCGAGACTTTTTATATCATCCCTACCGCACTGGCAGCGCTCACAAAGGTGCAGTGTGTGTTTGCAGAGTGAGACACATCCAATCCTGTTAGCCATGTTTGCTGAGAGACCCCCGCCCGCCAGAAGTTCTCTGCCGCTCTCGCTCTCTCCACCTGCAGCGCCTGGGCCCTCAAAAATAAATACCCAAACCGCTCATCGCTCGAACGGGTTCTTTTCTCAACTGCATCCCAATAGCTACCGCTAGCGACGGATTAAGGCATTGTAGACGGAGAGAGCTCGCATAGAATGGCAGAGGGAATTTTTTGTATCGACTTTTGGCGACATTTTTGTTGTTATTTTGAGTCTTTGTTCCAGTTCGTGCTCTCGGCGTTGTGTTGTGAAATGAGGAATCCCTTTGGAGCTCTCGCGCAGCGGAGCAAGTAACGGTTAATTGTGATTTCAGAGCACCGCGCATTCCGAGGTGCGATGGGTGAACTTTTCACCCGTCGCGGCTCCTGTGACCCGACTGCTCTCGCCCGGATCACCGCGCCGCGGTTCCCCTTCATTGTCACCCTGAAAGCGAATGGGAGGGGAAGAGAGGTCCCCCATTTGTATTCATCGAGGCTTCTTGGACACAGTGTTCCCCCGGCACAAAGGCCAACACAGGAGTTTCATGTTCCGCGAGCCCCTGGTGCAACTTAAATAACGTCATCGTCGTCTTCATCATCATCATCGTCACCATCAGCCTAGGTCAGTCATCCACTGCTGGATGAAGGCCTCCCTCCCCAAAGGCTGCCGGCCATCTCTCACGGCTCTTGCGTTGTGACGTTCCACGTAAAGCTTGCCACGCGAGCTGATTTCATCACTCCATTTCCATGGTGGAAGCCCTCTCAGGCACAGTCCACTCCTCGGCTGTCACTCTGAAGCTATTACTAAATATCCATTGACTGAAAACAACTTAATATACCGAGGACTGCAGATCTTGGGCAATTGTTGCCTTTCAACTTGTCTGTGGTTCCTCAGCGATTGTGAAATGTTATTTACATGAACAATGCTATAAAATACGAATCATTCTTATACTAACATAATCATATTCAGCTATTTGTCAATCCAGTGCTGATGCATGGCTTCCTCACACCATGTCAGCAATGGGGGTTTGCTGACCATATTTCACCATGCTGGTAAGCAGCGGGCCGGTAAGGAGGGCACGAGACCAGCACATGTAACACTTGCGAATGGTCTTAGACGTGGCCCGGTGTCGAACTCGGGAAGCTGGATTCACAACGCATTACACAAACACCCTGCATGTCTGCAACTTAAATACCAGTGGTGAGATGTCAAGTACCTCGCCTGGTATGAAGGAGGTCGTGGGTTCCATCCCGACCCTTACGCCTGCTGTATAATTTGGATTTTTCTCCGCATCCTCCAGTTTTTCCCTCCCACATTTAGAAACACGCATCTAGAGTATTTGATTGCTATAAATGTCCACGCGGTAAGCCACTGCGTTGAGCTATCATTTGTAGCCAGGTAACTTCTGAAAAAGCCCTATACAACTCAGTGAGGGCCTTACCTGTTAAAATAAAAAAAAACAGTTAAAATAGTTGAACCGTGTACAGATGAATTTCGCGCGAGTCCAATCTCATGAGCGCCCGGCGCTCACAACCTCGCAACGACTCCCATGGCGAGCAGACCGGCGTTACTGTGCAAAGGGATTGCCAATTCCCAAAAAAAAGTTTTCCCGCCTCACGATAAACATCAGCACCGGCGCGGCGCCGTTTTTGAGAAGTGACGACGCTCCAAACGTTTTGTGCGCTGAGCCACCTCATTCAGTCGTGCACGTCATGAGAGCCCTAAATGCCAGCCACGAGCAGTTAAACTTACACGGTAGGGGGTGGGGGGCATTTCTTGCTCATGTATTTACCCAAAACTGTAATAAAGCCACCCAAAACATTACATTCCATCATTCATATTAATATATTCAGTCCCAACATCATTTTTATATATATGTGTGTATGTAAAACCGCGTATGGTTGTGCATACTCTGGGTGTGTAAAAAAAAGTACTTGTATTTTTTTTGTAGCTATAAGTAGAGTAATTTATAGTTTTAGACTAACCGTTTGGCTCCTCTGCAGGGGCATGCAGACCAGCAGATAAGGCTTGGCCTCTTCTACTAAGAACAGATCATTATCCTGACACAGCATTACTAATCCCTAATTACAGATACTTACTCAGCTTAAGCATTAGGACAAATCCTTAGCCTTGTACCATGTAATGGTAAGATCCTGGGTGGTTGAGAGTGACCGACTGTAATATTGAAAAGTTTTTCTATAAAGACAAATCTTGTGTTCTAATAGCCTGCGGCTTTAACATTTCACAATCGGGGAGGTGGGGTGGTGGTGGTGGGGGGGCGGAAATTAATACAAAGGCCGTGCGCAGGGATAAACCATTTCTAACTAAACCAGATTTTCAGTCACTACAGTTAGTGGCATCGTGGCATAATTGGGCAGTTGCTTGTAATGGCCTTTTCCGATTGTAACTGAGTGTAATTGCCAAGCTTAAGCAACCAGTAGATTATCCGAGCCGGCTTTTATGAGATGGAGGTTACCCCGTTCGCGTGACAATTTTGCAACGCTGGTTACCTACCAGGGAATCACTCCAGTGGTTGTCAGTGACCGCGTACATTCCACTTATCTGATGGGTTTAGTGCGCGTATCCTTCCATCGATACATTTTGCATGCAAATTAATTATTTGTTGGCAGAATGGCCATTAAGTATCTCATTCTTAATAAATATAATGGATCGATTGGAATCATTCCGCCATTTTCCAATTCGAGGAAATGTCGGGATTCGGAGTCACTTGTCGTTACAAGAATGCGCCTATTTTTCCTGAGTTTTTACTGCCTCATTTCTCCTGTTTCATTTTGGTTTTTTGCCCTTTAGCCCGAAGGAAAATAACTGCATCACATATCATGAATCGAAGATAATGGATTTCTCACACCCACAATTTGAAGTGTCGTAAGCTAAACCACTTATTTTAATCGAGATATGGATTAATCACGTTATGACTGTTTATAAACAATAATTAGATAACCAGATTTTACGTGGTACATTGAGAGTTTTAGTTAAGTTCCGTTTTTTGTATTTCGCCTATTATTGTTCGTTATACAATTGCAACACACACCACTTGTGTGCACGTATCACAGGTGAGGAAGACGAGTGGAACGCAATGCATAAACAATGGAGAGCATAAATTAGCAGTTTTGGCAACAACTATGGAGTTGTAGTTCACAAAGTAGGACCATGTTTAAAGAAGACAAAGTTTCTATAACCAGGGGGGGAAAAAATACTTAAAACGGCATTTAAAAAAACATCGAATTTCTAGAAAACCTATATGGCAATGAACTTGCCAAATAATAGCATAAAACAGAATAACATTTTAAATTATTTCCATCTTGTTCGCCAACAGAGAGATAAGAAACGCCACGTTTGTTGTCGAGTATGAACATCTTGCTTGTATTTTGACAAGGTGTGACGTTTTACTTTCACAATTATGGCTGCGGATCAACAACAGGGGATGTTTCACCCCTATTTGATGTCACAGGGATCTTTAGAATCCAATTTGGTATCCAGGAGGTCGTGGGTTCGATCCTGACCCTCACGCCTGCAGTATATTTGGAGATTGCATGTTCTCCACGTGGTCGCATGGATTTTTCTCCGTGTTTTTTCTCTCCACTTTTAGAATCAACATCACACCTTCAGAGTATTTGGCTGCTATGCATTTCCAAGTGATAAGCCACTTCGTTGAGCTATCATTTGTGACCAGGTCGCTTCTGAAAAAGTGCTAGATAGCTCAGCGGGCCTTAACCTGGTAAAAGAAAAATAGTTAGAATTTTCAGTTTTTCGCTTTAACACTGCTGACCGCCAGGCTAACCAGTCCCACGTGACAAACCTTCAGAAGGCAAGAGGAAGCCACTGACAAATGTGACGATTCGCAGCTTTCAACTTCTTGCAATGAATTATACGAGAAATACATAACGGTTTCCATTGTTTATTGAATAATAGTTGAAACACAGTTTGCATAGCAGTTTAAACTGGCTCGATAGAACTTTACTTGACAGTATGTATCGTATGACTTGTATCATACGAGTCTAACATCTCGAAACCTCCATGCCTCTGCCATGGCGTTGGCGACAACACATCCGATCGAGATTTGAGCGTCCCATGTCTTTTTGCGTCAACTTCTCGGCTGCGATTGTGTCGAATGCTGTTGATGTTCGCCGTGAAAGACCACCCTCAAACTTATTCGGTTTAGGAAGCTCGAGGAATGTTTTGGCCCAAATGTCACCGTGTAGCTCAAAGTGATTGTCAAATTATGATGCACTAATAATGGACGATTTAAATTTCGATTTAAAGCTTTCGTGACTGCACGGATTCATCTTCTTTGGTTCTTTCGGTAAAGTCACGTAGAATGAGAATAAAATAATAAATTGATAAAATAAAATAACACGATGATATTCTCACGACGTTTCGGCCACAACACAAGCGGCCTTCATCAGGTGAAGGGACGAGACTGTCTGGTTGGACGATAGAACTTTACATGCAACTCCAGCGCTGTCCTACCAGACAGTCTCGTCCCTTCACCTGATGAAGGCCGCTTGTGTTGTGGCCGAAACGTCGTGAGAATATTATTGTGTTATTTTATTTTATCAATTTATTATTTTATTCTCATTCTACGCGACTTTACCGAAAGAACCAAAGAAAATGGACGATTTCTTCATGGAAAACCCTCCAAAACGATACAATAAAAACGAAATCAAGTCTTCATAACAAAACAAAAATCTCACGCGAACTGTATCGCTGGAATAAAATGCAAGCTTTCGCCAAACATCCCATGCCACACACCGCGGCTTGAACTCCATGGCTGAGGGCCTTCGCCTTGCAACATATCCATTTGCTCAGAGAAGTAGCGATGGCCTCCATGCCCCCGCTAATCCTGAAAGCTCAGGCAGGTCAGAGGTGGGGTGAGGGTGAGAGCTCTCCAGATAGGGTCACGCGAGGAGGTGAAAGTGAATAGTGGCTTTAGAGAGGTGTTTAGGACCTCGCAAACATTACGCATCAGTAACATTCCTGGGCTTGAACGCTCAATCCAACTACCTAAGCTCCAGGACTCCGTTGTTTTGCGCGTCCCATTGTTGTCTGGGTGGCTTTGTAAGACTTGGTGAGTTGTGTGGTCGGATTTGAGAGTCACAGTAATACACGGTGAAGCGGATTTAGTTTTTGTGTAATGGATCTGTGTGTGTGTGCGTGCGCGTGCGCCTTGTACGTTTCTTTCTGTAACATGCTCTTTAATTTCCGATTTGTTTTGAGTTCATATTTATTAGTTTGCTCATTTTGTGAATGTGTGCGATGGTTCCATGAGCTCAAAGAATGCGACTAAACATTCGCGACTCTGCCCCCCCCCCCCCAAGTTAATGTTACACGTTAATATGCGCTCCCACGATTGCCGTTATTAACAAGAAACACCATCCTCGTATCATCGGCTGAAAAATAAATGCATTATGTTAACATATCCGTTTTTGACCTTTAGTTTTTTTCCACGAGCTAAGAGGCAGAATGAAATTAACTATTAAACTGTTACAGATTATGATGGGGGGGGGGGACCCCAGGAATGTTTTTTGTTGTTCCATAGTTGAGGACAGACAGACAAAGACGCTCTCAATATTTTGACCCCACCAGTCTCCTTCAGGAAAGGTTATGTATTTATGTTGAACTTCTTTCGTTCCATACGCAGCCAACCGTGCCAATCGGAGGTGCAGGGGAAGGACAAAAAAACTATACGCAAAAAGCAGTTCTAAAGAAATGAGTTTGTCAATCTAGATGTTTTAAAAGTGCACAGCTCCAGTGGCTTCCTAATATCGAAAGGAAGAGCGTTCCAGACGGCCGCAGAAGGGCATCTGAAAGCGCAACAATGCAATGATCGAACTATGTTTTACGGCCAGCAGCCAAAAGCCGCTGGGAGGATGACCGGAGTTCGCATGATGCATTTAACCTTCCTGTTTAAGATAAATGTTATTTAGATACATCTATTTTTGCATTTGTTCCTTCAACTCCTTCACGTTACCACAACAACAACCCTTTTATTTATCAATTCTCCCCATTTTTTTCTCTCTCTTTCTCTCTCTCTCTCCTTTCTCTCCCCTCCGACACTGCACAGCGCATGCTTCATTGTGCGGCAAAAAAGTAATTTGGGGCTTTAAAAAGCAAAATCCAATCGCAGGGAATTGAAAATTTGATTTCTGAAAGAATGCACAGCAAGAAAGGAGTGGGGGGGGGGGGCGCACTGCGATAATCCCTTCATTAGCACCGCCGCAGTGAGTGGTGGGTGCTCGCCAATGACACAAAGAAGACACGAGACTTATCGTCCCGGCTTGGCAACCTAGGGTCAGAGACACCGATGGAACTGGTCACTCAGGGGGCAGCCGGGGGCAAACAAGAGATCGGCTCGCTGTCCCGTGAGCACATTTTCACCGCCCCAAGTGGTGCTGGTAATGCCGGCGCCCTGTGTCAAGAGGCTAATGTAACATCTATCCCTGTGGAGAGTGGCCCGCAACATACCTGCTTATTCAATCTCATCCCATTATGGTCACAAGTCCCTCGACGATTATGCAATAAAATAGGGCTGGAGAGATCTTGCCTTTTTAACCTTCTCGCCCCCCCCCCCCCGCACTCTTCAAGTCCTCTCAAGCTTACAATGCAGTCAAGTTATTTATTCTCATTTTTTCATAATTGCGGTTAAAGTGGGGGCCAGTGGTAGGGAGCGTCACAGCGTGCATGGCCGATGATTTGGATTCAATTCTCGGACTCTCCAAAAACAGACTCTGATACACGAACGAATTCTAAATATGGAAAACGAAAAATGTAAACTATAATAATAATCATGTATTGCTCTTTCTTATTCTACTGATAGATGAAGGCCTCAATATGCCCTGTCAGTCGCGGGGGTTGTTTGAACATACTTCACCACACTGGTCAACGCGGATTGGGAAAGGCAGGGAAGGGCCCAGTACTGCTCCATGTCAGCCATGGCTGAAAATTAAAACTCAGGTCACCACGTACATAGCACGGAGGGAGGCCCATAAACCGGTTCGGATACAAATCGCTAAAGATGTTAGCCATGAATTTTGATTTAAAGCTTTCGTGACTGCAGTAATTCATATTCTTAGCTCTTTCGGTAAAGTCACGTTGAAGGGAAACAATAAAATAATAAAATATATAAAACAATAAATATTTTATTGTTTCCCTTCAACGTGACTTTACCGAAAGAGCTAAGAATATGTTAGCCATGGCCCGAAATCACACTCAGATCGGCGGGTGAATAGCTGCAGGGTGGTTACAACCGCTGAACACCACTTCTCCATGAAACCCGCGTTCATCGCAACGAGCACGCACGATGCATTTCCTCTTCCTGCAACAACGCGACGATCTCAGAATGGGGTAGGTTTTTTTGAAGAGGGAATGGCCAAGACACAAAAAAAAACCAGAGAGAGAGAGAGAACGAGAGCCGGGGAACCACTCCCGCCGTGAGATAAAATGCGACAAGACGACACCGGGTATCTATCTGCCCGAGTCGTGACCCCGGGGACCCTCCGCTAGGCGAGTACGTGACTCGTGGGGCGCGGCAGACGGCGACAGCGGGCCAAAGGCCTGGGAAGAACGTGAAGTGGCTTTCCTGTTATGTCTGACAAAAGCCGGGGTGGGGGGTGGGGGGTGGTTGATGCACGCATTCAGAGCCCTCTTTATGATAGCGCAATCTCCGTGCACGGGGGTGCCGCCACGACAGCGCCGCACTGGAGGCGAGGAGATATGTTAATGAGCGGAATATGTTAATGGTTAAGGAATATGTTAATGGGACAGGAATCGAGGGCGTCTCAATTATGAACTCGGGCGAGCTGCCACTCTCGTCGTGACCGTTCCGATGGGGCTGCGCGCTCCGTTTGTGGCGTCGCGCGAGCGCCGCGGGATGACGATCGTCGGTGATCAGCCGCTGGTGGCTTCGTGACATTTTCGGGTGGCTGTTTTGTTGCCGTCAATGTTGTTATTGTAAGTTGTTGTTGGCGCACTCGTGCTGTTCGTTTGCTCCCCACACCCCAAACCCAACCCCCCCCCCCCCGAACCCCCGAAGCCCGTCATTTAATTTTCGTTTCGAAAGGAAACAATGCGAACTGGCACCTTGGGCAAGCGTCGCAAGAAAACAATTTTACACTGCCCGGGGTTGAACACAAAAAAAAGTGACGTCCCGATGGCGCGTCCGCCAGGGCACATCCCATCGCAGTTAAACAAATTACAGAAACGTCGGGGCAAACATTAAATTAACAAAAAAACGAAGCGGAACCTCCTCCCCCCCTAAAAAAAAAAATTGCCCGCTTTGTTCCTGCTCAGGCTATGGGGGTGTAAGTGACAAATGGGATGTCAACTATAGACATGAGAAATCTTTCTCTTTATTTTAAACGCACGAGCGCCCCCACCCTCGCCCTCCCGCCCCCCACTCTCGCCGCCCCCCCCCTCTACCCAACAAAGGTGAAGAGTTCAAGTGTGGCTGCAACCCGTTTGATCCGAGGCCGGCAGCAGGCGATAAAGACAGGAAGGGGTCGAGACGCTCGGTCTCTTTGCAGATAAGGAGTGGGGGGGGGGGGGGCAGGCAGACGGTGCAGGGGGGCGGTGTGTGGTGGGGGGGGGGGACGGTCTGTGGGAGAGGCTCTGGCCTCTCCCACAGACCGTCCCCGCCAAATCGCACCGCGTATCTGCGGCGCGGCAGAAATTTGCGGCGCTGGCCGGCCGCGAGTGGCACGGCGGCGAAAAAGCTGCGTAGCGACAAACGCAAGTCTGGAGCTGTCAGCAGCAACGCCGGAACTCGGTTAAGTGGATGGTTAGAGAGAAAACAATAGCGTCAGTTAAAAATGAAATGCCCCCCCGCCTCCTACCCCCACTGTCATGTGAAGAGATAAGCCACCGCCCCTCACATGCTACCCTCGACTCCGCACGGCCGCGGTGGCGAGATGTTAACTATCTCGCTCGGTATACAGGAGGTCGTGGATTCGATCCTGACCCTGACGCCTGTAACTTTTGGGATTTTGCGCGTGTCTGTCTCCCCGTGGTCGCGTTAATTTTTCTCCGGGTCCTCCGGTTTTTCCCTCCACATTTAGAATCAACATCGCGCGTTTAGAGTTTGTTTTTGCTGCTATAAATGCCCACACCATAAGCCACTTCGTTGAGCGATCATTTGTGGCCGGTCGTTTTCTAAAAGCGAGCTACATAATTCAGTGGGCATTACCCTGGTAGAATAAAACAAAAGATGGTTCATGGTTTTTAGTTTAAGCAAACACTGAGCCATTTTGTTTTTGATCGAATACAACTGACGAATGGCAGCGAACTTACGCCGTTTTTCACAACTTCAGTTAAAGCGAGTGCAGGTTGAACCAATTAACAACGATGCTAGTGTGTCCCTCCCCCCCCACACCCCCGCGCAAAAAAAGTCGACGATTGCTGCGATAGTAATATTCAAATGCACGGGTATGTAACTTAAACAGATGCAAAGTAATTATCTGTGCATATATATAAATATCGCCGTGTGCTTGTTCCTTGATCGCTAACTCTTGATTATTCCCATGGAGGTCCATGTACTCCGTTTTTGTGTCCTAAACATGTCCAAAACAAGGCAGGCTGTGGCATATCAGGCGGGGGGCAGAGAGGGTTTGAAAAAATAAATATATATGAGAGTGTGGCGGAAAAGGTCTTGGTCAAGCTGCATATCTGTTTCTGTTCACCTGCTCCAAGCAAAAAAAAAAATGTATGTACCCATACTCCACGGAATACAGGCCACAAGGGCCATGCGGTCAGCCGCTGAGATAGAGCAGGCTGATACGGTGACAGCTTTAATTCTTTTCACACAGGTATAATGTACAGTTTTACGTTCCAAACCGAAAGCTTTGGCACATGGTGTAATCACGAGTACATATGAGGCTGCAGTGACCTAATACGTGTCATCAGACTCATAAGTGATGTGTGCTTTTTGCCTAACCGTACATCGTGATGAATGGAATTCACACGGATTTCAGAAGATGTTGTTTTGCCACGGGCATCTGAATGTAGTCACCGGGAAGGCACACGCATAACATAACTTTCCATACGAACAAGGCCCTTGCCAATATTCTGACCCAGAGCAATGTCAGTGCCAGCATTATTTTCGTCTCTGCGAAAACCTAGCTCATGCATTTCAAATAAATTAGAAGCTGTCACTGCGATTGTGTATCCACATGCAAATAAAACATGTTTCAGTCTGTCGGCCTACTGGCTTTCCAAACCAAATAAAACGCTGGACCGGTTTAGACCTTCTGTAGGGCTCATCAGCAGTGGCAGGCTTATTAGACAAGTGCCACTGGGTTTGAAGATGTTATTGGCAAGAGCGTTCCATCTAAACGACGGGGGGCCCCGTTCTATGCAAGTTAAGTAAGCATTATGAGCAAAGAGACCTCCTAACGGTCACCCATTTGTGAATAGCTGAACACGACGACAATCCGTCCACAGTCACCTGCGATGCACGATGGGTGTCTAACAAAACTGGACGGCATATGTTCCTGTCAAGCAGTGCATGGACCGCGTGAAGCCTGTTAGCTCGATAAATAGTTCACAAAATTGTCACGATTCCTATGATCGTCGTCGTCGTCATCATCACCGTAACCACAAATCATCATATATGTCCAATGTATAATATTTCGACGAGGTTTTTGTCAGTCACGACAGTGACACTTTTATTGATGTTTGTGCCTTTTTATGTCCACGATTCCCTTTCTTGAGCATTGGAAACTGCCACTCACACATGCACCAAAAGCATTAGCGCAAATGTACAGTGCATGTAAACGTAACAGCAATTAATAATTTATATCCCGATTTAAAGCTTTCGTGACTGCAATGATTCATCTTCTTTGGTTCTTTCGGTAAAGTCACGTAGAATGAGAATAAAATAATAAATTGATAAAATAAAATATAAAAGAATATTATTGTGTTATTTTATTTTATCAATTTATTATTTTATTCTCATTCTACGTAACTTTACCGAAAGAACCAAAGAAGAATTTATATCCCTTTGTCAAACACTGTTGGACAAAGGTCTTCCAACACCATACGGTCGTGGGTGGGGGGGGTGTTTGACCATACTTCACCACACTAGTCAGTGTAGCTTTTGGTGATGGGAGTTTTGCTCAGAACCGGTTCAAGGCAAAGGCCTTCTAAGCTATGTAGCTGTTTTTCAGAAGCGACATGGCCACAAATGATAGCTCAACGAAGTGGCTTATCACGTGGACATTTATAGCAGCCAAAATACTCTTTAACGCGTGATGTTGATTATAAATGTGGAGGGAAAAACCGGAGCACTTGGAGAAAAATCCACGCGACCACGGGGAGAGACAAGCAAACTCCAAATATACAGCAGGCGTAAGGGTTGGGATCGAACCCACGGCCTCCTGCATACCAGGCGAGGTAGTTAACATTTCGCCACCGTGACGACCAATTCTAAATGTGAGTGTGGTGTGCGCTAACCATCGTCGCTGTCTAACGTTGCATCAGCAGTGGGCAAGCTCTGTTGCTAAGGAGCAGTTAATATGCCGTTCAAGAGCTGGCCTCGTTTTATGAACGTACACACACACACACACAGAGACATGCTCAATACTTTAAATTAGCTAAACAAGCGCACACTTAACGTCGAAGAGTGTTCGGCAAGACCGTACGTGGGTACGTTCGAACGTTCTTGTTGTGCACGTGAAACAAATAAAGCAAGCACGTGGGAGAAAGCAAAAAATATATATAATTTAAATGGCCTCGGCAGCTCCTGACAAACGGGTCAGTGGGAACAGATCATCCTACTTGAATATTTCTCTGGGGAGGGGGACAGCGCAGAGGCCCATCCATCAGGAACACCCATCACACGCTTTGATAGTTTAACAAGTGCAGGGGGAGACGCCTGCAGAAATGCACACAATGCTATGCCCCTGATATCTCAAAGGGTAAACAGGCGACACGACCAAGAACGTAAAGTTCGCACAGTACGTAACCCTCCCACCACCACCCCCCCCCCCCCCCAAAGAGAAAGAAGTCCTCTCTTTTATTCTGTGTCTCTGTCGTCTCATTCACTGGGAGTAAATGTAAACATGCAGCTTCGCATTTGCCGGCTCATTCCACTGCCGGCAGAAGGGACCTCCACCAGGACAGGGCTCTAAGAAAACCGCTCTCTCGGTGGCAATTTGGTCACCTCTTCGGAATCAGAATCTTCATTCATGCTGGAGGAATCCGATGAGCTATGAAGCTCTTTTTCACAGATGTCCGGTTTTTCGCCCTTAGGGTCAGAAAGTTACAACAGCCCTTCCGATTAGCACGGTTGGCTACGTACGGTGCGAAAGAAGTTTAACACGCACATGCATACATGCTACGTCAGACACTATAAAAACACGATAGGAGTGCAAAGTATAGGAAAGGTAAGCAAATACCTTTTTTGCTTCCAGGTAAATCCCACCGAGCTATTAGCTTCTTTTTCAGAAGCAACCTGGCCACAAATGATAGCTTCAACGAAGTGGCTTATCACGTGGAAATGTATAGGTGAGAGGAGGAAATGACCACACTTTTTCCCACCTAGCGAGACCTGTCGACCCACTGCTCTGCTGGTAGCCACGCACAGTATACTGCTGGGTGGACAGAGGGGCAAGGCGTTGCGATGGATCTCAAGAAAACTTTGCTAATTTCGTTTGAATAAATTCAGCGCCGGGAGATACGGTCAAACCCCTGGATCGCAAGTCTCGTGCGCTAACCCTCCGTGGCGCCGTGGCAGCATGCATCGCGAATATTTTACTTACAGGTGAACGTACGAAATTGACTGACGGTAAGTTAGGCAAACTATTAAAGCACGCTGAGCAAACATCGTGCAAACTGACCTGAGAAATAAGCAACATTCTAGGCCAGAGATTAAGAACTCTTTTTTCTATATACTGTATACACACACACACACACGAGAGTCTTCAATTATTCACTACACCGTTAATAGTACCTAACATTTGGACATTTAACGGCCAGTGTGAATGAACGCTTGTTTTCTCAGTGGCTTGCCAAAGGATGCTGTGTGCTTTAGCGGTCACTTCATGAGCACAGATGAACATCAAAAGGCAAACCTCTCTGAGCCCTGCGCCGGTGGCGTTTGCTGGCAGTTCCCACCAGTGCTTTGCATGTCAGGAGTTGGTGGATCATGTAAGAGATCTGAGAAACCGTCCAAGCCCAGTGCGATTGCAAACGAGGTGAAAAGGAGACGGCAGTACAGCAATTAGGATTGAATCCATCTGTGCGGAGCAATGAGCGGTAATTTATTCACATGCGCACGTTCTCGAGTGATTTCGAGATAATACTACCCACTGAAATTAATTCCCGAATCCATCTGTGCGGAGCTTTGTGTTTTACCCACCCCGCCACCCCCCATTTATCTGTTTTTTTTTTACAGGTACTCCAATGTCTACTACCCACATACCAAACGCGACTTGGTTAGAATCAGACTTTTTATTTAGCCTGGAGGAATATGATGAGCTCTTTTTCACAGTCGTGCAGTGAAACATCGGTCAAACGTTGCAACGTAGCACAGCGATCCTGAAAAAGAAAAGAGAGTCGTGAGACTCAGCGAGGCTTTCCTCCTGGATTAAACTTAAGGGCATTTTTATTATTATCATTACGAATGCGACTATCTGCCTCGGTCCCGTACTTGTGAGTTCCTTTTGAAACACAGTCCGTTCCGCTGAGCCGTCAAGAGGTCGTTGTAGCAAAAAAAACTATTCCTCTCCGGCCTCGTTCGCCGCGACTCACGTTCACTCCCTTCAGCGGAGCTCTTGAAAACTCCTTCCATGTTTAGGAATACGCAGCCCGAGGCTTAAGTCGGCGGGGGGTTTTTTTGTGTGTGTGTCTACACAAACATATTTTGAATGATTTCATTGATAAACTCTTGATAAACTCGAGCATGTGACTACCTTAGGAATGTGTCTGTTGTTGACAAATGCCACGTAACCTGCCAAGATGCATTGCGAAGTACACTTCATTGCCTCGCTATACGTTACATTGTATCGCACGTGATGGGGTAACATGTTACGACGTGTTATTTAGTTACGTTTTTTTATTACGTCTTCTGCGCGAGCAATGACAGCGCACACGGGCGCTGTTATTCGTGGCCGCTGCGAACATCGGTGTTGATTGACATCTGATCCGGTCCTGGGCCCTGCTCTCTTTCACCGACCACCAATGACCGACAGAGCATGGGGAGGCCTTCATCCAGCAGTGGATCGACAAAGGGCCCTAAAAGATTCCGTTCTTATTATTCAACATTGCATAACGAAAATAAGCGGCGAATGTAACATTGATTATATGATAACTAAACAATTTAATCCATTATCAATCTATTTTCTGGATAAAGGCCTCCCAAGCCAAAGTTAGTCACGTTGACTGTTTGACCGTAGATTCCTAAAATGTGGAACCTTCATTCTTCAACTGTACCGTAGCGGCCACTGCATTACAAACACCCGAGCGACCAACACTGAACTGGAAGATACAGACGCGTTATAAGCAGAACTGTAAATTGCCGTGTCCATTCTAACCGTGGCTCCGTGGCCCCTACTTAGGAAATTATTGCAAAACAAATAAAACTTAGGAAATGTCGATAAGTTCAATTTATTTTTTTGTGGGGTGGTGGGGGGGGGGTTCAATTTAATTTTAGAAAACGACCACGATTATTTTTCTTCAAGGTCGGCGGGAATCTTCATTACGGATTACGTCTAATGGATTTGTCTTGTATGATGCCAGTAAGAGACAGCATCTCCTGATTTAAACGCACGCACACACAAACACACAGGCATGCACGCACAAGACAAAGATCCCCCGTGTAACCTTAACAGACTGGAGGAGCAAAGTGCTGTTAGCGAGCACCTATGAAAGCCAGCACGGCGCACGAGGGTTGGGTGGTCAGCACCGCGCCCGGCCGCCTTTGTCTCCCCAGTGGTGATGTTTACACGCCGCACAAGGTCACTCATTTGAGGCTGAGTCGACCTAGGGGAGACCTAGGACCGGTTCAAATGATCGTTACTGGGTGTTGGCCACGAGTAGGAATGGAACTCGTGTTTCCGGGTTCGTAGCGCGACGCGCCAACCGATACGCTACCGCTCCCCGCGCACACACACATACACACACGTACGCACACCTCTGATAAAGTGTTCCTTGAGAGAGAGAGAAAAAAAAATTGTGAACAAGAGAAACAAAATCAGGCCGGCAAAGGTTAGGTTTCAATCGGCAGTGGTATATAAACTATTCTCTATTTATCAGCGGCACCGTGCCGCAATGTGATGTTGACTGAATGTTTTATACAACACAGGTGGCCCACACTTTACACCACCGCCCTGCAATTTGCTGGCCCATGTCTCCGCAGCTATCTGATGATTTATAGAGGCCCGATAAAAGTTGACACCCTGGTTTAGGAGCTAAAGGCAAACACTAATGAAGGAATCAGCCTGCTTTCTCTCCAGAAAAATAAAAGCGATGCATGCCGTGGTCGAGCGAGCGAGTGAGCGAGAGAGCGCGTGCGCGTGCGTGTGTGTGTGTGCGCGCGCGCCGCGCTTGGCTGGCGTGCGATCGCTGGGTACGGGGCTCGGTAACACGACGGGCAAATGCTCTACACCACGAGGTTAAGCTAGGTGAAGTTATCGTGCTCCGCGAGCGTGCGCAAACGTTATCAAAGTAAAACAGAGGCCCCGTTGTGGTGAAAACCAAGTAACCCAATTCTATCTTGTATATCTATACAGGAAACTAAGCAGCGGGGTGAATTGGTGGCCTTTTTCCAGACATCGACTAACTGGGGAATGCCAATGTTACCAAAGATCTCTTGACGAGATACCGAATTCGAAAACTGTATGTGTGCGTTTAAAATAAATAAATGCAACCCTAGAGCGTGGCGATATAGGCACGTTGGGGGGGGGGGGGGGGGGGTTCGCGTCCTGAGAGAAGGTGAAAACTTTTGTCTGCTGCTTTGCGTTTGGTGGTGGTGGTGGGGTCGGGGGGGGGGGTGACATGTATTTCCGTGGGTCATTCGCGCGTCACGTTGACCTGAAAGCATGCGCGACGTTGCGCACTTTCAGGAAAAGCGCCCGTGGAAAAAATAGCGTGCGGACACGATCCCAACCATAACGCTGTGAGGTGGCGACAAGAGAGAAAAGAGAGAGAGAGAGAAAACAGAACAGAACAGACGCACCCAGCCAAAAACCCTTGCGCGGCGGGCGGCAGGAGGAACTAAGGGGATATAGGACATTTAGTGATGCGTGCGTAAAAACACACACACACACACACGTACACCACTCCGATGTGGTCGGGAGTTTGTCACACAGCCCTGGACACGTTTGTGAAATGCAAACACGGGGCTCTTCACGAAGGGTAGGCGGTGCGAGCGCGCGACAATGGCCAGTCGGGGCGAGAAGGATGGGCACTGCTCGGAGGATGTCAAAGCTGTTGGCGTGAAACAAACTTTGCTCTGATTCGCAATGACCCCCCCACCCACCCACCCCCCCGCTCGCCACCACCACCACCACCACCATCACAACCGGTAATATTTACTCGCAAGATCAAAGCAGAGGTTCAAAAGTTGAGAATTGAGAGGGCCGCCCCCGTTGCCGTGTGCGAATGACGAAGGGAATATTTTATGTCATCGCAGGTCTCGAATTCTTCTTCCCCCTCCACCTCCTTCCTTTCTTTCTGCCGTCAATTTTGAACGACAAACAAACAAAGCACCTTAAATGATGAGTGCTGCCTCGGCGTTCGCCTTTTGAAGTGCCAACCGAAACACTTTAAACCACACGGCTGTAAAAAAACACACACACACACACATACGGTGGGGGAGACGAGACGCAAACGTCCACCGACAATGATTTTACGCCGTGGATATGTCTTTTGTTAGCAGCGGGTTTTTTTTTTTATTGTATTTCATTACCATGCTATTGTGGTTAACTTCTAATTGCTCCGCAAATGGGGGGGGGGAGGCATTTTAGTCGTTTAATGGCGCCACTATCAGAAGGTTCCGCTTCAAAATGGAATTCAATAAAGAGGCGTAGATGTTCTGGGGGAGGTTTTTTTTAAATGTGTTATTGTTACTACTACGACTACATGAGCTGTGTTTGTGCCCTGCTCTCTGGCGGCAAACAAAACCATTATCTGCACCTGCCCCCTGCTGCAAGTTTTTAGCTAAGCCAGGTATTCTTGTAAACAAGCGATCACAAGCATCGATCTGCCCTTTTGTCTCAAGATATTGTTCGAGTTGTTTAATGCACCTCATTGATCTGGCCACACCTTCATGTGTTCTGTGCTAACAAAAATATTGTATTTGCTCGCAGTACGTTTGTTTCTATATTTTGCTCGTAATTTGTTCAACGCCGATATTTAAACCAGCCGATTATACATTCACACTGATATCCTCGCAGTCGCGTTTACATTATTCACCGGGTTTTTTTGACATCTAGCTATTTTCACGACCTGTTATTCATCGTACAAGACTGTAGAAGCGGCAAAACATCATAATAATAATAATGACCGCGCGTTTATTAGTCGCGATTTGACATCTCGTTAGGTTTGTTTGGACTCTGCGATAAACAGAGGCTGCAAAAAACTTGTGCCATCGCAATTCCGAGAGCCGAACCCGTAAATCTCATTTTGCTTTTTCCAACGCCGCAAATTTGCCCTTAAACGAGAACTTTCCAGGGAAGAAAAAAAAATAATGAAATAAAGTCGCATTAGAACGCAAAACACAAAAAAAAACGCGAAGAACGGATCGGCGGCGCTAGGCAAGCGCTCGGGCAGACAGGGCTGTCCCTAAATCAGGAGCGAAATCTCGGGGATGCATGTGCACAACGTTTAACTAATCAGGGTGTCTTACTTTCATCAGGTCTTTCTTCCAAAGTGCTCCACTCGGCTTAACATGTGCAGCCAATAAGTTTTGGAAAAACCCACCTACAGTGCTGTATTTTATTACAGAATATAGCCCTGTATCATTTCCAGCTGTGATCGGCCACAAAACGACCGGCACTGAGGCAATCCATAAAGCGAAGGGGCACACCAAAACCGAAAACTGTCAGCTAATGTCAACATACAATTTGACCAAATCTTCAGCACCCTTGAGCACCATGGGGTATTGCCAAAAGAGCTTTTGTTTCATATCTAACGCACTGCAGACTTCGGGACCAGTCCCCCCAACCCACCAGTACCTCCCACCGCCCCCCCCCCACCCCAGCACCCCCCCCCCCCCTTCGCCACCTACTTCTCTCCGTTAGGTTTCTTTTTTTTTTTACGAAATCACTGACAGACGCGAACGGTTAAGGAAGACGTCTGGCAACTCAATAGCACTTGCCAAATTTTTTTTGGGAGGGGGGGGGGGGGGAAAGGCGAATATGTAAATGAAACGCTTGCTTCTATTTCTGCTTCGTCGCTCGTCCAATGTGCTAACTTTCCCGATAGTGGACGACGATGATTATGATGATTTTGATGATGATGATGATAATATGTGAACTGCGAGTGTGTGAACTTGCAGACCGTCAGGTGGGAACTTCATCACATCGCCCGGCGCTGTTATCGTAGAAACGCGCCGTGAGGCGAGGTTCCTGCTCCTCAAGACGCAACAAATATTGTAATTCTTGAACATTTTGTCCAGTTTCACGGCACGTTAAGTCCGGCCCTGAAATTTCGCGTGAAATCTCGCTCGCTCTTGCCGTCGTCGCTTCATTTTCACGATTCATTTCGTGAAACAGATTAAATTCGCGAACAGACAATTCTCCGAAAATAATTCACGCATAGTACGGCAAGATACATTGTTGCATTGTGCTATACCCCAAGGAGTATGCTCCCTGTACTGACCAGCGTGGTGAAGTATGGCCAAATAACACCCCCCCCCCCCCCCACCAGGCACGGTATGCAGAGCATCCCTCATTCAGCAGTGGCGTCGACATTAATGGCTGTGCATTTTAAAATTTCGAACTTACGTTATATCTCAAAGAGCCAGTTATCGCTTGCACACACGAAAACCATACCATTTGACGCCTTAACGTAAACGATAATCAGAGGGGACAGGAACACTCGAGGAAGAGGCTTGGGTTGCAAATGGCACGTGGGATTGAGGTGGGTGATCTCGAGTTAACAGATCGTTGAGCCCGCTTACGGTAAAAGGTAGATTTCTGACCTAGAACCTGCTCGACTCTTGAGGCCACGCAGCCCCGGGCAATGAAATGTATATTCGAGTCTTGATTTTTGCGGTCGACAGAACCCCCCCGTGCGATTTGCCGTATAAACGTTACGGTGGAGACATTTCATGTTAAAATGAGAAGCACGTTTTTTTGAGATGCCATTTTTTGACCGCGCGATGTCATCCCGCGGCCCTCTCGACGCGGTTTCATGCGGTGCGTCAGCCTCGCAAATTCATTGATGACCATAGATTCTTACGCTAGCGATATACGTGCATCGAATCACTTGTGTTTTTTTGTCTCCAGATAAGTATATGTTTTATATATATGGAAATGATGTGTTTCGCATGGATACAAATTTTCAGTCATGGGGTTTTTTGGACTTGGGTAAAATGTCATGGCTCTTTCTTAACTTCACGATTAATACAAATTATGGGGCTCCACGGTTCGTTCTGGTCAGAATGAGCACCTCAACTTGACTGCGTACGCTCAGAAATATCTCAAGCGCGCCCCGTGACTGACCGACTGGTAACACAGACGGAACAAATTATGCTTCTCGTAAAGCAAGTTTGGGTGTCTAGCGTGAGCGAAATATTCAAACGGAGGCTTCTGCCCTTTCACTCAAGTGGTTTATCGACGCTGCTCCTGCTGCTGCCGTTGCCGCATTGGCTGCGGTGCGAAAGCCCAATCAGCAAAACGCAACGGCTCGACACATTCGTCGTCAATTAAAAACTGCGGCCTTAAATGAAAGAAAAAAAATATCGGCGACTTTTCGCAACAATGGCCTTTCTCCCTCGCTATTGACAAATGTTGAGCGTTTTTTTTGTTTTACTCCGGCCGTTAATGTTCTCTGTCAGTGGTGTCGCTGTAGCTATGGAATATTCAGGCGGGGGGGGGGGGGGGGGGTGGTGGTGGTGGGGAGGAGGTGGTGGTGGGGTGCAATTGGAGTAGTTGGACAGGGACCGGGGTGGCGGCGGAGGAGGTGGGGGGGCGGGGTGTTGCGGCGAGCGATGGCCGGTCTCTCTGCAGTGCGCTGGCTCGCAGGTGTCCGGCTTCTTTGGTTCTTTCGGTAAAGTCAAGTAGAATGAGAATAAAATAATAAAATATTGCTTTATTTTATTATTTCATTCTCATTCTACGTGACTTTACCGAAAGTGAGAATTTTATTGTTTTATTTTATTATTTTATTCTCATTCTACGTGCCTTTTACCGAAAGAACCAAAGAAGATGAATCCTTGCAGTCACGAAAGCTTTAAATCGAGGTGTCCGACTGTTGCCCCCTTTCTGCCTTGCGGGAGCACGTTGAGCACGCCTCGTTGCCCACGTACATCGCCGCCACGCGCCCGGCACATGGTGACTCATCGTAAAAAATGGCACCGGCAGATGCAGTGGAAGTACGCGCTGCAACTCACAAATGAGGACATCCAAGTGTTTTAATGTGCGCGGCCGTTAATATCAATTCGCCTCCAGAAACGCCAACGACGTGGCTGTTTACGTCCTTCAGAAACTTTTAGAAGCGCGTATATCAACATCGAAACGCGTCGCAAGTATGCACCGAATAACAATATAAACTGCGCCTCGCCGGCGTAGTCCAGCCACTTGCCAAGTCGCATAAATGTGACAGGGAGGTCCTAAATCTGGCCCTCTCTGAGGTTTTGTGGTTCCAGCCGTCGTTGTTTTACGTCTCCGGTTGAGGTTCCATCATCGGTGCGACTCGACGTGTTTGTGTGTGTCTCTGGGCCTCTCCCAGGCCGACTCAGCCTCAAATGAGTACCTCGTGTGCGGTGTGTAATCATCGCCACTGGGGAGACAAAGGCGGGCGGGCGCGGTGTTGGCCACCCACCCACCTCGTGTTGCCGTGCCGGCCTTCGTAGGTGCTCGCGAGCAGCACTTGCCCCCAACGGTCTGTTAAGGCTACACGGGGGGGATCTTTAGTCTCTGCTCGCTGTGAATTCACGTAGCGTCAGCTGAAGCAGCTCCTAGTGCAGCCACAATATCACGACGACAAAGGGAGACTACCCACGCGTCCGCATCGAATCTTTCGCACCTTCAAACGTGCTTCGATAACTTATCGACGTAGACGTCACCTTCCGTAGAGATGCGCGAGATGACGTCGCACGGGCGCACAACGTTGTGACGCCGTCACCTTGGCTTGGGGGATAAGCATAAACTTGTCGCCAAGTTTTGCACAACCCTCTGATCAAATTGAGCAGAGCAAGTCTCGAATGGCAACGCAACCTTCTACGAAATGTTTTACTTATTTTGGATCTTCTTTACGAGAGTCATCTTGACCCTGTGGATTGGTAATGGATCCCATGTGTCCAATCGTATAAGCACTCCATCCAAATATATATTCAATATTTTATTTTACATTTTGTTATTTTACCAGGTAAGGCCCACTGAGCTGTTAGCTTTCTTTTTTTAAGAAGCGACCTGGCCACAAATGATAGCCCAATGAAGTGACTTATCACGTGGAAATGTATAGCAGCCAAATTCTCTAAACGCACGTTGATTCTAAATGTTGAGGAAAAAACCGGATGATACGGAGTAAACGCCATCCGACCATGGGGAGAACATGCAAACTCCAACTCTGCAGATATCAGGGTTGGGATGAAACCCACAACCTCCTGCACACCCGACGAGGTTGTTAACATCTCGCCACCCCTGGCTAAACACACATAATTTAATAATAATAGGTACTTTAACTAGGCCTGTCGATTCCTAACTTGGGAAGGAGGTTTGGGGTGGCTTTGTCTGGGCCAGCCTCGGGAGTGTTTTTTTAGACACCAAATCCAGATACATTTTAACCTCACACCCACGACGCATATTGTAGGATGTCCATTTCATATTCCTGATATTTTAGTTGAGGCGTGTCAATCATGGTGAGTTGTATGACCACACTTCACCACGTTGTTCAGTGCCGGTCGGGTAAGGAATTAAGCAAAACAAATTTCATCGTATTCTTAAAGTGCTTGAAGGGACAGCATTGCTGTTTGAGAACAGTGACAGGGTGGAATGCGTGCTCGAGGGATGACTTCAGGGGAGATGGAGCGATGAAATCAGCTCGCGTGGAGGTTCTGGGTAGGTGGCTCCTCAAATCGCAGGATTTGAGGAGATGTAAACGGCTTGAGGAGGCCTTCACCCAGAAGTGGATTGATCATGGCCGATGTGCTTTTAAGTGAAATAATTGGCATGAAATGGCCATTTCTGTCGAAATAAATACGGGCCTTACAATGGCATGCAGGTGTTTGCCATCACCACAACCCTTTTCGTGTTTGGTTACTGAACTTGCAGCTATAGTTTGTATGACCTCCTACAGTGAAGGAAATTACAAAAAAAATAAGTTGGCGAACAACCAACCGAATTGCAAAAAAAAAATTAAAACCCATCTCTCAGCAGTTGCTACTAGTGGTTAGGCTGTGGTGGCATGTGTTCAATGTCTGCTTACAGTGATGGCATCACGGCTTGTAAGCCAATGGGCCCGCCTTTTCCGTGTATTTTGGAAAATTGGGTTCTCATTCTTGGGATTTAATCCGTGGAAATATTCATCACCACCATCGCCACTATCGCCACCACCACCACCTAGGCCAACACCGTTATCACCATCATCACCACCACCACCACCACCGCCGTCGTCCATTATTTATAACCAGGTGAGTGTTCATTGAGCCAGCAAGTCTCTTTTGCAAGCTAGACACTCGGGAAATTATGAGGAACAAATAGGAGGAAGAGGATAAGCGTTCGAGATCAGTTTACAGCAACAAAAAAAAAAAACTGCGTGCATGCAGAAAAAAGCGCAATTTCACGTTGCACAAGAATATTCAAATCGCAATGATAATTAACTCCCCTTTGCCAATACACTGCGGAGAGAAAGCTTCCCCATGCCGTTTTGTCGTGTGACCATACTTCACCGCCACGGTCAATGTGGGTTTGATGACATTTGGCGGGGCAGGCGGCAGGACAGCGACGTTAGCCGTGGCCGGGAATCGAACTCGGGGTCGCAAGGTTGCCTAAATGTAACCCTCTATCAGGACTTAAATCAACTATTTTAATAAACAATAGCTATCGAGTATTTTTTTACGACCCGTGGCACGAATGTAAGCTAATTTAGCCAAACTAACACGTACTTTAACGTGTTTTTCATGTTTCTTGAAAGAGGACCGTTGCCTGAAACGTCTCATGTTATATCTATTTTTGAATTTTAAGGCCAGAGTGCCATGAGCGAATGTGTTGATTTTTTTGTTATTTGTCCTCGTGCACCACCGCCAATACAGTATCACCAAATTTATTTGTTTAACACATATTTAAGATTCTTCAAAATACCCAAAACTCTGAGAGCCAAACTAAAGCAGCCCATTAAATCTGAAGAGTAGCAGGAGAGGTTTTGAATGAGGTGTGTGGCGTTGAGTTTTTGGTATTCAATTCACATCTCTCTATGTATATAAATATAATCATTCGCATTTTTAGTTGAGAATTATATAACGTTGCGTCGAACGAGGACCCATATCGCAAACATAGGGCACTTGTCTTCCTGGTTTTTTCGGTAAAGTCACGTAGAATTATTTGTATTACTTTGTTTCCATTCTACGCGACCTTACCGAAAGAACCAAGAAGATGAATCCCTGCAGTCACGAAAGCTTTAAATCGAAATAGGGCACTTGCCTGGACCATCAGCAGTTCACCAGCATTGATTCAAGCGAGGCTGGCGCTGCTGATGAGACACTATGTGTCGAAATCCGTTCTAGGTTTTGCTTGCGTTGAATGAATGCTGCTAAAAGTATGAACTCCCAGAAGGCAATGGGGCTGATGGGAAGTGTATGAAAATACTTTTATTTTTTCATGTGGAGCGATGAATTTATGAAGGAGACATGATCTGCTTATTTATTTTGTTATATATATCAATTGTCTGGCATAGAGTTCGTATAACGAGAAGGAATCAGACCAAATCACTTATAAGATCATTGCAGTTTAATTAAGTAGGTGCGTAAGCACTTTTGATGGCAACATAAAATATACAATGGTATTACATTGTGGCTGAAAAAAAAACCCACCGCAATATAAACTAGGAGATAAAATCAAGGTGAGATGGTAGCCAGATTTGCCTTCTTTAAGCTCTTTCTTTGCCCCGTGTGATGGGTTGTCGTGTGGAATCTAAGTCTGTAAAAAAAAATCCACTTTCAACTTGCAATGAATCTAGTCTCTGACAGGTATTGGTAATTTAAGTGTCGAATTATTGCAATGTTGAAATATCTTGCTCCGAGGTATCTATGCGAAACACACTTACATGGCAGTCAAGATGAGCCTGATAATGAGATCTTCAATTTTAAACTGTTATTAATACGCGCATTAATCAGTTTTAGGTTGTTATTAATTAACAGATAGAGAGAGCGGTGTTGCAGTAATGCGTCACACACCGCGCTGTGAACCTGGCGACCTAAGTTTGACTCCGGGCCATAGCTAATGTCAGTTGTGAGCGACCCCTCTGTTTGCCCAACCTCTGTTGACCGTCGTGATGAAGTATGGTGTAACAACCCCGTAACTGGTCATGCAACCAAAACAATGGACCGTACAGTGAACCACTGCAGTCTGCGCTCCTTCAACGGAGGAGGAACAGCAACACTTCACAAACTCTATCCTGAAACTCTCTCGTGGCGAGCACAAACCTCGACATTGCCATTTAGCTCCTGAACACACCGCGATATGCTAGAATAGAGAACACCACGGATGACACACACACGCGCGCGCGCGCACGTGTGGAGAACACACACACTACGTTCTCACGTGTCACGCGATCTGCCGCTCGTCTCGACCTCCGCCCCATTGGCATGCGCGCGTGCTTAATCTGAGCCCGCGTGCGTGAGTCCGCGAGGTTTGTTTTGCACGTCGACGCTGGCCTCGTGTAATTAAACGGGACGGGCCGTTACCAAGGAACACAAAGCGCCTCCTCGTCACCGCTCATTACGTGATGGCTTGGGAGCACGTGATGACTTTGGAGCACGTGATGGCTTGGGAGCATGCGATGGCTTGAGAGCACACGATGGCTTGGGAGCACGCGATGACTTGGGAGCACGCAATGGCTTGGGAGCACGTGCTAACTTGGGAGCACGCGATGGCTTGGGAGCACGTAATGACTTGGGAGCACGTGATGGCTTGGGAGCACGTGATGACTTGGGAGCACGCGCTCTGGACATCCGATTCCATCAGTGTCCGCATCGGGGCCGATTCCCCGCAATCATGGGGCGCGCCTGCCAACACATCGGACGCTTGTTAGGGGCCGTCCATAAATGACGTCACGCACCTAAGGGGGGGGGGGGTCAGACATTTGTGACGATGTGTGACGAGGGGGGAGGGTTGAGAAATGTGACGTCACATCAAAAATCGCAACTTTAAATAAACATAGACAACACATTCTACTTAATTAAATAGACTTTTTCATAAATGTTTTCTCCTACAACAGCAGAGTGCAGCGCCACATTAAATACGCACTGCTACAATAACAATAGTTGAAAGCGATTTGAAGCATATTTTATTTTTTTGGGGGGGTGGGGGCAGAGCTTTGTGACGTCATATTTGAGGGGGGGGTCTGACTTTTTGTGACGCCGTCCAAAATCGCGTGACGTCATTTATGGTCGGCCCCTTATCGTTCGGTGGCGGTAAGCAAAGTTAAAACCACAAAAAGCACGAGTTATTCTCCCTCCCCCCCCCACACCTCTCCCCAAAGATAAAGTGGTACATTCAGAATATTATATATATGTGTGTGTGGTGTTTGCTGTGGTGTAACAATATATATATACACCTGTGTGGGATATTTGCCGAAGTGTAACGGTCAGCACACGGGACCTGCAATCCAGACGTCGCTCCTGGTGCGGCACACTGAAACTTTCCGTGAAATGCTCTGAAATGGCCACCCCTGTCCACCAAGCAGCGTGAAGGGAGACACACACACACAGCATGGTGAGTCTATCGGCAGGTGGGGGCGGGGGGGGCGGGTATGTCCAACCTCTTCCAAGACGTCTGAGCCAGCTTGAAAGAGTAGGCCAAAACACCCTCTAACGTGCACTTTCTTGAGCAGTGTTCACCACTCATTTTTTCAGAGGAGGTGGCGGGGGGGGGGGCACTTTTGCCGACAAGACATAATCAGTGTTGAGGGTTGCCTCGAATTTGAAACCATTGGGGGTTTTACAGCACGATCATGATGATGGGGGGGGGGGGGCGAGGGGGGTGTTTTCACTTTTCTGTATTGTTGGGGGCCGCACCGAAGGCCATCAGTGGCCGCGAGTGGCCCTCGGGCCTTGCAATGAAGAGTGCTCGCTGCTCGAGAACTCTCTGCAGGGAGCGGCCTTTTCTGGCAGCAGTGGCACGAGCGAGCGCGTCGCAGGGCTGCACCTTTAACTTGTTGTTGTAGTTGTTGTTTGGCTACTCCCATAACTCGGTTTGTTTTCCATCACCGTTGTTGCCGACCACAGTTGCCGACTATAAGTCGGCAATAAACCGAAGAACGCTCGACGTCCTTGTTATTTGCTTTCGTTAATAGGCCCATTTGTGACAGTGAATTGTTTCGACTGATTAAAAACGCTGCCGAGTTAGTGCAACTTCTCGGGTAACAAACCCCCCTCCTCTGAAACGATGCATAAAGTTCTGTTTGTTTTTAAAAAAAAGAGCCCTCCTAAACCACACTTGCGCGTATCAAAAATAATACCTGCTGAAAAACCTAGCGTTGCCATATTCCAAGAGCAACATTGAAGCTTTGTACAACAATCTGGTCTTAGTCAACGCCACATATTTAGGGCTCTGGGCAAGCGAAAAAAAAATTAGGGACGACAAAAAAATGTAAGCCTACACGTAAGTTTTAATTCGAGCGTCAACAAAGTGTGGGCGAGCCGCGCTGCGGGACAGCCCCCCGTGGACCCCCCCCCCACCACCGCTCCCGTCGCACGATTCAATCTTCTCGCACCGCCTTTACTGCAAAAAAAAAAACTTTCGCTGAAGATGTTCGCGCGGCGTTAGAACGTCGCGGAGTGTCGTCGTCGTTTGTTGTTGACAACGGCTCATTGTCATAGACCCCGCAAAGAAAATGTTCGTTATATCAAGCCTACTGCTGTGTAAGTGTCAAACTCCAAAACACAGTGAAGCGAAAGAAAAAAAACACAACAGCCCCCAGAATATCAGATATGAATCTTTAAACCGCAGGCCGGCCATCTGGGAGTTTCCATGAGTGCGAATGGGCACGCTTGCTCGTGAGAAACTCGCAGCCGCAAAATTCCACTTTGTCGCAGTTTTAAAGACAACCGGGTTATGTATTTATTTATTTATTTCTGCCATCGTAACGCAGCCGCAGTGGAGGGGTCACGCACCGCCAACGTGGCGTTCGCTCGCGTGGAAATTCCCCGGCCCCGCCCCTCGACAAACACCTGGGGCGATTGGAAAACGCGCCCCGAGATTGCGAGGACACCAAGGCCCGCGCGCTCGTGATTCACCTACCGCGCAGTTCTAAGCGAATCTTAAGCGAAAGCATAGAGAGCCCCTAGCAGCTCAAGGAGCGGGGGGGGGTCTCAGGATTCACGAACAAAAGTAAGGATGAACTATATTCTTGGTTGTAGTAATAGGTTTTACCCTTTTAACTGGCACAAAAACTGACACCTTTATTCAAGGCATCATGTTTGCAATAACCACAACACAAGCAGTCAAAATGCAAACAAAAGAGACAACTCTGATAATAATATGCACTGTCCTTGAATTTGATTGGTCCACAACCGAGACGGCTTTTCTTAGAGCCTAGTCTCCACTGGTGTTGGACCAGAAAGACCTATTACTATATCTTGTTACTGGCAAAGGAGGTCTCATAATGTAAATATATTCTTGGTTCTTTCGGTAAAGGGAAATAATATATTTTTCATTATTTCCATTCTCCGTGACTTTACCGAAAGAACCAAGAATATGAATCCCTGCAGTCACGAAAGCTTTAAATCGAAATTTAAGGATGAAATGTTATATCCACTCGAATTCAGAACTGAATAAAGATTGAAAAGGAAACTGGCATTATAAAAATAAATCCGAGTTATTTTCTCTCATCGCTGTCTCATCAATATCTCTCTTCACTCATGTCGCCTCAGTCGAGAACCAAACATCGCACCGCCTGGCTTTGACATTCCTCGAAGACATCGGTGTAATCGTCAACCGTATTGGATCATCGGCAGGAGAGTCACACTTATTTGTGAGCATTGGCTCCTGGCAGGAGGAGCTCCTGGCAGGAGGAGCCAAGGGACTGGGGCCCTAATTTGAATTTCATGAGCAGCCATTGGTGGAAATTGCTAGACATTCTAAGTCAACAGTTATTCAGCACGCATTCAAAGAAATTGCTCAATTTTAATTTCATTAGCACTTCGTTTACAGTTGCTCAAAAAGGTAACTAGCTAAATTAATTTTAATTTTATTCTTAGAAGGGAATTTTACTACATTTCTAAGAATTCACTCGATTTTCCATCTGCTGGATTTCCTGCTCCTCCTCGGGCATGCCGTATGAAATGGCTCTCACCTGCTTTAACAACAGGGCCACCTACCTACCTGCCTATGTACCTAGCCACATAATACAACATTGTAAATAATGATGAATCATTATTACCCACCTCCCTCTCTACACAACCACACACTGTGCCCAATTGTCTTATTTACTTACCCAACTGCCGATTTACCTATTAAAAATGGCCATGAATAGAAATCTGTTTTAAGTTATAATAGTCACAATTACCTATCTCTATTTTGCATTCTGTGTGTAACGCTGTCATTTTTATGTTATGCATAATCCAGGCCTACACTTGAAAGTTAAATATTCTGCCATAATTTGGTTAAACAAGCGGGCGAGAGATAAACATTTTCCTCCTAAAAGTAACTCCAGCTTTCGAAGACGTGGCTGGCCAACGTGGAAACGTAATGCACTTAATGTCAATAGGCGCATGAGTTTAAATATGCAGGTTACACATTGAGTATTCTTTTTGTTACTTTCATTAAGTCCTGTGAATTGTGCTTGCGCGCCACTGCCAACACGCCATCGCCAAATAATCTGCTTACTTACGTCATTACCCATGATGTTCTACAACGTGCATAATGAGTTTGTATACAAATTAGTAACCCTAGGGTATCAAATGTGCCATGCTTTCCTGTGCAGTTTCTTCAGCGGAATTTCATAAACACAGTTTTATTTAGCGCAACATTAATAGCTCTTCACGTAATGTATATTCAAAATAAAATATTTGTGCCAGTGCTTAGGATATTTTCAGGACAGCCACCAGACAGACATTTTTTTTTTACCTTATCAAGACAGTGGCTCACACAACGGTCCAATCTTGGGGGGTTGGGAAAAAAAGCGTCGTAGAAAAACTTATGGGGCCTCGCGAGAAGCAGACGGCACAGACGTCGCTCCAAGTCGATAAACTCCCCATGTACATCACGTTATCAGGGGCCCCTGAGTGGGGTCGGGTCGGCGAGCCTTCGGACGTTAAGACCGGTGGCGTACGAGACGGAAGGTTCGGGTGCCCCCCCCCCCCCCACCAAAAATAAAAACTCGTTCGCCAGGGCAATTCCTCAGTCTCTGCAATGTGCTGGGACCGTCCGGTAGGTCCGACAGACATAGAATTTTTTTAATCGAAATTGAAGAATCTATTATGATTGACGCTGGGAACAGGAGTATTAAAGGCATTCGGTGAAGAAACATTTTTTTTTTATAAATACCACCACACCTTTAAGACCAGACGTAAGGGGAAGCCGGTAGAGGCGAGAAAAGGCAGCGGAAACGGAGCAGGGAGGAGAATTGACTCGACTCAATCCCAGCGGAGCAGCCAGGGTTTTCTCAGACGTGTCAAAACCCGTGATGTTTTACAGTGCAGGGGTCACGGGAGATGGCCACATGAATGGTATTAGTCAGCCTGATGAGGGTAAAGAGCCTCAACATCTCTCTCCCTCTCCATCCTGTTCTGTTTCTCGTGCTCTCTCTCTCGCTCTCTCTCTCTCTCCACCGGTCGTTTCTTCCTTGGCCTGCACACGTCTTGCATTGCGGGCGAGTGCAGAGCGACGGCCGTAGACACACGGTGTCATAAGTATGGACCAGCTGTGCAGCTGACACAAAGACAAAGATTCCCCGTGTGGCCTTTCACAAACTGCATTGTTAGCGAGCACCAATAAAGGCCGGCACGGCACGAGAGAAGGTGGCGTGGCTAGCACTACGCCCGGCCCACCTTTCTCTCCCCAGTGCTGACGTTCACACACCGTAACAGGTAATAATTTAAACCCGAGCCGACTCGGGAGAGGTCCAAGAACCGGTTTAGATATTTGCCAATCACGTTAGCCGTGGCTGGGTATCGAACCCAGGCGCCTGGGGTTCGTAGTGCAGCGCGCGGCCAGCCATTGCGTTACCGCTACGCCAGCTCACACAAGAACACACATTCGCCTCGCCACTTCACGTGGTGTTTTCATAAGGGGGGCTATTTTTGTTTCATTTGCTTTCTTTACGCTGCCTTTAAATAAAAAACCCCCACTACACACACATACTATATATATTCAAATGGCCAGTCTTGTATTTCAGGAAAGTCTCGTATATCGGGCATATATTTCCGAGCGAAGTTCACGCTGCCAGCGGAGGCATTCGAATCGCACGACCACAGCCGAGTCACATGTTTGCGAAACTCTGAGTCGGGCAGTTTATTGAGTGACGGGAGCAACGTGAAAACAACAAAAACAACAACAACTTGTTCGTCGCGTGATAAATTATTTTGAACGCGCCCCACCTGGTACAAATTTCGAAGATGAGATACACAGCATTAAGAAAGTGCACTCAGAAGCCTACTAGCTCAATAAATTAATCGCCCATTAAACGCCAGCTGCCAAAATAGCGACGCAGACATAGTACGGAGGTGAAATATTTGGACAAATATGTAAAAAATGTTCCCCGGGTCGTTTCGCTGACACGATCGCATACGTATTGAAACTTAGCGCTCGTATTACCCACCGCTAATAATTTTCAGATTGCCTGGATATATGTATATTATCTGTATTGGCAGCGTGCGTATTTTACAGCAATGTGAATGTGTGTGTTTTGTGTTACCTGTTAAGATGTATAAGTAGTCTTTGTTGTCTGCCAAGTCTGAGGATGAAGAAGAAATATTTATTCGAGTCTGAAATGCCTGCACAATGAGGTTGGGATTGTTTGTTTAACATTATTTTTTTGGCAAAGGCAAAATATTATGATTTACGTGTGCCATTTGTGTATACTAATAATGATACCACAAAAAATAAGATGCAAAGGAGAACAGAGGAAAACCCTTGATTTTTTTTTCCCTTGAAAATATTTCAAAGGCAAAAATATTATGATTTACGTGTGCCATTTATGTAGAACAATAATGATACTACAAAAAAAACAAGATGCAAAGGAGAAAAGAGGAAAACCCCTTGATTTTTTTTTCCCTTGAAAATATTTCCCCAACACGCTCGAGGATTTCTATCGCTCCTTCGTTACGAACAAAAAGGGACCTCAGAACGCCGCGCGAACAATCATCGTGACACAAATTCGTTGCGCGCAAACGTGCCCCGTGCGAGGCCCTCATGGTTGGACCCCGCTGTGCCTATGCCGCATGCATCCGCGCGCGTCCGTCGACGGTGCCCGAAACGCTCGCGTTTTTGCAGCTCGGCTGTCTTTTTTTGAATCACAAGCCGAGAAGCTCCTCCCGACTGTGATTGCGAGCGCTCGGGAGAGAGACACAGACAGACAGAGAGAGAGAGAAATATATAACAGAAACGTACCGCTAACAAACAAACTAAAAACACAAATCCCGTCCCCGACCCCCTTCATTTGAATTCGAGAGCCGGTCCTTTTTGTAATCGTCATTATCGAAGTCACGATTTTTCTGAAAGCAATTCCTGTCCGCGGTGTACGTCGCCGGCGTTGAGTCGTCGTCGGGCTGATCCCGCGAGCGACTTTAAAAGGACACGGGAGCCACGACGGTCTCAAGGTGGGCGGGGGGGGTAGGGTAGTCATATTTCTTTCCCGGATTCGTCGAGGGGGGCGGGGTGTGGGGGCAACAGGGCTAGAGCATCACTCACAGCGCATATTATTTCACACTGGATTAGCTTCACAAAAATCCTTCAAAAATAAAAATATATACAGCATAGACATGCAGACAGCGCTCGCAAATCAAGGCTTGCAGAAATCTGAATTACCGTATTCTTTAGATTATACCCCCCCCCCACCTCCACTCTTGTATTTTCAAGCCAAGCATGAGCGGTGCGTCTTATAATCCGCTTGAAGCATGTGTTAGTGTGCACGTGCGCGACGAGCCGGGTGGCTAAAACGCAGCGATGTGGCACAGTGGGGAGCACGGGGCGATGCATCTGCCAGTCATCTCAGCCGGTCAACCCATGGCACCCTGGCTCTGTCCCGCCAATTCCTGCCATTGAGCCTTCGGCGACACTTCGCGTGGTCTGAAAGTGCACCTAGCCTGGCACAAGCGCCGTTGTGACGTCACCGCCACTTCGTGGCGAATGTCGGCTGCTGTTGTCGTTGACCAGGTTTGCGTAACGGTATTGATGCCGGGCACAAGGTTTAGGGTGCGTCTTACTTCACGTCCTATAATCTGGAGAATATGGTAATGTTAGCACGGGTGAATGACACATTTTCACCTGCAGTGGATCAGCGTGCTTAGATTGCATGTGGCGTTTTAAATCGGCACAATGAATGGAAAATAATCCTGAGAGATTATGCTAAAGGGCACTTGCGTATATTTTTAATGGCAAAAAAATAATAATCAGCCATTCCTCAATCCACCGCTGGGTCAAGGCCTCCCCATGGTGTCTCGATCATGGTCGATGTTTGCCCATATTTCACCACGCTGGTCAGTGCGGTTTTGCCACACCTAGGACCGGTTTCAAGGCATCGCTCGGGATTCGAACTCAGACGGCACGAGTTGACAGTGCCATGCGCTTTACCACTGCGCCACCACTCAACCCCCACTCCGCGTAACTGGTGACATCTAACGCAGCTAACTAGAATTGTTCATTAAGCACGGAATGTACGCACACCTGTAACGGTCGCCTTTGACGATGGCCATTGCTGACGGCAGGATAACAGAAGTCGTGTGGGATGACAATCGACTGCACCTGCTGTCACCGACTCTGATCGTGTCTTCATTTTTTGACCGAAGACCTCATTGACAGCGTCAACGGTGGATACACAAGGACATATCAGCGAACACGAGTTTGTGAATTTCCTGAACGCGCTCGGCGACGACGTGTCGACCGATGGACCGACTTCAGTGCCCAGGAAAAAAGGGACCGATGCTACCAAACATGAAAACATTAACTCGACGTGCACCTTTTCTTGAGGTCGTCGGGCAGAGTTTGTTACATAGAGGCACGGTGACGGAAGGACTTGCAGGATCGCGTGCTGGGTGATCATAGCCACCCCCCCAACCCTGTTTTGTTGGTAAATAAAAACGGCGGCGAAACGCCACCCACTGGTTGTTTGGGAGAAAAAAAATGTCCCTGGGCACATTCGTCAATGACACTGCGGGCCCGAAAAGGAAAACAATGTATAATTATATAATAGGTGACGTTTCAGGCCATGGCTCTTCTTCGTGGGACATTGTGATGAATGGCCTTTGCTCAAAATGTCACCCATTATAGACATTCATCCTCTTAAAGCCACGGTGTTATTGATGGATGTGTTGAGGGTTTTTTTGGGGGGTTGAGCTGTTGTCCCAGCTGTACAATTTCAGATTACAGTGGAGTAAATAGTCACACCAGAGACAAAACCTTTTGCGATTTTTTTTCATATATACTTTATTTATCGGCAATGAAACAATACCAAATACCAGAGCTTTACTGTGCCTGAGCACCCGCTTCAGTAAATGAGAGTCAGTCAGAGGGGGTAGGGTAAAAATAACAAAAGAGTAGGAAGATGTATAATCAAGAAGCCACTAAATCCACAATGTGTCTTTTAAACATTCCAGTCAACAAGCAGAGACGCATAGCCATGATTTCTTTACGCCAACCGGAGCAAAGGTGAGAAAGTATAAACTGGACTGGGTGGCAGTCCGACTTAAAGCTCAACACATTCATTCATTTATTCGTCAGCGTATTGAGTGAGCGTTACTGCGACCCAGTCCCCGTGTTAACCGAGTTATCAACATGGAATGCGGAATTTTTAGAAACTCAGAGGTGGCCAGATGGATCAGGGGGCTCATAAAGCACCGCTTAGATAATGAGTTCACATATAAGCAGCAATCCGTGATTAAACCAGGTTCTCGAGCGTAGTGAGATGGTGGTCTCGGCCCGTGATTAAGTTGATACATGTGGCAGCGCTCTCACTTGTCTCGTAAATCACCAAGCGTGTTCCCTGCATACTTGTAGCAAAGTTTTGGCTTCGTTTTATTTTTTTTTGTCCGTGAGCGTAACTTTTTGATCAGGTAAACACCGTGACTCGTGGAGATACATCCGAGCCAGGATCTCCTTGCTGCGCGATCGTGTTTTCTTGATTTTACTGTGTCAACATTTTTTAAAGTCCGACGCCAAACGCTGCAGAGTTGCACGCAATGCACAGTGCTTTTTGTTGAGCGCATAACTGGCTCAGAACGCTTTTATAAGACTGCAGCTTATCCAGACATGTGGGGATCGGTCGTGTAACGGGTCGGCAAGCTGCCATACGAACCCGGCGACCCGAGTATGATTCAAGCTCACAGCCATCACCAGTGACGATTATCTGAACAGGTCATGGGTCTCCCCTAGGTCGTCTCAGCCTCAAATAAGTACCTGGTGCGATGTGTACAAAATCGGCCTTCGTTGGTTCTCGCAAACAGCGCTTGCCCCAAAAATACGTTAAGGCTACACGGGGGGATCTTTGTCTTATCGTCGTGAGCAAAAATTTTATGTAAAATGAATAAATCAACTTGCCTGATCAGAACATATAAATAAAACTGGTCATTAATGTAAAAAAAATCTTATTCTCAATAAGCCCCATGGCGTTAAGTGAACTATCCAACTCTAATTGTCCGCTCCATCTATTTATGTGCCATACAGAAGGGCCATTGCCCCAAACGTCATAGATTGCATATATATTTTCATTTTAAGGCCACATTGTTATTGACGAATACGTTGCGTTTATTGATTGTTAATTATACTTCTGCACGACTGCCAATAGCAGCATCAGCAGCATCACCAAATAACTTGCTTAATTTACACCTGGGCCTACGCGAGGATTGTGAACAGATTCTGGTTTTGGCAGATGTGTGGATGACACCAAGCTGGCCAAAAAAAAAGACCTCTATTCTGCAGGAGGACCACTCTGCCATAAACATGAGCTTCATACATGTATTTGGGTATGCTGCAATGTTGTCATAACGACAACAGGTATAACGTGTTCATTAAAAAAAGACCTACCACCAACCTCCAGGCTCACTTAAAGTTTTATACAGCATCAATACCACCACAACCATCTGATTCACGGTCGCCAAGCACAAAATTAATTTTCCCCTCCGAAAAAAAAAAAGATCTTTCAAATGGTTCAAAGTCCTTTTGTATAATTATTTGGCTCATTAAATTGTAAGAATTTCCAATGCACATTAGCAGGCCTTATGGGAAGCGTGCAGTGGCTGGGTAAGGGATCAGGCCTGGCAGCGCTCGCGGTCTCAAGGGTGGCATTTAAGGCAGAGGGGGAATACGGCAGTAGCTTCGCCGTAAAGACTTTAGGTCAAAGCCAATAACCACCTTTAAAATAAATTAATAAAGCGGAGGCGACAGAGAATTGTTTTACATTTACAAGAGAGCGAGAAGTGCGGGGAACATCTGTTCCTCTATGGCCTTTGGCAAGGGACCAGGAAAGAGCACTGAAGCACAACAAACAGGCAGAAGATGAAAAAAAATCCGACATATCGTGAGCGTAAATCTTCGAAAAACAAAGCCTTATTGACCCTAGGGTAAGCAATTGCACTGTATGAAGATTATTACGAATGTTTTGCTCTATGCTTTAAACAACCTACACTGACCAGCGTGGTGAGGTATGGTCAGATGACAAACAGCCCCTATGGCGGATATGGAACAGGGATGCCGTTCATCCAGCAGTGCATTGACAAATGAGGCTGTAAATTGTTATTCTATTATTTTGTGTTTTATAAGTAAGCTATTACGGTACAAAATTGCACTTCATTATAAAAATGAGGCTAAAGTCAGCACGGATGAACAGAACATTAACTCATGTTGTTCTATATTTTTTTTATATATTCAGAACACGATAATGATGGGGCGGGAGCAGGAATGATTGGCTCACAATCAGAAGGTTGTGAGTTTAAACCCCATTCGGGGATGGACTCAATCCATCATCCCTCTGGGTCAATAAAATGAGTTACCACGTTGTGGGGAAGTCAATAGCGGTTGTCCAATGGAAATAGCTCCCCACCCTCGTTATGGAAATGTGGAATTTCCATCATTGGCTCAGGGATTTAACAGAAGATGGGTACTACCCCCATCTTCACTTGAGCAAAAACGCACTCTTGAGCAACATGGGGGGCGGGGGGGGAGAGAGACCTGGGAATAAAATACCTTGAAATATTTTAAAGGAGAGGTTACCTAAAATTAAAGGAACATTGTGTGAGCTTGCAAACGCAATATTAAACAAAGGGGGGGGGAGATAAAAAAAAATTCAAGTGTTCTGTCAAAGTAAACAATACTACGTTTTTCAAGTTTGCGCAATTTTTGCAAAATATGAACAGAGAATGGGTAAATATATATGTTTTAATAATCCCATTGTAATACAAGGAACCATGTCACACAGACCATTTTCAAATTGCTCAGGAAGGAATGCGAGTAGCATTTCTTCTTATTTCTCATCACCGAAGCTGGCCTGAAATAGAAACTCTCATAATAAAATATAGGGAATGTCTAAGTCAATGTTTAGAAATTATTTTCCCAGACCTAATTCTTATACAACAAATATCGTATTCCTGATTGCACACACAGCATGCCTCAGCTTGTAGCCATCAAGCAAGTAATTACAATCTGCTGTTTAGATTCCCCCCCCCCCTTTTTCCCTGTCTCCACTCAGAGCTTTCCTCGCGTAATTATGCCACCCATATTTCACATCTTATACCCACCTTTAAAAAAAATAATATCTCAAAGTGGGCCAAAATGGGACACTCTCTGTAGGCCAAAAACGTGCAACAGCACAAACGATGTTGGGGAAAGCTCTGGGAGACGGGACAAGTTTGGGCAGGTCTGACACGCAACGACAGCGATGAGCCAAGGTGACAGGATCCCACACTTGGCGATTCGACACCACGCAGGGGGGGAGTCGGGGGAGACAGCAAAACCCGGGGAGGGATAAAATAAGAGATCTGGATGAGAAAGCTTTAAGAGTGAATGAGCAGTGATACTGAGTAAACGAACCACAGCACCGGCTAAAGAGAACCCTGGTGGAAATTTGTTTGGGTCAGTTCTTTGCTAATGAGTTGACAGAAGGGACACGTGATGGGTGGTGGTGATGATGATGAAGACTTGCACCTAAACAGTAAAAAAAAAATCACCTACATTTCAAATCGACAATTGAAAATAAATCACGTTTTACTCCATTAGCCTGTGGGATTATTCAGAACAATATTATTCGGCAGCATTTGTTTAAACAAGCAAAACTCTTGAGCAGTTTTAACCTTTTGGGTCTCATCAGCAAAAGGCAGGCTTGTTAAACAAATGCCGCCGGGTTTTGCCAGATGTCATTGGCAAGAGCACCCTTTCTAAAGCACCCCTCGGCCAATGTACAACAAATATAATATATAATCCTTATTTGTGTGGTTTTGTGGAACGCTGTGGATAAAACAACAACATTAGAAGCTGATAATTAGTAAAAAAAAGATATGTGTTTTAAAGAAATAGGCCAATACATCTTACAGAAAAACAAGACAATGAAGTATGATGAAATGAAAAATACAATGAGGCTCTCACCTGGTTAAATAAATAGAGAAATAGGCTCCCATGCATTTACTCGATGGACGATCCCTCTCTTTGGCCCGCTGCCGTCACCGAGAGTGGAAATGAAACACCTCGGCGAACAATGAATGTTTGTTTTAGGCCCTGGCCGTGTTCTCACATCGGGGCCCTGTTTGACTTTGCGGCGGCTGTCCTTGATGTGCCTCGGTGTGTCCTTGATGTGCCTCGGTGTGTCCACAACGCACGTGTACGCGTACAAAGACAAAGATCCATCCAACCCCCCCCCCGCCCACGTATAGCCTGAGCAGACTTGGGGCAAGTGCTGTTAAGTTAGCACCTATGAAGGCCGGAACGGCACACGAAGGGGGTGGGTGGCCAGCACCACGCCCGACCGCCTTTGTCTCCCCCAGTGGCGATGTTTACACACCGCACCAGGGTACTCGTTTGAGGCTGAGTCGACCTACGGGAGGCCCAGTGCCGGTTCAGATAATCGTCATTGGTTGTTGGCCGTGAGCGGGAATCGAACTCGGGTCGCCTGGTTTAATAGCGCGGCGCGCTAACCAATACACTACCGCTCCTCACGTACGCACACACACGTACACGTACGCAACAAATCCGCCACGTCGAATAGGTGAGGGGGTAACCCGTCGCTTTGGAGTTCAAAGTGCGACGCAGCCCCTCTTCCCCCTCCCTCGCCACAAAACCTCGCGAGCTATGCCCCGAATCTTTGCACGGGCGAACAACACCGAGGGCGAATCTATCCATCACGCAAGCGCGCGCGCGCACGCTCTTGGTGCGCGCACCACACGCGCGCGCGCGCGACCACACTTAGCCAGCGCACTCGTCATCGTGCCCATGTAACGCACGTGCCCATGTAACGCACGTGCCCATGTAACGCACGTGCCCATGTAACGCACGTGCCCATGTAACGCACGTGCCCATGTAACGCACGTGCCCATGTAACGCACGTGCCCATGTAACGCACGTGCCCATGTAACGCACGTGCCCATGTAACGCACGTGCCCATGTAACGCACGTGCCCATGTAACGCACGTGCCCATGTAACGCACGTGCCCATGTAACGCACGTGCCCATGTAACGCACGTGCCCATGTAACGCACGTGCCCATGTAACGCACGTGCCCATGTAACGCACGTGCCCATGTAACGCACGTGCCCATGTAACGCACGTGCCCATGTAACGCACGTGCCCATGTAACGCACGTGCCCATGTAACGCACGTGCCCATGTAACGCACGTGCCCATGTAACGCACGTGCCCATGTAACGCACGTGCCCATGTAACGCACGTGCCCATGTAACGCACGTGCCCATGTAACGCACGTGCCCATGTAACGCACGTGCCCATGTAACGCACGTGCCCATGTAACGCACGTGCCCATGTAACGCACGTGCCCATGTAACGCACGTGCCCATGTAACGCACGTGCCCATGTAACGCACGTGCCCATGTAACGCACGTGCCCATGTAACGCACGTGCCCATGTAACGCACGTGCCCATGTAACGCACGTGCCCATGTAACGCACGTGCCCATGTAACGCACGTGCCCATGTAACGCACGTGCCCATGTAACGCACGTGCCCATGTAACGCACGTGCCCATGTAACGCACGTGCCCATGTAACGCACGTGCCCATGTAACGCACGTGCCCATGTAACGCACGTGCCCATGTAACGCACGTGCCCATGTAACGCACGTGCCCATGTAACGCACGTGCCCACGTAAAGCACGTGCCCATGTAACAAAAAACACGTGCCTATGTAACATAAAAAACCACGTGCCCATGTAAAACACGTGCCCATGTAACAAAAAAACACGTGCTCATTTAACAAGAAAACCACGTGCCCATGTATAACACGTGCCCATGTACCAAAAATAAACACGGTTTCTGTCGAGGAAGTGGCGGAGGGAGGATGGGGGTGGGTGGCCAATTTGCAGGTGATAAGTGGGGCAATTGAAGCCGTATTTAATGAGTATATGGTGGTCACTTTTCAAGGAGAACCCGCAGGCAGGGTGAGTGCAGTTATCAGCGCGGCCATAAATGATATATCTGCGAATAAGAGTGCCACTGTGACGATGACGCCTTTTTATACAGAATGACAGCTTAGGGCTCTTTACGAAACAGATACGTATTGCTTTTGCGGTGCACTAGCAATGTACTTTTTTTTGAAACCAGGAAATCCTCCCTTTCTAATCTGAGAAGGCTTCATTTTCTTTCATAACCTCGTTGTGTTTTTTCGACGGTTCGACATTTCCATCTTTTCAGGCGATTTCTTTTCCCTTTTGAGCACGCGGTTGAAACGACGAGGTTCCTCACGCGACCGAACGGGACTTCGTTTTCGCAACGAAATGTTCACCCATTTCGCACCCAGATTAGAGCAGGCGACGAGATCTGGTAGCCACGGTAGCCGCAGCCCGTGTGGCGAGAGGCAGTGCTGGACGTGGTGTTGCCCTGGTGTGAAAATCAACGAGAAACAGAAAAAAAATATTGTGGCAGCCTTTAATATTGAAAGCGGCTTTCCTCCCCCACCAATTGTCAATCAATGTCAGTGCACCCATTTGCTGTACTGGCTTGTGCTGGCAGCTTACTGCTGCTCCTTGCGGGATGGGCGACTTGCACAACAACAACAACAGCTGTCATTCACCGCTAAGTGGCAGTGACATCACCAGGGCGCTTGTGCCAGGCAAGGTGCACTTTCGAGGCCACGTGAAGTGTTGAAGGCTCTTTCCAACGCACAAAAGACAAAGATCCCCCAGTAAAGCCTAAACAGACTGTTGGGGCAAGTGCTGTTAGCGAGCACCTATGAAGGCTGGTACGGCACACGAGGGGGGTGGGTGGCCAACACCACGCCCGGCCGCCTTTGTCTCCCTAGCGGCGATGTTTACACATTGCATCAGGTACTCATTTGAGGCTGAGTCGACCTAGGGGAGGCCCAGGACCGGTTCAGATAATTGTCACTGGTGTTGGCCACGACAACCGCAATTCTGCCAATAATTGGCGGTGACGTCACCACGGCGCTTGTGCCAGGCGATGTGCACGTTAAGGACCACGTGAAGTGTCAAACGCCCGCTGGCAGGAGGTTGTTGGCCACACACACGCGCACGCACGCACGCAATCACGATCCCAGCGCTGGGCACCACCACCAACGCTGCCCCTCGAGGCATGCCCCGCGACGCGCCGAGCCAATTAAGCAGAAACGATCACCCCTATTTGTATCACGTGCTCGCGCGCGTCCACGCGTTGACGTTGCGTTCACACACGAAGCATTACGAAGGCACGAGAGTCTCGGACGCCAGCTGGAGATGCGACGTCGCGCGGCAAAAAAAAACATTTTCGGGGGGGGGGGTGGGTGTGGCCTGTAAAGCTGCCGCATTTTTTTTAAACCGGCGTCAAACGCGCCCGCACTTTTGTCCGTCGCGGAGCACACAGGACGCTTTTTTATATTCGTCGGAAAATAACGGCGCGTGCCTTCGGTTGCACAGAAACAAAAACAAATTGTAAGCCTACATTGCGACTCCACCCCCCCCCCCCCCCCCAAAATAAAAAAAACTGAGCAGAAAACTGCGAGCGGTTACTTTACGATACTTCGCACTCTCTGTGTGGGATCGGCAGATATGGAAGGGGCGTGGACGTCGCAGGATTACTCGAGGATGTGCAGGAGCTGATCTGTTCTAATTGTGTAATATGAAGCGCAGTGGGACGTCGTTCCTCCTATTGCTGTGCAGGGATACATTCTTAAAAAAACGTGAACGTGTGTTCTCCTTCTTCATTCGTTCGTAGCCGGTGCCAGCGATACCGTTGATTCTGTTTATTTTCAGGTTAGGACCCGCTGAGCTAAGCTCTCTTTCAATGGTGACCCGGCTAAAACAACCCCTACTGAATCTTTCTAAACTACACTAAAAACTATTAACTATTTTTTTATGTTACCAGGTAAGGCCCACTGAGCTATATAGCTCTGGAAATTTATAGCAGCCAGATACTCTGAAATTATAGCAGCCAGATACTCTGAAGGCATGTTGATTCTAAATGTGGAGAGAAAAGTCAGAGGACCTAGAGTAAAATCCACGCGACCATGGGGAGAACATGCAAACTCCAAATATACAGGCGTCATGGTCGGGGTCGGGATCGAACCCACGACCTCCTGTGTACCAGGCGAAGTAGTTAAACTCTTGCCACCGTGGTGCCCTCTGACCCACGCCTGCTGGACATCTGTGAAAAAGAGTTTTATAGTTAATCGGATTCCTCCATTATTTAATCAAGATTCTGATTCTGAAAACGGCTGATATGGTAGCAAGAATGTTACAATATTGTGCTGTGTGGAAGGGCCATTGCCCGAAACGTCATTGATTGCCTTATTTTTTTAAGACTGTTATTAGCGAATACGTTGAGTTTTTCTGCGACATGAGAAATGCGGGCTTTTGCAAGGGTTGCGTCGAACAAAATCAGGGGACCCTCATAAACAGGGCAAATAAACAACCACAACTACGTACAATGGAAACCTCGCTCAAAAAAACAATATCACATTACGCGTGACACTGGTGACGAAACTCACAGGTGACATGAAAAAACAGCAAGTATTACAATCGCATATCCTATTTCAAATTTACAGTTTTTTCAAAAATGTCATTCTCACTCAAGTTGCAATCACAAATGGCATATACTTGATGGCATCTACACGTGTGGCGTTAGCAACCGTGCAGCAATGACCTTGAACCAGATAAAATATGGTATAAGTTGGAAATATTGAGATTAGTGACCAATGCATTCGAGACTTTAGGGCACGACAATTGGGAGGGCCCTTGTGTTTTTTAGGGGAAGCGAGAAGATGGCAGAGAGGAGAGCGAGAACCTGATATTTATAATTCCTGCACAAAGTTTCCTGGCCAGGTAGTTCCAAAGTGAACGCCGGGACAATTATTTTAGATGACGATGAAAGCTAAACTATTTTTGTACAACAAAAATGCTTCCTAAAGAAAACACAATGCTAAATTAACTTACGTGTATATATGTAAACATTGGAAAGTGTGCATGAAATAAAACACATCGTGAGGAAGTGGCCTGGAGATAACTGTACAGAAAAGGAATGTTAAGTCTATCTATGCGGAGTTTTGAGTGATTCCCGCCTTGCACGTTCGACTTCTGTGCTCTCCAGTTTCGTCTCATAAACGAAGCCACACGCTCATAAAACAATGGAACTGGTCAGAAGTCTCAATGCAAGACCAGAAGCCTGGGGTCTCGGTGTGACTTTTGGTGCAAAATGGAGGGCATTGTTATTGGTATGAAGATTTATATCTTAAGTTTTGAGAAAGTTTGTACGGGCCTAAAAAGGGGGCATTTTTTTTCTTATTTTAAAACCCAACTTCATGAACAAACGGTATATAAAGGGAAGTTAGATATATACGCGTTGTTATATTTTTCTAAATGCAGCATTCTCAAAACATTTGAAACACCCCCACTCTCTCTCCTTTTATGTCATTGTCCACACAGCTGCCCCTCCTGTGGAGTTGCAATCCAGCCACCACAGCTGTGGTTAAATGATGCAAACAATCAGTGGAGGTAGACCAGACTATTTGTCAAAAACAATTACCTTCAATTATCTGAAGCCCCGTGGTCTGCCTTGATCCAAAAAAAAACAAGAGGGCAAGCTTGGGGTACTTTGGAGAGTGACTGACAAAAAATATTTTATTATTATTATTACTGGGCAATGAAAAAAAACCTTAATCCCTAACCAGACATAACTTGTTGCAAAAAAATACATTATTACAACCATGCCTTAATTTTAATGGTCATGTTGTATTTTATTGTGTGATACACAGCCAGCTTTATGATTAGGTGACCGTTTATAGATGCTTGCAACAGTTAATTTAAGTGATGTATTCAAGTTATTGGTTTATTAAACAATTTTTTATTGCCGATTTATTTAACAAAACATATTTACGGGCACATTTCCCTGCCTTGGAAAAAAACATTTTCTTTTGAATTTGGTTCCAAGAGAAGCTACAAGTTTATTGCAGTGGTGGAATATTTAACAATTAATAGCAAAAAGCTAAATCAAAAGTATTTGTGCGGTATGTTTAAGTCAAGTTGTATAGCCATCAATACAGCCACGTACATCACTAAGAAACAATCACTGAACGCAATCTTGAATCATGAAAAAGTCACAGTTATAATAAATCCTATACAATTTTTTTGAAGCCAGTTCAGTTTTTCCATAATTTTTTTAATAACATCAGTAAGAGCCAGCTTTCCGAATCCAACACACCTCACTCTTTTACTATTTATCCAAACTTAAAAACGGGGGGTGCGGTGGTGGTGGTGGGGGGGGGTATCATTAAGACAGTGTTCCCAAACAAAGCCAGTGTTGGCCCAGTGCAAACGAATAGTCGTACAAATGGCCTCGCAAGCGACCAAGCACGATTAAATCTGGCGGGCAGTGCTACTCGCGACCTGCGATACTATCAAACGCACGGGGGCCACGGTGAAAAATGTCTTCTTCTTCTTCCTTTTATTTTGTCCCACAAAAACGTGTGAACGACAAAAAAGAAACGGGACCACCCCCCCCCCCCCCTTTTCTCAAGGCACCGGGGCTGGCAGCAGAAGGAATGCTTTCCACTGACCTAAGCCGACCCCCCCCGCCAGATCCCTTTTGACCTTTCCCTTTCAAGCCTCGGCTTAATTTGCACTAATTACATTCCAGACCGACAGGAACTTGGACACGTTGTCTGTTTTTCAGGTAATTTCGACCACAGCAGGAAGAGCGGCAGGCGGGACAGAACAGAGGAGGAAGGGGGGTGGGGGCTGGCAAAGACGGGTGGGGGTGGGGTGGTGGGGGTGAGGGCATCGTAATGAGGATAGGTGACACAGGAAGCTTGTGTTTTCAAAACAGGGCGGCTCGGGATCAAAATATCGCGTTTCATTGGTGCCACACTCGGGCACTAACGATTACAGAGATGTCACTTAATGGCCATCTGTACTGCGGAGCGAGCAACCGCTGACTGGGAGTTTGTTTGCGTTTTGTTTTCGCAAAGCTGCCCTCGAGACGAAACAATAATTTTAGGCCCGAAGTGGACCTCATCCGCACACTGCTCATTCGAGGATTACCGTGACGTTTAATGTGCGCGCACGGAGCGATGTGTAATGACGTAAAATTTGACTCCCCTGAAGTAACTTCGAAACGAAACGTTAGTAACTTAAGCATCTTTGTCATTGCAACTTTGAATATTAGCTTCGTTAAGCATCGTTGTGATGGCATCGTTGTGATAGTAACTTTTAAAATAAGCAAATAGTGCAGTGGGCTTTACCTAGTAAAATTAAAATAGTTTTTTTTAAGTTTACTTTTATTGTTCATTTTTTTAGTAATTTACTTACCTTTCCTATACTATGCACTCCTATCGTGTTTTTATATAATTTCTTGCTGTAACTTCCTGACCCACCCTCATTGGATATCTGTAAAAAAAAGAGCTTCATAGCTCATCGGATTCCTCCAGTATAAATAAATATTCTGATTCTAACATTGGCAGCGGTGCCCAAGCGCGATTAACAAAAGAAAACGCCACTCAACAGCATCAATCAATGACACTGCCTTGAGAGAACAAATGTTACCTGCAGGTGACGCTTCTGGCAATGGCCCTCCTTCATAACGGTTTGCACGTTTGTGCTTCCGCATCTCTGAAATCCTACAGTGCCGTTCGTGCGGCTGTAGGGCTTTGTCTCAATAACGCTTCGTGGAAAACGTATGTATACGTGTGTGTAAGACGAACGGGCGCATATGCTGCCAAATTCCCGTAACGCAAGCACAATGCCCTTTTTAAAACGAATGCACAAATCGCTGTGCATCAAGTAAATAAACGAAGGGCTGACATTTGAGCAATTCATCAGCATCAAAACACAATCACGATATAATGTTTATTTACTGCTCGTATAACTGGAGCAGAAGGGCACGTTGCTCGGTATTAATTACGAATGATATTTGCAATTTAATAACAAAAGGAATCTGTACCTAAATTTAAACCAGTGGGCATTTGATGCACTGTGAACAATAATGCAAGTCATAGCATAATAACAAAAAATATTAAAAGTGTTTTTTTTTACTTAAAGATTCCTACATTTGGCAAGGATGCACTGGCAAACAGTCTATTCACTCAGAATGTACTCCATCTCATGAAATCTCAGACACGAAACAGGGTGGAGCCTCGACAGTGCTTGGAACGGGAGACCGCCCTGCGCAACAGGTGTTATAGGCACAGGGCAGCGCAAGTCAAAAATCCGCTGTTGTATCGCACTCCTACGCTGGCACGCCGTCGCTGGCACGCAGTTGCCGGCACGGTTCGGTCTGGTCAAATGACCCCGATGACCCCGCGCGGCACGGGTGACGCGGGTCGGTTAGGTAGGCCCGTTGCGGTATACAAACAATGCGGAACGAGAACAAAAACAAAATTCGAGTTGCGTTCACGCGCAAAAAAAAACGGGGGGGGGGGGGCGGGGGGGAGGGGGGTTGGGGAGAGTAAAATATTAGAATTTGCGGATGGATGTGGGGAGGAGGGACGTTGTGAGGCTGCGGGATGCTTCGTCTGCCGAGATGGTAGCGGAAATATTCAGCCCATAAAGTCACGCTGATCATTCATCAGGGGGATTATTAACTGGCCAGAAAAGTTAATAACATGTGCTCTCGCTTTCCTCGGGATTGTTAGAAGGAGTGCTCTCGGGAAGGTGGGGGGGGGTTACCAACCTATTGATGAGTTAAACATTAAAAGATACTGTAAGTACATTGCTCCACGCACGACCACAGATATGCACACAGAGCCCCTTACAGTACCTCGACATGGATGCCATTGTTGTTGTGTAAAAAATACACACTTTTTTTAAACGGCTTTTTGCAAAATGTTAAGCAATTGCGAGATCTGCTTTTGGCCAAATCAAACCGATTGCACTTGGTCTTGTTAGATCCCAAAAGCTAAGCTGGAATTGAGCCTGGTCAGCGCTTGGACGGGTAACCGACTACAGGGCTTGCCAGGTGTTGCAGGCGTGGCCAAGAGATAGCAGTGCCGAGTGTCATATCCCTTTCTTGCGCACGGGCTCCTCTGGGTTGCCCGGTTTCCAATGGAATTGGGCCAAATGATTCCAATGCAGGACGACCCTCCAACAAAAGGGTCTCGATGCCGAGTTAGGATTTTCCTGGCTATGTCCATTCACCCCCCCCCCTCCCTCGCTGCCGGAAAACCCAACATCAAACTTCAACATGGCGTTTTCATGATTACAGAGGATTATTTGTCTCGGACGTAACAATAACTGAGAAAGAAAATATTCGGAAGTACATTAAAGGTACTAACATTTATGGCGTTCAAGGTCAAGGGGTGACCATGACCAAAAAATGTTGATACCACCACAATTCATCTCACCGTCACTTTCTTAATGTCGTTACATTCTTATATTGTTGCACAGTCGATAGCCGACCGCTAAGGTCTGCTCTTATAGTCTCACACCGTCTGGTTTAAGGTCCTCTCCTTGGTTGCTGGCCTCTGGGTTCCACCCCAAAGGCTATCTCGGTCACCTGTCCTCCTCCACCCTGCACACATGTCCCCACCAATCGCAACCTCCTCTCTCTCTCTCTCTGACAGCAATTCCAGTGCTCTCTCTCTCTCTCTGGCCGCGTTCGATGTGGTGCATACAAGTTGCTTGACCCCATCCCTCCTTCATCCTGCACACGTGTCCCCAACAAATCACTAACCACCTATTCCTGATTACATCAACATCGCTTCATTATTATCTTCTATCCAGAGCCTCAAGGTTATTTGACGCCTCGACATTTCCAGCATCCCCGGCGCATTCTGCTGCATCCGAAGGCGATAAAAGCTTCCCTTCCCATTGCTCTGGTTACAATGCTCTAATCAAAACAAGAGCTAAAAAAAAACCTTTGCGCCTCTCGGTTTTAGGGCAGCACAAGGAGTGGCGATGAATATTCAAGCGGGCCTTTCTTGTTAACCCTCATTTGCCGAAATGGGCTAAGCGGGGAGGCCGTGCGCCAATGTTCTCAGTGGGAGGGGCCCCCCTCCAGCCGGCGGTGGCTCGACACGTCTCAACGCAGCAGGGCCTCGTAATGGCCCGGCATTCAATAAAACCCAGCGTTGTTTTCCAAACATTGGTTTTGCCGAAGTGCAGAGCGCTCGCCGGAGGGCGAAAAATTTGGGAGTCATTTTCATGCAGGGGCATGAGCCCCTCCTATGAAGGTTATTGGCACAATAAACGCAGAGATTGGTTATTGCTCTATGGACCCAGTGTCTCCCGCCTTAGATACGGCGTGAACAAAAATAAAGCACTTGAATTTTTTAAAAAAGCCATTTATGCCTGGACACTAATTAACATTTACACATTCTCCAGACAGACAGGCGGGCTTGCTTTCAAAATATAGTTGTTGCACCTTTTCATTACTTTGGGAATGGGAATTGTGCGTGCAATTTTTTAAAATGTTTTCTTCGCATGGGGAAAATTGCACAGTGAAGTAAACACGTTTCACTAAAGCATCACGAGGATTCTTTTCGAAGCAGAAGCGCAGCATGCACACCTGAAACTTTCGTGACTGCAGGAATTCATTTCCGTGTATGTTGAACTTCTTTCGCACTGTACATAGCCAACCTCGCTAATCCGAGGCGTGGGACATGAGTTTTTCAATCCGGATGATTCCAAAGTGCAGTGATCCCGGTGGCTTCCTAACATCGCGAGTAAGATGCTGCCGCGGTGTGACCATCAGCAACACCGGACTTGCTATCCATAGGTCGCCGGTTCGATTCGATTTCCCGACCCACATCTGTCCACCCGGCAGTGTGAATAGGTACGGCATGGTTAGTCGAATGGCAGGTCGTGTGTCGTGGCGGTAGAGTGTGGGTACACCCACCTCTTCCAAGATGTCTGGCCCAGAGTGGAAGAGTAGGCCGAATATCCTCGAGAGCGGCTCTCTCGTTCAGAATTGAGAAATGTATTTCTCAAGTAAAGTAGACGTGAAGGCTCTTCCACAAGCGGTGTTATGATCAACGAGTTGCAGGGCCGCACCTTTAAATGTTTTTTTCTGTGCTCAGAACATTTTGAGAACGTTACACTGAGCACGTGTTTGTGTGTATGTGTACATGCTCAAACGTAAAACTATATTTTTGAATATAATCCCAAGCCGTGCAAAAACCCAAGACATTATTCTCTGCGGGCTTAGGGATATACGCGCGTGACTTGGGACAGAATTATTATTTGGGACCTGTGTGCCACACGGCGTGTTATCCCTCAACCATTGCACGCATCGGTGGCGGATTAATGCCACGAGCCTGCGATGTAGATCCACACAGAGGCTGCAATAGGAAAACACAAGCCTGTCCCACGGTGTTTTGCACAGTTGACATTAATGCTACTTCATAGTGTTGCTCTGAACACCTCAATAGCCGCAGAGGACAACTGATACACATTTGAACATGGAGTCAAAGACACAGTTCCCCCCGCATAGCCTTTACAAGACTGTTGGGGCAAGTGCTGTTAGCGAGCACAGAATGAAGGCTGTCACAGCACACGAGGGGGTGGGTGACCAACACCACGCCCGGCCGCCTTTTTCTCACCAGTGCTAATATTTATCCACTGCACTAGGCACTCATTTAATAGTTATCATTGTTATTGGCTGCGAGTGGGAACTGAACTCATGTTTTGTCTTATATTGGTCGTGTTCTGCCAGTTGCTCTGTGCGGTGTGACTTAAGCCATCTTCAGCATTTTATTATGAAAACATTTTAAAATCAATTTTCATCAAACAAGTCGCTCTAATTGTGTTTTCCCATTGCATCTTGATATCACAATCATCATCGTCGTCATCATCATTATTGATTTAAAAGGAGAAAAGTAAAATTGTGCAGCCAAATACACTCGTAAAATTTGCTTTGTTGCACGGAAAAAATAACGTCGACAGCCATGGTCAATCCACTGCTGGATGAAGCCACCGCCATCTCTCAAGGTCCTGCGCCGTGTCTTGACGCAACAGCAACGATGATTTGACACGCATTCTTTCGCGACCGATTTCACGATTCACAATTGATTGATGGGTCAGATCGCGTAAGAAGTGAAATCTGTGTCGTACACCCTCCTCCACCCGAATAAAGTCGTCGCCCGATGAATACACGTGCCAATTTATCGCTGATTCGGCAGCACCACCAGTGGTGTTGGGAAGAGCGATCCACACGGGGTACGAGTAGCATCATCAGGCAGTTGCCAGAATTGTGAAAATGCCCTCCGCTCTTGGGCCTTAAGTGGGGCGAGCAGCGGTGGAGGGACGTCCCGTTTGCAAAGGCGACTCTCACAGCGCGTGACGCTATCGTTGGGGGCACGGCCAAATCTGTCACTTCGCCACAAGGGGATGAGGACCTCCCTCCAGGCATCTCCGGTTTCCCTAATATCACCGCTATCTGCCGTGTTATCTTCCGGGTCGCAATTGCCCGGCATTCGTGCGTTTATCGCCGCGCTCATCGGCGGCCTATCGCTGAAACTTAAGCTCAAGTTGACGTTTGACTGACCGATGACCTCCTCTCTTATTCCGGGCCCACTCCAGAACGTGTCTCTCGTACGCGCGATTTTGATATCCACCGCGTGTCAACGAGAGACGCGGCGACGGCCAGAATGCGCGAAGTGCGTACGGGGAGTACACAAAAAGGGACGACTTCGTTGCGCTTTTTACAATGCACGTGTTTATTGTCCTAGGCGGCAACCACGACCACTTGCACTGAAATAAACGTGCAAAGCTTGATTCGGCCAACTTCCTCGGCGGGCCGAAGAAGGCTTCGGCACATAGTTTATTTCGTATAACTATTACATAGTAGCTCTCTCTCTCTCTCGGAAAGGCTTGTTTTACCGTGTTTGTTTAGTATCAAAGTCTTTATTCATTACAAAGATGATTTTCTTTGGCATTCGCAAATAAGCAGCGAGCGTGGCTCCTCCGGCGTGCCGAGTAGTTTACGTTGCTCTGTAAAGAAAACGAGAAACACGAGACGGCGTGTGGACGTAAAGCGACCTTGTTTTGAGTGGTGGGGCGATTCCGAGACCACCGCACCAACAAGACTCGGGGCTTCGCCGCACATTTTTTTGCAGATTTTTGGGGGAGGGAAAGAGAGAGAGAGGGAGAGAAGAAAAAAAAAACGACCCGCTTCTGCAAGTTAGGAGAAGGTTTAACATTGTGCGGATTCATAATAATCTCAGCCGTAACAGTTGAATAAATGTGTGTCTTTGTCTAGCACCTGGGAAAGAAAACCCCATAAATTTCCTGTAATTAAAAGCCGGGTGGCGGCGTTGGCGGGCAGTGGTGAGGGGGAGTTGGGAGAGGGTTCAGTTGTATTCACCACAGGAAGAGCCATATGAGCACCCGCGACAGTGATTTTGACAGAGCGGCGGCGGGAGAGAGGAGAGATGCCTCTGACAGATCAACATCCGTAACTGATGGCCTTATAACGTCTCCAAAAGCCCACCCCCGCCGTACTCCTCGCAAAGCTCCCGGCCGCTGTGCCCCAGAGCCACCGTCTGCAGGTGGGGGTCATCACGGCAAGCCACCCACGGTGCCAGTCTGCGAGCCGAGGTGCTCATAAATGATACAGATGATGTGTGGTGGGGGGAGGGGGCAGCAGTAAAAAAAAAAGATGAACTTCCAAGACAGGGCAAGGGAAGACGAAAGAGGTCGTAGGATTAGAGTTCTGCCTTGAATGCTAGAATTCCCGGTTGGCAAGGTCGGCACACTGGAGCCTCTGTTCGTGTTTATTTTCTCTGCTCTTTCTTGGATTTGTCAATCAGTAAGTGAGGTGATAGCTCCTCCTCTAGCAGTGGGGGGGGGGGGGGCTCGTTGGTGGGTTCGTGCAGGGGGCCCCCGGCTCTTGCGGAGGCACGGCCTCGTGTTGTTGTTGGCGCCACACAGTCGGTGGATGATGGCCTGCGTGCGAGAACAGTGAGTGATGTGTTTTACATGTCTTCCAGCAACGGGCTCCGTGGGGAATGGGGCAGAGCTCGGCATGGTTCGCCCGCCCGCCCGCCCGGCCACCCACCCCCCAATTCCTCCTTTTCCCTAAAACCTCGTGGCAAGATCCCCTCCTCTTTATAAACAGTAGGACGGCTGAATGTAACCATCTCGTTGATGTGGACAAGAGCACCTTGTGAGACTTCGCTTGTGCAGTATCAGGTGTTTCCCCTTAGAGAGTGTCAGAACATTTTAAATGCTACCATAAAATTCAAAGTAGCATAACTGCTCCGATGTTCCAAACCCCTTTTTTTCGTTCTTGAAAATAAATAAATATACGTATTTTAAAAGGACTAAGGTTCCCCTTGAGCTGTCATGGCCCATGAATTCAGGAGTTTAATGATGTTGCAGCTGGTAAACTATATGACTTTTGTTTATGACTTTTCTTCCCTTACAAAATTACCTCCTGCGCACGATGTTAAATGTAGACGAGATCCACTGGGTGTAGCTCTCATTCCGCAAAGGCCATCCTCGCAGATGGGCCTAAAAAGGCATTTTAAAGTATCTCCAAAAACGAGGCAAATCTCATTCGTGAGAGGCCCACACATCTGCGCACACAACTGCGGTGCCTTGTGTCTCGTACAACGGTTCCGTCAATGCCTCGCCCGCTGACGGACAGGGATGCTGCATACTGGCCTTAAAAGTCCAGTGGTCATCGGTTCGATCTCCTGGCGTGGCAGTTGAAACAACGGCGCGAGCCTCCTTCAATCCGTCAAATTGGTACTCCACGGTTATTCGAAGGGCAGTGCCGTGCCTAGCAGGGTAAAGTGTGGATTACTCCCAGCTCTTCCAAGATATCTGGCCAGCGTGGAAGAGTAGGCCATACACCCTCTAGGAGGAGGTGTACGGAGCTCTCTCCAGCCAGAGGCCCATCTGCCAAAAGTGGCGTGAGCACGCAACCTACCTTTTTTTTAACCACCGACAAACTCTCAACATCGCCCGCTTGTTAAAACTAATCACCCGACTGTAAACGGCTCAAGTACATTCTACAAAATGCACCTCGCTGCTTAAAACTTCCACTGGTCACGCATCCCGCGTGGGTCACGTGCACACCTGGGGATGCTTTGGCCCCCACGAGACTTTGAAGGGCGACTTGGCAGTAACGCGGCGGTTCTGCGACGGGCACATCGAGGATCTGTGTTGTAATCTGGCGTCTTGGTTCAGCGGTAGAGCAAACAGCTCAAATCTTGGCCATGGATGGTGGCGGAGGTAGGCAGGGATGACCCAGTCCATCATTCCTCTGGGGGTCGGTACAAAATGAGCGTCACTTTCTTTGGTGGAAGTCAACTGCGGTTGTTCGAAGGAGAGACACTCACCCCCCCCCCCCCCGCCACGGGGATGTGGAATTCACACCACTCGCTCAGGGGCTATAAGCGGGAGGTGAGCGGCGAGGCTTCGAAGCTCACTTGAGCAGGAAATCACGTTTTTTTTACTCTTTCACTGGCACCGAAACAGCTTCAGATAGAACCGCTTTTATTGAAGGTTGGTCACTTTCTAGTGATGGCTGGCTTCGTCGTATTCATTGGTCGTGGCGCGAAAAAGGTTTATTTTGGCAACGCACATGGGTAAGGCGGCACTGTGTTTTCGTCGTTGCGAATGACCCCGCAAATGTTTGAACAGCGAGTGTACAAAACAACCGGGCAAATTTGTTTTCTTATATTTTGTTTCCCTTTTATGTTACAAAACCACCACTGCATGGCTCTCTCTCTCGCAAGCAAAATATTGGAAAGCAAGCAGAGAACAAAAGTCGCATACACACACAGGCATGCACGCACAATCCAAAGATCCCCCGTGTCGCCTTAAAAGACTGTAGGGGCAAGTGCTGTTAGCGAGCACCTATGAAGGCTGGAATGGCACACGAGAGGCTGGGTGGCCAGTACCATGCACGGCCGCCTTTGTCTCCCGAGTTGCAATGTTTACACGTCGCGCCAGGTACTCATCTAAGGCTGAGTCGGAGAGGCCCATGACCGGTTCAGATAATCGTCACTGGTGGTTGGCCGTGAGTGGGAATCAAACTCGGGGCGCCGGGGTTTGTAGCGCAGCGCGCTAACTGCTAGACCACCGCTCCCCCACGCACACACGCACACACACACCACCCAACAACCGAGACACCATATTTACCTGTATATAAAAAGAAGTTAAGTTAGTGAGCACCCATTAAGACTGGCACCGTGTTGGGTTAGGCAACCACTACGCATGAATGGCCATCTTTGTCTCTCTCAATGCTGATGTTGCCATCTAACACGTGGTACTCTCTTTTGGCTGAACCTAACCAACTTGAGGATCGTGCCACATGTATGTTCCAGTTGACGATGGTGTTTTGTGCATGGCGAGGAATTTGACTCAGGTCGCTGGAGTTGTAGAGGGCGCCACGGTGGTGAGATGTTAACTACCTCGCCTGGTATACAGGGTCCTGGGTTCGATCCAGACCCGGACACCTGCATATTTGGAGTTTGCATGTTCTCCCCGCGGTCGTGTGGATTTTTCTCCAGGTCCTCCGGTTTTTTTCCCTCGACATTTAGAAACACACGAGTATTTGGCTGCTATAAATTTCCACGCGATAAGCCACTTCATTGAGCTATCATTTCTGGCTTCTGAAAAAGTTGTTTAGCTCAGTGGGCCTTACCTGGTAAAATAAAAAAAAATAGTTTAATAGTTTAAGTAGCAGTTTAGAATAGTTCATACGACATCACCTTTCCCATGATTTATACAAAAACATAGATCTTAGTATATTCGTATTGACTGCAGGGGCAATTCGTGTTAGCGGACACACGTTATGGCCAGCATGGCAGGCACACACAAACGTGTGCGAGGTGACGTGGTCCAGCTATCTTTGTCCCTCTCAGTGCTGACTTTCACACACACACACACACTTCACCAGGTACTCAACCCCATCATGATGGTGGTAAAACTATATGAAAGACAGCGACGATGATGATGATGATGATGATCATAATGGCCATGGTGAATGTCGAAGGTGGCGAAGATATTAGCGATGATGGTGATAACCGTGTCGTGTGAGTTTTGTATCCTCCAACCCACCCCCCCGTCCCCCTTTTAAACAAGACCCACGCTAAGGCAGTCGGGTCGTTAAAGACATTCACGTTCACCGCGGCCAGGAATTCAACCCCGATTTTTCCCCAGCTTCGTAGCGCAGCAGCAGTGCCCCCCCTAACCAGCGCCCACATGCGCACAATGAGCTCACGCCGCTGGTCCGCTGGGCGGTGCCAAGAATCTGCCACGCGATGATCTTTTGCGACACAACGGAAGGACGCCCCGGCAAAACAGACCAGGCTGCTTGCCAGCGCCTGGCACGCGGGCAGAGAACCAGGTTTGGTTCGAGCAATACCGGGCGAGGGAGCGTGCGAGCGAGCGAGCGAGCGGACCCGGCGCACCTCAAAGCAGGCCTCATTACATTCGCTGTAATGAGAACCAGACGCGGGGCTTGCAACAATGATTCTACTGTTACGTTACAGGGTGCCTGACGTAGCCGAGGTGTCCGTGTTTAACGGATGCCACTGAATGGAGAATAGTGGGATGGGTGGTTATTGCTCACGGATGCATAAGTGTTACAGTGTGTGTGTGTGTCCTGTGTGTGTGTATGCGCGCCCGTGTGTATTAGGGTGTGGGGAGCGGTAGTGCAGCGGTTAGCGCGCTGCGCTACGAACCTGGCGATCTGAGATCGATTTCTGCTCACGGCCACCCACCCCCTCGCGTGCCGTGCCGGCCTTCATAGGTGCTCGCTAACAACACTTTTCCCAACGGTCTGTTAAGGCTATACGGGGGATCCTTGTCTTTTTCTGTGTATTAGGGTTAATGTAGCGGTTGTCTCTCACGGCACTACGAACTTGGAGCCCCGAGTTAGATTCCCGCACAGCAAAGTAATAACAGTGGCGAATATTTGAAGTGGTCCTAGTCCTCAAGTTTTAGTCGGCCTCAAATGCGTACCTGGTACGGTGCGTAAACATGAACACAGGGGAGACAAAGGCAGCTGGGTGTTGATACTGGTGCATAATACATGGCTGCGCGCCGTTCAATGCAGACCTTGGTAAGTGCTCGCGAACAACACTTGGCCAGTCTGTGTGGCTATACGATGGGGAAGTCTGATGTGTGTATGTGTATATATGCATATGCATGTTTTCGTCTTGATATCCAAAACAATCGCGGAACATGTCCTAGAAATTATGTCATCGGCTTTGGCTTGCCGATGACTTCTGTTAATCATGACATCTTCCAAGTCTACATTGTGTTGCAATTTTTGGGAGAGAAAAATAAATAAAACCCATCTCGAAAGTCGACTGTCAGCCTAAGGGAAGAAACGCTGGCACATTCTCGTCATAGTCTTCTTCTTTAGCGAATTAATTTTACACCAAAAAAAACACCCACCTAAATAAATATATAAGCGGTGTTACTGCAGCGTACGAAGAGAAATATTTTAAGGGCGCTTTAGGGAACGGGAGAGGGTAGTGAAAAATGCGCGAAGCGCACATCGAGACAGCCGGAAGTGGTCAATGTTCTAATATAAATACTTGCCACTTCGGGAAAAAATGTAAAAAAAAACCTGACATCTCTCTCTTTCTGACCGTTTCAACAATAAACACCTATAAGGCTAATTTAATGCTTTTTTTGAGACAGAAACCGGGGGTGGGATATCTGCCAAAAAAATGTGACATCTTTTTTTTGTACACCCCCCACATCCACCGAAAATATAAATACCGATTGTCCAAAGCGAAGCGGCTGAGCACCACGGTGGGACGAAGCCGGCCGCGTTATTCTGTTTGGCGTCTTTTTGCGGTCACTCGCGGAAGGAATGGTGCAAAGGACGGGGGGGGGGGATGGCGAACGATGAGAGATATTAATTCTTTGTCTAATTGCCTTAAAAAAAAAAGAAAATCGCGACAAACCTAAGCGGACGACTTTTATTTTGTTTAAGCGGTAATTTATTTGATAAATAAATGCACCGATTGTGTTGCGACTCATTACGGGATTACTGACGGACTTATTTCTTCGCTGCGTTTCCACCACCACCACCCCCCTCTCGAAAACCGCTACCACCGCGTGAGCGTGGGCCGATGGCCTTCTATTGTTTTCGTTGTCGCGCCGAGTAAAAAAAAAGATTTATGAACTCATCAATTGCAAATTAAACAACATTGTTGTATGTCACAGTACATTTCTCAGACATTCCAGTAATTAACTAAAGTAAAACTAAAGCTGGAGTCCCGGACGGCGGCGGCCGCGGAACGACGCTGCCGCTTCTAAAGCATCACTTCACAGTTTATTTTCCACAGCTGCAGTTCACAGACAAAAATGTCTCTCGACAGCGCGGGGCTTTAGCCCCGCTGGGAAGGCCGACGGCTCGCGTCGAGACCCTCGGCAATTGCCGCTCGCGAGAGAGAGAGAGAGAAGTGTGAAAATACAGCTTGAGAGGGGAAAGAATCAAAAATATTTAACAAATGTGTCATTTCGTTCACCTATAAGAAGCTTTTCCCTCCATGCCTCCCCCCACCACCTTTAACCCCCGCCCCCCACACACGCCGATCCAGTGAAATTCCACTTCGCGAGAGCCCTTTCTTGCGTGCGACGTCTCGATTTTTTTAGAACGCTTCTTTTGCGTTGCGGAAGAAGAAAAAAAACACCCCCTCCCCCGCCCCCAACACCCTCCCCCTCCAGGAAAAAAAACAACGACGAATCCTTTCGAGAGAGCGTTAATATAGTGAGACAGCTGTGTCTGTAAAACAATATCGCGTGCATTCCTAAACGCCAGCCAGCCAGCCCGACAAATAAGATGCACGCGGGCGTGATCTTTGCGCCAGTAGCTCCTTCACAACTCAAACTTTACTACCTTGTGCTTTACTTCGTATTTAATTTCATCGCAGATTCTTTTTTTTTTACAAAATATATATTTTAAAGTTGTTTTCCATCTCTTGTAAATCACATTTCTTCCGTCTTTGCAAAACAGTTAAAGAGCACAAGGCAGCAACTAAGACCCCCCCCCTTCCCAACCCATAAAAAAACGGCGTAAAATAAAGACTTAACTTAAGATGTTCAACTTTTACAACATCCTAATTTTCCGAGTCTCGACGGCGGTTATTAAAAAAAGGTACCGTATTTCATACGGCAGGAAATCAATAAAAAAAAAGTCGAACCTATAAAAGCAAGACACTTTAATAACATTAAACACCAAACAAGGCCAAACCTGTGTACTTTTTATTTTCTCGCCGATTTCTTTTTTCTCTGCATGCAGCATAATAAAAAAAAGTTTTGTCTAAATTACGTTTTTCTTGCTGCAGTCTCGTGCCCGAGCGTTTATTAACACGCAAGCCGGAGTCGCCGTTGTGCGAGGGAGCACAAAAGGCTGTCTGTTGAAGAGAGTGTTAACCGCTTGTAATTGGAAACAGGTGATCGGACAGACAAGGGCCCCCGTGTGGATGTGTTCCAGAGGCAGGAGCGGTGTAAATTCCTCTACTAATGAGGATGGCCTTATCCTTCCCGTGCAGTCAGGGTGACAGATGACCGAGGAAGTGCGGCTGCTCGCTGTCTCACAGCGGGTCTCGCCAGGCCATCACCTAGCCACCCCCCCCCCTCAGCTTTCTCAACAGTAGCACGCAGGAGCGTTTAGGCGATTGCACTGTCGCGTCATTTTCCGCTGCCTTCGCGCGCCCAGGCCGGTGTTCGAGCGAAGCCATTGGGTCGCCCTCCTTCTCCACCCACCCCCAACCCGATTTCAATGCGTTCCGTAGCATGTGCGTCCGTTGAACTTCTTTCGCGCCGCACGTAGTCAACCGTGCTAATCGGAGGTGCTGGGGGAATGACAACAGGCTAAACATTAAAAAAAGCAGTTCTAAAGAAATGAGGTTTCAATTTCGCCTGCACCTACCCATCCATCAATCCATCTACTCGCAAACCCAATTTAACTACCCACACACACACACTGATCTACTTACTTGCCTATATTACCCATATATCTATCAACTTGCCTACATACCTACCAATTTACCCATACAACCTACCTATACATACACCTACTGACATGCCTACTAGTATACCAACCTACCACCTACCCACCGACCAGTCTGCATACCTACACGACTAATATCCTGTCCACTACCTGTTTGCCTACTGCCTGCCTCCCTGCACATTCACGGAATGTTGCTTATTGTATGTATGCTGAACTTACTTCGCACCATACGTAGCCAATCGGTATGTTTCTACCAAATAATTATATAAATCACCCCAAATCTAGCATTACTAAGCCTTTCTTCATGCATGACTATTGCTTTTTTTCATGATTCGTGAATTATTTGAAATTTCTGTTCAGGAAAGTTTCAGTCCTCATGACATGTTTAAAAAAATAAAAGTAAAATGTCCTCTCTTGGGACATTTGTCCACATTTTATTTTGCGTACTTCTGCAAGTAGGAGGAGGAGGAGGAAACTGGAGCAACCTGCAGAAAAAAAACCCACGCATTTAAACGTGATCACAAACAACGCACACGAAAAACAAGCGAGTCCTACTTGCAGTGCTGCAAAACATACTTTTTTTTACAGAGGAATAAAGCAAATGTCCACGTGACCATAACCGTTACAGTTATTTTAATTTCCGTAAATTCGAGTAATGTCTTCTTTGGTTCTTTCGGTAAAGTCACGTAGAATGAGAATAAAATAATAAATTGATAAAATAAAAGAACACAATAATATTCTCATGACGTTTCGGCCACAACACAAGCGGCCTTCATCAGGTGAAGGGACGAGACTGTCTGGTAGGACAGCGCTGGAGTGAAAAAGCCACGTTCAGACAGTCTCATCCCTTCACCTGATGAAGGCCGCTTGTGTTGTGGCCGAAACGTCGTGAGAATATTATTGTGTTATTTTATTTTATCAATTTATTATTTTATTCTCATTATACGTGACTTTACCGAAAGAACCAAAGAATATTAATCATTGCAGTCACGAAAGCTTTAAATCGAAATTCGAGTAGTTTCATCCATAAGTTTTTTTTGGGGGGGGATATTGGTCGCAAAAGCCGACGTGTTAAACTTGAGCTACGTCTTCACGAGTAGCGACGGCCACATCTCACGACCCACGTCACCGGTTGTTGTCCATTCACCACAAAGGCCGCGTTATGAATGACCCTGCAAGCCACACTCCTACTCCCAGACGCACCACATTCTCGCACGCTCTCCACATCAGTTTCTCGAGTCAAGAACCAAACGGGGGCCGAGCTTATTTCAATACATCTCATAGGAGTGTGACAGTCCTTAAACAACAACAACAACAACAACGAAGTTGCGGCCCACACTGCCGAACGTGTATTCGGTATTACGCTCGAGTCTGCATGCATGCTGGACGGTCGCTACTTGCCACGATGATGTCGACAACGGCGATGACTCAAACGAACACGTTCAAGGAGTAACAACGCTTTTCTGAAACTCACTGTCGCTCGCCACCGTGCACAGATGAGTCGCAGAGCGACGAACAAGGAAACTCGACACATTCGTCAGCAATACCGTGGCCTTCAAAGAAAAAAAACCCCGCAATAATCGGTGACGTTTCAGGCAATGGCCCTTCTTCATAGCAGAGAAAAAGATCCCCCGTGTAGCCTTAACAGACTGTAGGGGCAAGTGCTGTTAGCGAGCACACACACACACCCTTATAAATTTACATCATTAATATTATGAATTAATTACTACGAAGACAGGGCGAAGACAGGGGCATCAGTTTATTTTTGTTGTTGTTATTGTTGATGTCGTGGCCACCAGTGTCTCGCACAGCCCCCGGTCCGCTCATCGCATTTGTAAGCCCTCTTTAGCGTTAGGCGTAAGCTCATAGGGGCCGTGGCGGGCGGTGGGGGGCAGGTCAGCGCTTCAATTAGCACCATCTACCGTTCCGTTTGGAAAGTGGCAAAAAAAAAACCTCACAAACTCTGCTCCTCGGAGCTGCCACGCAGCACCGTCCGGAATGTTTTATTTATTTGGGGCCTCCCCTCGCCACATTTTTTATTCCTCCTAAAAACATCGGCGAGTCGTCGACTCTGAGCCCGTGGCCGTGGAGCAGCTCTCCTGATTAATAATAGACCTCCTGGTGTAAGGCCCCCTTTTTTTGCTGGCTCGATTAAAACAAGTTTGGAAAAGTTTGCTTGCTTCTCGAACCGGCAAAACGCGAAAGAGATGGATTATGGTGTCCCACCTTTTGAGTTGCAAACAACAACAAAAACAACGGCTGGGAGATATCACGGGAAGATTTCATATCTGGCACTGTCAGAAGAGAGGGTGATAACTGCACGTGACGTTATCGATTTAAGTGGTGTATTGTTGTGTAACTTATACAAAGAAAAACGCGGAGATTTAATGTACACATAATTACAAGCACAGCAGACACCTCAAACAAGAGGACGCTCCACGAAAAATCAGGACAGGCGGCGATATCTGAAATGGAGACAAGCACACACTTTCTAAGCAACAGTTCTGATATAAGCAACACGTGCTGGTCTAAAGAAGACAAAGGGCAACTTCTGATGCAAGGACACCACTTTGAACACAAGCACACTCCTCACTACTTCAGATATAAACAAACGTGGCCTTACTCCCACGGGGTGTGTGTGTGTTTGTTTTTTTTGTATCTAGCTTATATTGCACTACGCTTATTCTCGCTCCTGTCCTCAAAACAAAGTCCACGCTCGCCACACTCCTCGTGCAATTCAACGCAGCTTTCCCTGCCACCCAGCAAAAACAGAATGTTGTTTCGATTGCAAGCAAGACTTGCGCAGGGTAGGTTGTACCAGTCTTTTATTTATTTATTAATATTATATTATTTTTTCATTATTTAACCTAAATTCGTTTTTCAGCAAATTAAACTTACGACCAAATGCTCCCAAACTTGTTGGATTTCGGAATCCAAGCACGACCGAACCCTAGTTCATACTTGGATGGGAGACTGCCTGCCAATGCCAGATATCACAGGCTTAGGCTTGCAAGGTGGTATGGGGAGTGGAATACAAATATGGATCATTACATCTGTCCGTGTGGTGCCTTTGGGTGTTACACCCTCATCATACGTGTGGGTTTTCTCCAGGTGCTCTGTTTTCTTCAGACCATAGGAGCAGCAGACAAATAAGAATACACCTATCGCTTTGTGTGGCAGATTGATGTCGATGGGAGGTTCATGAGAGGCGATGCGTTGCTCTTGAAAACGAAAGGGAAGAAAAAAGACAAATTGTAGTTCGGGTAGTTAAAGTAGACTGGCAATCTTAACATCTTTTAGACTTACATTTGCAATTGCAAAAATGCAACATTGAAGTGCAAGTAAAGAGGGAGAGCAGTGGAGGAACTGAATTATTGGACGTGGTTTTATTTTGTAAGTTAACAAACGACCAGTCCAATTTTGTATCAACTGAGATCTAGAGATGCACTAGTACAAGCAGGTGTGTGTGTGTGTCTGTTACTGGCTATACGGGGGATCTTTGCTTATGTGTATGTGTGTAAAATTTTGATTTAAAGCTTTCGTGACTACAGGGATTCATATTCTTGGTTCTTTCGGCAAAGTCACGTAGAAGGGAAACAATAAAATAATAAAAATAAAAATATATTGTATTGTTTAATATTTTTCTTATTTTATTGTTTCCCCTTCTACGTGACTTTACCGAAAGAACCAAGAATATGTATGTGTGTTGTGGGTGCACTTTTCTGCACTCGCAACACACTTAAATACATTACACCAATTGCCCTTTTATCAATATCAGCCTTACGCGAGCCTCTCTCCCTGTCTGCTCTTTAGAGCCATTTCACCAAAACATCGGCCGACCATGTTTTTCCATTATAAGGCAGCGTTAATGACGGAGGCAGTGAGTGTGTTTAGCTTCGTAATTACTCACCACTGCCAATGACGACGTACCTATATATATTTGTTTAAATATATATCTGGAGAGACTTTGCTGTTCCGCATCCAGTACTTTTCCAACGATCTGATTGCGTTTAGGAGGCAACACCATTTCATGATCGCATATCATAGCAAAGACCCTCCCCTGTATAGCTTTTAACAAACTGTTGTGGCACGTGCTGTTAGTGAGGAGTACCTATGAAGGCCGTCACGGTGAGTGGCCAGCACCACGCACGGCCACCTCTGTCTCCTTTCGTGGCGATGTTTACTACACGTCGCACCAGGTACTCGTTAAAGACCGAGTCGCCAGGGGGTTTGGCCGTGAGCACGAATCGAACACGTGTCGCCGGGTTTTGCAGCGCAACGTGCCAACCGCTGCGCCACCGCTCCCCGACACATCACACGCACACGCGCGCACACGAGACTCGCGGGCAAGATAGCACGCCACTTCGAGGCACGCACGGACGCACTTTCTCTCAACAAATTCCCTCTGTATAATAGCTCGCTCTCTCTCTCTCTCTAAGTGGCCTTCCTTGCCAAAACCCGGCTCCCCCCCCCCCTATCCAAATCACGTTACCCCCCCCCCCACGCCCCTTTGCTTGGTCACACATTTACCTAACGCGGACGCGAGCAAACACTCGGGCACGCACACGACGACCACGACGACCACTGCGACGCGCCCCCCCCCCCCCCCCATTCTCATTGGTGAAGTTACAAGCCTCATTTACCGCGAGCCATTAAAATTCCACTCTCTGGGTCCCCACCACCACCACCGCCACCGCCGCCGCCGCCGCACCCAGCCCGCAGCGTGCAGGCGGCTTGCGCTGCGGTCGTTAGAGACTTCCCCGCGGCTCCGCCGCGTGCTGTCAGCCCCGCCTCGCCCCGCCCGACCTAACGAGACGCTCTGGGCCCGTGGCCTTCCGCACCCCCCCCCCCCCGCCTGTAATTCTCCCCGACCACCGCCTCATTTTTTCTCCCCCCCCCCACCCCTCCTCCTTGGTTCCCCCCCCCCCCCACTTTTTGGCTCTTTATTTTGTCGCAGCGACTTTTACCGAGGCTCTGTTGCCACGAGTTTTCACATCCATGGAGGACCCCCTCGCTCCCCCCACCCTCCCCCCCCCCCCGCTTTTATGATAATCACCGACAGTTTTTGCACAATCGTTTAAAAATATTTTTTAGTGTTATTGGGGGGCGGGGAGGAGGGGGGTATTTGGTGAAGAGAATGCCTTACCCGTGTCTCTGTGTGTGTGTGTGTTTACAAAAGTTTGGGGAGCGGTGGTGCAGCGGTTTAGCGCGCAGGGCCACGAACCCTTCGACGCGAGTTCGAACCCCGCTCGCGTCCAACGCCGGTGACGAATATCTGGTCCGGTTACTGGCGTCCCCTTAGGTCGACTCAGCCTCAAATGAGTACCTGGTGCGGTGTGTAAACATCCCCTCGTGCGCTGCGCCGGCCTTCATAGGTGCTCACTAACAGCACTTGCCCCAAAAGTATGTTAAGGCTCTACGGGGGATCTTTGTCTTCATGTACAAAAGTGAGATTATTGACAGCTTGTGCTCGAGTGGAAATTGAAATTCCGGCGCTTTGTAAAATGACAAAATTTATACTGCATGTGCGGTACAAAATTTATACTGCATGTGCGGTACATTAAATGCGCCGTTGTAAACGTTTGTTCATTTCTGTTCACCGACAAGCAAGCAACGAGCACTTAAACAAAATCATCACTTTGCGTTTAATCACCGCAACCACTGTCATAGCATTACAGGTTTTGTTTAAACGCGCGGTATTTATTTAAACGTTGAAACTAAGAGCTGCGAACTGGTGCAAATAGATCACCAAGTTTAAACAAAAGCCGTAACTTGATTCCAAATCGTCCCCTAGCCGTCACGTATGTACGTACGCTGAACTTCATTCGCACTATACCTAGCCAGCTGTACTGATCGGAGATCACGTAATGAGACGAGGTCGTCCATCCCTCCGTGTTAGAAAGTGGTCCGTGGAAAATGATATCACAGAATTACTGATATATTTGGTCCACTCACGGCATTGGGCGTGTTCGTGTTAATTGAATATTTGTGTGCATATAGATTTCTTATTCCCACATTCATTGTTTTTTTCCCCCTCTGGGCACTCCAGTTTCCTCCCGCATGAAACCAAACTTTCATTAAGGGAATTGGCCAAACATCCCAATCCAGGACCCTCGTAAAAGAGTCCTGAAACTTTAGTGAGGCTTTCCTTGGTAAATAATTGGCATCATTAGTTATTTACTCCTGAAACTTCTTCAAGTGACCCGGCTATAAATAAAAGATCGGACGATCTCTTATCTACACTCGAGGCGCTGCATGTGCCATGTGCCCTGTTGTAGAGATTGTGGAGATGGTTGTTGCATAGCAGCCGAACCTATATATTTTTTTCATTATCAACTTTACTACTTTCATCTATGGCCATGACAAGACCGAGTCAAGTGACCCCTTCCGAAACACAGCTTGATTGTACCTTCACCGTTTATCAATTTGCCGTAGGAGCATCTTGTCTCGCCTATCTTGTTTGTTTCCTAGCAATGTGGGGGGGGGGGGGGGGGGGGTAGGGGGAGGCGTCGTGGCAGGACCGGGTGAAAAGGGAGTCAGTGGGTAGAGTATGCTAACCCAAACGTTAGACGTTGTTAAAATTTAAAACAAAAATAATTACGATCACTTTCCCTGCGGACACTTAAGGAAAAGGAGGGGGGTTTGGGGGGTTTGCGGGGGGGGGGGTAGGAATGGGCAGAGGGGAGAGGCCCGGGCCTTTGAAGCCACGCGGTCGGTCACGAAGGGGTTTTGGACAACACCGACTCTTACGAGACGCTTCCCTGAACGGCTCAGGAAACTCGGCACTCCCATCGTAGAACCCTGTAAAATAACCACGAGACTCCTCTCGACACCGCTACCGATGCTGCTGTTCCTACCGTTGCTGAAACGCTACTGTTACCGATACAACTTGCCGTGCTCCTCACAGTGTTCACCATTGACTGCTGGGGGTCCCCCCCCCCCTACCCCGGCCGTGCTCAAGCAGCAGATGCTTGCTTTGGCCAAATCCTTCGTAGCGTGGCGGTGTCCCAAGCCTGCCTGGCTCGCTCGCCATCCGCTTGGACAGGGATCGCCGGCGCGGGGGCTTCTCGAATGCTCGGCGTCCCTCTTTTGTGTAACATCCCTCCCAGATCTGCCCACCCCAGGCAAGTCAAAGCCGGGGCCCTCCGTCTCTCCACATTTAACCAGCCTCCTTCGCTCGTTCGGCCGTGAATTAGTGTTATTACACGTCCCGTGACAACCGCCCATTGGTGAAACGGTGGCACGTTGCGCCGACACGAGCCCACAAGGGGTGGAACCTGAGAACGGCTGCCTTAGAGGCCAGACCTCACTGAATTCCGGCAAGGGGGCCTTTTATTTTTTTTCTTTCAGTGTTTGGGAATCTATAGGAAACTAAGCTATTTTTTTTATTTTACCAGGTAAGGCCTACTTAGTTGTAGCTCTTTTTCAGGAGCGACCTGGCCGTAAATGATAGCTCAACGCGGTGCCTTATGTGGAAATTTAGTGCAGCCAAATATACTAAACGCGCGTTTGTGTACGTGGAGGGAAAAAAACTGGAGGACCCAGAGAAAAATCCATGCAACCACGGGGAGAGAAACATGCAAACTCCAAATATACAGCGTCAGGGTTGGGATCGAACCCACGCACTGCTGCATTACCAGGCGAGGTAGTTAACATCTCCGTTGTAGCGAGTCACCCGCAAACCACAATTGGATTAATCTTCATGATTCGGTGACACGATTCCATTGGAGGACTGTCCTTATTATTCTTTTCGTTTGTAACAGCGGGTGCGGATTTTTTTTTTTTACGCTTGAGAAGATATTCACAGCAGAGGATCCGCTCAAGGTTCAATATGATTCATGACAATTCGATGAATTGCCATGAATCAGAGATTCGATTCAGTATCGACCATTTGTAGATAGGGGTGAACGTAATTGCCACTGGTGATTGCGATTATATCAAAGCACCGTCCTCACAATAGGGCTCACACCCCCGACCCATGCAGCCCCCTCCGTGCAGCCCTTCAGAATCACCGTTTTGGCGCAAGGGCGGAGCGGCGGTGCCGTGCAACTCTGCTCGAGTTCAATTCCCCGGGCCCACGGCTCGAACGGCGGTGGCGAGCGACAGCCTGGAACAACCCAGGGGCAGCCTCTTCGCGAAACCCGCACTGAGCTGCAACGGGTGAAGTATGGCCCCCAGAAACAACCCGCCACGACCGGGATGTTTGTCGGGAGGGGGGTCTTCATCCGCCGTCGGAGCACCAAGTGCAAAGTTACGGTGCGCGGGTGTCCCCGATTGTGAGAGGTTCCAGCTGAGCGATTGGAGCCACGTCCTCCAGAGGCCCGCGGCAGGGCCTAGACAACAAAAAACCAACAAACCCTCAGCTCCTTACATTCATTATTTGGCAATTAGTTGGGTATGTTTAGCTCCTTGTTCACTGTAAACAATGCTGTTATTGTAAAACTTGGTTAACGACGTTCGCGTTTATTCTCACTTGGTAAATATTTTCAAGAGGATTATTATTTTTTTTACAAATATTTTCCGTCCCCTTAAGAGGCAAATAAAATGTGATTTTGAAAATTATGAAACGCGCCTCTGTGATACGAACGACGGAAAGTTTAATATAACAAAAATGACGGCACGCTGCGCGAATCACGCGACACATGAGCATGTGTACGCGAGGATAATGAAGTATAAAACAAAGACAATTACAGTTAAAACAATATATACAACCCGCAGTATAGCTTCATTGAAACCAAGGTATATTATTGGCATCTCCTAGTAGGCGAATATTGTCCAGCTCTTTGTCAATCCACTGCTGGATGGAGGCTTCTTCGCACCATGCCAGTAAAAACATCTTTGTTTGTCACCAGCTAAAGCCCGCTGAGCTATGTAGCTCTTTTTCAGAAGCGACCTTGCCACAAATGGTCGCTCAACGAATTGGCTTATCGTATCGAAATTTACATCAGCCAAGCACCTTAAACGCGCGATGTTGATTATAAATGTGGAGGGAGAAAACCGAAGGACCCGGAGAAACGTCCACGCGACCACAGGGAGAGAGACACGCAAACTCCAACTATGCATATCAGGCGAGAGGAGTTATCATCTCGGTGTTGGTTCGGTGGGGGTTGCTTGAGCAAACTTCACAATGCCGTTTGGTGTGGTTCGGCGAAGGAGATGAAGGCCAGGACCGGTTCAGGTGTCACTTAGCCACCGATTTTAGCGACGGTCGGGAATCGAACTTGGTTCGCCAGGTTTGGAAGCTCAACGTGCTCACCACTGCCCTTCACCACATCTCGACCCCCCGCTCTTCGAGATGCATCGTGCAGCGGGTCGTTCGGGATCGGGTCGACAATTCTGCCGTTTGCGATGCAGAGCTCGTCTTTTTTGATCTCGGCACTTCAAAAAGATGGTGCGATTTTCTTAACCCCCCACCCCCACCTCTAACTCCCACTGCCTATGTATACCCGCCCAGCGATATAAATGGGTATCACCACGGTTAGTTGAGTGGAAAGGCAGGTCCGGGCGTGGTGGGTTCAAGTGTGGGTAACTCCCACCCCTCTTTACAAGCCACGTCTGACCGGCGTGGCAGAGTCGCGGGGGCCCTTTGGCGGCGGGCGCCCTCCCGCCCGGCAGTGGTGTGAGCAAGACAATCGCAGGGCGGTCTCTGCGCCTTTGCCTTTGCACTCACACTCCGTCGGGTCACTTTCTTCTTCTTCTTCTCAGTGAACAATCACGCACAGTAGCAAGCAAGCTCCGAGCCGTTTTGCTACTTGCAGTAAGAAAGGTGAAAAGTGACGTACTGAGTTATGTCAACAGCAAGGCACACGGCAATCCAATATCCCGCACAACTCCTTGGCTGTGTCAGGGACAGTGCCTTGCTACAAAAAGATTTTTCTTTCGCCCCCCCACCCCCTCTACCACCACCATCCACCTCCGCCTCCCCTTCTACCCTCTCTGCGACTTCACAGCGGCCAAGAGGCCGCTCCGGTCGCTGCAAGGGGGGAAACTTACAAGCGACAGAGCAATCAGGATAATTGTGCAGGGGGATAGCTACAAGGTGCCCACATTGACATCTTTGTTCCGTTTGCACCGGCACTTGGCGCCTCATAAATCCACCCGTGTGTTCCCCTGCGAGGCTCTGGGGAGCATCTGGAGGCAATTATGGAGAGAGGGGAGAAGGCTGCCGAGATCGGTGCACGACCGACCGCGCGTTCAAGGGACGCACGCGTGGACGGACGGACGGACAGAAGGACGGACGGAGAGATAGACGGATGGACGGACGAACGGAAAGACAGAACGATGGGTGGCCAGATAGAGACGGGTGGCCAGGTAGAGACGGAAGGATGTACTAAAGGATGGAGGAGGGGGGGGGGGCAGTTGTATAGATGGACAGACGAATAGACATATGGACAGACGAACGGAGAGACAGTAAGACAGAAGGATGGACAGCAGTAGTGTGACTAGCGTGGGGGGGGGGGGGGCAGGGGGCTGCCTTGCCCCCCCTCCCCCCCGCTGGTGACCAAAGCTACGAGTTGGGGCCCCTTGACAACAACCATACTACGGAGCTGTTAGTGGCTGTATTTTGCGAAGACGGAGCGCCCCTACAGCGTTAAACGTTCGAGGCCGTGAGCGCAACGATGCGATAAGGCGAGATGAGCCACGATATATAACAGCCTCGAGGTGCGACCGTGCGAGACAAATCGAATATTGGGGCCCCACGTGACCGACCGCCACAACCCCTGAGCTGATAATGTCGTTACTACGCCGCTGACGGACAGAAGAGAGATAGACGGGCGGGTGGAGAGCTCACAAAGTGTGGGCGGTGCACGGGGTAATGGAATTCGCATTGGCAGATGGAGAATTTCTCTCGCGAGCCATTCGTTAGGAAATTTACCTGCTGCCCAGCATTGGCATTCCCGAAGGGGGGTGGGGGGGGGCACAACACGTCGGGAGGAGCACTTGCACGCGATAACGATGGGCACCCGGGCTTCGATTGTTACGGCTGGAAGTGGCCCCGGGCATATTGGCACGTGTGTAAGTGTCCGTGAGCGTGTGCGGTGGGTGAGGAGCGGTGGTGTAGCGGTTAGCGAGCTGCGTTACGAACCCCAGCGACTCGAGTTCGATTCCAGCTCGCGACCAACACCGGTGACGATTATCTGAACCGGTCCTGGGCCTCCCCTTGCTCGACTCAAATGAGTACCTGGTGTGGTTGTGTAAACTTCAACGACTGGGGAGACAAAGGTGGCTAGGCGTGGTCCTGTCCGCACCACCCCATCTTGTGCCATTCAGCTCTGAATTGGTGTTCGCCAAAAAGCATTTGCCCCACAGCCTGTTCAATGCTATATGGGCGATCTTTGTGTGTGTGTGCATGTATTCGTGATCAAGTAATATAAATTGAATAAAACACCACGTAGGTTGAAGAAGCCATGATTTTCGATGCATAATAGTATGCACAGTCCAGTAAATGGTTCCCGTGATATTTACGGCCACTATAGGCACTCCATGGAGTTCAAAAGAACTCGCAAACAAACGTCTCGTTGTGAAAGACCCAACGCAACAGATGATGTTCCACGAAGCTCATGGTCCACCCTAATCCACATCCACTGCACAAACCACGGCAGATAAGGATACCTGATGCACACATGGACAATTAACAACTCTGTAGTGAGCGACTGTGGTGATCCAGAACAGCCCGTACAACGTGTAACGACGCGATGCCCGACCAACAAATACGAAGGAGACATCGCAGCGAGACATTCCGCTGCTCCTGACGCGGTTATCTGGCTTGGCCACCTGAATGTGAAATTGTAGTTGTTTCAAATGCATCTTCGAGAGGCCGTGTAAAAACAGTGTGGCGTACGCATCGCGTGGGCAGGCATATCACACACATAGAAAACAAAACGGTGGAGAGATGTTAACTACCTCGCCCGGTTTACAGGAGGTCGTGGGTTCGAACCTGACCATGACGCCCATGGTTGCGTGGATATTTCTCCGGGTCCTCTGTTTTTTTTCCTTCCACGTTTAGAATAAACATCACGCGTTTAAAGTGTTTTGCTGTCATTAATTTCCACACGATGATAAGCCACTTCGTTGGGCTATCATTTGTGGCCTCGGTCGCTTCTGAAAATGAGCAATGCAGCTCAATGGGCCTTACCTGGTCAAAGTAAAAAAAGCTTAGCTTAGCCACGCGCCGAGCGCCGGCCTGCCTGCAGAGTTCACCGTGCAGTCCCCAAGGCACCTTGCGGAGGGCAATCACTCACTGAGGAGCGGCTTTAAATAATTAGATCTCAAACCGTTTCTGCCGAGCAAATACCCGAAATTAAATGAATATACATACGTAATATATAGCCTCCTCTAAGAGATGACAAACGCGCGTTAATCTCATTTCTGATAAGAATATTATTAAAAACATCTTCATATCACGGTTAAAGCAACAATTTTGCTTCCTCTTTATATAAACTGTGACCGGTTTTTTTTCTTTCCCGTGTTGGCCACAAACGCAACAGACATATCGCGTGACACTGTTTAACTTTACGCTTGTTATATCCGTCGGCAGTTCAACTCAAGCCACGGCTCTGACACGAACACCTCCTCCTTTGCGATGAATAATGCATGAGGGCATTGTTTGTGGCTCTTCCCAGCTGCTGCCCGACTTCCTGCGGTCCTGCCCTGTCCCGCTTTATCTCAATGATTGAAACCATCCGAGCCGCAACGTTCCTCTGCAGGTCTTATCAGACGCTCGGAGGATATCTCATTCTGTAAATATCCACCCAGACGGAGGTGGGTGGGTAGGAGGAGGTGGGGGGGGGGACAAAAATAATAATTAAACGTCGCTTGAAATTCAAGTCGAGTGGGGATGGGCTTTGCCTATCAATCGTGAAGTGACGGTCAAAACATCACGGGGGAGATGTTGCATTATTTAAAGTGTCAACTACAAGTCACGATGCCATTGTCACGCACCACGACGATTCATTTCGGCCGGGGTCAACTCTGGGTCAGCGACCGTGTTTGCACCCGGCGTGCCACATCCAGTATACCTCTCTTGCCATGGTGGTGGCCGCTTTGGCGTGCTCCCGTTCCCGTCTATCGGCAACCTGGAATTTAAGCGGTGGGAAATTAAAGCCCTGGGGGTAGGCGACTGTAAGGAGAAATCTTCCACGGGGGGGGGGAATGTCCAGCACACATTATTCTGGTCTCTTCGCCCTGACGCGTGTCCACCCTGTGATTGTGTCAATTGCATCGTCTCCTATTCCTGTCCATTGTCCATGGCAGCCCTTGCACGGTTCCGAACGTGATGTCCGACGGTGGGAAGGGCTCGAGTGATACGTGCAAAATATTAGATCGTCAGTTTAACACGTATGCTTTCGCGACCCACGTTATCCAAATCGAGGTTTTTTGGGTTAGCTCGTGTGAATATTAACGTGTCGCGACCCGCCACGGCCAATTGGTAAGGTTTGTCGCGTAAACAAAACCTGCCAATTCGCTACTCGTATAGCAACACCACTTGTGTTGGAGAGTAAACCCACAACAAGACTGAAACAGGAGGATACCTCCACAACTCTGGCTGTCGCCTGATGATGCCAGTTGTAATTACTGGTGAAACGTCAAACTCGAATTGTAATTGTTGTGGGTTTACTCTCCAACACACCGGTGTGCTGTTAACGAATTGGCACGTTTTGTTTACGGGACAAACCTTACTAATTGGCTGTGCCAGGTGGTGGTGGGTTTTAACGACACATTGATATTTACGTGATCTAATCCAACAACCTTCCATTTGTTTGCTCAGGAAGGTATCGCCGAGTCTCAAGATTCTATCTCAGGAGGAATCCTGCATTGGGGATGTTTTACACATTCCATCAATGAGTGTATGGGAAGAAGCTGCAGTACCTGGAGAAAACCTTCCACGCCATCGGGGATAGCAGTCTAGCTTAACTTAATCTATAATCTTGGTTCTTTCGGTAAAGTCCCTTCAACGTGACTTTCCCGAAAGAACCAAGAATATGAATCACTGCAGTCACGAAAGCTTTAAGTCAAAATTTTACTTAATCTACTTGCTGTGCTGCCACGTTGCAAGACAGTTCAGAATCAGAATGTGTATTTTGTACTGGAGGAATCCGATCAGCTATCCAGATAATTTTTACAGATGTCCAGTAGGTAAGGGGCCGTCCATAAATGACGTCACGCACCTAGGGGGGGGGGGTCAGACATTTGTGACGATGTGTGACGGGGGGGGGGGTTGAGAAATGTGACGTCACATCAAAATTCGCAACTTTAAATAAATATAGACAACACGTTCTACTTAATTAAATAGACCTTTTAATAAATGTTTTCTCCTACAACATCAGAGTGCAGCGCCACATTAAATACGCACTACAATGCCAATAGTTTAAAGCGATTTTTTTTTTGGGGGGGGCAGAGCTTTGTGACGTCATATTTGAGGGGGGTCTGACTTTTTGTGACGCCGTGTGACGAGGGAGGGGGGGGGGTGTCAAAAATCGTCCAAAATCGCGTGACGTCATTTATGGACGGCCCCTAAGAACGTTACAACAACAAACAGTACAAAAACACGATAGTAGTGCAAAGTACTATAAAGGTAAATAAATCACCCAAACACAAATACAAACACAATTAAACCATCCCCATCCTACCAGGCAAAGCCCACTAAGGTATTAGTTCGTTTGTGGAGTGTTACAAATATGTGATCCACCATCCCTCGCCCTTCAGAGCGCTGAATTGAAAGGCATTCGTCCCTGGTGCAATGTTTTCTCCAGCTCGCTCTGCTCACTTTGATAAAGCGCCTCGCGAGCAATGCACGCTACGTGCGCCCTCGCTGCTATTGACCTCGCGCTTAATACACTAAGCACTGAAATCGATGCACGCATTCTGTTATGTAATTCGTCCATAAAGATATTGACCGCTGAAGGAAAAACGGGCAAGTGAGCGAGCGAGCGCAGGGAGGATACTTCACGGCTTTAGGTGGTGGCCGATGGTCGAGATGAATGACAGAATGCCAGTCAAAGGAGGGAGAGCGTGCCGGAGAGGACACGTCTGACATTTTTTTTGGTAAATTTGACGCGTCCATACGTTGTATTTAAAAAAAATATATATTATTCTTGAAAGCAAAATCTTTCAGCATCTCATCGTCCTCAAAACGCTTTTTGACCACCCCAAATTATTTCAGCAGCTTCAGGAAAGTTCTTCATTGGGTTTTATTCTCGCCATATACATTGGAGTGTTTTAAAACTCCTATTACAGACTCTGCAACACTGCTGTCGCCTTTGCACTGAAGGACAAACACTGCCCGTCCACATTTACGGTCACCTCAACACCGCCTTCCGTGCAGTGAGCAAAACGTGTACGAGTGTTACGTTGTAATCAAACGTGAAATATGCTGCATAATAAATGGAGTAATCGATAGGCGTTCATATTAAAACATTTGTGGCTAAACTATTGATTTTTCTCTCTCTCTCGCCTGCTCTAGCTCATTCTCTCCTCAATGCTCGGATGTAATGTTTATTCCATTGTTTTTGTTCCCAAGTACTTATCGTGCTGTTGGGATCTTAAAAAGGCACGTGACCACAACCCAAGTTGGCCTTTAAATGGGGGGGGGGGGGTTAAACCGAAACGCTTGTGAAATTATATGCCACGTTTAACTGCGTAACCAAACAGCGATATGTGGACAAGAGCCGGCACGTCCAACAGTCATCTCTTGTACAGATGTATGGATCATTCTACCCTCGCAGCACTCCCACTAATATTCTTGTATATTTACTTTGTAATAATCATCACTTTTCATGTCTGGTAACAACAAAGTATTTGGTATCCTTTATTCAACCAGCAGATGGGATGAACCCCGTTGAGACAACAATGTCTCTTTGGCGAGACCGACCCCAGGTTAGGATTTATATTCTTGTAATTAAAAAGTGCGGGTGTTGAGTGGGGAAATCGCTAATGCTGCAAATAAAGTAACAAAAACAATGTATCAGCCGGTTATCAGTGCTTACATTATTCATGCATTAATTTTCGGTTAATCATTTAGGAAAAATGGGGCCTCCCAAATGGCGGGCGTAAATACCTCCACAAAGTTTCCATCAAACTTGAGCGGTGTTTCTTCGCCGGTAACAGCTAATCATTAAAAGTTTTGTTTATTGCCGAACGATCGTGATGATGATGATTATTATTATGGGCTACGTTTTGGCTACACCATTGGAATAAATAATTGTCCCAAATCAGCAAATAATGTCGCAAACTGAGAAAGCCTTTATAGTTCCCAAATAATTTGTAAAGGTTATTTTTGAGAGAGAAATATTGTGGCAAAGGGCATCTGCTACACGAAGGGAATGGATATTCACGTAATCATATATAATTAAGCTTGGTATGTACGTCTGTTGAACTTCTTTCGCACCGTACTTAGCCAACCGTGCTAATCGGAGGTGGTGATATGTAAGTCACTAACTGTCAATACCTGTCAGACAATATGCATTTATCAGGCCCACCACATCCACATAATTCATGTTCATGAAAATAAATACCCGTTTTAAATAATAATAAGAATAATCAGTACATTTGTTGACTTAAAGTTTTCGTGACTGCAGGAATTCATATTCTTTGGGTCTTTCAGTAAAGTCACGTAGAACAATTTTTTTTTTTTACAAAAAACCACGACGTTTCCATCGCAACACAAGCATTCGTCATCAGGAGAAAAAAAGAGGGGGAAAGCTGCTGAGGCAGGCTGTTTTAAAGGTTTGAAATGGGTGTAGCCCAAGGGTCATAAACGAAGTGGGCGGGGCTAGTTATGTTAATGTGAGAAATTTGCATGTCAATGTAAGATCGGAGAGCGACCTCCACGACGACGAAGGCACGGAGGTGGCCATTGTCTTGTGATATATTAGCATGTCAATGTAAGATCGCAGAGCCACCGCCACATCGAGGACACGAGCGACGGCGGCTGTGTTAGTGTGAGACATTTAACCTGTTAATGTAAAATCAGAGATTAGCATGTCAATGTAAGATCGCAGAGCCACCGCCACATCGAGGATACGAGCGACGGCGGCTGTGTTAGTGTGAGACATTTAACCTGTTAATGTAAAATCAGAGATTAGCATGTCAATGTAAGATCGCAGAGCCACCGCCACATCGAGGACACGAGCAACGGCGGCTGTGTTAGTGTGAGACATTTAACCTGTTAATGACAGGTTAAACATCCATCCATCTATTTTGTACAGCATGTTTAGACACAGCTGCATGTAGATACTATGTAAATACAAATAAAATTGGGTTATAAGGTTACTCCCAGGAATCGTTCTGCTTGCTAAGTGTGGCAAAATATCTTTCGAGTATTCTTACACGCGGGAAGTGACAGGTATTATAAAACATCCACAGATGCCACGGGAGAAAATTCAAGATCCATAGATGGTTGAGCAAACTCTTTTCTATACAGCATTCCTGCAGGCAACTGTTTTGCCGTGTGGGTAACCTTCTCATGCACACAATCTCGAGGCGATCCACTAACCCCCAATGGATTACGGGCGCGTAGTACCATCACAGATGCCGCTGTGGTGCATTAGTTACTACACTAGACTTTCAATGCCGATGGCATCGGTTCAATCAAGACAATGATGCCAGGTCTTCTAAACCACCCTCCCGCCACCATCCACACGGCAGTAGAAATGGTTGCGCCGTGGTAAGTCCACCGGCAGTTGGCGTGTGGTGGGATAAAGTGTGGGCACTGCCACCTCCTCCAAGACATGTGGCCCAGCTTGAAAGAGTAGGGGTAAAAAAAAATAAAGTGTCCTGAAGGGGCTGCCTAGAGATCTTCCTCTGGGGGGGGGGAGGGGGGTGGCAGCCCTTCCCCCGGCAGTGTCGTGAGCGAGCAATCGCAGGGCTCCACCTTTAACTTATCGTCGTCCGTCGCGCCAACCGCATGCGCGATTGAGCCCTACGTTGGGGCGGCGATTTCAACGCGCTTACAACGTCACGAGATCCTCCCCGCATCTGGCCCGCGATGTGCGGTGCAAACAGGACGCGGCGGGGGCAGGTAAACGGATACTCCCGGAGCCTTCCACGGGGAGAGAAATAAAAAAAAGAGAGAGGGGGTGGGGGGTTAAAGAAAGAAGCGACTTAGGCTCAAAACTCCGGCGCGGGGGTTAGACTCGCGATCGCCACGCCACCCACACGGCTCGGCCACAGAATCTCCTCTGTGCTCTTAAGCGGCATTCACTTTCACCGTGCGCGGAAATCACATTAGTTCATCTTTCTACCTCCGGTTACAAGCCCCCCTACAGCTGGCAAACACTGCTCTTTGTACCTCAACATTGTCAATTGTCTGAGAAACGCTTCAAGTGCAGATGGCGCAGCCGCGATAGGTGTGCGTGTGTGGGGAAGCCACATCAGGTGGTCCCCAATAACCCGACCATCACCGTGTCCGAATTCACGCTCGTAACAATAACAATTATTATTATTATTTGCTACATTCGGCGTACCTCGCCATTCTTATCGCGCAAAGGCCATCGGGCGTGTTGTTGCAATGTTTGCGAAGTGACACAACCAAAATGTCGGGTCGTTTTGCGAGCACATTTTTTTTTATCTTCGTAAATTTGAACCGCCAAGCCGGTGCACGTGACCCAATCGCATCTTTTTTTGCGAATTAAATGTCACGGGAATCCTTTGACGTCCACCGTGGAGCGGACGGCGCGCATTCGTAATTCACACGGCCGCGGTATTAACCGGGGAGGCCCGCTGAGCGTCGAAACCGCGAAACCTCTGCAAAAGAAGCGGCTAAACGACCTACCGCGCGGCCATGCGTTAATCTGACGGCGGATAAATCGTCTTGTCTGCGAGTGTAATGCTGTGTTTGGCACGGGGAGCGAGCGAGTGAGGCCGAGTGTCAAACAGCCACGCAAGCCCCCAAGTGGCAAAGTTTATCCCTTTCTGGAGCCGGTGTGAATAGAGAAAGAGGAAAAGGAAAAAAAATCCCCCCACGGTCTTTGCTGCGCTCTTGTGACATAAATGATGAATTTACAAACGCGTAGCGTTGTGCGTGCGGCGGTTAGTTATAAAGGGGGTGGGAGGTTGCAGAGAAGTCGAGAAACACACAAGGTTATTCGGTTGTATACACACTACAACTGTTTAACATTGTAATTAAACAGAGGGCAGCATAATGTCGGCCAATAGGGCAACGTGCCATGCCCCCCCACCCACCGTTCGTTTTTTCATGGTCACATGCTTCATGGTTACTCCGATTGCCCGACGCGTCGCGCACACCCTTGTTTCTCTCCCCCCAGCCCCCGCCCCCCACAATGTATCCTATAACCTATCTGAGGGGTGCCTTTCAGCCCCCGGGGCCTCTTTCATATCTCTCGGAGGCCAGGCGACAAAACAAAGAATTCCCTAAAGCTGATCTCGCAGTGATGTGCATCAAACAATGGGTCACGTGACGGGGGTCATTCCCAAGTGAAGAGCTCGTTACACACAATGGCGGAAAAAAAAGCGCCATGCATGAAGGATTACCTCTCGCAAAACTAAAACGTGGCCCCCCTGTTCCCCCCCCCCCCAAAAAAAAAACTCCGTACATAAAGCCACGCTATTTTTTTTGTTTTTAGGGCCCCCACCGCCCGTCCCTCCCCCCCCGGCTGAACCAGCCTAGGGGCTTCTAAGGCGTTCATTCATTAGGCGTCCCAGGAGAAGGGCAGGGAAAGCGTGGGTAGAATTCTAAAAGTGATGATCCAGACTTTAGATAAGTGCCCCAAGCACCGATGAGCAGGCCAGGATAACCCCGTATCAATGACGGAAAGGGAAAAAGGTCCGGGCAAGCGTAACGGCGAACCGTTACCCGATAAGTGTTTGCAAGAATGAGCGGCTGTAAAGAGATACGGAGACCACTGGCTGAAAGAGGAATGAGCGCAAGGATGGTCTGGAATGAAGTCCAGGGAGAATTAGGGGAGCGACTCAGGAAATGGTTTGTACATTGGAACCAGTTATCTGAAAAAAGCGTGCCACGAATACACGGGCAGAGGCAGACAGGGACGGGTAATCTGCCAGTGGGTGCCCCCCCCCCCCCCCTTTAAGTTTCCCCCTTTACGTAAGTTTGTCTGTTAGGCATTAACTAGGTAACTGAGAATTGTCCTTGTGGCGCTGATGCAACACAATGTATGCGTCACAACGACTGCAGATAAAGTGAGCCGTAATAACTACCGTCGGTGTTTCAAAAAATGCCTTGCCTCTTTCGCACATGGCTGTGGTGTTGTTGGTAGGCAGATGATTTCTCTCTCTCAGTTTTACACGGTGACCATGGGTCTCTTTGTTCTAATAAGTGCAAAAGAGTTTGAAAGAAATTGCAGTGAGAAAGGGGGGGGGTGGTGGGGGGGGGGGAAATAACATTTCAAACTTAAAATTCCGAGAAACTTCGATAAGGCCAGAGTACCACTCTGAAACGGTAACATCGAGATAAATTAAAATACGAAGCAAAAAATAACGCCACTCTTGACCCCCTTCAGGAGGGAGAGGTTGACAGGTTATTTCAGACCATGTCACCAGCAATTACTCATAAATACATTGGTCTTATCACTCTATTTTTCTTTAAACGTGGCTTCGGATACTTAGGCAATTGTGTTTATCTATCACTACTATTTGTAACGGGCACGACAGGCCAGACCAACCGCAGATTGGCTTTTGAGATAATTCAGACACAACGCGGGACGGGGGTCACAGAGAGCGAGGTTAATACAAGAAAAAAAGCACACTCGCTAAAATAACAAAACATTTTAACAATGAAAAGTCCATGCTTCTAAATATACATCATCATATGTGAGAGAAAAAAAAACACCTCATGACTAAATATTTATGGTGGGATATAAATTTAGAAGCTAGAGAAAAAATAAAGCATGTGTATCGTAACAAGTTTATAATGATGATGATAATAATAATAATAACAGTTACACGTGGTATGGTTTGCATCAGGTATTTCTGATTAAATTATTTTCATCGCAAGGGACTTTTTGTTTCATTATTTGTACAACACTGCCGTGGCCTAGATTGTAAAAAAAAAAATGTGTTCGAGGAAATATGACCATCTCAAAACCCCGCCGTTTATCAGCGCCGCAATTATCACGTACAGAAAACAGACGTGGGCCATCTGTTGCAGTACCACCGCTGACAGGTATGTTATCAGAGCCTGTCAAAAGCTTTAAAGATGCACAATCGATCATACACAAGTACCAAAACTAGGAAACACTGCATGCAAAGTGCCTGATCCAAGGATCGGTGGGGCCAGTGTGATGCTTTTAAAATATTCTCTCGAGCCAAAAGACGCAGTCCGAATCGAGCTGTGTGTCGTGCTATCGCAGTCCGCGGCGCTCTCACACCAACGTCTACAAGGCTCGAAGGCAACTTTTCCACTCCCACCCCCCCCCCCCAAAAAAAAAAACGACAAAGCGAACACAAAACGGTCATTCTCAGGCATAAATAAAACTTTAAAAAAAAACACCAACAACAACAACCAATCCGCTCCGGCAATCTCGAAAATCTCCTGCGACAGCTATCCGAGTTATCTTGAGCGAAACCAAAGACGGGCACGCGGCACACTAATATAAACGGTGTTTATTATGTAGTATTTGTACGGCGCTTTAATGAAGATACTTTGTGCCCCCCTCCCCCCACACACACACACTCCCCCAAGTATCTTTAAAATGCATAGTAAACAAATAAAGCTAGAAGAAGAAAAAATAACCCGCTTCCGAGGGCCAAGTCTGGCTCTGGAGCAAGAGCTATCATTTTCTGTCACGGAACAAAATATTCCAGAGTATATGCCCTCAGCTTATCATAAATCAGCGGGGTGAAAAGTCTCGGCTTCTATAGAGGCTGGTGGGTAAATAAACTCAGAACTTTCCCCTCCCCTCCTATCCCACGCAACCAAATAAACAATTGTAACAATTATGGGATGCCAGTCTAGCGCACAATATGCGACGGGACACGGCCCCCCCCCCTCCATACATTGAGGGAAATGTCCGAATTTTGTTTTGAGAAGGCAATAGGTCACGTTGCTTTGCCTTAAGGCCATTGTGCTTCACAAGGGGAGGGGTGGGGGGCGCACGAGGGGGTGGGAGGGGGCGGGATCGTAACGACGCGTGGATTCATCGATTGATATCGATAATTAAACTCACGATGCATGCAATCGAATCACGTGCTGAGTACAACACAATTTGTAATTGTACTGCGCAGAAATGCAAATGCATCTTCGAGACGCCGTGTAAAGCAGCGTGGGGTGCGCATCGCGTGGGCAGCCACATTAAAAATAAAAACAATGTATTCTTGGTTCTTTCGGTAAAGTCACCACGTAGAAGGGAAACAATAAAATAATACAAATATAAAACAATAAAATTATCACGACGTTTCGACTGCAACACAAGCAATCATCATCAGGTTTTACATTTGTATTATTTTATTGTTTCCCTTCTACGTGACTTTACCGAAAGAACCAAGAATATGAATCCCTGCAGTCACGAAAGCTTTACATCAAAATTAAAAAAAAAACAATGTAGAAAACAAAACAGTGGCCAGATGTTAACGACCTCGTCTGGTGTACAGGAGGTCGTGGGTTCGATCCCGACGCTGACGCCTCCTGCTGCTGCTGCTGTATATTTGGAGTTTGCGTGTTGTCCCCGTGGTCGCGTGGATTTTTCTCCGGTTCCTTCTGTTTTCCCCTCCACATTTAGACACATGCATTTAGAATATGAATTCCTGCAGTCACGAAAGCTTTAAGTCAAGTATTTGGCTACTATAAATGTCCACATTATAAGCCATCTGTCACCCAGGTCAACTTTGAACAAGAGGTCTACAGCTCAGTGGGCCTTACCAAGCAAAATACAAAAAATAGTTTATAGTTTCTGTTATATTCGTGGTTCTTTCGGTAAAGTCACGTATGAGGGAAACAAGAAAATAATAAAAATATAAAACAATAAAATTATCACGACGTTTCGACTGCAACACAAGCAATCATCATCAGGTGTGAAAAAAATGATGATTGCTTGTGTTGCAGTCGAAACGTCGTGAGAATTTTATTGTTTTATATTTTTATTAGTGTATTGTTTCCCTTCTACGTGACTTTACCGAAATAACCAAGGATATGAATCCCTGCAGTCACGAAAGCTTTAAATCAAAATTTAGTTTCTGTTATGTTTCGCTGTTTGGGTGTAATTGTCCGCGGTCCCCAACATTATGTCAAGCTTCGCTTGGAGCTATAAAAGAACCTCGGTCCCTGGGGTTCGGGACCACTACCTGGAGTCGTTGGGTAGAACAGTCGTTCACGTTGAAGCTATCTCTGCCTCTGGTCTCATTAAGGAGCGAGTCCGTGGTTGCTCTGGAGGGTCAAGACGCAACCGTTTAAATCTCTAGCGTCACCGGAGAATCTGAGTTCACACAAGCACAAGCGATTCCACCTTTCTATTTAACACATACGAGGAGGAGGCAACATTGCTGAGTGAGTCGTAGGCAGACTCGATGAGGAAGGCGTTGCGCCTGGACTTGGAACAGCGGTGGCGGAGGGGGGGCAGTCAACAGCACGAGCAGCTGAGCTGAGAGCAGCGAGTTCCATATTACGTTGGAGTAGCGACGGTGTTGTATACGATGGGTTCACGTCACGTACGAGCCATTCGAGGCTTGCTGCATTTCCGCAAACGTTTAAAACAGGGGGGGCACCAATTTTTGAATCGAATTGCGACAATTCTTTGAATGGCAAAGTTGGTGGTGAATCGTTTTGGTTACGCCTGAAGAGCTCGGTTACTGCGGTGCTGGTGGTGAGGCGGAGACTTCCACCGAACCTGGGATGGAGGACGTGTCCGCTGGCGATGAGACGCAAACGATCAGGACTGTTCACACCGAGGCCGCAGCCCCAGGGGGTTTTTGGGCCCCAAACACAACATCTGTGAACTTAGCAATGAACAGAGGACACCTACGTGGGCTGATAGGTGTAGTTGATCACGGCCGAGTGGCTGATGTAAATTGTATTGTAATGATGTTCTCGAATGGCCAGAAATATTTGGCGCACATGTAAGTCTCGAAGGAAGCAAACGAGCACAATGGCATTGTTTTTTATATTTATTAATTTGTGCGTGTGTATGTATACATGCGTGTATACACTCTACAGTACAGAGTTACTCATTTCACATTGCAGTGGGCCGACTTAATTACTGCAAACTAAATTTGCTGTGACTGCCAATGAACACACACAGAGCCAAGCAGTACAGAGAGGAGCATTCAACTTTCTCTCAAATATTTATGTGGCCCCTTGTAAATCCAGATATCATTCGCCACCAATGTTAACAGTGCAGTGTGCCAACCACTGTGCCACCACTCCATCCCATTGTCATTGATAGCACTGAAAAAATGCGTTCGTTTTTGTATTAGATGACGCCTCAATTCTTGAATTTAAATAATACAACTCAACAATTAATTAACAGTACTTTGGCCTTAAAAGGAAATATAATTAATAGATGACGTTTCAAACAACAACCCTTTTTCATAGCACATAAAGAGAGAGGCCGCATTTGGCACCATGGGGCTTAATAAGAATGAAATAAATACGTTTGCTGATGACACCAATTTTAAAAATGGAATATTAATAGTGATATACTTACGCCTCGTGACTGACAGAAAACCTTATAATAATATTTTTTTGTTTCCTAAATGAATTAATTCATACTGAAAGTAAAATTATAAAATTTCGCTGGCACATTGCATTGTGGGAAGGTGTGTTCTTGTGAGGACAAGGCCTACGATGAATTTCGGTAACTTTTTTTAACGCTCACAATACACGCATTAAGTGGCATACGTTGCCATGAACCATTACGTAAGGTTTACGAAAATGCTAAACATTAATGGTACTCATTTATTTATATGTATCCTATATATCCCCACCCAGCTTCGTGTTCCCTGCCTTGTTCCAACTACCCATCTGTAATTCCCCATTGGCCTATTAACAGCCACATCAACCGCACAAGTATTGGGGAAGCCACGTGAACGACGAAGCACATGCTTGGCTTCGCTGGCCAAACGGGGCAGTCGCGGCACTGCGGTTGGCATGAGCTTGCGGTGCAAGGAATGGGACAGGGCCCCCTTTCCAATCCCCCCCCCCCACCGCTCCCCTACTCCCCCATCCCCTACCCCTCCACTCTTCCCCACACTTCATAGCCTCTGGTCCATGGGGCCCTGGTGCAGTTGCACCGCCTGCACACTCGACAGCGATGTCACTGACAAAAAAATAGAGGTGCAAGTCGGACGAAAATGTACCCCCATCAAAAACGCTCGGAGAGCGAACGACTTAAGATAGAATTACCGTCCAAATGCGCGAACTTGCCCCGTGACGCACGGCGTAAAGAACTGCAGAGATGTTCCAGACCGTAGCTGTGTTTTTGTTCACATTTTTTTTTAATTGCTCGGGGGTTGCAAAACAGAAACTGAAGTGAAAAAAAAATCTCCCTGCAGAAAACGAACCGTGGTCTTTACACAGTTATATTTTCACAGCACGCCAACGCGAAGGAAATAACCTTATATATATAAAAATGAAATGGCAATTTTATATATTTTTTTATTATTATTTATGATTCGCAGTCAAATGACACGATTTTCATTATAATAATGCACTTTGATTATACGGGAAAGCCTGCGTGTTAAAAAGCCTCGTTGAGACTTATTTTTCACGGGGGCACTCGCATTGGGATGTTTGGCCAATTCCACGAACGAGCGATTGGCTTCATGCGAAGGTAAACCAGAGTGCCAGGAGAAAACTCACACACATGAGGGGATAATACTCGAAGGTCAACACAGATGGTTTCAATCCACTTACTGCGCTGGCATCTCCTGACCACCACGCAGCCAACCCCAAATACAACACCTCAATTTCCCCAAGCCTACAACACCTGGAATTCCCAGGCGGTCTCCCGTCCAAGTACCCAAAACAGCCATACTCTTTGGTTCTATTCGGTAAAGTCACGTAGGGGAAAAAATAAAATAACAAAAATCACGACGTTTCGGCCACAACACAAGTGGCCTTCATCAGGTGAAGGGACCGTGCTGTCATGAGGGCAGCGTTAGAGTGAAAACAGCCAAGCACAGGTCGCGTCCTTTAAGCTGGCTCAAAAACTCTGCTTAGCCTGGCTTCCGAGATCTGACGATCTCAGGTGCGTTCAATGTGACTCAACCGGAAGGCCAAATATAACCGAGTGTATAACTTTAGCAGAATTACACGAGTGCACCGTTCTCCAACGTTGTGGTTTTGGAGTAGTTTGTACGTACCGTAGGCGATGCCTGAAGGCGGCGTCCTTGCTGGAGATGCGAGCCATCATCTCTAGCCGCTCGTGACAATTCTCGATCGTTCACGTTAACTCCTGCACTGCTCCCAACGTAGTCTTAGCCAAGCCCCCTCAATGCCAGGACGGAGCCGCGGGACGGGGGAATTTGCAAAGTCCGGATGATCGTGAACGAGTTAAATCGTATCCGAATCCCTTTTCGCTGTACGTGTGATATCACAGCCAAGGCTCAAAAAAACCTCACTCTCACATAGAACAATGCTAATGCTAATGTCTCTCCCTCCTCCCTCGTGTGCCCTTTAGCCGATTCAGGCCACACTTCTCTCCCAGGTGATGGAATCAAGGGTCTCATATTGCACTCGCCACTCGCATCAGCTTTATATTGATTTGCATCGACGCGCAACCTCCCGCCCGATTCGCGTTCTTGTGTAAAAGCCGTGAGAAATAGGAATAGGACGCGGCACGTTCGTCGCAAGAAAACCACCACTGCCCCCGCAGCCACCCCCCCCCCCCCCCCCCCCCCACCGGCTCTACGTTTTGATCAGCAGCTGAATTATGCCGCCGCACAACTTTCATTAACCCAGAATGACCACAGAGCGCCCGAGCGCACGAGGGCAGCAATCGCACGCACGCACGCACGCACCTGGATGTCTCGGTTTGACTCCCACATCTGGTTCGTGACCCGTCCGTGAGTCCTCGGCTACGGCCCCCCTCCCCCCGCACTGTTCGGCAGAACACCCGATATAAGGGAGGCGTATTCCGCACAGACATTTTTATTTTTCTCCCCCCACCCATCCCTTCGACCCCCGCAAAAAAGTTTTCGCAGCCATTAACACAATACACAAGCGAGAAATAACGCTTAACAAATACCAATCAGCGGTTTATTTACAGAAGTCCATGATTTAGCAATTATGCTATTTGCTTTGTAAATTGAGGAGGCTGTAACTTAAGTGGGTTTTGTGTGTTTCTTTGACCTATGCTGAGTATGACTGGTATCCCCATTGTATGTGTGGGGGGGAGGGGGGGCTTTGAATTTTTTTCATAAAATGTTTTCATATATATACATTTTTTCAATATTTCTTAAGCATTCCAGGGTTGCTCCCACATGCAAAAAGAATGTAATGAAAATTTGCATACCCCCTCCCCCGTCCTCCCTCACACCCACACCAGCACCCAAGCATGACCCTCCTGAAAATCGGCCTGGAGACTTGTGCCGTGTGTCTCCCTACGGCCGCTGGAAACAAACACCCGAGTTCTAATGACATCCCAACACGGCTGCCCACTCCGTCCGCCTCCCTGCCTTCTCAGCCTCCTCTGTTGGACGAGGGCCTTCTTCGCTCAAGATGACCCGGAAATTATTCTCCCGTCGTATTTACGACGTCTGACGCGTGCCTTAAGTTACGCTTTCCAAAAAAAAACAACCGTCTGTTACTTCTTTCTTTTAGAACGGGCTTTCTTGTGTTTAGTTTGTCCCCCCCCCCCCGCACCTCCGATTAGCATGGTTGGCTACGTACGGTGCGAAATAAGTTCAGCTTGCATACATAGCACGTTTGGTTATGTACGGTGCAAAATAACTTCAGATTGCATACATATACATACTTTTGTAACGTCTCTCGAAGCTGACCGAAGCAAGAAACCCCATTGCCTGGCAGTCTCCCTTCCGCTCTGACCTCTTAGAGTGATGATGGATTTCGAGGTGGGCCTCAGTGAAAGCGTTGTTGTTTTAGTTTTTGTTACTTTTGTTCGTGATTTTTGCAACAGCAGTGCAGAAATAGAGCCACGGTCCACAGTGACCAAGTGATCGCCACGGTGGCGAGGTGTGAACTACCTCGCCTGGTATACAGGAGGTCTTGTGTTCGACCCGGACGCTGACACATGCTGTATGTTTGGAGTTTGCGTGTCTCTCTCTCTCTTCCCCGGGTTACTACGGTTTGCCCCCCTACATTTAGAAACGTGCATTTAGAATATTTGGCTGTTACAAATTTCCACACGATAAACCACTTCGTTGAGCTATCATTTGTGGCCAGTTCGCTTCTCAAAAAGAGCTACATAGCTAAGTGGGCCTTACCTGGTCAAATCATAACACGCAAAAAAAGCTGTGCTGTAGGTGCATAACAATCAGACGATGGTAAGAGAATGAGGGGGGGGGGGGGGAGAATTGCAGAAGATGAGAATAGAGGAAAATCGGAAGGCGGGGGCGTGCAGCTGCTCCGTTGATGAAGCGAGAGCCGCGTGGCTCACTGAATGTGAGCCACAAGGCCCACTTGGGTGTTGGCTTTGCCCTGGTTGGAGAGCCATGACATCTCCGGTCCATGCCCGCTTGGCCCAGTTCACGAGCCGGTGACACTTCCGCAGGGCAAACTGGTACATTAACATTGACCCAAAAAGGGTTTGCCAGCTTTGTCCAAGTCGCCGTATATCTCTTTTTCAGAAATGAACTGGCCACTAATTATAGCTCAACGGAGTGGCTAATCCCGTGGAAATGTATCGCTGCGAAATACTCACAATGTGTGCTTCTAAACGTGGAGTAGGAAAAACCGGAGGACCCGGAGAAAAATCCACCTGACCGTGGGCGTCAGGGATGGGATCGTACCCAGGATCTCCTGTACACCAGGCGAAGTGGTTAACATATCGCCACCGTGGCGTTGACCAGGGATCTTCCCCACGACCTCCTGTATACCAGGCGAGGTAGTTAACATCTCGCTACCGTGGCGTTGCGCAGCTCTTTACATTTCACTGAACGCACGGTCCGGGAGTGCCCATGCAAATGGCCCCCGTTATAAAACTGATTGGTAATATACGCTCGGCACAACGCCGTCACAGCTCTATTTCTCTTGGCAAGACAAATCAGAAGCAGGACCATTCACTGTCACACATCACAGCGACGATCACAGCTGCAGAAAAAAAAAATCTATTTATTTGATTCCGTGTCTTAGTTTCCCCATGTGTTTTGGCGCTCCATGGAAAGAAATGTGCGAACAAAAAATAATAATTATCCAGTTCATCTATGCTGGGGGGGGGTAAATATATATAAATATATATACACACAAATCTCCTATGTGTTTTTTGGGTTGTACCGCATGTTGCTCGCTCGGAAATCCGTCGCTTTCGCTCTACGTGCTGGGAACTTTTGGAATTTGCTTCCTCAAGAAGCTCCCGGCCACGTGGAGTGAAACGTCGGACATCACACCAAACAACAACAACAACACGTGGTACAAACCCCGGAAAAAACACATCGGAGATCTCTGCAGCACATCCGTGGTGAAAAAAATAAATAAACTACGCACAAATAGATATATGTGTATATCAAAATATGGACAAATTAAACCCATTCCGCCCCCACCTGCCCCCCCCCCCCCGATAGACGTTAGTTTTTGTTACGCCAAGGATACAATCCAAGTGGGAACAACAAACTAATATATCCTTTTCATTGAGCTCACCCCCCCCCCCACCCCAAGAGGCCCCCATCAGTTTTGTCGGCAGCCCCAGCTGCATGGCGAGAAAACAAGGCAAGGGGCTACCGCAGCCAGAGCTGAGCAGCAGCAGCAGCAGCAGCGGCAGCAGCCTGTAGCAAGTCCCTAATGAAGATAATTACAAGTGATTAATGGCGCTGCTTTAAAATTCAATAATCTCTGCGATGGGTAAAAGCTGCCTGCCCAGGGGCTTGTCGGATAAGGCTCGTATTAGCGTAGCCTCTGCTTGCTTGTGGTGGTCGTGGTGTTTGGGCGGGCGGGCGGGCGCAGGTTTCACGGGTGAAGGGGAGTACTCGGGCGTAGGGAGCAGTGGCTGCCAGGGGAAATGGGGACTTAATTCATCAATCAGCCTCAAGGATCTCTCTCTCTCTCTCTCGTACCGGCTGGGTGTAGCCCTTTCTCAGCGAGAGCCAAATACACTACCGAAACAGTAAATACAACTATTGTTTGTGTTTTTAATTCCACACCCCCCCCCCCCCTTTATTAAAACAAAATGTCTTTAATTTGTTTGAGCCTCCACCCAAAAGAGCAGTTGGCTTGATTGCCCCGCGCCTTCTGAGCGGCGTTGCCAAGAAGCGCGCGTCTTGCCGAACAGGAGGATAAGCCCCGCGCGTAACATTTTTCTCTAAAAATTTTTTTTTTTGCTTTCCGTCCAAGGTGGCCATTGCAGTCGCTGGCCACGAACCAGCGCTCTCGTGTTTACAATATCCCGCGCTCAAAGAACGGTTTGTGGGGCGTCACAGAGCAACACGGGAGAGATCAGGAGCCTCTGGATCGGCGGCGAGGTCTTCCAACATTTTTTCGACGGGGAACGCATTTGAAATGTCCAACCCCGATAAGGCGTAGCGCATTCAACGTCCCAAGGCCAGATGTTAACGACTGCGGCCCAGAAAGCGGCGTACTCTCTCCGTGCGTGTGCGCGCGCACGCACACGTACGCGTGGGACTCATCGTTCGCTGGGTTTTAAAAAAAAAAATCCCTTTTGCTCATTGTTACATTTTCGCTGATCGTTTCTGACAAGTCGTGAAGGCAACAGATAAAAACAGCTGGCTTTTGCTTAACGTCTTATTTTTATATTTTTCACCCACACCCTACGGAACAAAACAGCTGTAACCTCCTTAGCCACTGCGTCAAGCTTAAACCCACAGCTCCCCCAGTAGTCGATAGTGAACTTTCACTTTTTGGGGGGGGGGGGGCATGAGGGGGGGGGGGCAACGCCATTCGCTAATGTCCTCCAGCACAAGCCTGCCTCATTCTCATCCTCAATTCCTCACCCTTACCTCCCCCGGTTCCATTCGCCCAGCAGCTGCGATGAGCTTTTGCTTGTGTCGGAGTGAGGAGGTGGGGGTCGGGAAATGAGGTGGGTGGCGAAAACGTGCATTTCTATTCGGAGGAGGCTTTTCTGGGCCAAATTCACGATCGTGTTTCGCTCCGCGGCTTGTGTTTCCAGAGCGTCGTGGGGAGGCTCTCTCTCGCCCCACAATACGCGCCCCTTCTCCCGAACCCACACACGTTACGAACACTGCCACGCTTGTGCGGCCCTCCCTAGCTCCGCTAACATCCTACTTAGCCCCACCAAAAAATTATACACATTGTACAAGACGTGGATTTGAGATAACCGCGAACAGAATTGTACACCGAGGCCTTCAATGTTCTTGTTTTACGTGTGTATCTTACGTAATTCGTTATGGCAGAGTAAAATGGCAAAATGTTTGAATTAAATGGAAAGTTCCTGTTGCCGTAATAGAGGGTTTTTTTTTTCAAGAACAGAACTACTTTTTTCATCTCCCTTCCTAAGAGTTTAATTCATGAAAAGTGTGTGTGTGTGTATTTCTTGAAGTCGACTCAGCCTCAAATGAATACCTGGTGCGGTGTGAAAAACATCGCCACTGGGGAGATAAAGGCGGTCGGGTGTGGTGCTGGCCACTCACCACCCCCTCGTGTATCGCTGGCCATCATAGGGGCTCACTATGGCATGGGGGAGGCCGCGATGGCGGGGAGGATGCCGTGATACTCTCACTCATCTTACACTGACTCACTCACACAGAATACACTCACACAACCACTGACCCATTCACTCATCATACAATGATTCACTCATCATACACTCACTCATAATACGCTGACTCACTCACACATCATACACACACTCACACTACCACTGACTCACACATCATACACTGACTCACTTATCACACGCTGACTCACACATCATACACTCACTACCATTGACTCACTCACACATCATACACGGGGAGTGTCATGCTGACAGATATGGCTGCAAGTTTTTTCGTACATGTTATGTACATCGTTTATTGTTAAATTTGAATCAAAGTTCCTATGATTACTGTTGTTACATTGTATTTTATAGCTTTATTTTGGTGATTTCTAAAACATATGGTTAAGCCATGTTTCTTTCGGAAGTGCGGAGTTGGCCAGATAACTTGAATCTAAATTGTCTTATGGTTGTTATTGTTTGTCTTGCATCACACTGGGATTTTTGCACACAGCGTTGTAACACGTTTTTTTTTTCTAGGAGATTTGCTGGTTTATCCAGGATGTTTCTGTTGCGCGTCGTCGCTTTAAGATGTTCTCTGTTCATATTTTTGTTTGTTGCGGTTGCACCCGACTCAAGAGCCACATGGCTCACAGAGCTATACCTAATACATGAAGCTTGAAAACTTGAAAACTAACATCACTTGCCCCAATGGTCTGTTAAGGTTATACGGTGATCTTTTTCTTCGTTTCTTAAAGTAAGCACTGCCTTAAAACCTGCTTACAGGTGGAATGCGACGAGTTAAACGTTGCAGCATTTTGTGAATCGTCGTCGTTTTTTGTTGGGTTTTTAAAATCTCTGAGCGGACGTCATTGTGCCCGCTCGCGGTCTCATATATACAGGGGGCACTGGGAACGCCTCGGGCGTGGAGTCGCACAAACTGGGAACCGTCGAACAACTTCACGCGGACCTCCACGTGTCGCGTGACGCGGCACGCGGAGGTCCGTTAACGGTCCATCTTCGAACGATTTCGTCCGTCGACGAGCGGAATGGGGAAACCCCAAAAAAAAAAAAGAGTGGGACTTACTTTGACGGTATTTTTTTTTTGAAGATGCCAATTATTTAAAAAGCTGTGGAGTATAGTTTTTTAATTGTCAGCTGTTTACGGCGAAAGCCGTGCTAGATTCATCCATCGTTTTGCATCCTTGGACTCCCTTGCGTGAATGCATCCGTCAAAAGAGAACATGGCTCTGCTATGAAGAAGGTTATTTGCCTGAAACGTCTACTATTATATATTGTTATGGCCCACAGTGACGAATGTGCTGCGCTTTGCTGTGCATGTGCGCCACTGCCAACGGCGCAATCACAAATGAAAAAAAGGAAAATTTAATCTCCGCAAAGTTCAAAGCTGTGTATAAGACTAGCTTGACTACCCGGCTTCGCCCGGGACTTGGATTCACCACGCCCAGCCGCCTTTGTCTCCACAGTGGCGATGTTCACACACCACACCAGTTAAAAGTTTGAGGCTGAGTCGACCTAGGGTCGACCAAGGGTTGAAATAACAATCGTCACCGGTGGTGGCCGTGAGCGGGAATCGAACTCGGGTCGCCGGGTTCGTAGCGCGGCACACTAACCACTACACTATAATGCGTTACGCTTCCACATGCGCGGGTCACGTGACAGATTTGACGTCACAGCTCACTTACCGTGCAAAAAATAAATGCATTATTGAGCTCCCCCCCCCCCAAAAAGTGTATTTTTATATTTTTTTGCATGGTGTACAGTCTGGAAAGTACCCACATGGCAAATTTCAAGTTTGGTGCATGTCGGGAAGTACGCTAAACATTTTGAACAGACACACATAATCACAACTTTGCCTTTTATATATATGGAGATTTTACTTAGCAAAGGGACGACGATGCATGTTTGCTTTTCCCACAAGTTTTTCCTTAATGAAAGATCATGTATCTGACGTGTAAAAAAAATTGCCTTCCTACAAATTGACGATGCAAATGCGCATTGGTAGTTAAAATGACAGTCATAATTCGCCACCCTCCGTCAATCTTCTGTCGGGTGCCTTCTAGTTATACACTTCACTCGGCGGCTTAAGTTTCCAAAAGAAGTTCATTAGATTAAAAATATATATTATTGTCATTTCAAACACCCGCGTTGCTGAAATTGCTGAGGAAAAAGTATGGTAACAATGCAATTTCCCCCTCATAAAGTCATGCATTTTTAATAAGAACACTTCAATCAAAGGATCCACAAAGGGAAGTTTTTGTTAAAATATATATTCGTAATAAGCCAGGGAATGCTGAGTGTACTACATGCAGAGTATACCAAATGGATTTACTTCTCAACCCAGTTGCACTCAATTAATAATGGCATCCGAGCGTAATTCCTTATTAAAACATTTTTAATAATAATTTATAGCCAATTGTGAGTGCATTGCTGGACGAAAGGCCTCCCCACACCATGTCAGTCATGTAGGTTGTTTGACCATACTTCACCACACTGGTCGGCGTAGATTGGTTGAAAGTAGGGGAGAGGGGGTAGGGAGCAGGAGGTGAGTCGTTGCTGGGATTCAAACCCACGGTGCCGTAACCACTGCGCCACCACTCCCCGTAATTCATTTTTAAAAACAGGGGCAATTATTGTACGAAGCTTGCCTTCTAATTTGTTTCTTACTTTCAGTTACTTTCTTGATCTCCCGCAAGCCATCGTGACATTGCCGAGGATTCTAAATTTACCGTACGTCATTGCCCCAATAACTCCAACCACTCTCAAATTATCGCTCTGTGGTCACGCTGGTGTCTGTGCATGCCTTGTTTACTGTGCGCAGAGTGGGACCCCTGCTTGGCTCAAGGAATGTGGCCCACAGAGGTTTAGTTTAGCGACCGCAGAAACCCAGCAGAATGACACGAGCGCGTGTTCACGTCCGTGAGCGAGATGGCGAAATCCGCTTTCCATATCTCTTCCCATCGAATGCTCTCTTCAGGTGATGGCTACATGGACAATTATGAACAGGTCGTGATCCACGGTTAGAAACTGCTGTCGTTTTACACCATTCAGCCGCTGTGGGGAAGACAATTCGGGGATTAGCTTCCCGAAATAATGAGACACTGCGTGTCGCACCGGCCCAGAGTTTACCTGCTTTTTAATCGATGCTGCTGAAATTATTAATTGCCAGCAGGCTGAGGGGCTGATGGGAAGTGGAAAAAATACTTTCATTCTTCACTTGAAGAGACAGGCGCATGAAATAAACGTATTGTCTGCTTTACCTATCTCGGTAATTTCGGAACACTTAATCGAAATCCACTGTCCCTTTTCATTTAGTTAATGTGAAATTATTTTACGTCATCTGCTACGTAAATTTCCATGAATGGACCCGATCTTGTCAGAGCTCAGATCTCTAAGCAACGTGGAGCATCGTCAGTGCTTAGGTGGGGGGGGTGACCTTGGCTTCGTAAGGTGTGAAAGAAGTTCAACATACATACCAGGCATTGCAGGCAATGGCTCCTCCAAGAGCGACGCTTTACCACTGACAAACAGTCTTAGAAAGAGGGAGAGTACCCACACTTTACACCACTACGCGCTACCTACCGATCGACTAACTACTATAGACGAGGGGGATTTAAGAAACTCGCCCCAATCGTATCGACTGCCGCGCCAGGAGATCGAATCGAACCGGCAGCACTGCACCTGCTGCACCAGCGGCAGCATCGCGCGTGCCGGCGTTTATTGCTCGGGAATCACAGTTGGAGTTTTCCGAAATTTGTTGCAAGGAGTCATGTTCAACACATTTTCCCCGACATTTTTTTTTATCGTAGCAAATGTCTGCGCGAGAATGTAAAATGTTGCAAGGCGTAGTCATTTTCACATTTTTATTTTTATTTTTCGTAAACCATTTGAGAAGGAACCCCGCTAACGTCTCAAAGGTGTCCGTCGGCTGCCAAACCATTCTCTGTGTCCACGGGAGAGCGAGCTATGGGGAGAGAGAGAGAGAGAACGGGAAAACCTAAGATCAAGGCTAAGGCCTGTCTAAAAAGAGCATGAAGATTTCAGCTTCGGGATTTTTTTTCATTTTTGTCAAAACGGGTTAGTAACTTTTGCATGCCTCCATTTTTCTTACATTCCATCAGGGGAAGGTGCAGTGAATTAAATCGACGAGCTATGAAGTTGTTTTTTCTTCTCCTTTTCTATGTCGTGACCCATGGCTGCCAAATAAATTCAAATATTGGCGCATTTGCCGTAAAATAATAATAATGATAAAACACCGCACGTCATGTTATGTAAATAAGACGTGTCTAAAGAGAATTTCGAAAAGCAAAAACTTCATAAAACCTGGCGGGATTTATTTCAGATAAATACGTTGGAAACTTCTCAGCTTTATATCCCTTGATGCTTTAGCGCACATATGTCCAGTTTCATCACAGTCAACTTTTTAGGGCATCTTGAGCTGAAATTTGTATATATATGATATATATAAAACAAGTGCACTCCAAATCGCATGCATATCAAAAACCATTGCTTTTCAAACTACCTATAACGAAAATACATTGCTTGGGGAATTGGGGTTAATGTTGCACTATTATAGCTTACAACACAAACTATGTAAGAACCCACCGTATCAAGTGCTCGTAAGAATGCACTTACACAGTTGCGCAGTGTTGGGCCAATTTCCATCTGCTGCCCTCTATCACATTATACACCTCGGTGACTCCTGCCAAGGGACTGCATAAAGTTTTTTTTTTTGTATTTGACCTCGCACGAGGAGTTTGGAAAGTCCCCGCAGTACAGATTAGAAATGAATTCATGAATTCAATTCGTTATTTTATCGAGAGGGAGTGCCCCACTGAGACAGCGCATGTTGCTACTTTTTACAAACTTAAATAATCGTGATTTCGCTTCCTTATTGTCATGGGGCTTTCCTTGACCATACTTGACCAGGCTGGAACCAGCGCGGGTTGGTGGAGTTGGGGGCCCGTGGATCGGTTCAGATGTCACTCGCCAGGAGAGAAAAAAGAAGAAAATTAAAAAAAAAACGGTCTCCAGATTTATAGCACAGTGTAAGCGCTAACCGCTGGCATCGCGGCTCGCACCTGCGCGGCGAGGTTTCATCGGTGGTCGAGAATTCTCACCGCTCGGTTCATGGCGTGAGACTTTGGAGGTCTCCTCCACCTTGGCCACCATCGCTGTGGATGCGCAAATATATTTTCGGCGAACGGTCCAGACGAGCGTCGGGAATGACAGCAGCGCTATCTCTTATGTATCGCCCGTCACGTTGCAAAAGCGCTCCCTTTCCCAAGTCATTCCCTTCTACCGAGTAAAACAATAAAAAAAACGTTACGCTGACGGCATTTACTTGTTTAGCTTAGTTGTAAATAGATCTATTTAGTGTTGAATTCCCCCATGCAATACATCATCAGTTCATTGACAGCCGTTGTGTCAATCCACTGCTGGATGAAGGACCCCTTGCTGTGTCAGTCACGGGGAGATGTTTGACCGTACTTCGCCACACCGGTAAAGTTCGAGTTGATTCAAGGGTCGAATTCCCAGGACCGGTTCTGCCATCGCCCGGATACTGATGTTAAATGTGGCCGGGAATCAAATTCAAGACGCCAAACTCTTAGGGCAGTGCACGAACCTTTGCGTCACCTCCACTTTACCACAATGATATACATACATGTATCATCATCATCATCAGCCATGATCAATCCAATGCTAGATGAAGGCTTCCCGAAACAAACATATATTAAATAAGGGCAGCAATGTTGTGTCTTGTTTTATTTCTTGAAGAGAAATAAGTGCAGCCTTTATCTGATGTGTTCCACTAACCCGTATCCCCCGAGACGAACTCTGGGGATTTCTCTGGTCTGGGTACAATTAGAGGCAATTTAACCTGCTTATAATCAAGTCGTAAAACTACAAAGAGGGTCAGATGCCTTTTTTAATATCTTCTTAATATGTTGGTAATCGGTATGCCTAGATGTTGATTTTATACATGCTAAGTGTAGATTATATCGTAAGATAACGCAACAAATTGTGAGATGCTTCGAGTAACCAGTTTTCAAAACTTGATGACATTCTTTTTTTTATTTACGTGGTCATATCACATTCACCTAAATTCTATTCCAGGTCTCTGCCACATGTGATTAAACCGTTCTCAAGAATAGTGGCGTTGATGGTCTCAGTCCGGTCACCAATTATTGCACGAAGAAAACTATCATATAAAAATTAATTCGGCTAAATTCAATCTCTGAGAATTCAAATATCAGTTCGACTGTCATGTGACAAACGATATCCTCATAGCAGACTGTGTGGAAAAGCCTGACTTGTACCGTGCCAATAGATTGCATTATCTGATGCTGCCGCTTTGACAGCGATGCAGAAGCACAATCGGCAAAAAGAGAAATCACATTCGACAATGATACCCCTCCGCCTCCGTCCACCCAGCAGTATGAGACTGTACACCACAGTTAGTCTGATCGGCACGTGCCACCTGATGGGGTCCTCGCACCTTTCCCATGGAAGAGTAGACCAAAATACCATCTTGGGGAGGCCCATCTGCCAGCAGTGGCACGGGGGAGAGCACTTGCAGGGCTGCTCCTTTACCATCACCTCGTGTGTCTCGGTAAACAACAAGATAAGGCACGGGTGCCGGACAGTGTCCTTGCACTTAAGGGTTGACACCGCCTGGAGAATGCTATACGCGTAAGAGGCTATTTTTATAACGAAACTTCAAACATAGGAAATGCAAAGGAATTAAGTCACCGCCGCCGTGTGTGTGTGTGTGTTGGGGTGGGTGGGGGGCGTCTCAATACAAGGACACTCGAAGCTGAGGCCATGCACACAGAGGGAGAGTGGGAAAGTCGGGGCATATGGGGTTCACTTAGCTTAGGAACCTCCTCGGAGGTGGGAGGGAGGGGGGTGACGGGGGGGGCGAAGGGGCAACGGGGGGGGGGGCGAAGGGGCAACGGGGGGGGGGGTATTGAAAAAAAATGTCATTGCACCATCTCAATAGCAGCGGAGCAGCCTTGGCAGGCACGTTGCCTCCTCGTTTCAATAGTTCCCCAATGGCAATTGGCTCACGTCCGCATCGCACAACAATGGCAAAAAGGGCTTCTCGTACAGAGAGCTGTTAGTAGAAAGCCTCAGGGACTCCCCCCCCCCCCCGTTCCGTCATACGTATGCATCCCTGACAATTGGTCACAAAACTTGGATAGAAAACACACAGAGACAAACACCCCCCCCCCCCCCGCCGTCGCCGATTCCCATATAGCCTTGGGGTAAAAGTGTTGCTGCTTGTGGGCACTTATGAAGAGATAGCGCGGCATACGAGAAGGTCGCAAGGCCAGCATCAGGCCCGCATGCCCAACCGCCTTTGTTTCCCTCCCCCAGTGCTGATTTTGATATTCAAGATCATCATTTTAAGGCTGAGTTGATCTCAGAGAGGGGCAGGGTAGGGTTGACACACCAACTTGCCACTGATGTCAGCTCGGGCCGGAAATCAGGCACAGGTTGCCAAAGTTGATTGTGTAATGCGCTAACCACTGTGCCGTGTGCCAACCACTGACATCATACTTGCACGATATCAAGAGGGTAGAAAGTTACAGAGGAAAACTGCAAAGATGAATAATTATTCACAGAAATTACTGAGTGTTGCATATAATATAATAGCAGCCAATCCACTGCTAGACGAAGGCTATCCTGTCGTGTCCTTATCTCTTATCAGCCGTGGGAGTTTTTAGACCATACTTCACCACCCTGGTCGGTGCTGGAAACAGGACAGTCCTACAGATTCCACTCGCTCCTATTGTTAGCCATGGCAAGGCATCGAACTGAGCTCAATGGGTTTATTGCACGATGCACTATCCACTGCACCACCACTCCCACCACAATGAAGTAAATTTTGTGTATAGATATACAGGGTGGGTCAAAAGTTAGGACACCTAAGGTTATTTCATTTATTTTAATACTGGCATCAAACCATTGCAGTTGTTTAGTCTTGAAGTTAACATTGTATCTATTATCATTATTCATATTTATTTGTCTTCATCCTGTGGTGATCACCTCATATCCATAGTTTACAAAAGTGGACCAAGAGCCCCGAATGAGGTGACAGAAAGCAATTGACGAATTTCCCCATGTCATTTCAAAAGAGAATCAACGCGTGTGTTCATGTTAATGGGGACCTCAGTGTTGAACGTTTGTGAAAATAAAAGAAATCGCGCAATGCGTCCCGACTTTCGGGGTCGAGGGGAAACGTTCAAGATTTATTTATTTTTGTTTTGCCGTCGCCACTTCGTCTCACATTCAGGCGCTGTGCGGCGCGTCCGTGTCCCGAGTCGTGCCAAGAGGTTTTCACCGACCGACCGACCGACGGCTGAGCGGAGTCAATTCGAAGCGCGCGCATCCACCGGTTGTTACACTGACAACAACAAAAAGAGACAAAGATCCCCCGTGTAGCCATAACAGACTGTAGGGGGCAAGTGCTGTTTGCGAGCACCTATGGAGGCTGGAACGGCCAGCACCACGCCCGACCACCTTTGTCTCCCCAGTGGCGATGTTTACACGCCGCATCAGATACCCATTTGAGGCTGAGTACACCTAGGAGAGGCCCAGGACCCGTTAAGATAATCGTCACCGGTGTTGGCCGTGAGCGGGAATCAAACCCGGGCCGCCGGGTTCGTAGCGCAGCGTAGCGCTAACCCGCTACACTACCGCTCCCCACGCTGAACACGCACACTACACAGACACAAATATAAGGGGGTCGCATTCCTCCAACCTGTGACTTCGCATGCGCGAAGTTTCATATTTGTTTTCCGATGGAGGGCCGTTTATTTTGACGACAAATAAGTTCAAAGCGCTGTGATAATTACGCACACGTATACAAACAACTGTGTACACTTACAGACAAGTACAGGTATAATTAACACGGCATATCGCTGCCAGTGTTTAGATATAAAGCAGAGGGCAGATCGCTATCCGGCAGCTGTTGTGTCCATAACACAATAAGCCTCACCGTATTCATCGGGACGAATGTGATTAGCGCTGTATATTTTCAGGGAAGTCCCCTATTATCATAATAATGGGATTCTTGTGGGCAATGTACACAAAGGACAGCATTAGTTTAAGTCTATGTCCCAAGATCGCTATCGCTTTGGGAGGGGGAGGGGTGATGCACAAGCCACCAAGTGCTCGTTTGGTTGAGGGGGGGGTGATGGTGGTGGGTGGGGGTTAGACGGCATTGCCATGTGATCAGGTGCGCCCTGTGTACTATGCGTGCGTTTGTGTGGTGGGCACGCACCTGTTGTGTCGAGTTGAGGTTCAGTACCTTCACAACGTGCCAATTTAAATGTCTTTCATTTTGACCAGGGGAGGGAGAGGGAGGGAGGGAGGGGGCTAGCTTATTGATGTTCGAGGTGCCGTGTACAAGGCAGACCAGGGGCTAATTTGGTATTTGTTAGAATTATTTTGCCGATACATCCACCAGCCTGGCGGTCCGGTTTAAGCCTGTTGGGATGGGGCAGTACAGAAAGCGGGTTGCTGACCTTTTTGTGCGGATTCAGTGTTAACCGCTCGAATGAATAGGGTTTTCTTTGGTCAAGGTCGTGCAATACAGTATTTAATACCACAAGTAACAATGATTTAGCCTTGTGACTCATAGGTAAATATTCTTGGTTCTTTCGGTAAAGTCACGTAGAAGGGAAACAATAAAATAATAAAATATAAAACAATAAAATTCTCACGACGTTTCGACTGCAACACAAGCAGTCATCATCAGGTGTGAAAACCACAGCAAGAAAATTTGAAAAAAAATTATTGCTGTAGTTTTCACACCTGATGATGACTGCTTGTGTTGCAGTCGAAACGTCGTGAGAATTTTATTGTTTTATATTTTTATTATTTTATTGTTTCCCTTCTACGTGACTATACCGAAAGAACCAAGAATATGAATCCCTGCAGTCACGAAAGCTTTAAATCAAAATTCATAGGTAAACAGTTGTAGCACTAAAACAAATATATTCCACAGGCTTTTGGTCGATCCACTGTTAGCTAACAGGCCTCCCCATCTCACGTCTGTCACAGGGGTTGTTTGACCATACTTCCCCATGCTGGTAAGAGTACAGATTAGCGGTGAAGGAGGGGAAGACCAGAAGCAAGTTGAAATATCGCTCGCAATAAGAAAGAGATGGAGGCGCTCCGTGACCATTACATAAGGTGTGGTGGTGGTGGCAGCGGCGGCGGTGGTAGCGATGGTGGGGCTGAGTGGGGAGAGGAGGAGTGGGGGGTCCCCATGTTGAGCTACGTCGCCTGGGACAGGAAGACTCGAAGTATTAAGCCAGTCGCTCGGGCTCGCTGGCTAAATCGGTGCCACAATGCTGGGAAGCGCAGGATATCCTTCCCGCCGGTTCCCATGCAGGCAGACGAAAGGCCTTCGCCTGGGAACATCTTCCAAGCACCCCGTCATTCTCCCCCCCCCCGCCATGCACCGTTACATTCTTCCCCAACGTTTGTCAATACGAACCTGGCCAGCGGCGGCGGCGTGTACACGCGCCTGCACACACGCACACACGGAGCGCATCAGTTGTATCGCTAGGTAGTCACGTACAGCCACGCAGCTCGACGCGTCATTATTGTTGTTGTTGTTGTCGTCGTTTTAATTCGCCGTCGCTTCTCGCCGAAGTTGCATCGAAATCCGTTATCTCTTCGCCTTGGACCTGGCTGCTCTCTGCTGTTGTTTTTTATTTGTGTTGTTGTTGTTGTGCTGGACCGGAAATTAAGATCCCCTGCCGGCTCATTTTCACATTTGGGGATTTTTCGTCAATGACATCAGCGCAACAATGGGTGGTGGTGGTGGTGCGGGGGGGGGGGACCCATTGTTGCTCAACGCCGTCGCGTGAGATGTTAATGATGCACGTTCACAAGTGTCCCATTTAAAGCGGAGTGCTCGATTCATTCTTTGTTTATTTATTCTTGCTGTTATTTATTTCATTACCTAACCCCCCCTCCCCCCCCCCCCGCAAATGCGAGTGGAACAATTGAGAGCCTTGTTTCTTTTTCTTTTCTTTCTTTAAAAGAAAAAAAAATTGCGGTGCGCAGTATAAAAAAAAGAATACCACCCACACTTTTCTTTTGTTTGCGGGGAATCTTTGTATAAACAAACACGGTGGGTTTCTAGAGCGGCCTATTGTCATGACACACAATATTCGTGCGGAGAGGACATGATCGCAGAGCCACCTGCTGCGATGTAAGGGAGGGCGTGGGGGCCCTCATCCTCCCAGCCTGGGATAGAACTCACACAGTCATTCCTTTAAATCAAGGTCTTCTTACCCGCCAACCATTATCTGCACCCCGCCCCTGCCCTCCTCCCCCACCCTTGCATTGCTTCTTCCTATTGTTCATGATTTTATAGTGGTAGGAGGATTTACTCGCAAGTGATGGCAAAAGTCTTCATGTTAGCCGTGCTTATCCACAGATAACAGGAATGTTTGATGTGGATATTAGGATCCGGGCAAAGCGCTGATGCAGTTGGGTCGCACACTGTGCGATGAAACCGGACACCTGAGTTTGATTCTGAGGCCGTGGCTGAAATCAGGGGCAAGTAATTGCTCAAACTGTCCTGGGGCGTCCCTGCACCAATTCACATCGAGCAGAGTGGCGAAGTATAGTCTAGGCAACCCCCTCCCTCCCCACCCCCCCCCATGACCAACAGTGGGAGGTTGCAAATTATTCGGATGACTTTTAATAGGATCCATCCTCTCCTAGCACCCCGTCACCAAAGGCGAGTGGAGGAGTTTCACTGCCATCGTCTCCAATGACCGCCGTCACAATCGACGTTTCGGGCGAGTGCCCAGGATTCAGCATATCGGGATGCAGGCGGCATGCGGAGGAGGCCAGATGCGTGCGTTATGCTGCACGCGGAAGGTTCTTTCGTCTAGCGTCAATACTGGAACATGAGGTTTTGTAAACACCAATTTTTATTAAAAACACAGATGTCATTTTGCAGCCCGAGAGCAAGTTGGTTCACTGTGATCACATCATCAGATTCCTCGTGCGTTTGTTGAACAGAAAAGTTGACTTTTGTTGATTTGATAACGATTCATCTTCGTTGGTTCTTTCGGTAAAGTCACGTAGAATGAGAATAAAATAATAAAATAAAACAATAAAATTCTCACGACGTTTCGGCCACAACACAAGTGGCCTTCTTCAGGTGAAAGGAACCACCCTCCACATCAGCACCAGGGTTGTTCCTTTGAATCCTTGCAGTCACGAAAGCTTTAAATCGAAAGTTGAGAACGATTAATGAACAGGGTTTTTTTGCTGAAAAAGGGGGACTGCTTTCTGCTGCCTGCAGTACCACGCCAAACTCTGCTCACAGCCGTGTTCCAACGTCATTCCATCCGCAAGAGCCTCCAACACTTATGCATGCCTACCTCCTCCTTATGTTCCAATATCTTTAATTGTTGGGGCTAACTGTCAAGGAACCAAGGCGGGGAGGGGGGCAAAACTTGGCCAGAAGTTGACGATACTTTCTTTTAAATGTAATCTGCACAGTAGGTAGGGAACCCAGGATCCACAATTTCATTTCATACGGCCCATGGGCCTAACCACTTCAAAACGGCCCTCAAATGAAGTTAAGCCAATCAGAATCAGAATATATTTATACCAGAGGAATCCGATGAGCTACAAAGCTCTTTTTTCACAGATGTCCAGTAGGGGCGGGTAAGAACGTTACAACAACAAACAGTACAAAACACGTGATACTAGTGTAAAGTACGAGAAAGGTCAACAAATCACCCAAACACAAACAAATACAAGACTAAACCATCCCCATCCTACCAGGCAAAGCCCACTGAGGTATTCACTTATTTTTCAGAAGCGACCTGGCCACAAAATGATAGCTCACAAAGTGGCCCCATCATTTGGACATTTATAGATAGCAGCAAAATGATCACCGTAAGCAACCTGTCCACCAGTAATCAGGTACCGGAGGGGTAATACTTTTGGGCCTAGGCAACAGCAGCAACTGTGTTTATAATTGAGCAAGCGCCATCACCTGCTGTGTTTCAAGTCGCCCTGTGCTCAGTCACCGCGCACACAGCCCTTTCGTGATCGAAGCTTCGAAAGAAATGAAAGCGTGGCTCCTACTCAGACTTCAGGAAGGCAAAGCTTCCCCTTACCCCCCCCCCCCTAAACTACAACGTGTGGTCTATTCCTGTGGTGACACTGCCACCATGGCCCCACTTAAAAAAAAAAACGAAATGCGTGATGATTCGCTTGAATGCATACATAAACCCAGACGGTTTATAAACCTTCAAAGTGTAGTGCAAAGTCGTTAAATGGTCATTAATTCCACTGTCAATTCCTTTAGTGTGTGCAGTCATTGATTTGATTTCCTGAAGCTTATCGCTTATTACTTTTACTTTAATTTGTGTTATGTGCCGCGAAGCAGTGTATGAAATGACCCTTTGCTGGATTCGGGGTCACCGCGAGATGAAAGCGCAGGGAGTGTGGACGGCGTACGTAAAAAAAAGGAAATGTAGGCCAGCGTTTAGAAAATATATCTCTCTTCTAAAAGACCAACATTAGTTTACAGTGGGTTAACAAACAAAAAAACATTAATTAGCGATTATCGTGGCGCACACACGCGTGCACGCGCCACAAATGGTTGGTCCAGTGGGTTTTTTGCGTTTAATTTAGCTGTTTGTTTGCTATCTACGTGCCTTTACAGAAAGAAGCAAGGATATTGTTTGTCCATGCCCGTCTCCTCTCTCCTTCGCGGCACAAACAGTGCGCACCCCTCGGCCGCCTCGAAGTGCAATCTTGTGCGTCATCACAGATTGAATTGTCGCTGTATACATCATAATTACGGGAGAAAGGAATGCGATGGCGTCAACATAAATGCATCTTTGCGCATTTCTTTTGTTGGTCTCGGGAACGTATCTGTATAAACACGGTCAGCACAAGCGCATGCATACATACACACACAAAGCGACACTTACGAGAGAGTAATTAACGTCAAACTTACCCGCGTATATATGTGCGTTCGTGTATATATTTAACAGTGTTTAATATTTCAACCAAAAATGCTATACAAATTCTAACTTCGAAGTGACAAGGTATTTTTCCCCATGTCACCGCTGATGCCTACTTTCCATCCTTTATTTTTTTAATATTTCAATGTCCTGGCCATGTGGTGCCATCGATGGCGATATAAATGAAAGCACTGCTCCCCTACATAGACACCCGTGTTCGCTCGAACTCCGGGTCCTTCTACCCCAGCTGTCACTTTTTTTTCACTGCATGTCATTGCCGTGAAAATATCTCAAAAGGTTAATAATGTTAAGAGTAATTGTATAAGATGTCACAGGCTTGATCCATCTTGCGGTCATTAACTCACTTGTTTCACTTTCATTGTGCAGTTTAGTTCTTTGGTTCCGCTGGCATTTACATTCATAAGCTTAGACAGCAGTAAGTTGCAAAAGCAAAAAAACTCTACATCTGTCAATAACACTGTGGCATTTAAACGGAAGCATATGTAATCGCTGACATTTGGAATGATGGCCTTTTTCAGCATTTAGGTGCTTCGAAGTAGGGTCATTGCCCGGAACGTTGCCTTTATATATGTTTTCCGTTGAAGGCCAAGAGTGTTATTGACGAAAGTGTTGAGGTTTTTGTTATATGTGGTTGTGCACAACTGCCAAAGCAGCAGCATCACTGAATCTAAATTGCAAAAGCAGAATGGAGCTCATGAGAAATACACGTTTTTGCAGGTTTTATACATTTAAAATGAACTGTGGAGGATTCCCAAAATTTGTATTATATTCAACAAGCTAATTTATCCTGTTGTCATTGCAAACGCAGTATATATGTGTGTATGTGCGCACACATCTGAAATCTATTCAAATTCGCATTAAACTAAAAAGTTGATTGGAAATATTACTACCCGTTCCGTGGACAGATATATATTTAAGAATCGGGGGCTGTCGGGTTAAAGTTTATTGTTTAATTCTGCCGCTCGCCCCCTAGCCCACCAAGTTGGTGGTGGTGGGGGGCACATCTGCCCCTTACACACCCACCCCCGTTACCCCCCATGGCGGCGCCTATGAACACACACACACACTAAGTGCCGCTCTCTGTCGGGGCTGGCGGGCGGGGGAGCAACAGAGACACGTCGCAAAGCAGACTCGGCGAGAGAGTGTCGAGACTTGAAAATGAAATGGGGGGGCCTCACGGCCGCCGCCGTCTCGTTTTCCCACGTCCTGGCGGCTTCCTGGCCACCGAGAACGCATAAACCAGGGTTCAATGTCACAGACATAAAGGCCTGTCACTCAGCGGGAACGCGCCGCCCATACATCATAGCCGGGGCCCACAATGCGACCTGACTGGGAGCCAACAAAGGGCCGACGGAGTTGACGACCTTACGAACTGCGGGTGACCCCTGCTCGGCAGGCAGGCGGGTCCGTGGGCCATGGATCATGAGAAGTGGCCGGTTAAAGCGTGTCCGGGTCGTACGAAGCAACACATTAGCGGCACAAGAGGGCACGGCTTGAGGTTGGTCGGTTCGCCGCTGTCTTTTGTTGTTGTTGATGGGTGGATTTGTGCGTGCACGCGTGCGTGTGTGTGTGCGTGTGTGTACGTGTGTGTTGCAATCGTAGGTAGGTGTAACTTCTCACTCGATTTTTTCTGGAAACCTGGCTTAGAGTAGAAATTTGTAGGCGTAAGGCACTACCACGAGAGTACAGAACAACATAAGCCTATCCATAATAAATGATATATCATTGCACCCGATATTCATAAAAATCCTATGAACAGGTTCAGGACAATAAGGCGAGACTCACTGGGTGAACCATATGCATGTGTCGTCTGTTGTGATACGCGCCGTTTCGAAAATGTAATTATTTTCGCTTTCCGGATGTAATTTTCTGATTAGAATTTTTACCGAATACTTTGCGGCTCATTGTAGACTGAAGGCGGCACGTGACTAGTCGCCAGAGCCGGCACAAGAGGTATACTGAATGTGGTGTGCCGGGCGTGAACGTATATGTGTTTATATGTGCAGTGATATGCATATACTGCATTTACATGCGTGTCTAAATGTGCCCATCAAGTGCATGCTGGAGTAAATATATACGTAAAAAATAATCAAAAATAAGAACACGTTTTTTTCTCACAACTTACTTTGAGTCAATTATAATTTTGCCCTTTTGTCCGGCAGTATAGAAACTGCATACTTATTCAAGGCCAATCAACCGGAACTGGCGTGAAGATGAAATTTCGTTTCAAAGCTTTCGTGACTGCAGGGATTCATATTCTTGGTTCTTTCGGTAAAGTAACGTAGAAGGGAAATAATAAAATAATGAAAAGTAAAACAATAAAATTCTCACGACGTTTCGATTGCAACACAAGCAATCATCATCAGGTGTGAAAATCGTAGGTAGGTGATGATTGCTTGTGTTGCAATCGAAACGTCGTGATAATGTAATTGTTTATTTTATTATTATTTTATTATTTCCCTTCTACGTGACTTTACCGAAAGAACTAAGAATATTCCGTAAGATTAACTTCCTCTCAACACCAGTCACGTCAGTGGCAAGCAGGCAGTGGTATCTGAACCTGTCCTTCGCCTCGCGTAGGTCGACTCAGCCTTAAATTAGTACACAATGGGAATGTGTAAACATCAGCACTGGGGGAGACAAATATAGCTGAGAATGATGCCAACAATACTGATCCCACGTTCACTATCGATAGGCGTTCATGGGTGCTCGCTAATAGTCTGGCTATATGAGGAATATTTCTGTTAGTTTGATTGTACACATTTTTTTACTAAACTATTTTATTTTATCAGGTAAAGTCCACTGAGCAATACAGCTCTTTTACAGAAGCGACCTGGCCACAAATGATAGCTCAACGAAGTGGCTCAACATGTGGAAATGTATTGTGGCCAAATAATCTAACTGGATGTTTCTAAATGTGGAGGCAAAACCCGGAGGACCCGGCGAACAATCCACTCGACCACGGGGAGAGAGAGAGAGAACACTCAAACTCCAAATATACAGGCGTCATGGTCGGGTTCGAATCCACGACCTCCTGCATGTACAATATAGGTGCGCATATCTGGGTATCATGGATGTGGATATGTGAGAGGTTAGTCACGCATATACACATTTGCATAGAGGGAAAGCACGTTTGAAGTCTGTTCTAGGCAGAGCTATTGTTTATGCAAGGCTGCTTATTGTGCTTTGTGATATGGGTATGGTCGGGTTTGAAAGGTAAACACTTAAAGGCTGCATGTTTGCACAAACAACCACGTAAGGATTATTAACAAATGTACACACATCATAAACAGCATTTTGTTTACATGAAGTGTAACCTGCACTGAATGTAAACAAAATGCTGTTTATGTCTCTGTCTAGACGTGCTTTGCATGCTCGTTTTAATTCGTGAAAAGTTGGCCTATTATTTTGTGGTGATGTTGCATTGGCAGTGGAGCGCAAACACAACTAATAAACCCCACCCGAACTCGGACACATTCCTCAATAACACTGTGGCCTTAATTGGAAAATTACTTAATAAAAGTGTCTTATATGTCGTACAAATATAAGCACATGGTCCATAGCTGATTCTTTTTATATATTTAAAGAAGTATGGTCAAACAACCCCAAATGCCCCCACACGGTGCGGGCAGACCTTCATCCAGCAGTAGATTTTCCAAGGGGTGTAAATTATAATTTTAAGTCACTTATAACATGATTATGTAACTGCTAGAGTGAAATGTGAAATACAGCAAATGGTCAATTTAACACAATTAGACTTTCACTTACCAGCAATGAGAATAAATTTAATTCTATTAAAAAATAAATTAGATGTCAGCAGGCAAAGTTTCATTTTTTTCCTCAGCACTGAAGCACATTTTGCTCATAATGATAAGATGTTTATATCATTTGAGCAGCAGCTCGGCTGACTGTCAGTTTTCATAATTTTTCATTATTAAGTGGTCTAACAATATCCACATTTTAAATTGCATCACACGGTCATAGACCTGTGATTGACAGCGATGCACAAGCACAAACAACAAAACACACATTTGTCACGAACACTAAACTTTAAAAGAAAAATATATGCGTGCCATACCGTTAGACGTTTCGGGCAATGGCCCTTCTTCAGAGCAGAGCTCTGTTCTAAACACGCGCCATCATAAATTTGCTGTAAGCCAGTGTTGATGAAAGTATACATTACGCAGCCGTGAATGCGCAATCATTAATCAAATTGTTTATGCCAAATTGAGTGGCACACCGTTAATAACCAAAGCCTTAAACAACGTCCCGTTAATTGCCTACTCTTTATAGAGCTATGATAATTGCTAGAGGTTTTACCACATGCAGTGGTTTTGCCCGATACCTCACGCCTTAACATCTACACAGCTAAAGACATATCACAGTAACTGTCACTTATCACGGCACATTAACCGTGTTGTGTGTGCGTGTATACACAACAAACACACACACACAGCGTTCGCTACGCACAGGGGTGGAGTGGTGGCGCAGTGGTTAGCGCACCGCGCTATGAATCCGGTCACCTAAGTTCGATTCCCGGCTCACGACTTCACGACTGTGGTGAGCGTTATCGGAATCAGTGTTGGCCCGGCTCAACGCCTTCACCAACCCAAACTGACCCGCGTGGTGAAGTACGGTCAAACAACTCCCACGACAGCATACGGAGGCATTCATCCAGCAGTGGATTGTCAGCGGCCTGTGAAATCGTATTCATATTACATTGTACGAGATTGGACATATTCACACTTTGCCATTTCAGGAATCGGTCCAATTGTTACATTTTATACGCACTATGCAAGCTACAAGATAAATCATGCCGTGTGTGCGAGACTCGCAGAACACAAGCCCCATGAAAACCTTCGTCCCTTATGTTTGTATACAAACCTTGACGTGTTTGTCACATGGGTAAAATCCACTTGCTGTAAATAACGACACAAAACATCCCCCTCCAGGCGTCACCTCTAACTGACGGTTGTTGGTGCGTGCTGTTAACGAGCACCTATTAAGGCCGCGAAAAGTTACACGATGGCGCTGTTGGCCATCACCACGCCTGCGCGGTCGCCTTTGTATCCCCAGCGTTGACGTCCGGCCATGCGAGGAATAACACGCGGCACACCGGCTCGCCATCGAACAAAGACGGTCACCGCGTCGCGCGCTGTCACCTGCGCTTTTGCCGGCCGTCTGGAACGCTCCTCCTTTTGATATTAGGAAGCCGCTTGGAGCTTACGCACTTTGAAATCATCATCTAGATTGCAAACTAATTTCTTCAGAACTGCTTTTAGTGTTTGGTGTGTTGTCTTTCCTCGCACCTACGATTAACACGGTTGGCTACGCACGGTGCGAAAGAAGTGGCACGTGCATACACACGTACATACGCGCAAGTGCATACCTGGTGGCGATGTCAAGCCCGGTTCTGTTAGCCGTGGGCCAGAAATTGGACTCAGGTTGCCGGCTTTTCACGACGCAGTGCGCTAATCAGTGCGCCACCGCTCCCCCATATACATACACACGCATACGCAATTACCTCGCGTTGTCTCTCAATGAACCCCCCCCCCCGCCCCCCACAAATGTATTCCAACCTTGCTCAATTTAACAGACGTATTAAGTTAGCTGTTAACTATTACCCATTAAAAAGGTTTTTTTTGTTTTTTTCTTCGCTGGCCGCTTGGTGTGTGTCGGTTGGTGACTTTGGGGGCTCGCGTTAAGCAATTGTTGTGATCAACAAAAGAAAACACACGCAGGCACACAAATCGCAATTACGGCGAAAGCGATGAGCCGGCAGTCCACTTTTTGTAGGTGGCGTTAATTAGAAAGGGAATTCGTGTCCGGCGGCGGTGGGAGGGAGGAGGGGGGTGAATGAATCCGTGGGCAAACTTTTACACCCCCTGGGATAATTCAGCGGTCGCTTGAATGGTCCCTGGGGAGATGTTAAACTCCCGGGTTAGTGCGACGGTGACGGAAGCGCGCGTTCTACGCCACTCTCAGTCGCGTCTCTATTTTTTTCACTCTCTCGCACAACCGACAGCGCACAATTAAAAAAAAATTACACGAGCAAGTCCATAATTATTATTACTATTATTTTTACACGAAACAAGGAGATTGGTTAGATATTTTACGTTTTTATTTTGACGCCCGTTTACCCAGGTGAGCTTCGCCGAGTGTCAAGCCTCGTTGTTTTGGGGAGGGTTGTTGTTGTTGCAGGAGGGAGCGCTGTTGCTGCCGCACCACAATTGAGCAATTTGCAGGCACTGCCACGAGCATTGGGATGTTCGTTCAATACCAGTTGCGTTGTATGTTGCTTGTTATATTTCTTTTAGCTATGGGAGGAAACGTACGCAAAACAGGGAGAGGAACGTACAAACTCCCACACACGTGAGAAAGGCACCCAAGTCGGGAATAGAACCCAGGCGCTGTTTGCTACGAGGCGCGAATGTAACCACTGCCCCTACCCTGCCAGTGGTTGAAGACAATAAACTACGCTGTGTCACCTGCGCATGCAGTATTCGATGTTGCAGTGCCGTACCCGTTGACGTATTCTGCTCGCCACAACTTCCCCGGATTATAAGACGCACCTCAAAAACCACGTGTGCCCGATATCGATTCAGTTGTACACATTTGATTTGACACACACACACACACGTACACTATGGGTTAGGACGCACCCACAAACACTTTCCCAATGAGATACAAAGTGCTTCTTGAACATCCGGAGGTTACGTATGTGTATATACGTATGTGTGTGTAATGTATTATATAGTGACACACGCGCAAGCGCAATTAAAGCCACTTAAAACGTGTTTTACATTAGTCGGTGATTACGGGGGGTAACGGAATTGCCACGTAAATGTAGCTGTTTATATATACTGCGTCTCACACCAGCCTGCTGCGTAAAGAACATTTAGAAAATGTGTGTACATATATACATACCCTGACGATGATTATATTATTTGTTTTATAATCAGGCTTGCGAGGTTCGGTGATGTAATTCAGTTACCGTCCAATTATAAACCGTTATGCAATTACACGGGCTGATCCATGTGCAGATACCCCACTTAAATAGCCAGCAGAAATTACGTGTAGCGAAGGCGAATGTTTATTTCGAAGCCTCTACACGTCTCCCACCACCACGTCTCAATACACACTTTAAATATTTTAACTCTCTTCCCCTCCCCCCCACCCCCCGAAAGATACAGGATCCATCGCGTTTCACAATATTAACTCGGCTGTCAACGAGGTGGAAGTCGGGACGTGTCATGAGAAACCAATGGAGTATCTTTAAATGGATCACTTTGTAATATACATAAGCATATATCTACACACACACGCGCGCATGCACCAAAGTGGTCGGGAAATTTTTTTCACAACGGAAGGCAAATTGTGATTGCGCTAGTTGTTGTTTTTTTGTGTTACTGAGCATATGGCGTGTGTTAAAGTTTGTAAATACATAAAAGCATTGCAAACCACATGCCAAAAAATAGGTCAACGAATATTGTTCAGTCGACTGCTGTGTGTTACGCCAGTACAGCATCTTTTTTAAAAAAAAATCCACACACGAAAAATCTACTGCTAAATAATTAGATAGGATAATAAATGGCTGTTTAATGTTTAAAGTGTCTCGTTCCGAAGTAACATTTCACTGACACAACGTGTGTGTGCTGAATTTCACATAGCACACATGCCACAGTGACGCTGTAATCGTTTTAACTTTGTCTAGATTACCACGCGTATGCGAAACCAACCTATAACTGTCATGTATAAAGATTAAGCAGAACAACGAATTATGGCAAATTAAATACGCTCAACAGATTTGTCATTATCTTTGCTTAACAGGAAAAATAAATATACGCGTAATTGTTATATATATAGGAAACTGCAATAAAGATAACTCGAATGATACACACACACACATCTCTCGCGTCTCAATGATCCCGCCTTGTACGAGGAGCGCTCTAACCAACAACACCCGACAACTCCACTGCAATAATTAAACATGCCCCGACTGACCCTTGCCGATGAGCCCCAACAAAGTCGAATATAAATAAGCTCGATGTTCTTATTATAAGCATTCAGCGTGTATATTTGTTTTATCTCATGCAATGATGTGCACAGTCTCGACCCTTTTTGCCAATCCACCGCTGGATTGCCAAAAAGGGTCGAGATCCTTTTTCCCACTTGGTGTCGGAGGTGGTCGTTCGTCCATGCTTCACAACGCTGGTCGGCACGGGTAAGGTGATGGTGGTGGCCCAGATAAATTGGTTCAGATATCACCCGTCACCGATCTCAGCTTGGCACGGGAATCAATCGAACTCCAGGCTGTCCGGTTCACAGCACAGCGTCTTAACCACCACTCTCCCTCCCCCCCACCCCTTAATATATAGTCAAGCGCACCTCCGTTTAGCACGGCTTGCTTACGTACGGTGCGACAGAAGTTCAACATACGTATTAAGAACTCATTAACACGCTCACTCCACAGAAGCACGACAAACCGACTAAATATACAGCGCCTAATTTAATCAAGCACAGCCCGGAAGAATGCTCCCGAATTATTTTTTTGGCACGCAACTACTTCGCCTAATTTTGTCCTCATGTTACTTATATTTCATACTCATAGGATGATGTGAGTATAGGATTCCATAATATAGGACTTGTTATGTATAAGTGTATATTTTATGTACTGTATCCTATATCGGTAGTGCCTTAGGCCGATAATTCCAACTCCAAGCCAGCAGATTTTGCAGCGTTCTGCAATATATCGAGTGGGAAATTAAACTCCTGGGCACATATATACTGCACTGTTTATACTTTATATATGCTTACAATCTCGCAAGGCGCAAGCGACCGGCTATGCTTTTAGTCCGAACGCATGCACCCGATTGTGTTGTTGTTGGGTAGCGAGCTAGCTAACCACTGGTTATTACAAAGCGTTATTACAACTTGGCTGGAGAAATGTGGGCTAATGAAATGATTACAACCGCTCCCTGCCTCCACCCGCCCCCCCCCCCCCCCAACAAAAAAAACAAAGAACATTGGGAGCGGGTAGAAATATTGTTACATTGTATAGGAGAAATGTCTTCTTGAACGGGAACACTTGGACACATTGTAACTTGCGGGTCTCAGAGCACGGCGCCGACTGTAGTAAAAAAAACGATGATTGTGTCGTAAGTAATGAGTTAGTAACTGCGTGTTGAAGCCTTTACTATGTTTAACTATTCCACATAGCCTGTTTAAGGCCAGAAGGGGGGAATCTTTGTCTTCGTTTAAGGATTGTTATCACACGCATCACCCACAAGCAATCCACTGCTGGATGATTACATCTCTTAGCTGTGTAGATTTCATTCGTAGAAAATGTAGACTGTATATATCGAATTTTTATGAGTTTAACTGTATTGGGTTTTACGTGATTTTTTTTTACAATTTACCAAGTATAAATGTAAACATATTTAAACAATTACACTATTAATGCTGGTTCCGATACGACTATAATTGGTAACTTTTGTATATATGTAGCAGTATAACAGCAACGCTTCTCACGCTATAGCGTTGTTTGCGAGCTCCTATTAAGGTCGGTACGAAACACCACCGAGATCACTGGGCCACAACCCACTCCCTGCCGCCTTTGTCTCACCAGTGCTGATACATAAGCCTGGCGCACCCGGTACTCAGTTAAGGCTGAGTCGACCTAGGAGCATGAGAAAGTCAAACGAGCAAATTCTAACGCCACCGTGATTAGCCTCGGGTAAGGAATCAAACTCGTAGCGTACGTGGAAAGCGGATAAACGCCGCGTTTTCCGAATTATAAGATCCGTGTTATAAATGAGAGAAATGTCTTATAATCCGGAATATAAGATGCGTCTTATAATCCGGGTTAACGTTGACGCCGGAATAACTTTGAAAATCGGACACACAACAAGTTTGTGGGTTGTGGGATGGGTGCGTCTTACTTTCCGGAGCACACGCTACGCATGGAACCCCAGTATCTTTAACACGACAACAACAAAAATACGTGAATCAGCTGATCCAACAGCTGAAACGCGCGCTTTCATATCGGCCGCCCGATCGCTGTTGCAGAGGGCAGCAGCAGCAGCTTCAACGTAACGCAGTGCTACCGAGCAAGTCTCTTATAACAACTGTTGTGTTTGTCGTTTCCTGTTTGAGCGAGTACTTAATCAAAAAAACACCCCGAGAGGAGTATGGTTGGCCATCGTGAGCCGCTGCGTTTTTATTGTACATTGCACCGCTTCACTCAACCTATACGGGGTTCCTGGTTAAGACGTGCGTTTTGATTCATATTCATGGCGTAAACGTACACAAAAAAAAACTAATGTCCACTCATGGATTCCTCTAAGCTGTGTTGTTGAGGACTCCTGCCTAAACAGACTTAGACCCAAGTCCTTCCCGTCACCACCTTTTCTCAAGTTATTATAATTTTTGCTCAATTACAGAAATGTATAAACTCGCGCCTATCACTAAAGTCAAGTGCCGCTTGTTGCTGGTCGTTTGGCGTTTTGAGCCAGTGCTGGCAATTTATACTACATATCGATTTATATTTATCATACACTCATTCTTTACTTAACATCAAATGTTTACAACGTGTATGGTATATGCATGCCTCTTAGCGTATGCAGTCACACAATGCGTATAGCCTCTATCCCTCCACTGCTGGATGTTATTAACGGCAGTGACCGGGGATCGAACTCAGGTAGCCGGCCGAGTTGCGAGTGCAGTGCCGCTTGCCACTGTGCCTCCGCTTCTCACCCAGTCGGTCTGACTGGGTGTGGAGCTGAACCCCTTCGCCCAATCCACTGCTGGATGAAGGCCTGTAACAGCTCGTGTACAAAGGGGACTGTTTTTTTTATTGTTTTGCGTCAGTGTGGGTTGAAGAGGAGGGAAGGGAAGGGTGGTGGTGTGGGGAGGAGTGATCGGTGTTAAGAAGTCACCCAATGACATCAACGCCCGTGACTGACAAAATCGAACTGTGTGTCTGCGAGTTTAGCACGCGGTTGCGCTCAACCACAGCGCCACCGCTCCCTGTCACCCCCCCCCCTTGATGTGTGGCCCACAACGGCTTCTAAAAGTCGTCCCAACCGCGTTATCGGCGTCTCGGTCGCTTGCCCACTGCGCACTGGGGGTGAGCCGGGATAGCGGTGGAAGGAAGCCGTCTTCGCCGCTGGTCGATTCGGTCACGAAAGTAACGGGGGAGGGAGGGGAGGGAGGGAAAACAGCTCAACAATAATAATCCCTCCCACATCTCTCTCTCTCTCCCTCCTCCACCACCACCACCTCTCTCTCTCTCTCGCGTGCCACCACAGCTACTGGACGGGCCGTCTGGCGTGTGCGGCAAGGACGGCTCCGCGGCGGGAGAGCCGTGCAGAGGCTCGGCAGGGGACAGCGAGGAGCGCAGCTGGCTCAAGTACGTGAGGCTCGCCGCGTCCACACGGAGGCCCAACTTGGCAGCGGTCGAGATTGATCAGAAGGTAAAAAAAACACACACACACCCACCCAATTCTACCGTATTCTCACGATTGGACGATACACCTTTTCCCTTCGACCCCCACACACACACACACACCCCGTTCCCGTTGTGTGTGTGTGTGTGTTTTTGAAGCAAACGTTGTTAGAGATGCGTCCTACCAACCGTCTTAACCGCGTACAGGAGGATATCTACGTGACCAGATGTGTGTAACTTGACGCGCGCTCGTTGTTTTTGGAGGTGGTGGTGGGAGGGGGGGGTGTTAGTTTGCGTAGTGTCGTGTAATTTGGAGATTACGGTAGTGAATGCACTCACTCCTGCCAGCGTGTTCACCCCTCCCATCTCCCCCCCCCCCCCCGACTTCAACCCAGCGATTCGATTATAATTGATGGGCCATTGCCCGAAACGTCGCGTGTTATATAACTGTCACCTTTAATGCGGCGTTATTGACCAACGTGTTGAGCTTTGCTCGATTTTAATTATCCCGATGCAGAGTAAGCGATTCGATTCGTTATCGTTTCACGTCGGCCGTGAATTGTAGCGATGTAGCGGCCTCTAGCGGCTGCAAGCGTTAAGTGAATCAACTACACGTGAATGCGAGGTGAGGGGGGGGGATATTAAAAAATAATCGATGTTATTTTTATGCGGTTCGATTTATTTATGGTTGCATAGTTTTACACAGATTATCCCCATGTAACCAACATCTACTATTGAAATACAGTATACAGCGTACATTTTATAACATAACAGGTGACTGGTGATATTACACAGAATCAGATTAAACAATACTTTACGATGGTTAATTATACAAATTGCAGTAGTAAACAATAATCCGTGCATCTGTTTTAATCGTTATGTGACTAATACTGCAATGAGCGGTGTGGTGTTTATAATAATAGCGACTTGATATATATATATTTTTTGTAGAACGTTTGGAGCCGTTTATGATTTTTTTCATATATATACAAGATAACTTTAGTATAATTTAAAGATTTGACTAGATAATACGCTGTGACTAAATGTTGATGTTTCACGTTGACACAACGTTGCAATGGTGAAGCATGCCGTTTGAATGTTCGCGAATACGGCGTTGAACAGCTTGAGAAATTGGAAAAGGATTACAAATGGCACATTTACATTTATACGTGCTTCTAAATGGGATTGCCTTGCCATGCCGTGCGCCTTTGTGCATAGGGGGTTAACGTGCGTGTCAACGCCTCTACAGCCCCGGCGTGTGTAAGCCATGTGTGCCTGTGTGAACACGCCGTGTGCAAACGGTATACATCGCAGTACGTATAATGTGCCGTCGTGTATTACTGTTTGTATCAACACGTATATAACTTGCGTGTGTATATATATGATGTACATGTTTGGTATTTTCAACGTTGTTTTGACGCTCGTCTAAGTCTGTGGACAAATAATCGGCGCTTTGAACTATTTGCCCCATGTAACCTGAACACACACACACACTGACAAAACCCCGGATAGCCGCTCCAATTCACTACTTGCGATTCACCCATCGGATTTATGCCCACTTTAACAACAACAAAAAAGTTATTATTTCAATATACAACGAATGGAGCATTAAAACCAAAAGTGACAGTTTGGTAGGGTATGGTTTTTCTATACTCTTTGGTTCTTTCGGTAAAAGGCACGTAGGTTGAAAAAATACTAGATCACGACGTTTCGATCGCAACACAAGCGACCGTCTTCAGGTTTTTATTTTCGAATGTGACCGGTGACTACAAAGGGTTGTGATGATGATGATGGGGTGGAGAAGCAGGCAGTTAAAAGAGGGAAGCGAAAAAAAATACCCCAAAAAATATATTTTGGCAGTTTCTTGGCTAGAGGGCATGAATTGCAATTACCGGTCCGGTCTGTGTCGTTCGGGATCGCGTGAGACGCGGGTGCGATATTCTAATTGGCGTCTCTTTCGCTTCTCCGGTTCAACAGAGACACGGCAAAACGCGCGTGTCCATTTTCACGCGGCGCCATCGTCGTTAATTCGATGTCAATTCTTGTAATTATTCGTGGAGCTGTTCTAACAAACCCGACGTGAAGCTATCGCAGGAGAGACACGCAAATAAATGGGGGGGGGGGCGAAACCGCTGGAGTGTTTCGGCGACTTTCTCTGTGTGTGTGTGTAGTGTTTTACAAGGGGAAGAAATAGAAATATTTAGCTTCTGAGCAGCTTTGATCGCACATTAAACGAGTCTGAACAGCGCGAAGCGTACGCGTTTCAACACATTTGTTAAGTAAAAGGCAGCGAGGGCACGCGTGGGATGACCGGCTGCGAGTTAGACGCGCCTCGTGTTGAATGCGTGCAGAGTGTTAGTAACCCGTTCTCGTGAGCTGCAGTGTGGCGAAGCAGTACCCAAAACACATGCGCTCACTTGCAACGCGCGCTGCGATTTACGCGGTTCTTATTATCTTTTACGCATTCAAACAAGACGCGTAGCAGAAAGTGTGGTCGATTTTCAAACATGCGGACAAAACGTTCGCTTTGTGGGGGAACCTGCAATGAGCTAGATTATTATACTGTGTATATTATGTTTTGTATCATACGTAGTAGGTGTATATTGGAAGTATAGGCGCTAAATGTATGCGCACAAATACGCTTACGAAACGTACGCCAATGCACGTTTTGTAAACACTGTTCACAGAACTGCTTTTCGAGTCTATTTTGTTGCCCTTCCGCCCACGGCACCTCCCGATTAGCGCGGTTGCCCGCGGGCTACAACTGCGGGGGCGAAATAAGTCCCAACGTGCACACACGCACGCACGAGACGCCCTGATGATGCGCGTTATCCTGCGCTAAATCAGCTCGAGGTATACGGTTCATCGCGAGAGAGGAAGAGCGGAAGGGAGGACTCGAGTCAGCGGTTCTTGATGAGACAGCGACCACCACCACCCCCACCCGCCTCTCTCCCCACGCCTCCTTCCCTTGTGGGCGAGCGCTCGTTAATAAACGTGCTACCGAATGAACTCCGTTCGGGATTTCGAAGCGGCTCAGGAGTTGGTGTGCCGGCAACACTTTCGTGAACGCAGCCAACCCCCCTCTCCCTGCCTCTTTCGTGGTTACTCCGCAGAGCCAGTTGTTACCGGCCCGCGCTGAACGCGACCAGTCAAGGTAACACGCGAAAGTAGTGTTCAGCGAGCCCGCGTGATTGTTAAGCGAGAGGGTGCGCGCGCGTGCGTGTGTTCGGTGTTGCGCCAGGCCTCTCTCTCTTCTTCTTCTAAAGCTCTCAAGCGCGATTAATGTTATTATTGTTGTGTTAAGCCATTAGCCCTTCGTTGCACGCCGGGCTGGTTTGAGCCAATTTCCGTTCCCCCTCTCGCCCCAAAAGTACCCCCCCTCTCGCTTTGCCCCCACCCCCCCCCTCTTTGTCCCCTCCCCCTCCCCGCTTTGCCCCCACCCCCCCTCTCCCCACCCCCGCTTTGCCCCCCCCCGCTTTGCCCCCTCCCCCGCCCCGCTTTGCCCCCATCCCCCCTGCTGTGCCCCCCCCCGCTGTGCCCCCCCCCGCCCGCTCTGCCCCCCATGCCTCCATCTTATCAGAGATTCGTAAAGTGCACGAAGGCACAACACCCAAGCCATGTCGGTCTGTCGTGGTCGTCAGACTGTCACGCAAACATCACGGAGCTTCTTCGACATGCAGACACTATTTAAGAGTACTGTCGTACTTTGCGTGGTGGTGGCGGGGGGGGGGTCGTTACATTGGCGCGTTCACGTTCACCTATGCAGCCCAGCTAGACCTGAGTTCGATTCCGGGGCCACGGCTAACACCACAGAGGAGTCTTTAACGGAGCCGGTCATCATCGACCATTCCCCACCCTTCTTCACCAACCCACACTAAACCACCAGAGTGGTGAAGTATGGTAAAAGAAACCCTCGCGACCGACAAATAGATACGGCGTGGGGTGGCCTAGACCAGATTTGGATTGGCAAAGAGCCGTGACTTATTATTACCCATGTTTTACGTTTGTTAATAATACTTTTCTCGCAACAGTCATGTCTACCTTGAAAAAGTGTCTCAATTGGATCTAATCTGGTTTTAAATACTTGTAAAGGTTAACTATCTGCTGCATCGAACCCATAATAAGCACGTCCGTTTGAATAAGTTTTGCTGATAACAGGGACCTTGACAACACGTGCAGAGGTAATTATTCTAACATTGTACTGATAAACAACAATAGCAATTTACACATTTGCATATTAATTCGAAGCGGGATAAGAGTGTAACATTGTTGTCCAAAGGTAAGATGTTCCAGGCTTATGGTGCACACTCTGGGATTGAATTTCTCACCCCATATATTTTCTGGAATGCTGGTAGGCCGGCTTGGAGTAGCGATCATCGGTGTACACGAGCGTGCCTATCCATGAGAAATCCTATACAATAATGCTCCCATATATCCTTCTAATCCACATGAACATGTTTTAAACAGACGTCGCTCCGTGTAGCAGCGACGTCAAAGGCCCCGACGCAGCCTCTTCCTCCCGATCCTCATCTCCTCTGACCCTTTAGTCCCATTTCTCCGCTCCTTCTCCATCCTTTTCCTCTCATTTCCGATCCTCTCCTCCTCTTTTTCTCACTTCCCTTTCCCGTTCCTGGTTCTTTCCCTATGCGTTCTATATCATTGATTCTGCTCGCCTTCCTGCGTTTTACCATGGGTACAAGAGTTGCCGGTAAACAATATAAAAAAAAAAATCTAATTTGGACTTGTCTACGCAAACATGTTCATATTATATTCCTGGTAAACACGCACGTCCTTTGGAAGTAACCATCCGTCCGTCCATACCCTCCCTCCCCTCCCCCAGTCAATGGTATATCCACTGCTGGATGGGGTCCTTCTTGCTTCCTGTGTGTTGTGGTTACGAGTCACATACCAGCCTTCCATGTCTTACCAGCAAGCCCGACAGTATCAAGGGAGGAAACAAAACCGAAGCCCTCATTACAAATCATACTTGTTACACGTTTTTGTTTTGTTTGAAGCATCTGAAAGTTAATGCACAACGTTGAATCCTATCCATTAGGCGCGCAGGTTAAATCCGACGTGTTTCAACGACCCCATTAAAATGAGATATTCCAAAGGCCGAGTCGAGCATTGGAAACTCCAGCGGCACACATTGTGGTGCCCTTAACAATGAGTGAACCAATTTGGTAGAGAAAAAAAAACACTTTCCCCATTACTTATTTCGTGGTTGACTTCCTTTCAATTTGTGCGGTTTCACAAAGTCATTTCTTGAACAAATATCCGAGGCGCTCAGAAAGAGTAAAACATAGAAACAAATATATATTACTGCTTTCATGTTGGAAGTGACGAGATAGGAAACCAACGATTTGTAAAGGGGGGTCCGACGCAGCCTGTGGTTGAAGAGTGCCAAAGGCAAAGTCTAGCACAGGAAATATCTGCAAATTAATCCAAAGGGGACACTGTGGCCACTCGAGTACAATTCGCGTCTGGAAACTCGGAACTTTTTTTGCGTGAAAAATGCTTCTTTTGTAACTTTTCTCCGACGCAGTCATTAATTTCGGGAGGGGAGGGAGGGAGGCATTTTATGGTGTGGGTTTTTTTTTTGTTATGGCGAGCGCTGTACGATCAAGAGACTCTCTCTCTCTCTCTGAACCGGTGCTCGCTATGACTGATGAGCCGGTACAAAAATGGTTCTTTCGGAATAAATGTGCGGAGCGCGTGGCAATGGTGACACCTAGTGGGGGACGCGTCTTCCAGGGTACCAGGGGGCTCTCTCTCTCGCGCTAAAAAGCCACAGTATTAAATTCCGGTCGGTGTTCTTTCATGTATTCTAGTCACTCAGTCTGGTTCGACGGAAATCTGTGAAATTGCAGTCATGTTCTAATCGGGTCTCTTCTTGTTGAGTGATTCAATTGTGGTCAGCCAAAGCGGGCAAACATTAACTCAAACAGACCATTTTGGTGTGGTATTGGAATTCCCCCCCCCCCCCAGCCAAATCTATGAACTTGGGTAAATAATGTTTATATACTGTACGCACATAGCTAATTGCCAGATGTGGTCCTTCCTCATGGCACTTTGCAGCTTCTGATAACGTAAAACCGAACCATCTCAGACCGCGTCTGTCATTCGGACTCGGTTCGTTTCGCATCGCCAGGCGGGCGGCGCCCCGCGGGGGCAATCGTCGGACTCGACCGAGGTAAAGCAACAACAAAAAGAAAATCGTCGACAAATAGTTTCGCCATTAAAGCTTCGTGAGCAATAATTATTAACCGCGGTGAAAAGCCAACGGGCAGGCGCGCCCGCGGGTGAGTCGGAGCACCGCGGGGCCTGGCAAAACCAAGTCAGGCACACGGGGAAAGGGGGAGCCCTGTGAGTGTCAGCAAACGGGGCCGATTTTTCTTGTTCCCCATAATGGCCGTGGGCCCTATTTCAAGGAATAATTTCTGGCCAATGCTGCCTCGGGTGGTGGTGGGGGAGTGGGGGGGGAGGGAGTTAAAAGTGGCACAGCTTTGTTGATTGTAATTTTTGGAGAGAGTTGCGCTGGCCCAAAACGGGTCGGGTTTGGCAACTTGGAAATTAATCAAAACACCAAAAAGTTATTTGACCAATGGTTCACGCGGCGGCGGCGAAGAGCGAGAGAGAGAGATGCATTGGCATTGATTTGCGAAAACAGCCGCTCGCTACGTGGAAGCAGCTGCGCGTGTTGATTCTACGGTTAAAACACGAAGCGCATGCTCTCACTATAAATTACGGCGATGTGCTACGATTGTGCGAGCCGTAATGATGCGTACCTGCGACGGGTGCTTTGGGGGTATACGTTGTGATGAAGCGTGCCGTTTATGTACATCGTCTGTGCTGCACGCCACGTGTCTGTGGGATGTCAAGTGCAGGGAGACGCGACGCACACATGAAGTCCGTATGCTCGCCGTAGTTATATCGATGTGCGTTATGGTAGCGTGTGTTGTGATGGAGTGCGTTATACCGTTGTCTGCTGTGTGTACAGCACGCACATGTGCAGGTATACACAAAGATCCCCCGTATAGCCTTAACAGCCTGTTGGGGCAAGTGCTGTCAGCGAGCACCTGTGAAGGCCGGAATGGCACAGGATGGAGTGGGTGGCCAACACCACTCCCGGCCGCCTTTGTCTCCCCAGTGGCGATGTTTACACACTGCACCAGGTAGTAATTTGAGGCTGAGTCGACCTAGGGGAGGCCCAGGACCGGTTGAGATAACCGTAACTTGGTGTTGGCCGTGAGCTGGAATCGAACTCTTTCTTAGTGCAGCGCTCCAAGGGCTACACTACCACTCCAGGTACACACACAAGCACAGCAACATTAAGTGCATACGCTGGCTACAATCGCTCACTTACGTATGTATAACTTCTTTCGCATCGTATGTAAGCCAACCGTGCTAATCAGAGGTGCTCACGATCGGAACTCGGGTATATAGACGCGCGTCAAGTCACCGCCGCTGCCAGCCGCTCCCGACGTTGGCGTCTCTCTCTCTCTCCCTCTCGGGCGACGGCAGAACAGACGCCCCCCCCCCATCTCTGCCACGATAAATCAGTGCCCCCCCACCGCCCACCTCGCAGGCAGCGGCGGTGGCAGCAGCAGGCGTGGCGGAGGTGTCGGGGCCGAGGGAGCAGCGCGAACGCATTAATAACGACGCAGATTGCCGCCGGCCGGCCGTGCGGCCGGCCCCGACCGGTAATAACTCGGGGACCTCCGACCCTCCCGTCGCGTAAATGACGCGCGGTGTTTGCGGTGGCCGCCGCGTGTGCCCGTGCAGGTTTACTACAAGGCGATCAGGGACATCGAGGCCGGCGAGGAGCTGCTGCTGTGCATGCAGGAGGAAGGCGTGGAGCACCAGGCAATGGCACCCAGCACCGAGCCCCTGTCCCAGGGTGGGATTTCTGATGGTACCCGCTTCTACCCTCACGCGCTCTTAACTTCCCATGCACCGCAAACTCACCGCCGCGGAGGCCGCCGCCGCCACCCCCCTCCCCCCGATCGTTCACCAGCGCCACCGCTGCGGGTCCCCATGTTGCACCGTGGTCACGGCACTCTGCACACCTGGCCCCGATCATCCCACCGCAACCGCCGCCGCCACCAATTTCCCACGTTCGTCTTCCCCGTGATATTTCCCAGATCGCTTGGTATCTCCGGGAGAGGTGGGAACCAGGGGCGCAACTATGGGGTGGGGTGTGGGGGGTGGGGGGGCGGTGGGGTGGGGGCATGTGGCAGCATTATGCGACTCAGAGGGGGCCCAGCCGGCCACGAATCAACGGATAAAACAAGTGAACAAATGTAAACAAAATTCATGGAAAAAACGAAAGGTGTTCACGAAAAATTACCCGCGGTCTACCGCAGACCAAGCGCGATTCACGCCTCTGTGGCTCTCGTAGTATCAATAGAGCAGAATAAAGTGGCGCGATCCGCCCCCTTTGAGGAAATCGTGGACCGATGGGACCGGGGTGAAAGTAAGACGCACGATAAGTTAATCGCAAGCATTGCGCCTTTCAATGTTTTTATTAATACGGTCGCCGTGCCACTGCCTCCCTCTAAGCCCAATGCACGGTGCGCTAAAGTACTACACAGTTATAGCGTGCGGGTTAAATAATCTGTAGCCATTTCAGTAAAAGTGAGTCGGGAGAAAGGAGAGGAGGGGGGGGCACAGCGCTATCCTGCATACCACCCCCATTGAAATAGGTAGTTGCACTTCTGGTGGGAACTCCACACCTCCACCCATCTCCGCTGACGCCCACCTGGGGCATCTCGGTCAGTCCGTCTAATTCAGTTTGAGGGGGAATTTTTGAGGGGGTGGGGTCCCCAATTTGTGTGGGCGGAACGCCTTCCCAGCGACCGCACCATGCTCCCGTCGCGTGCGCGTAGGTGTGGGCGCGTCTCAGTCTCACGTGCCGCACGCCCATTGTGTATTTCGCGAGCCCGGCCGTGCGAGAGCCAGCGGAGAGAGAGGCAGGAATTGAAAAAAAACCCGTGGGTGTATCCCCGATTGTGCCGGCAAGCCGTGTGGCCAATGGTGGGGGGGCCGGGTCGGTCAGTCGGGACAACATCGTGGGGCCAAGGCGACGAGGTGGAGGTCCGCCCCCCCACCGCCAGCCCGCCACCATTGTGCGAAAAGGGCAACGCGTTATCAGATTTAGGGATGTAGCAACGGAGCGGCCAGCCAGACCGTCGGTCATTAAAACGAGAGCAGAACGCGCGGCGTGGGTCCAGCCCTGTGGGAAATGGCCGCTGTAACGTCTAGGTTTTGAAATGTTATGGGAGGGTGGCGTATCACCGTGCAGCCCGTCGTGAGCAGGAGTAAATATTTTGGGCCAATTGGAGATGAAGAGTCTAGTTGAGAGGGTCACAAATGTGAGGGCAGCAATGCAATGGCACAGAACTGTGGGCATCTCCTAAATTGCATCTTAACAACCACCCGTTTCTGAAGGCTTACAAACAAACACATGTTAAGCGCTTTGAGGCATTTCGGGAATTGCGCTGTAGAAAATTAGAGTTTATAATTATTATATGATTACCCTTTCCAAGACGCCCAATCACCGTGGAATAGACCCTTCCGCCAGCAGTGGCATGAGATAATGTTTTACAGTGCTGCACCTTAACATTTTATAGCACAGAAATACGTGGATTCAAATATCAAGAATAATGTTTTACAGATATGAAGATCAACATAAAACGCTAAGTTTCGGGCAACACTAAGTAATGTTAACGCATTTAATAGTATAACTTCTTTCGCACCGTACTTAGCCAAGCGTGCTAAAAAACTATTCTTCAATTTTCCTCATCATCTTTGTCGTAATCCTAATAGATATCATCATTATCATCATGGCTCAAGCAAAGTCTACCTAGGAGATCGGTACAAACTCATCTCTTCCTCCCTCCACCAACTCACTAAAATCCAGCGATGGAACGTGTGACCCAAGGGACATCCACAATGCGCCAATCCCCCAACCAGATTGGGCACAGTTGGCACGCCGCTCACGCAAATCTCGTCGCTTTGGCGCTTTGGAAAAAGCAAAAGAGGGTGACAACAAAAAATTGCCAACATGCTCAAGCGCCGCGCTACGGCCGACGACGATCCAGCTTGACCTGCGACCCCCGCTTTGCCCCGGCGCGTGGCAGACGAGCGCCAGCTGCGCTGCGGCAACTGCAAGGAGCTGTGCCCGTCCGACACGGTCCTCAAGCAGCACCAGCAGTTCGGCTGCATCTTGGGCTGCGGCGGCGGCGGCGGTGGCGGCAGCTCGGCGAGCGACAGCAGCGACGGCCTGGCCTCCGCCGGCCTCGCGGGCGCAACGTCGCCCGCGTCCGTGTTCCCAGCGCTTCACGACGACTACCGCATCGCCGCGGCCGCCGCGGCCGCCGCGGCCGAGCGCTCGGCTAATGAGGGCCCCCTGCACGAGTGCAAGGAGTGTGAACGCATCTACCCCAACGCGTACTTGTGAGCACGCACGCACGCACGCGCTCACTCACGCGCCCGCGCTAAATAGGCACGCGACTCGTAGCCGCAGCCGTAGCGAGACGGTGTGCTGGATGTGGCGTGCCGGATGTGGAAATATTTTACGGGTGGCAGACCCGGGCCAGACCCAGCTGAAATTAAGCCGCTCTGCGATTGCAGCGTACCCAATTGGCGCCATATCACCGTTCCAAATTGACCATTGCCGCTCAACCAGTCTATTGCACCTGATCCAAGGCAGTCTGGATAGCCGGGGCCTTTTTGCAAATGTAACCGATTTTCAGCGGAGATGCAAAGTGGTCTTGGTCCCAGTGCCAGGCTCCCCTGCCACCAGAAAAGTGGTTATTTGCACAATCCATTCGAAAAAAAAAGTTGCCAGTCATTTGTAAACAAGCTGGGACCATCAGCCCTCATTGCTTGAGAACCCGATTTAAAACACGGCAGGCTGAAACCCATATTCAAACCCAGAATGTATCAGCAGTGCTGGCTCATGAACCACCTGGCCAACTGGATGAGGGTGGCACGGTGGCGAGATGTTAACTACCTTTCCTGGTATACAGGAGGTCATGGGTTCGATCCTGACCCTGACCCCTGTATATTTGGAGTTTGCATGTGCTCCCCGTGATCGCGTGGATTTTTGTCCGGGTTTTCCCAATACACTTCGAATCAATGTGCATTCAGAGTATTCGGCTGCCATAAATGTCCGCGTGATAAGCCACTTTGTTGAGCTATCATTTGTGGGCCAGGTCACTTCTAAAAAAGAGTGTACATAGCTCAAAAAAAACAACAATCGTTTTGTTTTTACGGCTCAGTTTAGGATTCGGATGAACCCAGCAGCCAGCGCAATCCCGCAGCGACGCGGCAACGTTTTGTGCTTCGGCTCACAGCGGGTCTTTTGTTTTCCTGTCGGCGCCCCCCCCCCCCCGTCCCAGGCTGGAGCAGCACATGCAGATGCACACGGAGGAGCGGGAGTACAAGTGTGATCAGTGTCCCAAGGCGTTCAACTGGAAGTCGAACCTCATCAGGCACCAGATGTCGCACGACATCAACAAGCGCTACGAATGCGAAAACTGTGACAAGGTAGTGGTGAGTTTTCTTTTGTTTTTCGTTCTAACAGCAACCCGAGCGGGAACTGTCCCGAATTGTCCGAATAAGTGGAGAAAAAACGATTGCCAGACATGAACCACTACGAGCGAGCTTGAAGGCTTTCTTCAAGGCGAGCCCCGCTTGACGATGTACGATGCTGTCGTCACCAAAACATTTTTAGCGTCCCATTAACAGACTGCTGGTGGAGGGCGGTGTTGGCGCACTCCGCTATAAAACTCGCCGAGTCCCAAGATCGCTTCCCGACCACGGCTAAGATCAGTGGCAAGTGACAACTGAACTGGTCCTGGCCCGCCCCGTTTCACCAACTCCACACTTGACCAGCGTGGTGAAGTACAGTCAAAACAACCCCCACGACTTCAGCACGGCATGGCCTTAACCCACGATTGGACTGACAAAAGCTGCAAATCATTATTATTATTCCTTTCTCCTTAAATGGATCGTCAAATGTCGAGGTGCCGTGGTGTGAAAAGCGAGCATCTTCACACACGCCAACACAAAAGGCGGTGGAATGGAGGGCCGACAGTTGAAGAGGGCTCTTGACCTTTAGCACCTGCTCGGTGGACCAAAGCTTCGGTCGTGACCCCAAGATGAACCACCGCTCCCTCCCCTCTCACCCCCTCTCCCCCGCCCTACCGACCCCAACTCCGCCTCCTCCGTGTGCCGCTCGCAAACGATGCTCCGCGTCCGAACGCGCCTTGCATCAAAGTGCAGGAAGCCGAGCGGCGCAAGTTTTGTCCGCCTAAAGAAGCCCAGCGTCACATTGCGCGCATGTAATCATCACTCGTTTTTTATATGCAGTACTCCACAGCGCACATTATGGCAAAGAAACATTTTGTAATCATCGCAGTAATGTGAGGCAATTAGTCACTTGGTACGGACTCTTTACTGCGATGAAGTTTAACAATGTATTGCGCCCCTTGTCCTCCTCCCCCAGTTGTGTTGAAATCAAAATCTTTTATTATTTCAAAACCTACGGAGTTGGTCCACTTTCGCCAGCATAATAAATGCATTAAAATAAAATGCATATCCACGTCGTTCCTTATTATTATTATTTTCATCCCCAAGTGCATTGTGGGAATTTATAATTTCGTTGAAATGAAACTTGGACCCAGGAATTTCATAACTTACGTGAATCAAGAGATTGTCTTTCTAATTTATTTCTTATCAGGCCCCATTGTATATAAAGTGCTGTCTCCATCTCTTATTCACTCTACAACATGGGACCTCATTTTCCTTTCTTGTTCACTCTATCTCTGGCCTCCATGTGTGCTGTGAAGGGCCATTGCTCGAAACGTCACCTATTATATACTTTTTCATTTTTAGGCTGTAGTGTTATTGACGAATTGTTGAATTTTTTGTTGCTAATTCTACTTGTGCACCACTTGCCAATGCAGCAGCGTCACCAAATAATCTACTCTATTATTAGTCGTTTGTCATTTTGGCGAGATGTTAACTCCCTCGACTTTTATGCAGGAGGTCGTGGGTTCGATCCCCACCCTGATACCTGCATATTTGGAATTGTGCGTATCTCTCTCTCCGTGGTCGCGTGGATTTTTCTCCAAGTCCCCTGTTTTTTTTCCCCCCTCCAAATCTAGAATCAACATGCATTCGTAAAATTTTGGCCGCTGTAAATTTCCACGTGTGGTCGCTTCTGAAAAAAGGCGCTCGATAGCTCAGGTGGGCCTTACCCGGTAGAGATTAAAAAAAAAAAGCTATTTTAATTAGCAAATAGTACTCCGCTGCGTCGAGTCAGAACACGGAGGAGAGTGGGGAGATTGATAACGACGATGATGACGGGGACGAGTCGCTCGCTGCTCGCCCCGGTCGAAGAGCGTGAGAACGCTTTTACTCGAGGGGCCCAGGCAGACTCGCTCCTTAGTCACGGCTGGTTTCGGCTCGAGGAGGACAGATGATGGCCATGGTGTGGGGAGGGACGCCCGCAGCTGTCAAATTAAATAAATAAAACGGCCACTCGAGAAAGTACTCGAAGCTTGGAATTTTTTTTTGTTTGCTATTTGACGACTCGCGGCTGTTTGAAACGGTTCACCCCACCCCACCTCCTCTCCTGCACTCCCCCTGTCCCACTCTGTCGGAGGAGACGAATGAAGTACAAATAATAATAATAATAGCGGCGGTAGTAAGGAACGTCGATACATATTTGATTTCACTACATTAATCAGCTGGCGACAGTGGTCCCACTTATGCGAACTGAAATTAAAACACTCTTTTGATTTCAGCCCAGCTGGGGGAGGATGCGGCACGTGTGCACTGCACCGTTGACTTTTCCCGATTGCGGCAAACAAACACGCACGCACGCGTCTGCAGCGGTGACTAACTGCCTCTCGTTACCGCGATGATTACAAAAAAAAATTGTTTCATTGCAAGTGTAATAGAGTGTGTAAAAAAAATGTGTGATGAATGGTGTTCCAAGCTAATGTTCGAGGAGTATTTGTAAGTCATGTACTTGTACTATTGATATAATGATAGTAATAATAAAGCCTCTTGGCTCTCAACTTTCGAATTATGACCTCCCCAATGGCATGCCATCATGGGGGGGGGGGGGGTTTGACCATACTTCACCACTTTTGTAAATGTGGATTGGTGAAGTAGGGAGGGGGGCATTTGATTTCCTCCCACAGGTCAAATACTCATCGGTTGAATTCGCCAACAACCAATGTGGCAGGACCCTCCTAACAGAGAGTCTTGAGACTCGGTGAGGCATTCCTCGATAAACAATGCAAATTATTATTTTCGCGAAGTTGATGGAGATTATAACACTTGTGCACTTTACTACTGCGGAAGTTTTACGCAGTTGGGCCGTAGATCTCTCGCGCGTGTTTTCGCGTTGTGCTGTGTTTTGTTCGGCACAATGTCCGACGTTTCGCTGCACGTGCTGGAAGTTTCTTCAGGAACTGGATGCAGCAGCTCACGTTCTTCCTTGATTAATACGAGCTTCTGGCTGATGACGATGCCGTTGCTTTGCTTTGTCACTTACAAATACAATCTCACTGCTTCAACAGCCTTAGTCAATTCTCTTTTGAATAATATTTCCCCATACAGTGACTTCCCCAAATTCCAAAAAATCTCCGTAGCACAAATACAGGGTGCTTCAAATGTTTTGTTAACTCCTCTGAGATTTTGCACCAATACCGATAGTCCCATGTAAGTGTTAGCATTTTTTTGAAACACCCTGTATATCTGTGACTGCCATCAGACCGTGCAGTGCACGGATAACAACCAAAACAGTTCATTCTTGAACTGGAACCCAGGCAAGCAAAGAGGAAAGATGACCATGGAAGGAATTCGAGGGTTGACTGGTAGCAAAAAAAAAACTATGGCCAAAGTCACTTCTTCACAGCACAATTGTCCCGTCTCATTTTCTTACAAATGCTTCTGTTTCTGCGCCACAACTGTGCAATGCTCCATTTATTATACAAAAAGAAAAACTCGCTTTGAAGAAGGGCAATTTGCTTAGACGTCGCCCGTTACAGATTTTAACTTTCGGGGCCAATGTGTAACGACGTTCGTATTCCGCGTTTCACAATGCGGGCTCGACGCGGGAGGAACTGCACTTTTGCAAAAAAAAAAGCATTGTGGTCAGGAAGGAGCGGCGACGCTGCACTGCGCCCCACGAGCCGGCCCGGGCACGGGGGGGGGGGGGCACGGGGGGGGGGGGGGCACGGACCCAAGCGCAGAGCTGTCGTCGTCAACAACAAAGAACGCCGACAAATAACAAACGAAAACTATCGCCCGCTGAAGACTTTGGTAACTTTTGAAACTTTTTTCTCCCCCCCCCCCCCCACCACCAAAAAGGTTTTCACGGACCCCAGCAACCTGCAGCGCCACATCCGCTCGCAGCACGTGGGGGCACGCGCGCATGCCTGCCCCGAGTGCGGCAAGACGTTCGCCACCTCGTCCGGCCTCAAGCAGCACAAGCACATCCACAGCAGCGTCAAGCCCTTCACGTGTAAGCCTCACCACCGCGGCAAGTAAACGGCCACTGCCGCGGCATTCTGCGTTCCCGCGGATTGTCGCCACAGCGTATTCTTCTTGTCGGCATTCTTCTTGTTGAGCACGGCCATGAAATGCACCGAGGCTTATATATTTCAATTTTGTCTTGCAAAGTCGCTTGGCGCCAAGGTGGTGGTCACGGAAGGCTCCGTCACCGACGATAGATTTTAGATTTCATTTTTTGTCAACAGGAAGGGCTCAATGAGCTCGCCAGGCTCGATTTTCAGAGCTGTGCATACTGCAAGAGCCAGGCGAAAAATAAAAGGCGGGGAGCAACAAGTGTGCACTTTAATATTATTTCACCGTTATCTGGGGGCCAGCCGCTCATCCCTGTGCTTTCGCTTTGCTCCCCCCCCCCCACCGACCTCGTCTCTCTCCCCCCCGTGCAGGCGAAGTTTGCCACAAGTCCTACACGCAGTTCTCGAACCTTTGCCGGCACAAGCGCATGCACGCCGACTGCCGCACGCAGATCAAGTGCAAGGACTGCGGGCAGCTCTTCAGCACCACCTCGTCGCTCAACAAGCACCGGCGCTTCTGCGAGGGGAAAAACCACTTCGCCATGTCGGCCGCCGCCGCCGCGGCCGCCGCCGCCGCCATCTTCCCGCAGGGTTCGTCGCTCGGCCCGTCCCTCGACAAGGCCGCGTCGGCCATGCTCAGGAACCACGGCGTGACGCCCTCTCTCAACAGCTACTTCGGGCCGAGCCGCCACCACCACCACCACCACCACCACTCGGGGCTGCCGGGCTTCCCAGGCGCCGGCGGCATGCAGCCGAGCTTCTCGCTGGCGCAGAGCTTCGCGGGCCTCTTCCCGTCGCCCCTCTACGCCCGGCCGCCCATGCTCCCGCCGACGGGCGCCATGATGCAGGCGGGCGGCGACGCGGCCAAGCTGGCGGCGCCCGTGGCGCACGCCATGCTCCACCCGGGCGCGGCCGCCTCGGCGGCGGGGCTGTCGCTGGCAGCCTCGCACCACCACCACCACGGCGGCGGCGGCGGCGGCGGCAGCGTGTCGTCCGCTCTGCTCTCAGCGCCGGCGCGCCCGCAGCACGCTCGCTCCGAGGAGCGCGGCGGCGGCGGCGGCGACGGCGGCGACGGCGCCGGGAGGACGGAGAGGTCCCCCCGCGAGAAGCTCAACGACAAGGGCAGCGAGGTGTCGGACGGCTCCGACCTGGAGGCCACCAGCACGCCCATGGGGAGCGACGACCTGCAGACGAGCACCGGCTCGGAGGCGGACAGCGACAGCGACAAGGAGAAGACCAAGAGGAAGAACCCCGTGAACGGCGCGCAGGGCTCCAAGCAGGGGGACTCGCCCGCCCTCACCAACGGCGGCGGCGGCGGCGGCGGTGGCGCCGGCGGCGCCGGCGGCTCCGTGGCGGCCAGAATGCCGCAGAACAATCACCTGGCGTTTCTGCCACCGCCGGCGGATGACAACAACGGGTCCGACTCGACCAACGACTCGATCAAGGCGATCGCTTCGATAGCGGAGAAGTACTTCGGCCCCGGGTTCATGGGCATGCCGGAGAAGCAGCTCCGAGCCTTCCCCTACACGCCCATGTTCTCGTTCCCCTTCGTGTCGCCGCTGCCGCACCCCGTGTTCCCCATCGCCGAGCCGAAGGCGGCCGCCGCCGTCGCCGCCGCCGCCGCCCCTCCTCCGCCCGCCGCCGCCGCCGCCGCCGTCGTCGTCAAGACGGAGCCCAAGTCGCCGTCCCCCACCGAGAGGGCGCACGGCAAGAGCGTGCCGGCGGAGGCCGACGCCGGCTCGCCCTTCGACCTGAGCGTGGCGGCCAAGCGCAAGGACGAGGCCAGGCAGCCGCCGGCGCCAGCGTCAAAGCCGGCGCCGGCGCGGCCCCCCGCCGCGCATCAGCGGGACGACCAGCCGCTCGACCTCAGCACCGGCGGACGGACGAGGGGAGCGCAGGGGGGCTGCTGCCTCCCCCCGCACCCGATGCTCCCGCACTCGGCGGCCGCCGCCGCCGCCGCGGCCGCGGCCGTGGCCTCCTCCTCGTCTTCCTCGTCGTCGGAGGTGGCCAGGAAGAGCCTCAACCACATGTTCGGAGGCGGCAAGCAAAAGCTGCCAAGCGACGGGCCCAAAGTCGGGCACGCGCCCGGTCACGTGCGCCACCAGCGGTCGCACCACCATCACCACCAACAGCAGCAGCACCATCATCATCAGCAGCAGCAGCACCATCATCATCACCAGCAGCAGCAGCATCATCATCACCAGCAGCAGCAACAACAGCAGCATCAGCAGCAGCTACAACAGCAGCATCATCAGCAGCAGCAGCAGATGCATCAGCGTTCGTCAATTCCTTTTGCTCATCTCAACCCCTTCTTTCTTGACCCTATATACAGGTGCGGCCTACTGAGGTGTGTGTATAATCTCGCAAAATAAGAACCTACCTACCCACCTGCATACTCGCACAACCCTCCTCCCTTACCTGCTCACCGATCATACCCACCCACAAACCCAACTACTGACCTACCTACCTACCTCTGTGGAGTACACGCAACTCTTCTTTGCAGAGGTTTACATCTGACCGACAATATTTGCAAATGAATCCATGTTTGTGCGTAGTATATTGATATGCAAGTGCGTACACATGCCGATACATTTGTAGATACGCCGCGAATATAATTTGTAAGAAACTCCACAAGGTACGGAGCCATCGCTTTAGCAAACACTTGAGAGTGGCATTCGAATCAGTGGGATATCTGCAAATGAATCACCTTGTCCACGATAGTTTTTTCATGGGTTAGATCACGTGAATATAAGTGTGTCGTTAAACCCACCACCACCCGACACAGCCAGTTAATAAGGTTTGTCACGTTAACAGAACATGCCAATGCGTTACTAGTACAGCACACCGGTGCGTTGGAGAGTAAACCCCCACCATTTACAATCTGAGTATGACGTTTCGCCAGTGATTACAACTGGCTGTCGCCTGATTTTTTTCCGTTTACATGACAAACTTCACCAATCGGCTGTGTCGGGTGGTGGGGGGGTTAATATCGGGTTCGTGAAAGCCTCCTACGTGTTAAAACGGATCACCCTCGTATGTGCACACGCATATCGAAACGCGTGCAACTCGGCCGTCGGCAGTGCTGCGCAACAGTGGGCAACGGTGTGCACGCGTCCGCGCGAGCTTTCCCATTGCTCATCTGTCGAGTGCCGTTTTGAAAACTCGACGTGAACGTTTTCGAGTACAGATCCGCGGGGCGTCTACAAATGGATCGCCCCTGTGCCAACGTATTCGCGCGTGCACGCCCGCCCGCACGCGCTCGCTCGCTCGCTCGGCCGTCTCGCTTTGTTCTGCCGTTTCGCTCGCGCCTGACCGACGGCGCTCCACCTTACCTGGCCGGCTTTCATTTCCAGGGTGGAGAAGAGGAAAATGGACGACCCCATGTCCTCTCTGAAGGAGAAGTACATGAGGCCAATTCCGAGCCTGCTCTTCCACCCGCAGGTGCGTTTATTGCCACAGTGCCACGTCGCAACCGCCCGGGAGGGGGGGGGGGCGCAACGCCATACTTCAACGCACTGGTCGCCCGCCCCCCCCCCCCCATTAAACACGCGATATCGGGACCAACGTTGGCGATACCATCCCAAGTTCGATTCCCTCACCATTGCCGACATCGGCGATGATCATCTGAACCAGTCTTCGGCCTCCCCCTTGGTCGACTCACGATTTAAAATAACCTCTTGCAGTGCTGGGGAGAAATAAGGTGGCCGGGCGTGGTGCTGGTCACATCGCCCCCCCCCCGTGTGCCGTGCGGGCCTTCATAGGTGCACGCCAACAGCACGTGCCCCAACAATCTGTTCAGGCTATAGGATGACCTTTTTGCCTTTGTGCAGTACCCAACTATCCTCTTTGGTTCTTTCGGTAAAGTCACGTAGATAGCAAAATAACGAATAGTTATTTATGTGACTTTACCGAAAGAACCAAAGAGTATGAATTCCTGCAGTCACGAAATCTTCAAATCAAGAGAGTACCCAACTGTTGCGGGGTGCTGAGATTCATTTTGGATTCTCGGGGGGGCTTAAAGACACTGAGGCTACTTGGCAACATGAGAGTTGTCCCCCTGTCAAAAAATAAATATTGTAGTCTTCATCCTCAAAATATAAATATCATATACGTATGGACCAATTTGAGCCAGTGGTCAAAATGACACATTCACTTGGCAAGGGCGACAGTATTTCCATCGGAAGGCCACTGTTGATATCTAGCAATAATGGCATTTAAGATGCATTACGGGATCCTGTAATGGCAAACGGTAAAACTTTAGAGCGCTTGCGTTAAATTGCCCGCTGTCAAAGCAATCCGATTGCAAATTTTCACCTCTTGCCATGTAGGTGTGTAGTATATACTTATTACCGCTGTTTTGGGGTCTTTTAAGGATGGGCTTGACCCACGTGTTTTCCAACAATGCGACTCTTCGTCTGCAAAGCGAAACATGTACACGCGCGATGCAAAATACACAAAGCAGCAGCAGCAACGCAGCAAGCCGCGATTCAATTCGTGGAAGGGAGTTGCTGGAGGGGGGGGTGGTGGTCAGCGTTAATTTAATAAACGGGCGCGACGCTACCGACAATCGTCCATCAGTTAAGACTCGGGGCGACGTAAAACGGCAGAGCATTCTTTTCATTATCTCGGACAAATTGAGCCGCCGATCGGACGAGCCGCGCTTGTTTTTCGGATTTCGAGGGTAAACGCCAACGAGACAAATCTCGCCGCTCGTCGTCGGCGTCGTCGCCGCCGTCGTCGTTTATTGTTCCGACAACAATGCCGGCGGGGCGGTCTCGTGCGCCGGGAAACAATGCGCGCCATCGCCAAGCGCTTCCCGTCTTTATTTGTCGGGGGGCCCACGAATCTTTTGGTCGGGCGGTCGCCGCCGAGAGCGGGAGATCACGTTTAGCCCTCCCCCCCACCCCGCCGCCCACCAAACCCCGCCCCCGCCGCCCACCAAACCCCGCCCCCGCCGCCCACCAAACCCCGCCCCCGCCGCCCACCAAACCCCGCCCCGCCCACCAACCCCCCCCCCCGCCCACCAACCCCCCCCCCGCCCACCAACCCCACCCCCGCCCACCAACCCCCGCCCATATATATATTTATAAATATAGAAATAATGTGAAATAACCATGAAAGTCACAAGATAGCCCTCATTGTGTAATCTCACAGCAACGTCAGTGATCCTAGAAATACACGACTAAAAATAGCGTGTATCTCACATCTATACAAGAAAAATTACTTTCATCTACATTGTAAGATATAAATGAAAGAAATGCACTTTTTATGTATGCATATTTATAGATGCATTCTTTAAAAAAACTTTATTTTTTGTTATATCTTACGACTACATAAATCAAAGTTAATTTTCCTGTATACTCGTAAGATTAATGTATATTTAAACATAGCGAACAAACAGATGTTTTGGTCTGGTATTTATACAATCACTGAAGTTGCTTTGGGATTACAGTAAGGGCTGCCTTGTGAGTTGCACATTATAATAAAATAAAATGTGACGACAATGAGCATTTGTGCTTAACGAATGCCCATCGTTGTCTTGTTATTATTTACTTATTTACCCTGGAAAGCCACACCAAGAGTCTAAAATATATTTTATTTTCAATCGCATCCTCCCTTAAAATCCTAAATATTCCTTAAAAAAATTGATCCTCAAGCAGCAGATTAGTGCTGGATAGAACATTTGCCAATGTGATTTGCAGCCTTGATCCTTAACCAATTTTAACGTCATTTTATTGGTCTGAGACTGTTTTTGTTTTGCCACCTTGCCCAAGCTTGCATTTTGTGTTGAAAAAAGTGGCAGCAATTGATGCACTAATGCAGTTTTATTATATGTATTTATTGCTAGCGACTTGCTAGCACTCCTATCGATTTTTGGATCGTTTGTTTGTTGTAACTTTCTGACCAGTCCCCTGCCCGGACATCTGCGAATGAGAGCTTCGTAACTCATGGGATTTCCTTCCAGTCCAAAGAAAGATCCCGATTCTGCCTCGGGACTATTGGGCAACACAAAAACGACATGACGAGGGCTACCGGTGGCGGCGTGGTGTTGTGACGACGGCGATGACGACCAAACAAAAACATAAATCCGACTTCTTCCCCGTCGCTTCTCCGTCCCCCTCCCGTGGGTTTTCCCTCCCGCCAAGATGGCGGCCATGGAGAACATGGCCGACAAACTGGAAGGCTACAGCGCCATGAAGCTGGACGGCGGCAGCGGCCACATGCAGCAGCAGCAGCAGCCGCCGCCGCACGCGTTCGGATTCCGCCAGCCGCCCCCCAGCCTGCCCGACAGCCTCCTGCGCAAGGGCAAGGAGCGCTACACCTGCAGGTGAGGCGCCGAGCAATGGGGCAATGTCCGCCGCCATCTCCCCCCCCAACGCGTACCCCGAGGAGTTTTTGAACGCTCGACCGAACGAGCGACGACGCGGTCCAAACGCTTGTCTGTCGTGCGTTCCGCTCTGGCTGTCTCGCACACGCACGGCGTGAAAGAAGTTCCACGTATGTACCACCGCACCGCAACTCCGATCGGCACGGTCGGGCTACGCACGGTGCGAAAGAATTTCAACAAACATGCATGTGCACAAGGCTGCGACGCCCATCGATTAGCTGTATTCAGCGTTAGTTTTTTTTTGTTGTTGAGCCCAGGCCACTGCATCTGCTGCAGACAATGTGCATGTCAAATTAAAGCTTATACATTAAAAGTATATCGATCGGTTAGTGTGCAGCAACAGTTATTATGGGGGGGGGGGGGATAGAAATGGGTTCCTTAAAGCGAACTCAGAAGTAGTTCTACGAAGTCTTCTATGGGGCCGTTCGCTAACGCACGAACGGATTCTTCATCTCACGGCAAGAGGCCCACTATGACGGCAGGAAATCAGATTTGGGAAAGGCAGGATGGGACTATGCACTGTCGAGCCCGATAATTGCACGCACGAGTGCATCGATCCCGATTATGGCCTGGCATAGGCGATCCCAATTAAAAAAAACTATACACACATACAGTATAACAAGCAGGCTTTAGCTACCAGTATTGTTCGCAATGCTGGCAAATGGTGTGATGAAGCCGGTTGTAATCACCAGCGAAACTTTGTACTCAAGTTGTAAACGTTGCGAGTTTACTCTGCAACACACCGGTATGCTGAGATCATAACTGATTGGCAGGTTTTGTTTACTTGAGAAACCTTACTAACTGGGCTCTATCGGGTAACGGTGGGTTAACGACACATTTATATTTACGCGATCTAGCCCATAAAAACCATGTTTATGAACAATACACACAATTTTGATTTAAAGCTTTCGTGACTGCAGGGATTCATATTCTTGGTTCTTTCGGTAAAGTCACCTGATGATGATTGCTTGTGTTGCAGTCGAAACGTCGTGAGAATTTTATTGTTTTATATTTTTATTATTTTATTGTTTCCCTTCTACGTGACTTTACCGAAAGAACCAAGAATATAATACACACAATAGCGGTCGCGTTGGTTTAATGCGGCGCCTAATTTCCTGTGTTTATTTGCTCGTCGGGCGCGACAGGAGTTGGCCCGTCACTTTCGATTAAGGCCCGTGTCACTTCTCGCCGCTGCCGCCTCCCCCGCCACCGTCCATATTCTACGGTTCACTTGAATAATCGCGCATCGCTGTCAAGTCACGAGAACAGCGTCGTGTGCACGAAGAGTCCCCCCTCTCCGCGCGCTAAACATCTAGGGGTGGGTGGGGGGGAGGGCGGCACGGTGCGTAGCGCTCGGCGGCAACTGCCCACGCACCACCGCGGGCGGCGGGGGGAGAGAGGGTGGCTTCAGGAGCCGACGCGCCGTGAACGTCTGCGGGAGCCGTAACCAGCGTTGCAACGTTTTGACAAAAAAGCGGCGTCGAACCCGCCGACGTTCGTGTTTAAAACAAACAAAAAAAACACGCGCAACAGCTCAAAACGTTACCAGCAAAAAAAATGCGGACCTCCCCAAGGGGGTTATAGCCCTGGGTATTTTTTTTTCTTCTTCCATTTTCCAAAAGAGTTCACACGTACGCAGCCGGTCTGGTTTCGCAGTGGGCACGCGAGGATGAGGATTTGCGTCTGTGAGTGCTTAAATTCCGCGGTGTCTCGGAGCGGCGTGCGTGCGTGCGTGCGCGGGGGCCCAAAAATAAAACCGCGCGAAAGCCGCTAATGTGGGAAAACCATCGTCGTGTGGTGCAATGCAAAGAGAGTTTTCAAACGTGGGACCTTTTTGCCAGTATCAAAGTATGAAAATTTAGAATAGGCGTTTTAGGTGAAACCTATTCTTATTTTTCATACTTTGCTACTGGCAAAAAGGTATCCCATGATATCGCTGCTCACCCCAAGCTATAAATGCTCTGATAGTGCATTGTCTTTGTACTGTTCACCATTTGTTGTTCTCTGGTCTGACACTGGTGAGACAAGGCCATGAAGATGGCTGGTGTTGGCCAATCAGTTTCAAAGACAACGCTTATATCAGAGCATGGTTTGTTTGCATGTTCACCACAAGTACTGTGTGTGGTTAAGACAGACGTCATTCCTTGCATCTATTTTGGTGTTTGAACATCTTAACACCACCCGTTTTACTTTGCCAGAAAGGATAAAAACCCATTCTTATTTTTTCACAGCAGCGATTTCAAACGTTAACGATTCCTGCGGGTGCCCCACCACCACTGCTGCAGCGAGCAGTGTTCGACGAGCCGCAGTTCACGCCACTTGCGAAAAAGTCCCACAGTGGAGTGTGGGGGTTCTGAAATGAATCGCGTGCGGCATCACGAGGTTTAACACGTAGGCTCTTCACGACCAGTATTGTTCATAATGAAGGGTTTTTTTTGGTTAGAATAGCGCAAGCATAAATGTTTCTGGTGGTGGAGGGTTACGACACGTTTACACTTACGCGATCTAACTCAAATAACCTTTATTATGAATGGTGTCATGAGGCGCGCGACGATTTCAACTCCCACCAGGGATTCATTGCGTTGTCATAAATCTGGGATCGCGGCTGGATTTGCGAACCAATTAATTTTTGTCCACTCTGACTGTCCTGTTTGTATATTTGTTTTTATTCGGTTCGTCTCGTTTCTACGGTTTTGTTGGCTCCATTCGCCCGAATGCAACATTACCATACGATTTGCAAACATTGTAAATAATTGCTATTCACATGCAAGATTTGTGAGCATCAATTTTAGGTCAATAAATCGATGCATAGTTACACGCATAGCAAGCATCGTTTTGTATAACGAGGTGAGACGTTCCTACTACGTTGTGAATTTTAAACTCGGCAATGTTGCCTTAAAAATTACTCATTTGGGATCACACACAGCAGCTTTGCAGTCTACTGCGAAAAAATGTGCGGTACCCTCCTGGAAGCGAGTCTTGACACTCAGCGAGGAATCGTACATTGTTTACCATTTGACCTGAGAATGTTTGTTTTCACCGATGTTCAGTAGGGGCGGGTCAGAATGTTACTACAACAAAACAATAAAAAATACAACAGGAGGGCAAGTTCTAGAAAATTATTTATGAGACCTATTATAGTTTTTGGTCCAACTGGCTCATAACTGTTTGGCCACTCCACCACCCATCATGGGAAGGTTCTCTTCAATCTGGCAAAATGTTGGGATTGTGGTCTGGGGTATGGAGAACAAACGGATTTATTTATTTGAATTAATTTAATCTGTGATGATAATTTTCTTGTCATGTGCATTTTTTAAAATCTCATTACTTGCGTATTCATCTTTTAGTTTCTAAGTAGTGGGGTTTTGTTTTTGTATTATATATGTAAGGCACTGGCTAATTGATGTGCAGCGTTGTGGGATGCAATTGCATGAGCGACGCTCTATAAAATGAAATTACCATCTTAAAAGGCCTACCTACGATTCGCACGTTCTTGCCGACGTTAGAATGAATGCGACGCTTCGCGTGAATCTCAATTTTTTCTTCTCCCCATTTCCCTTTCAGATACTGCGGAAAGATATTCCCGAGATCGGCTAACTTGACGCGCCATCTGAGAACCCACACGGGGGAGCAACCGTACAAGTAAGTCGAACCGTATCGCCTCCAAGAATCTTTGAGAGCCGCCACGCTTCCCGCGGGCGACCAGCGGTGGACAACAGTTGGCCGATACTCGGCGCCGAGGGAGGAATTCATCGCAAACGCCTCTTCGCCGGCCGTTGTTCTTTGGAAAAATTATTAAGATTCTTGACGCCCTTTTCTGGTTTTGATCAACACCGGCAATTCGCCGCATCGCCGGGCCCTCTACAATCCGGGCGGGGGGGGGGAGGAAGGGGGAAACGAAAAAAAATCGTTTAATCAAAATGGTGCCGAGGCTTACGCCGCGATTGAGCGTAAAAAAAAAAGAAAGAAATTAAAAGTCACCGACTCCTGGCACAGACCCCGGCCGCTTTCCTGTCACCTCCATGAGAAATTGAAAATGCCGCAGCCGAATGGAAAAATAAAATAAAACACAAAGAAAAACCTGCCACTGTCACCGGCCGCCTATTCTCGAAACGTCCAGATCTTGCTGAGCGTGTCAAAAACGATCGTGTTCAATTACTTGTGAGACGGACAGGTAATCCATATAAATAATTACATGTGGAATGTGTGCGGCTTTTTTTTTCCGCTTCTCGGTTATGAGAAGCATGTTGTGAAACGCCAAACCAGCTGACCTCGGGGGGGGGGGGGGGGGGGCACGAGTCATACCTACATCGACACGTTTTTAATAGTTTTTCACTAAATCTTTTTTTTCCCTCTTTTGTGTTTTTTTACCATCTTGGTCCTGTTCGACCGTAGCTAGTAGTGTGAGTAGAATTGTTTGATAATATATATTTTTTTTATCCTCTCGCTTCTTGGCATACGTTTTTTGAATAGTGTCTTCAAATTCAATAACTCATTATGGGTGGGGGGGGGGGGGGGAGGAGGCGCCAATATATACAAACATTTTTTTTTTTATAACTCAACGATCGTGGATATAGCAACTGCTGCGTTGCATGCATCGGAAGAAACACGGGTAAAAGATGATGGAAATGGGACAAACATCGGAAAAAAACGTACAGAGGAGCACGGCGACATTTGCGTGCTTTGGAATACAAATAGAATACGTACGGAGGAGAAAGCGTGAGGGTACCAGGGATTTAGTACAGAGTCGGAGACATCCATAGTTCCTCATTCAGGAATGCAAGTGGTTCCGGGGCAGGACTGATCGGTGGAGGTAATAATGATCGATAGACGAGGCTCGTGATGGAACGGAAGCCAGAAGGAGAGAATGTGCCCGAGAGAATGGACTCTTACGAAGCTGATGAGTTCAGCACATGTGCAGGAGCGAGATGGATTGTTTAGTTCGTCGGTCGCTATGTCGGTTTATGGATCTATACGAGGATAGTTTATGTGACCTAGGCAAGAGGCACATGGAGAAAAAAAACATCTGAGCAGCTGCCACATTCTATGGGGTTCGCATGGGTTATCAGTCACAGAAAAATCCCGTAAGAACCGGCTACCTTCATTGCTCCATATATAGAAATATCCAGAGCAACAAAGGGAGCTGCCACAGTACTGGAATGGTTCGTGCACTGGACCTGCAACCTAGGGGGTCGCCGGTTCCAGTCCCTCTCCCGGCACGACAGATGAAGCGGATCAGCGCGTTCGTTGACTCAGGCATATTTCACTGGAAACGGTTACTACCGGTTTCTGACTTTCAGTTATCGTTTAACAACCCTACTTATAAGACATGTGCTATGAAGAATAACATCACCTGTTATATATACATTTCCTTAAACATCACCTGTTATATACATTTCCTTCGAAGGCCACACACGCAAAGAGTTGCCGATGAACGTGTTGACTTCCGCCACGGAAACAAAAAACTAAACTATGTTCATTTTACCAGGTAAGGCCCACTGAGCTATATATAGGCCTTTTTCAGAAGCGACTTGGCAACAAACGACAGCTCAACGAAGTGGCCGATCGCGTGGAAATTTAAAGCAGTCAAATACTCCAAATGCACGGTGATTCTAAATGTGGAGTAAAAAAATCCACGCAACCACGGGAAGAGAGACGCGCAAACTCCAAATATACAGCAGCAGGCGTCAGGGTCGGGATAAGAACCCACGACCTCCCGTATACCGGGCGAGGTAGTTAACATCTCCTAGCCACCGTGGCGCCCCCTCCACCTGCCAGAAGAGCAGCAGGCTCACCATGGTGCGTGCGTGCGTGCGTGCCTCTCTTCACCGGCAGGTGCAAATACTGCGAGCGCTCATTCAGCATCTCGTCGAACCTTCAGCGCCACGTGCGCAACATCCACAACAAGGAGAAGCCCTTCAAGTGCAACCTGTGCAACCGCTGCTTCGGGCAGCAGACCAACCTCGACCGCCACCTCAAGAAGCACCTTGCCGGTGAGAGGGGGCGGGGCGCACGGGGGGGGGGGGGGCACACGCGGTCCGCGCGCGATTCGCCGCGTCCGTGCGTCGGTAACAATATTAAATCAAAACAATATAAAAGCACGCTCACTTCCCCGCCCGCCCACTTGCCCGCCCGTTCGCCTGCCAGCCTGCGAGCAAATCACCCTGAACGCTCCCCGATATTGTCAGATGTTGGGCACCCGGGCAGGGCTTTAACCCCTGGTTAGTACTTGAACGTTACCATGGTAAGGGTTGGGAGACTAGCTGGGCAATGCGGTGCCAGGCGTTGCCTGCAATGTGGCGATACACGCGACGGATTCTTCAATGTTTCCTGTGCGGAGGTGCGAGTGTTTACAGCCTCCTCGTGCCAGTGGGATGTCTCCAGGTACTGAGGGTTTCTTCCCACATGTCCAAATTTTTATTCAACAAAACATTCCAATGCAGACTCCCCAACCCCACCCCCCCCCCAGAAGAGTCCGCAGACTTTGTGAGGCTAACCTAGATAAATATGATCATTATTGTTATTATTATTAGACTGGCTTTGCCCCAAATATGTATCACTATAAAATTGCATTATTCGAGCCAGTGAATCCTATATACATATGTAATTGAGATAAACATGACTATGTATATTTCAAGTCTCGTCAGTCTAGACAGGTGACATTTACAGTCTCCTCCTTCCCTGCATTACAATATACTCTTTTTCCCCTCCACTTGAAAACTAAAGAGTTGAGGGGTGTACGTCCGATAATCCGGTAGGGCACGTGTGTACAACTTTGCACCAGATTGGGGCGAGTCCTTCTTTCCGTAGCGTCTTATAATCTGGAGAGCATGGCCATCGTCATCGCCGTCATTATCATCATCATCATCATCGTCCTGCAGACCATCCCCCAGGGACGATGACCTCTCCCGCATCTGGAGTCGGTTTCCCTTCGGCATCGCGCGCGGTCGTTAAAGTCGGGGTTCCCTGCGAGTTGCTCGCTTGTGACTTGGCAAGACCGGCGATTGAGGGCGACTCCTGGAGCTGCAGCTTCACCGGTCGACGACCGTAACCATCACTTCTGACCGTTGTCTCCCGGAGAGAGCGTGGCACAAGGGGAAGGGGTGGTACGGGGTGGGAAAGACTCCCATTTTGCCACCGCTCTTCTTCGTTTTATTTGTTTCGCACCGGCCGAGCGATACAACCCTGTCAGTCCAATTAAATTTCACCATGAGGGACGTAACCGTTCCTCCCCCACCCCCCCCTCCCCCGATTGGTGGCGTCGCTTCTGTGCTTGCCGAATTACCCTCGCGACGGTCCCCGGACCCACGGCACGGTTCTTATTCACCAGCTCTTGCATTTTAAATGTCTGCGACGCGCCACATCTGTTCCATTAATTTGCGCTCGGCAAAACTTGGCAGCTCCGCGGCGTTTTCATGCTCGATGCAATATCGGCGTACAAGCTCGGAGAAGGCTGCTGTGAATTACGCGGCTGCTCTTGGAGCGTTAGCAGGGGAGTTCCGTTGGCTCACCGAGTGCACAGTGGCTCGAACCCATGTTGTATTAACATATATGGGCATATAGGTTTATGGATGCGTGTCTGCAGATATAAGCGTGTCGCTATCTCTGATGGAGGCTCTGCGTTATATAATGGCTTGCTGTTGACAGGAGGGTGTGGGGGGGAGAAACAATCATTACCCTCTTTCTTGGCGATTCTATTAATTCCCACAATGCAGAGATCACGACTCAATTCTTTCGCAGCTCATCACTAATTCGTACAAGTAAAAGAGGTAAAGGTGCTGTCCCTGTAATTTCTGGCTCACGCCACTGCTAACAGAAGGACCTCCGCTCGAGGGAGATCTGGCGAGCCCCTCCTGAAGGTTATTTAACTTACTCTTCCACCGTGGCGAGGGGCGCCAAAGTGGAGAGATGTTAACTCCCTCGTCTGGTATGCAGGCGGTCGTGGGTTCGATCCCAACCATGATGCGTGTTTGGAGTTTGCATGTCTCGCTCCCCGTGGTCACGTGGATTTTTCTCCAGGTCCTTCGGTTTTTCCCTCCACGTTGAGAATCAACGTGCGTTTTAGAGTATTTGACAGCAATAAGTGTCCACGTGATCAGCCACTTTGCCGAGCTATCATTCGTGGCCACGTCGCTCCTGAGAAAGAGCAACATAGCTCAGTGGGCCTTACCCGGTAAAATAAAAAAAGAGTTTTTAGTATAGTAGCAGTAGACGTCTTGGAAGAGGCGATAGTACCCACATTTTACCCACACCACGCAAGATCTGCCCTGTGGCGAAACCCAAGTACACTGCTGGGTGGGCATCAGTTGTCGGAGGTTGGGAGAGGTGGGATTTTAGAAACTTGCCCCGTTGTTTTAACTTCCGACCTCCGCGTTGCAATACCGGTGCGACCAACCCATTACTCAAAAGCAGCATCCCCCACCACTTTTTAATAGAAGCGGGTTTTTTTTTTGTTTTGTTATTAAAACACTCTTTCTTGCCCCCATTTACTTTCTCAGGAACGGCCGGCTCGTCTCCCAACTCGGAGCTGGAGAACAGCTCGCTGCTGGAGGACAAGGAGGATTCGTACTTCACCGAAATCCGCAACTTCATTAGCAGCACGGAGGAGTCGAACGCCCTCCCTGGCACAGAGCCACCCACGTAAGTAACCTCCTCCTGCTCCGCCCCATTGCACGCAGCCCCCCACTGGAGCGCTTGGAAAAAGAACACCCCCCCCCCACCACCACCCCACTGCACACGTTCAAGGACCCAATGCCATCCTGGCATCTCCTCAACCAACTCGCCAACCCCCCACGCTTCGCACCTCCGATTGGCACGGTCGGCTACGTACGGCGTGAAAGAAATCCAACATGCATACAAGCTTACAACACCTGGCATGCCGTGGTCGTTACTCAACCAGGTTTCACCCCGCGTAGCTTGTGAGATCCGACGATATTATCCAAATTCAGGGCCACGCATGTTGTAGACTAGCAAATGCCTCTCGCCATTACTGGCACGATAGATTCAAACAAATGTAGGGTTTTTGTATTTTTTTAATCGATTAGGCTTTGGGAGCATTGTCCAGTTCTAGAATATGAAAAGACAGCAGAACCACACTTCTGAATGTGGAACTCCAAAGCAATGACAACAATAGTGGTATCCTTTGAGGGTTCATCGTACCCATCTACCTTACAGTGGTCTCTCCGTGTAGTGGCCACGTAAGGCTTTGGGCTGATGGATGTGCTGGTAATGGCCCGGGCTGGCCCGACTGAATTTGAACGCGAAAGCAAGTTCATCACAAAACCCTCAGCCGTACAATCACCGCTGACCAAGGTGGGACCCCGTGCGAACGCGCTGTAGATGAGAACCCTGTTTTACCGCGGGCGGGGAGCGCCGAGATTCTCAGCATGTTCCACAGTGGTGCTGGCTCAGCAAATGGCATAATACCCCTTGAGCCGCACAGCCACCTAAATCACACACGCCATCACTCTTGTCCAGCGCCGTACGTAATAGACTAACCTGGAAACTTCCAACTCCGGGCCCTCGGGGGCCCACATCGGCCAGTCCTTCCCATTCACGGTTACAGCGGCTGCTGATGCGGGGATTTTAAATCGAGGTTCCGTTAATTAGGGTCCTCGCCACCCACTACAGCGCCACCTCTCTCCCACGTTCGGTCTCACCGCTTCAGATGGGAATTAAGCATGTACTACCAGAGCATGTTTTTTTTTGTTTGCATGTTCACCACACGTATACTTTGTTAATGCAGATATGATTCAGTGCAAAAGGTTTCAGTTTGGTGTTTTAACATCCTAATACACCTGTTTTGTTGCCAGAAAGGGTAAAACGTATTCTTATTTTTGCAAACTACACAGCCCGTGCAGCTGTAGAGGGACACCGATTACAACGTTTACGACAGCGGATCTGCATTTGGATCGGCACGGTTGGCTACGTACGGTGCGAAAGAAGTTCAATGCACATACATACGTACACACACACAGAAGATTGGAACGGTGGCACCATGGTGGATTGTGACGACTGCCACTTGCGAAACCGCAATATCAGGATTACACGCCCTGCGTAAACTGCTAATTGATAAGCACTGATTGTACATGTGCAGCCCTTTTGTCAATCCACTGCTGGATGAAGGGCTTTGCCACACTAAGTGGGTCATGGCGGCGGGTGAAGGGGGGCACGTTAGTGTTGGTTGCGAGAGAGTGGGGGGGGGGGAGCATCGACTTTGGAGCATAGACTCGCAGCGCAGCGATGGATTTTGCTGCTCCGCCCCTCCCCCGACGACCTCATAGCGACCGGGCGCGCAATGGTGGGTCGCTCGTGCGAGCACGATCCAGGCTCGAGCCCGCTTGGCTTCAGGAGGAGGTTCGATGAGATCAGGCACATTCCAGCTGACTTGGCCGCAGGCAGACACAGAAAGTCTGGAGACCACGTTGTGGGTTATGAGACCAGAATTTCAAAACTTATGCTGTTGCTGCCAGCGTTTAATCTCATAAGCAGAAGGGAATTGTTGTTCGTGGGACGGACAAACACTGTGGGCAGGCGCATTAATGAGCTCTCCCTTTTCTCTCGTGCCACACGCGTCCACGCGTAGGCAGGAAACCGCGCGATGCGGAACGCTCGGGGGTTCATTATTCCGTTGGGTTGGCAGCGTTCCGTAGGCCTCCTCCCGGCGTGATGCCCGCTGCGCGCCCCCTTTCACAAAACCCACCGTGCCACGGCGCGCAATCCAAGGAGGCATTACGAAGGAATTAAGTTGTCAACTCTCAGCCAGCTGCCCACAAGCCCCCCCCCCCCCATTCCTGGCCACATCTGTGACCAACATGTACTGCCCCAGGCAACGACTCAAATGCGACTGATAAGACAGAGAAGGCGGGTGGGGAGGGGGGGTTTAAGTAAATAATTTTTCGGTCTGCTTCTCAGCCCGTTAGTCTGCCTGCCAGGCTAATGACTGCAGGAAATTACTTCGATGTCAAAAAGAAAAGGCCCTGGCCGAGGGAAACGAGGAGGGACGACCTGCGCAGTGTCGCGGTTAAAGGCTTTAGCCGTCGGCGGCGAGGGAGACATCGCACGCAATGTCCCTTCCCTGTCGGCTAATCCCTCCTCCGGTCGGTAATGATGAGTGATGTTACAGACCTTCAAGTCTTTTGTAGGAAAAATAATAATTCTCTCTCGCAAATCCCAGTCCAATTCTTGTCTTAAGAGGAGCCGGGACTTCAAACGTGGAGCGCAAAGACCTGGGGTTAATTGCGTATGTGTGTGTATGCGTGTGTGTGGGCGAGTGCGTGTGTGTCTGTGGAGACGCACAGTAGTGTAACGGTAAGTACGCTGCGCTACGAACCCGGTCTACCGAGTTCGATTCCCGCTCACGGCCACCACCAGTGACGACTATCTGAACCGGTCCTGGGCCTTCCCTTGGTCGACTCAGCCTCAAAAATGAGTACCTGGTGAGGTATGCAAACATGACCACTGGGGAGATAAAGGCGGCCGGGCGTAGTGTTGGCCACTCACCCCCTCGTTTGCCGTGCCGGCCTTCGTTAGGTGCTTGCTAATAGCACTTGCCCCAACAGTCCGTTCAGGCTGTACGGGGGATCTCTATCTTTTGTCTGTCGAGTGCGGTGGTTTAGCCACACTGACATATGAACCCGGTGGGCCGAGTTCGATTCCCAGGCTCTGGATAACATCAGCGGCGCAGTGAGATTTGAACTGGTCCTGGGCCTCCCGTGCTGTGATCACATAAACCATCACGTGAACTTTGGTCATCCACGCAGCGGCGGCTTTTGGCTAGCCATCGAACGGAGATGGTCACCGTATCGCGGGCTTTTGGATGCGCTTCTGCGGCCGTTTGGAACGCTCTTCCGATAATTAGGAAGCCATTACTTTTCAGCTACTTTGTGTTTAATTTGTTGTCCTTCCCCCACACTTCCGATTAGCACGGTTGGCTACGCACGGTGCGAAAGACGTTCAACGTACACCCATCAAGTTGACGTAGCTTCTAGAATTTTAATATACGAGACACACCAATTGCAGTTGGGTTTTTGATCCTGGCCTGGGTGTCTACTAAGTTGACTTCGTGTTTAATTTAGTGGGCGAACATTGGCAAAGTTGGCTTGGTGATGTTCTTACAACGCCACATTTTGGGCGTGCAGTGCAAGCCTTACTTGACAAGTGCTCATCTCGGAACAATTTTCTAAGCCACTTTTAGCATCGCATTTCATATATGGTTAAATAAAAAATAAAAATCTCTATCTCGTTGTCATAATACACCACAACATTTAAATTACTGAACTTTCAGTGTACATATCGGAGAATTAAATGAAGACGAAAGAAGAACGGCCAAATCGCCTGTAAATTTCTGCCGTGATAGCAGAATGGAAATCGGTACAAAGGATGGAGCGGGGGAGAGCGACTCGCGTTCGTTCACTCTCTCTCGTTCTCTCTCTCTCTGCGGAACTTCGATTAGCGACTCACCTGTCAAGCCACCAACCCATGATTAATTGCTTGCTTGCAAAACTTAAGACCCCCCCACCCCGCACTCAGCCCCCCAACTCTTGGAAAAAAATGTTGACTCGCATTGACCCATGCTGCCCAAAATTTGACGTTCCTCCACCGCTATGCCCCTCCCCCGCCCCGCCCCCCACCTCCCTCCTGTCCGCCTCTGCCATCGCCGCCCTGCTCTCTCCTCTGCCCCCTCGCCGCCCGCCTCCCCCTTCTCCCACCAACCCCACCGCCGTCCCCTGTAATTATCAGTGGGTCCCAGCGCATGCCACGCGGATCCCATTTTGCAGGCGGCTAGCTCAGCGAAACTGTAATTACAAGTTACCCCCCCCACCCCCCCGCCTCCCCCCCCGCCCCCCCGTAACTGCTTTGCTGTGATCCCACGAGAGATTGTAAGCAATCTCTGCCTCTCTATTTTCTTTTATATATATGGTATCTGCCACATTCATGGCTTTTCATGGCTATATGAGATAGGTCAATTTAGCAGCGAGAACTCGGTTTGTTTTTCTTGTTACGTGTACGGATGTTGCGCGTGTATAAAAAGCGATCATTAAAACAACAACAAAAATCAAACGTAATTTAAAAAAAATAAACAAGAGCCCATCGACCGTTTGCGGTGCATTACTTTCGAGAACAATTTCATAAACCAAACAGCTGACGGTCGCGGTGGGATGGGTTTATCCAGCAGAGTAGAGGGGACGGGACCCACCGAAAGTAATTTTGCGGTGTACAATGGTAATCACTCAACTGAGACAGATCCACTCTCATTTTTCCCGAGGTCTGGAACACTTTACCCCGTGTCGTTTTTCCGAGCAAATTATTTTCCCCGGTCGCAAATGAGGAGCAGAGCCAAATGGACAGAAAGTAAGTCGTTTTTTTTTCTTCTTCTTCTTTCTCGGTCTTTTATCAATCCTCGTGCAAGCCGTCCTCTTGGCCTCTGGCTTCTTGCTGTGACGCAGCATGAAGCATTAAAGAGGGTCCATAATTGACCTCATTTCAGCCGAGAAGTGGCTGAAATGAGGGGCCACTGCTTAGGGGTGGGGGGGGGGTCCTATTTCTCGTGGCGTATCCTACAACACGCTCACGCTAGACTGGACCTTTCTGCAGTCACACCGGATTGCCGCTGATGAGGATTTGACTACTCCCCGCATTTTAGTGCGACGCCTGCCCATGCTGTACCCCTTGGCGCCTCCCCCCCTCCCATGAAACTTTTCCCTGGCCAGGAGCACAAATAAATAAATAAATATCCTTGAAGCAGGGTAGTTTCACGTCGGAAAAGTATTATTGTAGGAATGTGCGAGTTTTACCGACACAATGCAAAATAGATTGCAAGGCGTCCGAATGTGACCGCACCTCGAGATGCCGTGCAAATAAGAGGGAAACTGACACATCCGGGAGCAAGTTTGAAGACGGTTTTAAAAACCAATGGCAGCAAAAGGTATTATAGGCGCAAATTCTACAGGCACCTCGAGAGGAAGACCCCAGGCATTATGGAAAGAGAGAGCGATAGATGCTTAACATTCCCTGTTCAAATCTGGACTTGAACAGGGAATGCGTCTGAGCGGTAGGCATCTGGGAATTCCAGATGCGAGCGCTTCAGCACGGGCAGCGGCAACAGCGGCGGAGAAGGATCGAGCAATCCCCGGCCGGTGGTTGCGCCTATTTTTTTTTTACCAAGTTCCAAGCTTTGCCAACAAGAAATAACACATCGCTGGCCGTGCACGTGCCATCTCGTCAACGTCCCGCGACATGCATCTGTCCCCGAGACGCCAATCGCAATGGGACGCTACGGGGAAAAATACAGCCTTGTACTATGTCTGCTGACCGAAATAGAAATGTCACCCCCCGCCCCACCCCGCACCCCCTTGAACTCGCGGTTCTCTCTTCTTCTTGAGAAAGCTCCGATTCCGATAATTACGATCACTACTCTCCGATTCTAGTCGGCGCCTGCGTTGTCACCGAGTGAAGGGTTGCGGCCAAGTTACAGGCGGAGGGAGGGTGGGGGGCGGCCTTCGTGCCACTGCGGCGTCACCGACACACAATCGTCCGCTCGTTCACGGCGACACAACGCGCACAATGGAAGGGGAAGTTTAGTCATGTGTCCTGTGCGTTGTTTTTTTTTTCTTCATAAACCTTAGAACGATGATGTAATGGCGAAATGTAAAATAAAATTAAACGGCACGAGTCAAAGAGTAGGAGTACCGTTATTAAGGTAAAGGAGCAGCCCTGCAATTGCTTGCTAATGCAACTGCTGGCAGAAGGGCCCTCCACTAGAGGGAGTTCTAGAAGGCCTTCTACAAGTTACGTTTTCCAAGCTGCCAAAATGTCCTGTCACAAATACCCTCCGACTTCACCCCACCGCGTTGCAAACTGCCGATCCACTTACTGTGATCGACCCCTGGTACACTGCCGTATGGACAGAGGCAGGGGGGGTGGAGGTGTGGGGGGTGGAGGTGTGGGGGGGTCATTATGAGAAACTTGCCCCATTGTCTTAACTGCTGCTGCTGCTGCTGCACCGGGAGATTGAATTGAACCGGCGACCTCCGGATTGCGAGGCCAGCGTGCAAACCATTACTCCGCGGCTGCATCGCGAGTGACGGCATGAAGATTATTAAGTCGGTCAGTCCCCGTGCAGCCCATTAGGATCAGTTTATACTTAAAACCATTCCCGTGGGAGCAAACATTCCCACGAACATTTCAATGGTCCCATTGTCTACCAGTAGATATGTACTGCCGCCAGGAGGCAGTCTGTGTTCCGAGTGATAAAATAAATATCCCAAGTCCTTCTCTCCATCTCCACGCTAAAAAAAAAAACACCTTTTCTACTTTACGGGAATTCTACGGGGCTGTCGGCTTTCCGTACTCGGGTTACCAGCAGCAGTTGTAAAAAAAAAAAAGCACGCAAACTCGGGACCGGTTTTGACTTTCTGGGTCTCATTGGCAGAGTTGCTCAACAAATGCTTGCTGTTCAGTTTGCCCAAACGATGGCTAGAAGGCGCATCGGCCGAAAGACTAACGACAAACCTCTCTTATAGACTAAATATAAATTGTTGTTGTTGTTTGAGGAGATGCAGAAGATAAGTTCACTTACTTATTTATTTCATCATCCAGAATGCTCCACCGAGTGAGGACTTGGGATTTGGCACAGAATGATTGAAGTTGAGTCATTACATGAGGTCACCCTCAGTACAAGCATACCTCCATTAAATATGGCAGGGAATTCATATCGTTGCTGGGATAACATGGATTATTTATTTCGTTGTTGGAGCAGCAGTACACGCCAACAAACAACGGCAAAAACTCCAAAATAATTCACCACAGCGGTGGGGGATATCTCCATGGCACATGGTGCCAGGCCAAGTGCCCTTTAAGGCCATGCAAGAGTGGTGGAAAGTCACCGGCAGAAGGTCACAGGACAGACCCAGGTTTTTTTTTTATATATAGTCTCAATATTGACAGCAGCAGGACAATGTGTACTAGTTTCACCCTTGTCAGGCGTTTTCAATGCTGTATTGGCAGTTCACACACCCATATACACAAGGACAAAGATCCCCCGTATAGCCTTAACATAATGTTGGGGCATGTGCCGTGAGCGAGCACCTACACAAAAAAGACAAAGACACGCATGCGTGCATCAAAATTGTACATTCACCCTGTCCCGTATGCAGACACGAGAGCCATAGCCTCCCCCACTGCCCATGTCAATGCCCCAAACAGCGTCGGCAGGCTAATCGGAGGGTCCGTCTTGTTTTGTGTGCATACAAGGGGCGGCTCGTGGCTTTGCATCGGCTTCAATACACATCTGTCCCCAACCATACACCACCTTTCATTCATCTGTGGTCTCGCCCACTCTGATCTATCCCCCACAGCCCATCCCACTTGTCCCCAAAGCGACGCCTTTTCCAGTGGAGTAGACACCAACAGTTTAATTGTTTTAATTTGTACGAAATAGATAACCCCGTGTATGTGTGTGTGTGACAATTATATGAACCGGTCTTGGGCCTCCCCTAGGTCGACTCAGCCTCACACGAGTACCTGGTGTGGTGTGTATGCATCAGCACTGGGGAGATAAAGTGCAGCCCGGGGGGGGGGAGGGGGGGGGGCGTTGACCACCCATCCCCTCGTGCGCCGTGCTGGCCGCCATTAGGTGCTTGCTAACAGCCCTTGCCCCAACAGTTTGTTAACGGCTATACGGGGGTGGGGGGGGAACTTTGTCTTTGTCCCGACAGCCTCGGCGTGGACGAGGAACCGGCAGCGGAGGCGATCGCCGTGACTCCGGAGCGCAGGGAAGACCCCGAGGATGAGGACGACGTGGAGGAGGAGGAGGAGGAAGAGGAGCTGGAGGAGGAAGAGGAGCTGGAGGAGGAGCTGATGCTGGAGGGCGAGGAGGAGAGCGCCGCCGAGCGCTCGCCGGAGGAGCACGTGACCCCGGCGGCCAAGGCGGGGCGGCCCCCCGACGAAGAGGAGGAGGAGGAGGAGGAGCTGGACGACGATGTGGGAGGCGACCGCGCGGAGCGTCTCCCGTCGGAGTTCGGCACCGCAAGGTGGGGGCGGCCGGGCGACGGTTTTTCGCTTGGGTCCCTCTCCTTCTTCCCCAGGCGTTATCCCGACCGTGGCATCGCGCGTCACGTCGCCACGGGGAGCGAGTATCCGCGCGGATCGCTCGCAGAGCGGTGCCGCAAGCCTTCGCGTCAGAGAACGGCCCACAGAGCTGGACGACGCGGAGCTAACCCTCCGAGATCCCTTTATTTCAGGTCTGTTTAGCTCGGCGGCGGTAGCTACGCGAGCGTGGCCCTGACACTCTAGCACCGTCGAGGCAGCAAGGGTTTGGTGGATCGCCGCACAAATGTTGTGAATCTCCCTCGCTGTGGGAGTCGAGGTGGCACACCCCGGCTCGCCGGGAGAAGGCTGTAACAGCAAAGTTACGGACTCCTCCTTTTTCGCGTCGCCGATGTAGATGTAGAGCAACGGGTTTTGTTTCACATGCAGGTGGTCAGAGCCAGTGTCAGGACCTCACCTGGGAGAGTCAGTCCATCAATGTTCAGTTGGAGGAGCCTTGTTCCAGGGTCTACCTGGCACCTTCTTTGGCCCTGAAGATAAACATCATCCATCCCTTCTGTAGGGGAGACATTTTTGGTCCCTCAAACGTCTTGAGTTTTCTCCAGGCGCTCCAGTTCCCCTCCCCCCACCCTCCAACATGTATACATTGTTTGAAACCATCGAAATAGACGGAGCGAGGGGGCAATTGTTGGTACAGGCTCACTGCCTGGCTGCCTCTAGTTCCACAGCGATTGCGAAATTGAATTTCCAAGAATGACGACACTATATAAAAATAAACATTATTAAAGTGATCCCTTTAATGTGTCATTGTCGTCACCATCGCACCATTGTATACCGGCTGCTGTTTAACAGGCTTCCTCTTCAACAGCGGCAATTTATTGGCATTGGTTATTTCCTGCATTTCCGTATTGATACTGCCACCATGAATCATTGGCAAATCCAGGATCATGGTGGTGGCAACACAATATCCGTATTTGACACTTATCTGCGAGAATTTTTCTCATCCTCAACAAAGAAACAAAACGGTCCCTTTGTTTCGTCAAATCACGCTGTTGGGGCAAGCACCGGTTGAGAGTGGTCACTGCGACCGTACAAACAGCGCGCACACACGATAAGGTGGAATATGCCCACAGCGTCGGACGCCTCAGTCTCCCCCCTCCCCGACCCCCACACCGCGATCGCTCTCCCCACCCGCGCGCCGGTACGAACGCAGCGGCTCCGTCTCCCCCGCCCGTGCAGGTGCAGCCCGCTGGAGGAGGGAGCCCTGAGCCCGCTGGGGCCGTCGTCTCAGCTGTCCGCCCTGGAGCACATGAGCCACTTCCCCGACAGCCTGGACCTGCGCAAGCCGCTCAAGGAGCGCTTCGCCGAGCTGCCCTACGGCACTGCCACGGCCAGCCACGACGGGGTCAAGCCGCCCCTCTACCGCCAGTCCAAGTCGCAGGTACGACGTCGTCGCCGGGCGTCGTCGAGCGAGAAGCTGGCCGGTGGCGCCGCGGCCACCGGCGGTAGCGCCTTTCGTCGCTTGCGGCAGAGGTCCGCGGTCCAAACCTGGCGGCCACCCCGATTAATACGGCGGGTGTATTAACCGTAAAATATTGCACGCCGTCTGCTTTCGCGGTGGGACCTTTACAGATTCACGCGACGTCATTCGAAACGGGTAGGCCACAGCGTGCCGGCGTCACCGTCCACATTTTTCAAATTTCCCAAAATTTGTACAACCCATGCTCCTCTGGGATCACACAAGGCAACGTCGCCCCCTCCTGTGAAACCACTGCAGACCATGTCTGTGAAACACAGCAGTGTCCTCGTGATGATCGCCCCGGCGCTACAGGAATGGCACAGACACCAAATGTGCTGCATTATTATAACTCTCATGAAAGCTACTTTTTTCCCAGGGCGAAATCCCAGCTTCAGGAACAGCTTATTTGGAATCTGTCAAAACAATGACATGAGGAGGCCATTTGCTTTTCGGCCAACTCCTGGCCACCTCGAGATTATTGAGATGTGGACACCCAACCAGGCCTAGATGGACGCTCCCGCCTATCCACATGGTGGTACGGTATTGATACTCCGATTAGCACGGTTGGCTACGTACGGTGCGAAAGAGGTTCCAACATACACACACACACACACGCATATATTTGGCGTTGGAACCGAACGTTTGTGCGTGCCTGCAGGCCTACGCCATGATGCTCTCCCTGTCGGACCGAGACTCACAAGGCTCCGGCAGCATGTGGCACGGAGCGGCAAGGGCCCCGGCGGAAGCGAGCACCCTGCACCCCGTCAGTCGCCTTTAGGACCGGACAAGAGCGTGAAGAAGTTTCCCCAAGCGATATCATGAAGTAACAAACAAACAACAACGACACACAACACCCCCTTTGGGTGCGGGAAGAGAGAAAAGGAAAAAAAGACGAGAGCAAAAAAAAAATCCCTAAAAAAACGACTTTGTTTGTTGGACCAAAGCTTGATTGTTTTTTTTGTTTGGGAGATATTTTTGTCGTCGGGTAATCGTTGATTGTTTTTAGTTACTCACTCAATCCACGCAATGACTTTTAGTAGGACAAAATAATAGGAATGATTATTATCATTGTGTAAATGTAATAAGTAAGGTTTTCTTAGTCGTGGGGATCAAAGGTCAAATGAAGACTTGCGTAACCGTGGTTTTTAAATTTGAGAAGTTGGTTTCACAGCAGGGGCAAAGCCAACGTGTCAGAATTATTATACATGCACACAGTATATATATAAAATACAGTACTTGTAACTTATTGGTTGACCAAGTCAATGATGTTATGGAATATCATTTTTTATATATATTATTAGATGTTGATATGCAGTAAAACTTTTAAAAGGCTACTGCGTGCCTAAATTAATCTTGTATCTCCCCCCTCTCTGCTTTAAAAGTAGAAACAAAAATAATGTTTGATGGGTTTTACCCCGATGCGTGTTAAATGGAAAAGATGTTGTTGGAAGTTGTATTGTTTCGACGCTACCTATCATCGACCTCTGCATTTACGGAACCAAAATATGTGTTAGTTGTGGCAAATGGGTCTCCATTGTGTGGGACGAGAAGCCTCGAGCTATCGCAGATAAAAATGTGGGGATAGTTACAAAACGAGTTGCTCATTAGAAATGGTTACGTTCAGAGCCTCCCAGATAGCGCTTCACGGCAGTCTGGTAAAGTCAAAAAGTGATTCAGCTTCAATGCAGATTTCAGGTCTCAAACGAGAATATAACTTACGATTTATTAATCACGTCACTTTGTGAAGATGTTAAATTACATTCGTTTCCTTTTGTGTAGACTTTGCTGGGAGTTTTTTTTATTATTATTAGCGACGTATGCGCTGGATAGCATGCTGCATGGCATGAACCCACCGCATCAAGCCGATTTCAAACCCTAGGCGTGGCTGACATCGGCAGCGAGTGATCACCAAACCGGTCCGAGGCCTCCACATTCCACCACGCTGCAATGGACCCCCTGCCGTGATGTTTGGTCGGACAACTCTCGCGCGACCGAACTGTGTGGGGAGGTCCTTTATTGAGAGAGGGCTGTAAGTTACTTTTATTGTTATTAAAAGAAAAGCCCTTAATACCAATGACAAGGTTAATTATGGCGGCCCATGAAGCCGCATCCGTTGATAAGGATTTCACATGACAATCGCATCCTTGTGCAACAAGAGAACAGCGTACAGTATTTTGCTTTCGACACCAGATAATTCACAGACACCATGGACACATTTTGCCGAGAGTGACTTGCACTGCAGCGTCAATCAAAAGTCAGAATCTACAAGCAAATGTGCTCACTCGATTGAACAAATATTTACCCCCCCCCCCACATACCCTATGGCTACAATGCATCAAACACACCAACACCACCTGGCGACTTGAAGGCACGTGCACTAACATTTAAGTCGCCGTCTCCATCAAAGAAATCTCAACCGATGTCACTCTGCAACATTGCCGGCGTGGTCAAGCAGCCACTTGCCGTTTTCGTGGTTGACGTTCTTTTGCTTCCGGTTAAATTATAAGTATCGTGGATCGGTTACATCGAACAGGTCGCAATTACGTGAACGTCGGACTTTAACGCTGGCATGTCACTTGCTTGCACCTTTTCCAACGATTACTTCCTTTTGAATTATAACAGGGTCACGGTGAGAATGGCATTGCTGATTAAGAATATGCCTTTGTCATGCAATAATTACCCTTTTGGAAAGAAAAAAGAAAACCTCACGACGATCACGATTTAATTACCGATTGCCGAGGCACTCAATATTTGTTCTTTCCCCCGCCCCCCCCAAAGTGCAACCGGACGGTAACTCGGTCACGTCGGTCACGTGGCTCTTCGCCTCTCCTTTGTGCGAAATTTGATAGGCGTAAAAGTAAAAAAACGAACGGATCTAATATTATTTGTGTTCATTTGTCACGGAAGCCGGCGAACATTTTACGCTCGAGATTTGGAAAGTGGTTTTCCGCGGTTAGCGCAGCGGAGCAGGTATGGTGTATGTTTTCGCTGTACATAATTCCCCACCAGGCAACGTTTTTGTACACATTCTTACAGCACGTCACAAGAGGGGAGCCAATTTTGCAGTACACAGTAGAATTGTGTGGGGTTCTTTTTAGTCTTGCTTTTTGTTTGTTTGTTTCTCGTGTGTTTAGACGCGCGTGGGCCTGTAAATAGCCGGTTTGATATCATTTCCCCGTTTTTTCCAGAGCAGTATTTCCATTCGTATTTCTTCCACCTTACTTTGTTTTTAGAGTGTTAAGTGGCACGTTAATATTTAAATGAAGGACCAAGATACGTGCTCCTCGCTAACACTCATACATTAGGCATTGACAGTTTGCTCGCCAAGATAATATTGCTTCCTGCTTTATGACAATCAGTTACTTGCAGTGTAGACGTTTCGTTTTTAAAATGTAGTTATTTATTTTTAAGTGCGCGATTAAAAAAAAATTGTAGCTAAAAAAAACGGGCGAATTTTTTTTGAAAATCGAACGTGTCAATAGTATTAGCATGAAAACAAACCCTCAATTAATGTCGTGTGTATCAATTCAATACATTTCCTAACTCATCCGATAGACAAAAAAAAGAGACTATGAAAAAAAGACAGATTTTTGTCAAATGGCATTGGTGTTAAGGTGCCAAACGGAATATGTTCCTTGTATGTGTTGTGCGTGAGCATGTTTCCTTGGCTGTTTCTTCTGTGGCCCAGTATTCCCTCCCCCATCGCTACAAGTGACGTTTATTTAAGGCAGATGGAAGCGATAAGAAAGCTACGACGATTCATCCCATCCATTGTGTAATGCCCAGTTTGGTTTTGCAGATCATTCTGGCAAAGCGTCATTTTAATACGTTTCTGCAAGCTTCTCAATTTGCAAATAAAATCCCACGTGTAGCCCAAAACATAACCCTGTGCCTCCAATAACCCCAAGGTTCTAAAGTGTTCGACGTTGATTACGATACATTGAAACAAAATCCTTTAAATATTAGTCAGTGATATTAATTACGATAACGTACATATCATTTTTTTTATTCTTGAGTAGAAGCTGATCTTGTTTTTCTCCAATAATTGTTTTGTTCTTAAGCCGGTTTTTGCAAACATCAAATCACTCGTTATTGTCACGTATTTATTGTCATCGTTATTATTGTTACGAATACATCCTTAAGCTAGAACTCGTTTCACTTTAGATAGTATTGAGAAGTGTATGCGGGGCCAATTGCATCATTCGACCTCTTATTAATGATTATTTCCTACTGCTATTATTTTTCTTCTTATTCTCACATTATGGCGTCCAAGTTAATTCAATGCACTGTAGCAATAACAAAAAAGGGTCGTTTTATTTTGTTCCATCACAGATTCAGAAGAAGAAAAAAAACTCACCGAACAATTTTGTACATCAAACGGCACAACATCATTTACGAGCACTCCAATGCGATCGACTTCCAAGCCAGTTCAGGAGCTTTTGCGAGCTTCGGTGTGCGGCGTCGGGGACGCCCTCCATCATCCGTGACGTGACGGAGAAACGAGCGGCTGCAAACTTATTCCGATAGCTTCCACACGGGCTGCGACGTTTCCATTAAGAGCATTTCTCGGCGTCGTTTATAAGCCATGGTTTTCTTGAACAATGCACAAGCACATATCGTTGGGGGTAACCTCATCACACAGGCCCTTGGTCCGCAATGGATCGCGGACGACAACGGTGTCGATAGTGAACAACGGCTTACTGTTGGCAGATTCAGCATTACGTTGATCGCGAGGTTTGACATTTGCAGAGCGCAAGGCATATGATTAAACAAGTCGAGGAGGAGGGGGAGAAGGATGTAACGTGTTTAAATGACAAATGCACTTAGTAACAAAGCAGCACCCCCTGTATACAGAGTACAAGCGCACTTTAAGATGCTTCAAAGCAAGTAATGCAGAACGGCATTAGTGACGGAGGAGATTCATGAGGATCTTGACGAGACACATTGGCCGGCCTGTCGACAAAATGACCGACATTCCTCGGCCACGTTTTTTTCTTGACTTTCCCAAAAAAGGAAAACAACACATACCGGCAAATTGCTTCAGCGACAAGTTACATTTTAACGGTAAATTAGGATGAGAATTCCAAAGGATCAGGTTGACAGATTGCGAGTGAAATTATGTTAACAAAATATTAGTACTGTACCAAAAAAACACCGTTAAGGGCCCACCTTGTTATCTATGGCTAAGAACACTGGGTTGTGGAAGCCGGCTTATTTTACACAACATTCGCTTTGATTCGGACTCGTTTGTTAAAAAAAAAAACGTTAATTGACAGTGCATGCAAAATATACTTGATCTGCAATGTAGTTGAACTATAAACAGAGACTAGCGTGACATCTTTTACGTAAGTATACACACAGACTTTGTCGTTCAAACTTTGTTTTTGTTCCTGTTCGCACTTCAAATCTTGCCTGGTGCTAGGTTTTAAAACATGTGGTTGTTGATCTTTTTTTTGTATTTTCGAGCATGGTTCAGTCATGCCATTGAGAAACAACCAACACATTCGCGCATATTTCACAGAAAAAATGATCCTCACAATAATACTGTGCTTAACAAAATTCGCGGTGCAAGTGAAATCACGTTGTTCAAAGTCGTTCCGAGCTTGTGAGGATGCATCAACACTGCATTCATCTGTGGGATTATTACGTGCTGAAGGAGGAAGGGGGGGGGGAAATCCGAAAATTAAAAAAACGATGTAGCTAAAATAAACATAAGTTAATAATCAGTGTTTTTATTGTAAAAAAAAAAAACTAAAAACTAAAAAAAAATTTCGCTTTCTTAAAATGCACCACGTAACTTAATCGCAGGAGAATTCGGCAAGCCGGAAGCAATGTTGTGAGTGTATGACAGTGCTATACAGAAACAATGTTGTATAAGGTGGTTGGACCTCCTGTTCCAACATGCAGTGGCAGGCTGGGTGATAAAAGTCAACAGATTTTGTTTCATATTATTATGCATCGATATGCGTGTAGATATTTCTATTTTATTCTAAATGTTATTTTAGGGGGGTGGGGGGAGGTGGCGGGAGCGATGAGGAAGAAAAAAGCAGTTTTTTTTTACTGCCAAAATGTCATTTGATGATCAAACAACCGTTCAAGGGCGACATATTCGCGGGCTCTGGGTGACCTGAGGCACTATCCTGGCTTCTTGTGCCACCTTGTTGACAAACGAGAGCGATGACGTGTGTGCGTGTGGTTGCATTGTCGAGTAAGGCAAGTGGAATACATTTCAAAACGTAATTACAGAGTAACGTGTGCTGACCATGTTAATCTTAATAAACTTGTGTGTACCCAGAGTTAGCTCTTTGCGATACCAGGAAAAAAAAGATTTATACTTTGCAGTTGGTATGCAATACTGTATAATAATGATGATGATAATAATAAGAGAAATAAAACAAAAAAAATTGTGTGGCTTTTTTAATGTGTGGTGTACTGAGTGTGTTTTTGATCTGTGTGTGTGTGTGCGAGCGAGCGAGAGAGAACTCGAGTGGAGCGGCGGTGCAGTGCTTAGCGCACTGCTCTATGAACTTTCCGGCGAACCAGAGTTTTGGTTACCTGCTCACGGCCGACGTTAGGTGGCCCAATGTCTTAGTCGGTACAGGGCCTCATCTAGGTCGATTACAGCACTGGGGAGACAAAGGCGGCCGTGCATGGTGCTGCCCCCCTCCACCCCCCTTGTGCGTCATTCTGGCCTTCGTAAGTGCTCGCTAACAGCAACTTGCCCCGAAAGGCTTTGTGGGTGAATCTTTGTCTCTTGTCAGAGCTTAAGCATCGAGAGTGCATTAATTAAATTTTAACTTAAGACTTTCGTGACTGCAGGAATTAATATTCTTGGTTCTTTCGGTAAAGTCATGAGGATTTAAAATAAAAGTCAATTAAAAAGTATATTTCTTTCTACGTGACTTTACCGGAAGAACCAAGAATATAGTGCATTCATTGCTACGCTGCCACAGTGGGGGCAAATGGTGAGCACACTGGACTTGCAATCAAAAATTCCCCAGTTCGACTCCATCTCCCGGCTCTGTAGGTTAAAGAGTGGACACATTTCTTAAATGCCCCCTTGCCTCTGTTCACCCGACAGTATAAAATGCAGTAACGCCACGATGCATTCGATCGGCAGTTGACGTAAAGCGTGGGTATACTCCCACCTCAAGACGTGTGGCCAGTGTGGAATGGAAGAGTAGGCCAAATACTGTCTCGTGGTGGGCCCTTCCACGAGCAGTGCCATGAGTAAGCAAATTCACAGTTGTACCTGATATCGTATGTATATGTTACCGTCCACTCTTGGTTAAGTGTTTAGCGAATACAGGAGTCAGAGGAACACAAATGATTTAACATTACTCTTTGGTTCTTTCGGTAAAGTCACGTAGATAGAAAATTAATAGATCACGACGTTTCGATCGCAACACAAGCGACCGTCTTCAGGTGAGAGAGCGAAAGCTACTGAAACAAGGTCTTATGTAGGTCTGACTGAGATCAGTTAACATTAACGAAGGCGGTATGCATAGGTTAACTAACATCGATTCACCAGTATCATTAATTCATACACTCGGACAGAACAAGTCTTTTGTGCTGGAGTAAACGCCGATTGCAGTCGGGTAACAATTGTTTGTAGTAATAGGTTTTACCCTATTTACTGGCACAAAAACTGACACCTTTATTCAAGGCATCATGTTTGCAATAACCACAACACAAGCAGTCAAAATGCAAACAAAAGAGACAACTCTGATAATAATATGCACTGTCCGTGAATTTGATTGGTCCACACCCGAGACGGCTTTTCCTAGAGCCTAGTCAGTTTTTGTGCCAGTTAAAAGGGTAAAACCTATTACTATATCTTGTTACTGGCAAAGGAGGTCTCATAATGTAAACAATTGTTTGGTTAGAAACACCACGCATGCCGCTAGATGGCATCAAAAGTGTCATGCATTGCAATTGGGGGCTTGTCTGCTGTTATTTCATCCCAGAGTATGCAAATTTGTTCAAAGCTGGGCGAAACCATTCTTATGTTCCACATTATGATGGCATTTTACACAAGCGCACTCGAGAGTATTTTACAATTTCACCACAATTAGATGCATACAGTAATTTCACGGCAGTTATTCGATGCCGTTAACATACGACCAGCCAATCAATGAAGAAGACTATGTGCTTGGGGATGGCCAGGAGATGGCAGCACAGCAACGGATTAAACTATCACCACGCGTATACATTTCATAATTTAGAATTGGCATTGCTATTGTGCTGTGCATGTTGTGTGCGCAACTGAAATGAGCAATGGTGTAGCTTCAAGTGAAATCTGCACGGTGTCCCAAAAGCAGCGTTCCAACAACACCATATGTCGGTGCAGTTAAACAATTGGAATAACGAATCATGGGGCGTCCTGCAGACACCAGGCCAGAAAATCCATTTTAAGTGCACCATCAACAACAAACACGGCTGAAAAATTTACTCAGTTGAAACTAACAAAACATATGCGGAGTTGGTTCACTAACCTACCTTCAGTGTGATGGGTGAACTTCCAACTCACACGCAGTCTCTATCCACAACTGTCCCCAGAAAAGTCTTGATTTGAAGCTTTCGTGACTGCAGGGATACATATTCTTTGGTTCTTTCGGTAAAGTCACGCGAGAGAGCTGTTACAACAAGGCTGTAAAAGCAGTTCCGCTGCTGGATTGTTTTTTTTTCCGCCTGAGGATGGCCGCTTGTGCTACGATCGAAACGTCGTGAAATATTTTTTGTTTTCTTTTTCTACCTACGTGACAGAAACGTCTGACAGTGTCCTGTTGTTGGCGTGTAAAACAATTCGCAACCATTGGTTTCTTCTTCGAGCAAGCATACACTTGTACTGCACACGGTCATGTTTGGTTTCCGTGAAATGTTGTGATAACATCATAACGATGTTGATTTAAACACAACCAAACTACAACCTTACGGCAACGTTGCAGTAACGTCACGAGTTAGTTGGAGAAAGTGCATCTCTTATTACATTACTGCCGATTACAGTTGTGGAGGAGGAGTGTTTTGGGAGTGGAGGGCATTGTGGGAAGATGGAGGTGGTCGGCGTGGTTGTGATTCAATATCCATACCAAACCCGATGACCAGTGGCTTAATTATCATCAACCACCAAACAATGGGACATTTTAAATCTGCTCCCAGGCCTGTTCAATTTGGGGTTCCTCAGGGTTCGGTTCTTGGTCCTCTTTTCTTTTGTATTTGTAAGGTCCCACTGGGCCGTTTGCTCCGAAATCTGGGCCTAAAGTTTCATTGCTATGCGGACAACACTCAAATTCACTTGAGTCCGATGTCCCTTCGTCTGCCTCCATGCTTACTTCGGCGCTGGCTGTCATCCAAAAGTTGGTAGCAACAAAATGTATTTCAATTGAACGATGTTAAAGCTGGGGTTGATGCTCATTGGGTCACCCCATCAAAGTCATAAAGCTTGCACCCTTCAACATTACGATTGACGATCATGAAATCAGTCCGGCACAGGAAGTCACAAATCCATGGGTTTTCTGCGATCCCACATTGGCATTCAAGGCTCATATCTAAAAGATCACAAAGACTTAATTTTTCCATCCTCGGAATATCTCCCGTATCCGATCCCTTATGTCTTGCCTCATGCAGTAAAGCTGGTCCATGTCTTCATCTCATCTCGCATAGACTATTGTAATGTCTTACTCCCTGGGCATGGCTAAGATGGTGCTGATCCATTTGCAGCATGTTCAGAATGCGGCTGCAAGGGTGTTAACCAGAATACCTTCTTCACATCGTATTACACCCGTTTTAGCCTCACGTAGAAAATCAAATAATAGAATAATAGAATACGACGTTTCCGTTGCAACACAAGCGACCATCATCAGGTAAGAATTAATGATAAAACAGACACGGAAACAACACAGACAGACACACATGCAGAGAGAGACACACACAAAGACACACCGAGCGAGACACCTCGCTCGGTTTAAAATCACATTGTTAACTTACAAAGCAGTGAACCATCTCCCTTCAGCCTCCATCATTGACACGCTGCACCCATGTGTCCCCCTCAATGTCCCTAAGATCTGGGCATGATGCAGATCATCTCTCTGTATTCCCAGGTCGAGGTTTCGGTCTGTGGGTGACCGAGATTTTCCCCCCGTGTAGCCTTCAAACTTCGGAACGCTCTTCCACGAGACATCAGGGATCTCGGAGTCGCTTGAATTTTTTTAATGCGCTTTAAAACCTATTAAACGCTTAGTTCATTTCGTAAATTAATCTTAACCATAACCGTCTGGTACGCTGCTGCCACTGCCAAGGACAAGAGCAGACTGCAGCGTATCATCCACACTGCTGAGAAGGTAATTGCCTGCAATCTACCAACCCTCGAGGACCTGCACACGACAAGGTCCATGAGGCGAGCGAGGAAGATTATGGCCGATTTCTCCCACCCTGGACACTCTCTGTTTCAGCTTCTCCCCTCCGGCAGAAGGCTTCGGTCCATCAGGACCAAAACCTCACGCCATAAAAACAGTTTCTTCCCATCTGCTGCTGGCCTGTTAAACAAGGCCAAGGGCTAACACTGTTTTTAACATTTGATCTACATAACGACACCTTGCCGATATTAACTATGTTACCCTATTTGTATTTTTTATTTTTAAATTATATCTTAAAGCTATTTTATATTCGATATTTATTTATTTTTTTATACTTCAGCCCCTTGGTGTTAGACTTTTAACCCTTATTATAGTAAGACTTGTTTAAAACTTATTTAAGATTTTAGATTCCTATATGTTGAATGTATGCACCATCCTGCCAAAGTAAATTCCGTGTCGGTGTGAACTTACATGGCGAATAAAACCCTTTCTGATTCTGATTCTGATTAATAATATCATTTTTATGCTGAGTGTCGGCTGCTGTCCTGGACAGCGCTGTGAAATCCTTGATGAAAAGCGCGATCTTGAATGTAATGATTATTATTATTTAAAGCCGCACCAGGCGCAAGCAATAACAAACACAATGGAGTGTGATTCTCAAATTGATCAACGACTCATGATCTTCTGCCTTGTCAATCGGATCTCGTCTGAACGGTTCCTGAAAAGGCATCGTGTTAACCGTGGCATGAGCTACAGCAATGAATTAATTACAGGATTACGAATCTTTTTACATTCAATGCATGTTATATTTTTTTTATCTGCGCTTTAAGAGCGATACAAAAACACATTAAATTGTTTATATTATGACCTGACAAGTTGATAAAAAAATAACAGTTCCACCTGCTGGGGATCTTGGATCAGATGAATGAACAGTCCATTTAAATATGGGCTGTGATGAGCGAGAATGTATTTACCAGTAGCTGCCTGGCTTGTCCTTCAACATGGAGTGGGATTATTGTCGCTGGATTGTATTGTTGCATCGCGGGACGTGAGAGAGGTAGAGTTTGGGGAGGTCTTCGTCGAGCAGTGGATAGCCGATGGCTGATGATAATAAGTGGAATGTATTTGCTCTATTGTCGTGATATACTGTGTATATAAACCTCGATCAGATTGACAAGATCACAGGACACAAAATCACAGGACACATATTAAAAAAACAATACATTGTAGTGTCTGGAAAATGTTCCTATTAAGCACCATTAACATATGTTTCAGTCTTGATTGAATTTCCGTTTTTTTTCTAATGACGAAATCATTTGAGTAAAAAGTAAAGTTAATGTAAAATGTAAGTTCGTTTCCTATCCCTCTGATCACCTCACTCACTAACTAGCTATCAGTTTCAAGGACAATGCATATATTATCATAGTATGTTTTTTGTTTGCATTTTGACTGCAGGTATTGTGGTTAATGCAGACATGAATCCTTGTAAAAAGGTTTCAGTTTTGTTGCCAGAAAAAAAAGGGGAAATCCCTATTATTATAGCTACGACAGTTTTAACATTTTAGAATTCAAACATTGTGTACATTTTATATTGCATTTCACAGATGTGGCAAGTGCCAGCCAGCACTATCAAACGCTGACCCTGCTGAATTAAACAAACAACACACACTGAATAGTAATAGTTTGGCTTTAGTATTTAATTGCAAACTATCTACAGCATTACAAATCTTCGCACAACACCAACAGCCTCACATAACAGCCATTTGTCAATCTACGTTCTGTCATTTTATAACTCCGTTAATTTACTGCATAAAAGTTTAACATTTCAAACTGGATCATGGACCGTGTGTCACTGCTCAAGTTTCCCAAACTCAAGTCATCATTGTTGTTTTGTAAAGGGTTGTTTACCGCTCTCCCCCATTTACCAATCATCCGGCATGTTCAGCGAGTAAAGGCACAAATTTGAAAAGGAGATGGACAAGTGTGGGTGGAATGGTGGATCGTGATGGGTGGGCGTTGAGTTTGAGAAATCGTGGCAATTAGGGAATGCATAGCAAATCAGATCTCCTCTCCATCCGTACCCCCTTAACGCATACCTTATCAGTGCTCTACCTTATTACAGACCAATTCAGACCTTATTGGTCACCCCGTACCCTTATAAATCTCAACGTTCATCCTACAAGGTCCCATCACAAACGGCTGTATGCCGTATGGACCTGAAAACTCAATATCCCTGTACAAGAATACAGGTAAACCGTATGGGTTGACAGGTATGTATAACGTTTTGTGATCTGTGTGCTGACATGCTATCTTACATTTATTTGCGAATTTATCCAAAGCGCTTTACAAGGGTTATAAGTGGTACATAATGAGGGCAGCTAAAAGTGATACGGTGACTAGGGATGGGGGTACGGGGAGGGAGGTTTAGTGGGTTCGGAAATTACGGGGGTACTTAGGGATGGAGGGAAGGATGGGCCACGGGGGAGAAGAGGTGGTTCTTGAAGGAGGAGCGGATGTGGCTCTGCCAGTTATCCCATGGCAATGCGACAACGATATACGCGTGTGATAAAAAAAAAACAAGCTCGTGGGCAGCACGTCCTACGGATGGCGTGATTGTGTTTGTAACTTTAATCCTCAAGAAATCCGCATGGCGCGAGCGGCCATAATTCTCGTTAATCTTCGTCCTCCAGCACCCGCTCAGTTTTGACCTCATCAATGTAGTTGTACCCACTGAATGAGAGCTGCCATTGCATGCAAGCCGTCATCTGAAGCCTCTTCGAGGCTTTGCCCTCCAACACCTAGTCACTGTTGCCCTCTAGTGGTGGGATAATAGCAAACACCTATTTTCGGTCAGGTCGTGTGTTTTTGTTTTGATGGTGGTTGTTTGTACCCTGCCCATCCATCAATGCCATAGGTTCCTGGTTCCTTCTGGTCAGGATGAACCATTAATTGACTCTGCATAAAGAATATGACTCGGGTAGATGCTGCGACTGATAAACAAATGGAGTTTCTTGACGGATTCACCGACGCAAATCGGTAGGAATATTCAAAATAAGACAACCGTGCAGCACATCACGTGGGTTGAAAACGATTGCTCACATTCAGGATTTGGTGGCGATGAACAGATCACTTGTGACGCGCACAATCTCATCAGATCGCGAAAATGAAGCGGGGTTGAACCTGGACTGTGCTCGTCAGGGTGATCATCATGCATAACAGGTTGATATAGGCTTCTGTGGGTCTACCTTTGTGTTGTCAGCAGAGGACAGCGGAGCAATATCCATTGTTGAACCGCACTGCGCTCCCACGTCTACGCACCCTGTCTTCACGAACCAAATCACACGGCGTTTGGTTTTCACCGATTTTAACTAAATTTATATCGTTCTGTGGAATCTGCTTTGTGCCGTAAATCAAGGGATATGCTTCATTAAAACACAGGCGGGGAAGGCACAAACATTTAATAGAGAGAGGCCATTTACGAAAACATTAGATAAATAAACTGTTCTGTTTTTATCAGGCAATGTTAATGACGTAGCCCCTTAATCTTTTATTTATACGTCGGCGCTCCTAAATGGAAGTTTCTATTTTATTGAATCCGCCGTACAGATCAGAATCAGAGTGTGTATGTATACTGGAGGAATAATCCGATGAGCTAGCTATGGAGCTCTTTTTCACAGATGTCCGGTCGGGGCACGGCGTCAGAACGTTACAGTGACATACGGAGTGCCAATCATGGGAGCTGATTTCACGAACATCAAGTGCTCCTCCACGCCGCGTCTCTTGCATTCCACCGTTAGCTCCGTGCGCCGGTTCGCTTGTAAACACGTGCGGAGTTTTTTTGCGGTTTGCTCTCTGCTTACTGCACCTCCGATTAGCACGGTTGGCTACTTACGGTGTGCCAGAAGTTCAACATACATACGCAGAAAAAAAACACACGCAGTTCAAAGAGAACGTTCGAACTGTTAAGTAAGTTCCCTCGGGCAGAACACTTCACGAGAGGAGCTAACGGCTGATGATCAAGAATAATGAGGGAGTAGCAAGCCGAGGGAACGGGACGCTCCCGAGCGAACGTCCACGGAGGAGATGCAGCGATGAAATCAGCTCGTGTTGCGGACGCTCGACAGATTGTTGCATGACACGATCCTGAGAGGTGGTGGTGGCGGCGGCTTGGGTAGGCCATTCATCCAGCAGTGGATTGACCACCCCTGATGATGGCGATGACGGTGATAAGACTCAGAATGAACGTTTATTAAAATAATCAGTTGATGTCCCGACGCATGCGAGGTCCCTTGACCTCTGAGATCGGAACGCGAATAATCTGGCCACGGATAATCGAGTTAACTCTATTATCATGATTAATATATCTCAGTTAGAAAAAAAAAACGCCTATCAGATTGACATTATCCTACACGTAGTTTAAACACTATCTTCATTACGGTACACAAATTAAAAACATAATATTTTGTACAGTGTCTGGAAAATGTTCACTATTCAGCACCAATGACACATTTCCAGTATTGATTGGATTTGCCTTTTTTGTATGACAAAATCATTTTAGTAAAAAATAAAGTTCAAGTAAAATATCATTTTGTTTCCTACCCCTGTTCACCTCACCCGCCAACTAGCTATGATAGTTTTAACATTTTATTATTCAAACATTGTGTACATTTTATATTGCATTTTCTTTTCAAAAGTGTCAAAATGTTAAAGTTATCTATACAAGTGATTAACTGAGAGAAATAAAAGGTTGGTTCTTAATACATTACGTACAAAAGAAAGTCGTACGATGATTTTAAGCACTGCAATTACGTAAAAAAATGTTATGCTCTACTGAATATGACCATAAGTTACTTGGAAAAGCGGCGATGTGGCATTGCGTTGAGCAAGACTGACGTTCGTCGCAGAGGTTTGCAGTTCGCTCCTGCCGGCCGCCCCGGTTAACACTGCGGGCGCATTAACCGTAAAAAAATACGTTGCCGTCTGCTTTCACAGTGGACGTCGAAAGATCCCGTGACATTTGCAACAATGACGATAACAACGACAACAACAACAATAACGACAATCGGCAATGCATGGTCCAAATTAACCGAAAGAAATAAAAGTTACCCGCAAATTACTCAATTGCAAAAACACATCGCAAATATCGCCCCCACCCCCCCCCCCCTTACAGCGAGACATATAAGGACCCTCCTGATTAAAAACGTCTTGAGACTCAGTGGGGGCTTTCCTGGGTTAAAAAAAGAAATCATCAACGATTTCCCACAGTACTATGGGGTGGTAGGGAGATTGAATCCACGTTCTTGGGCAAAATCGGCCTTTAGCGAGAGGATTGCGGATGTACGTGGGTTCGCCCGATCTTCGTGAGGAGGCGGCACTTTAGGCAGGTGTGTGCGGGACGCGCGGTCTGCACCGTCGGCCAAGAGCCACGCATTCGACGAAGACACCCTCCCCCCTCCGTCGGACACCCGTGTTCCTCCGATTACGGCCGCACTTGCCCGCGCCTGGCGGCTAGCTCCGGGGAGGCAGCGCGGCCGACGCCTGGGAGGGGAGTTGAGGAGGTCCTTCTGCAAGGGAAGATTGGAGACACGGGGAGACGTCGGGATTTAGCTAAAAAAAAAAAACATACCGTAGGCAAATTCCGGCTGCTCGTATCCTTCCGCTTAGGATCGAGAGTCGCGAGCGTGCACAATAGGGACCGGCAACCAGAGCAACAAGAAGAGAGATTTTTTTTTGGGAATTCCATAAAAAAAACCTCTATATTTCAAGAGCCGCAACGCAGTCCTTCAAGAACCCGCATAAGGGTTCCGGAGGAGCAGGTTGCCGTCCCCCTGGCATAGAAGGGTGAGCGCATGCATACAAAAATCTGAATCAACGTTTACGCCGGCCAAAAAAGTTTGTATTTTTTTGAAAGTGCGTGACTTGACCTGGAGAGCGGACAGAATTGTAAAGTGGTCGGTTGTGACTGCTTGCGTGAGATACCCAAAAATAAACTGGTTGGATTCTAGAACTTGTAAAAATCGTCATCATGATTAATATTATTATTATTATCGTGTTGGTGTTTTGATTCGCGTTTGCTTCATTATCGTCGTTATCGAGCTCCTGATGTGTCGGAATTACGTTTGGTTGTCCGTCATTCCGCTATTGAGATCGCTGTGTACACGAAGAAGGTCATGAGAGACAGGGTGAAAGGCACCACCAAACCGAGCTTACAATAAATAAAGCTTTTCCTCTGCTGTAAATAACCAGTTTATCAGTTCTAATTCCATACCCAATTATCATGGTGGTGTTGTGTTCAAATCATTTGTCCCATTGTAGTGCAGCGTTACAGTGCAGTGTCACGGCCAGGGCAGGATTGAGGTTATGAGAGGCCTAAGGCGAATAGGAGGGAAGGGCCTACGTATGCGTTACACATGGCTCTCTTCTTTTGTAAAGTCATCAAATCTATTTTATTATTTACCTATGTAAAATGAACACATCTATTCGACTCAAGGTAAATTCATGAAACGTGCATCGCTTGCCAGCACTTATTTCTTCAAACAATTGTTTTGTTTCCCCCAGCTTCAGCTGCCGTGACAAAGTCGCGAACGCCGTCATCGTGAGTGAAAGACGAACGAAAAAAGATTCCCGAAGGCCGCGCTGCCGTCGCTCGGCCGTGCTTTGGAGGGGCCTTGCGGAAGTTGCCTACGTACTGCGAGGGCCCTCGGGCCCACGGCTTAAATCCTTGCCCTGGCCGCGGCGATGCGCGGACGGACGCGGATCGTTCAGACGCACCTTCGCGGCACGTGGGGCCCACCCAACCGAAGAGGCAGGTGCACTTCCCGTTGACGGGGCTGCATCGGCCCCGATTGCCGCAGGCGCAGTCCAGGGAGCAGCCCACGCCGTAGCTTCCTGCCGGGCAGCCTGCGCCGGAGAGAGAGAGAGGGAGCATCATGGACACCACGCGCGCGTTAACGGCACGGCGGGTTCCGGCAGCCAACGTCACGATCAAAACGAATGATTTATCAAGGTTGGGCCGCGTAACGGTCTGACCGGCTCTGTCCCATTAGAATATCCTCCACCACACGATGGGTCGTCACGCGGTGCGCGCAAGCATCCAACGGCGCGCCAATTATTATTTTTTCAGCTGAATGGGAAGTTCAAGGACGATTCTGAAATTGCTAATCTTGGCTGCGCGGGGCAGTCACGTGACCGAGCGGTAGCGCGTTTGCCACGTGTTAAGGTTCGGGCCTCGCGACCACCCTCGTGAGTGCTGCGGATGTCTGAACACTAAAGGCATGACGTCTTTTTCACGGTCGATTTTTAAATATCCAAATTACAATGATGGGTGACACTTGGCGGCGTCAAGGTGCAAATGCCCAAAATGTAAACAAAATAGCTGCGTGACAAGTAAGAATAGGTTTTACCCTTTCTGGTAAGACAAAAGGTGTTAAGATATTCAAACACCAAATAGAAACCTTTTGCAGGAAATCAAGTTTGCATTAACCCCACGTACTTGTGTTCACCACAAGTTCACTACAGGTGTTCACCACAAGTCCGTGTGGTTAATGCAGACGTGATTCCTTGCAAAAGGTTTTGGTGCTTGAACACCTTAACACCTGCTGCTGTATTGTCAGAAAGAGTAAAACATATTCTTATATTTTCATGCTTTGAGACTGGGAAAAACAAAGTTCCCATGAAATGTTGCTGTAAATGACTCAGTGAGTATCTCCCTCTGCTGTAAAACTAGTACAGACTAGATCTGTGAAACACACAGTCGCTTCACGACAGCCTGCCGCTGTAACAGTGGCGCAAAACACCGCGTGTCCTTGCGGTTTGCCGTGATTCGACTTACTAGCGTCGCACTGCGCTCCAGTCTTGCCCGGGGGACACAGGCACTCCCCCGTGGTGGGGTGGCAGGGAACGCCGCCCTGGCAGTTGCAGCGGGCACGGCACCCGGCCCCGAACCTCCCTGCATCACAGCCTGGCACCACCCAGCACCACCGTCAGCGCGAAGACAGTGCCTGCCGCCCAATAACTTTGCGGCTTTTGCGCATGTGCACACGCACAGGCAATTGAGTCGTGAATCCGGTGATGGGTGAGGCTCCTCCCCGCACCGTGCGGGTCGTGGGTGAGTTATTTGTTCGCACTTTTCATCCTCACAGCGGCTTTTGGCTGCTGGCCGTCGAACAAAGCGCGCTTTCAGATGCGCTTCTGTGGACGTCTGGAACGCTCTTCCTTCCGATATTTGGAAGCCACTGGAGCTATGCAGTTTTAAATATAGATTGAGAACTAATTTCTTTAGAACTGCTTTTTGTGTTCAGATCATTGTCCTTCCCCCGCACCTCCGATTAGCACGGTTGGCTACGTACGGTGCGAAAGAAGTTCAACATGCATACACATATTGCCACGCTGATGAAGTACGAGGAGAATGGGAATATGCGCTGACAGAAAACTCTCATCTTCAGGCACGTTTGAATGCTGCTTTTCATGACCAATTCCACATTGCCAAGAGCATCTTGTGCACAAAAAAACCCACTACGAGTACAATAATGGAGTAGAGCATAATATTACATCTTATTGTGATTACAGTGCCATTAGCATTGTACCTTTCTGGCAGCGCTCTCCATGAAAGCCGGGAGGGCAGAGGCAATGCCCCGAAGCGGGATCACAGTTTGCCCCATTTCTGCAGTGGCACGCACGCTGGCAGTTCAGCCCGTAGAATCCTGGCGGGCAGGCTACCGGGGCAAGAGAGCGCAGCACACAGGTCAGCTCAGGCTCAGCATGCGCGCTCGCGTGAGGAATATACGATCCGTCATCTCAAACTAACCTTACAACGGATATATATATATATTTGTGGGATGATGTTTCAGGCAATGGGCCTTTTTTGAGAGTTGGAAGGTGGTGGGTAGGGTGGGTGGAAGAAAAATTGATTGACTTGAAGTTGGCAAACAAAATGTATAATTAGTGCCCTTGCCCGAAACGTCATCTATTATATACAGGGACTCTTCTACTTACGAACATTTAACTTAGAAACTTTCAGAGATACGAACAAGCCTGTCGGTGTGTCCAGTTGCCTGTTCGGACCGAGAGTCGTAAGTTCAACCGACGCGCAAAAGATGGCGGTGGTTGTTCGGCGTCATTACCCAGCATTTCTGCATGGGCTGCCGCCATTGGCTACATACGGTGTGAAATAAATTCAACATACACATGTCCACTCACCCACTCATTGATACACTCACTCACCCACCCATGGTTGGGAACGTACGGTGCGACAGAAGTTCAACATACGCTCACAGACTCACTCCCCGACTCACTCGCCCAACTCACGGTTGGCTTACGTACGGTGTGAAAGAAGTTCAACATACATTCACGCATACGTGCGAACGACCGACGAACGATGGACAAATGTAGCCAGCCGCTTAGCGAGTAGCCACCGATGGGCAACAGCAGCGGAGGGAGGCTGCGGCAGAGAGAGACGGTGAAATCAGACGATTCGGAGGCCCGCTCCCGCGTCGCACATCGGCAAAGGAGTCCACAGGCTGAAAACGAAAACACCCGGACTGCCAGCTCTCTCACCGTGCTCGCAACGCGGGCCGTAGTATCCGTCCGTGCAGCGACAAGCCCCCGACACAGAGTCGCACGTGCCGTTGTGCTCACAGAGGCAGTCCTGCCGGCAGCCGACCCCATACTTGCCCGCCGGACACTCTGTAACCGATAGACAGAAAGCCGAAAACACAGCCGCTGCAGCTGCCGCCCAAAGCGCACGACGATTCTCTATTGAACATCCACGCTGGGACATGAAAGACTTCGGAAGTCAAACCAAAATGTTAAGGCACTGCGTCGGCAGCGGCGCACAAACACAAAATACATCTTTCAGCACGGAAATATAACAACAATGATAACCGAAATAAGTTGGTAGATTTTGTATTCTCCTGTTTCTTATGGCGCAAGGCCATCACAAAGGCGCTGTGTATTGTAAATGAGTATAGTCCGCCACTTGGGGTTTAATTTTTAAAATTTAGAAAAATTTGGACCTTGGCACCGGCACACATGGACTACTCTCTTTCATCATTAGACCTCCTTTGCCAGTACCAAAATGTAATAATAGGGTTTTTCCCCTTTTTTCTGGCAACAAAACTGAAACCTTTTTTTAACGAGGATTCATGTTACTGCATTAACCACAATACCTGCACAGTTTAACACGTATAATACCTGCAGTCAAAATGCAAACAAAAAACATACTATGATAATATATGCATTGCCCTTGAAACTGATTGGTCCACACCAAGGGACGGCTTTCTTTTGAGCCTCGACCCAATTGGTGCTCGACCAGATGGCGCCAAAAGGCCTTTTGGCGCCATCTGGACTACTCTCTGTCGAATAGCGTCGAGGGATCTTTTGCGTCCGCCGCGAAGCCAACAGGGCGAAGTGGCCTATCGCCAATCCGCCCGCAGCATTGGCTGGGCATCTTTGAAGAAGAAAAAAAGAGCCTCACAGCTCATCGAATTTCTCCGGTATGAAATAAATATTCCGATTCCGCGTTATATCCGTGGCGGCCTTTGTGCGAGAGCGGACGAGCCTGTGCGGGCAAACGCTCTCCGGCGCGGCCACGCCGCCGCCGCCGCCCTCCCCCCTCCTCCCCCGAGCGAGCGGCGACCTCTCTCGCAGTGCACGCCCGTCCAGCCCAGGCCGCACGCGCAGGTGCCGTTGCGCGCGTCGCAGAAGCCCGAGTTCTTGCACTGGCACCGGCCGCCGCACCTCGCGCCGAACCGTCCGCCGGGGCAGTCTGCGGTAGCCGAGGAGAGAAAAGGAAGGATAACAAAAAAAAATCTATATATATGCATATGAATATTAACGAAAAATTACGGCGGCTGTGATATCTAACGGCACCCGCGAACGAAGTGCGCGCTCAGTGGCGCGGCGGGGAAGCACCGGTGCATCGATTCAGACACTGATGTTGCTTCCCGAAGATCGTGGGTTACCGCATCGAATCGCGCCTGTTGGAATCGACGCGTTTGGGAGTTGTGCATGTGTTGTATACACAACTCCGAGTGCTCCAGTTTCCTTCCACACGTATAAACTACTTTATTAGCTGAAATACAAATTCGTATATATTATATACGTGGAGTTCCCGGTGCAGATTGTGCGGCGTTATGAGATGCAGTTTGCACGAACGTCACAATATATATAAAAAAAGCACACCGGCAATATATAATTAATTAATTTGGACAGGTTTTTGCAGCGTAAGTCTTTATACGATAGGTACCGTGCCCTGTGTGTTAGGGACAGCCGAACTGACGCGTGACCGCTACAGCCGACATTTCGCTCCACGGGCCAGGAACCTGAGGGGGGCTAATCAATTCGTTTTCTCGAAGACGTTCGCGGGGCGTGCGCGTGGGGCGAAACGTCGGACAGTCATGCCGGACAAACGCGCAGGTACGACCCCCCCGGTGATACGTCGGAGATGTATCACCGTGCCCCTTCTTCACCTTCACCGCAGTTGGGCCCCGCCAGCCCGGGCGGGCAGCTGCAGCTCCCCGTGACGCGGTCGCACTGTCCGCCCCCTCCGCACGCGCACGCCAGCGCGCAGTCCTTGCCGTAGCGGCCGGCCGGGCAAGCTGCAGCAGGGCAGGGGGAAGCGGGCGAGAGAAGTCACGTGACCGCGCGGGTTCCCGCGAAGCTCTCCCCCCCCCTCTCTCTCTCTCTCCAACGTTGCGTTGATTTCTCGGAAAGGTTAAATTTTCCGATGGCGATGATGATGACAATGGTCGCGCTCGTGGCAGGTCGTGCGGCACGCAGGTCTCGACGAGACAAGGGGGGCTTGGGTAGCGGTTCTGCCGGGGAGGGCCGTGGGTTGTCGGGCGGTGGTGGCTGTGCACGTCGCCTGTGATCCAGCACCGTGGAGGCAGCAGCGTGGGTTGGTGGATCGCCGCCGCAACAAGCTTTGTGAAACTCCCTTCCCGTGGGGGCATCGAGGTGCCTATACCCTGGCTTGCCAGAAGGTAGTACGAAAAACAGTGTGGACTAAACTCCATCTGTTCCATCTGTATGGGATAGACTCCACATCTATAAACACGACTAATTGGCTGAACACATCTTGATATAGATACATGCATCTCCGTGTGTTGGATATTGTGCACCATAATGAGATGCAGTTTGCACGAATGATGCAATGTAAAAACATTCATCATTATTCAAATTATTTATTAATTTGGTCAGGTTTTTTTTCAGGCTAAGTCTTTATGAGAGCTACCGTGCCGTGTGTGTTACGGACAGGCGAACCCACGGAGCAAAGCTAATGCAACAACACTTCCAACATTCGGGGGAAAGCGTAACAAACATAGGAATAAGGAATAGGAGCTATACATTCTATGTATGTTGAACTTCTTTCGCACCATACGTAGCCAATCTTGCTAAGCGGTGGTGCGGGGGTGAAGGACAATAATCTAAACACAAGAACCATTTTTCAAAAAATCAGTTTTCACCCTAGACGATTTGAAAGTGCATAGCTCCAGTGGCTTCCTAATATGGGAACGGAAGAACCGTTCCAGACGGCCGCAGAAGGGACACAAAAGCGGTCGCCAAATACGGCACACGGTGGACTTGAAGCGCGATCTCGCAGTTGATTCGGGATCACGCTGGGAGCCGGAGCGAGGCGCCGGAGAACGGGACGGGGGTGCTCCGGTGAACGTTCGGGGGCTGACACTCACGCAAGCTGCAGTTGGCTCCGGTGAACCCCGGCTGGCAATCGCAAAAGCCCGACGTGGTGTCGCAGCTTCCCCCGTTGGCGCACTTGCACGTTTGCCTGCAGCCCGAGCCGTAGCGGCCAGCGGGGCAGGCTGGGCGGAGGGGGGAGGGCAGAAGTGGAACGCTTCCGTTGAGAGCAGGCTTCGTCGTTTGAGCGAGGGCTTAAAGGCGGAATTGTCAGGAATACGACGGGATAGCCCTTGCCGCACGCGAACACTTGCCATGCATATAAAGCAGCCACAGACAGCCACGAATATTCAACTGTAAGTGTGTAACGATTCTCCCCCCGCCCCCGCACGCAACAGTGATCCAATCGCTTTCCAACAATCATTCGGGGCTGCATCAGAATACACTGCATGCGATATGCATACCTTTCTTCGCGTACACACGTGTGAGTGTCGGGTAATGGAGCTAACAAGGCGTGACGAGAAGACGCGCACCCTGGTGGGCCTTGCCAATTGTTTATGTACGTGCAGTGCTAATGCTTACGCGATCCGAGGGCGTGAATACTCGCGCGATCGGGGCGCTTCCGGGGAGAGGAACGGAACAGGGTGGACGCGGACAGCGCAAGCCCGCGGAAAAATAAATAAGAGTGTCGACCCTCAAACTTCGTCCGGTGGACTCTCTGCACGTGCGTGCGTGCGTGTTGAACTTCTTTCGCACCGCGCGTCGCCAACCGTGCCAACCGGAGGTGCGGATCAGCGAGGACGGCGGCGCTCGCTCGCATTTGTGAGCTACTCACCGAGGTGGCAGCGCTGTCCATGGTGGCCGGGCAGACAGTGGCACTGCCCCGTGACCGGGTGACACTGCTGTGTGGGCGCCTGGCACTGGCAAACCCACTTGCAGTCCGGCCCAAAGGTGCCAGGCAGGCAGGCTGTAAATGGGGGCAAACGAAGAGTTTAAAACGTGGGCCGTTCACCACCGTTCACCACCGTTCACCACCGTTCACCACCGTTCACCACTGTTCACCACTGTTCACCACCGTTCACCACTGCAACGTGTCAGCAGCAGCAGCAGCAGCTTGTCGAAGCCACGCTAAAAAAAAGCAATAACAGACTTGTAAACGATATATACTCATGTTAATTCATGATCATTAAATGTCCAGTTTAGCCTTCAGGTCGAATTGCAAACAACACGAAATGTGTAATTTATTAAACGCACAAATACATAAAAAATGTCCTATGTAGTTTTCTCAATGTTTTATGAACTGCCACGGTGGATTGTGGGTAATGCAATTAAAACAATTACACGTGGGTTCCGTTTCACCACAAATGTGAACTCGGTCGAGAATGTCCGCTACAAAACGTAACGCTGGGAAACATTAGTTCAGAAGATCCCACAGGCTGTGGAACTAAAATGATATAGACGTACACTGATTGCTCTATATATTTCAATAGTCACCCATGAAATCAATACATTACTTTATGTCTTAAGCATGTGAATACGAGCTTTAATAATGCATTTCCAGGAAGTAACCTTGTAATTCAGAGAGCAAACGCTAGTACTTGGTAATTCTTGTGCCACTAGGTTACATGGTAGCGAGATGTTAACTACCTCTCCTGGTATACAGGAGGTCGTGGGTTCAATCTCGACCCTGACGCATGAATACTTGGAGTTTGCATGTCTCTCTCCGTGGTTGTGTGGATTTTGCCCCGGGTCCTGCGGTTTTTCCCCCTACATTTAGAATCAAGATCACGCGCTTAAGAGTACTTTTTTTAAAATTTCCACGCGATGATAAGCCACTTCGTTGAGCTATCGTTTGTGATAGCCAGGTCGCTTCTGAAAAAGAGCTACGTAGCTCAGTGGCCCTTACCTGGTAAGTAAAAACAAATATATAGTAAAAAAAGTAGGTTGTCATGACTTCTTCGTACAACTCTCCGTTGTGTTTTTTTTTTCCACAGTTGTGCCGCGTGTTGTTGGGCACGACACCCGGCTTTCCGCTCCGCGTGCCGGCAAGCGTCCTCTGGAACTAGACTGTGTCTCTTACACCGCAGCTCCTGAAGTGGCTCCCAGCACGTAGGGAAAAAAACGTCGGACATCGTGCCCGGCGACATGGCGGTACAACCCCGAAAACACACTGCAGCTTAAGAGCCAACACATCCGAGATCCCGAGTTGGAATCCAGGCAGCCACTGGAGATTAAAGCACGTTCTAAAGTGCATCGAGTTTGCGATGTCAGCACTGGTCATCAGTGACCACAGCGTTCGCTGCTACTGCTGCTGGGGTGGATGGACACCACGTACTCAGCTCACAGCCGTTGCCGGTGAAGCCCGGGGGACAGCCGCACTCCCCCGTCAGGTGGTTGCAGGGAGCTCCTTGCCTGCAGGTGCACCGCTGCGCGCACTCCGCTCCAAACTGGCCCGGCAGACAGGCTGCATGGGCACGATCGACAGGCACCGTGAAGTCACGAACAAAACGATTACCAGCCACGTGTGCAGGGGGAGGGGGGAAGCGAAATCTAATTTAAAATAAAAATGAAATATGATGCACAAGAGACGGGATAAGAGAGACGAGGGAGCTCTGACTAGGTGCGTTGTTGTTTCATTTTCTAAATGAACGTCAGGTCTCTGGTGATATAGAAGTAAACAAAAAATCATCAGCAAAGATCCAGTCGCTCAGGTGCCTAATACTTTGTCGGCCAACTGAGCCTCTCGACCCATGGGTTCAAAAGTTGGTGACCACACATATTGAAACCAGATTCTCAAGTGCAGTGAGTTGATGATCTTTTGGCCACAGCCACCAAATGGCTGGTGCCCAAAGAGATTAAACAGATGTTTCACTTAATCCAGCCTCTTTCAGCCTCCGATCATTAGAAATGTTGCATTAACCTGATCGAGACCATTTCCGTGGCTCATAGAGGGGACCTAGCTCGCTCCTTCCTATAATCCTGTAGATTACGGAAAGGAGCGAGCGAGTGAGCGAGCGGGTCAACGGAGGAGGGGAGGGGGGGGGGGTGCCGCTTACGCTTGTCGCAGCGCTTGCCGCGCCAGCCCGGGTGGCAGCGGCAGGCTCCGGTTTCGGCGTGGCACGAAGCGCCGTTCTCGCAGTCACAGCGGCTCCCACAGCGGAGGCCGTGCTGTCCCGCGGGGCACGCTGCGGCGCACGCACGCACGCGCGGGGAGGGCACAAACCGCCGCAGCCTTCATTGACGCTGCTCACTTTCCTCCTGCGTGCGAGGGAGTTTCAGCGACATCGCTTTGATCGTTTTTTGCATTGCGTATGGGGAGGGATGCTGCTATGGTGTGATGGTTAACGCAACGGACTCGGCGCACTCCAGAGGGCGCTAGATGGATTTAACAATTTCCTAAATCCCCCCCCCCCACCTCTGTCCACGTAAGCACCACAATTAGTCGATCGGCAGGTCCGCGTGTGGTGGGGTAAGGTCGTGGATACTCTCACGGAAGAGTAGGCCAAAATCCCTCGGGAGTTCAGCAGCGGCGCGAGCAAGCACTTCGAGTCGTCTCAGTGCGTTTTTGGAAACAAAAAAATAATACTCGGTGAAGAGGGCATGCAAGGATGGCGTTAATTCATATCCGAAAATGGGCTTTTGTACGTATGTATGTTGAACTTCTTTCGCACCGTACGTAGCCAACCGTGCGAATCGGAGGTGCGGGGGAAGGACAACAAACTAAACACACAAAAAGCAGTTCCACAAAATGTGCACTCATATCCAGCTTCTACCCTATCCCAATTGTCGATGGATCCCTTTGTAGCCGTCAGCGGTATTTTTGTTTGTTTGTGCTGGCCCCCCCGTTGTTGGTGTGTGGGTGGGTGGGTCGGTTGGTGTGTGGGTATGGGTGGGTGGGTCGGTTGGTGGGTGGGTATGGGTGGGTGGGTCGGTTGGTGTGTGGGTGGGTATGGGTGGGTGGGTATGGGTGGGTGGGTCGGTTGGTGGGTGGGTATGGGTGGGTGGGTCGGTTGGTGTGTGGGTGGGTATGGGTGGGTGGGTATGGGTGGGTGGGTCGGTTGGTGGGTGGGTATGGGTGGGTGGGTCAGTTGGTGTGTGGGTGGGTATGGCTGGGTGGGTATGGGTGGGTGGGTCGGTTGGTGGGTGGGTATGGGTGGGTGGGTCAGTTGGTGGGCGGGTGGGTGTGCGAGCGGGTGGGTTGGTCGGTTGGTGGGTGGGCGGGCGGGCGGGTGGGTCGGTTGGTGGGTGGGTTGGTGGGCGGGTCAGTTGGTGGGTGGGTGGAACCTACTCTCCTCGCACGTGGGCCCCGTCCAACCCGCCGGGCAGACGCACTGCCCCGAGAGCCGGTCGCACGAGCCCCGGTTGGCGCACTTGCACGGCCGCCGGCAGCCCTCGCCGAACCTCCCCTCCTCGCACTCTGCGCTCGCGCGAGCACGCAGCGATACAGCGAGACAGAGAGACAGAGAGACAGCGAGACAGCGATACAGCGAGACAGAGAGACAGCGAGACAGAGAGACAGCGATACAGTGATACAGCGAGACAGAGAGACAGCGATACAGCAAGACAGAGAGACAGCGAGACAGAGAGACAGCGAGACAGCGAGACAGCGAGACAGAGAGACAGTGAGACAGAGAGACAGCGAGACAGAGAGACAGCGAGACAGAGAGACAGCGATACAGCGATACAGAGAGACAGAGAGACAGCGAGACAGAGAGACAGAGAGACAGCGAGACAGCGAGACAGAGAGACAGCGAGACAGAGAGACAGAGAGACAGCGAGACAGAGAGACAGAGAGACAGAGAGACAGCGAGACAAAGAGATAGAGAGACAGAGATACAGCGAGACAGAGAGACAGCGAGACAGAGAGACAGCGAGACAGCGAGACAGATAGACAGCGAGACAGCGAGACAGAGAGACAGCAAGACAGAGAGACAGAGAGACAGCGAGACAGAGAGACAGCGAGACAGCAAGACAGAAAGACAGCAAGACAGAGAGACAGAGAGACAGCGAGACAGAGAGACAGCGAGACAGCGAGATAAAGAGACAGAGAGACAGAGAGACAGAGAGACAACGAGACAGCGAGACAGAGAGACAGCGAGACAGAGAGACAGCAAGACAGAGAGACAGCGAGACAGAGAGACAGAGAGACAGCGAGACAGAGAGACAGCGAGACAGCGAGACAGAGAGACAGAGAGACAGCGAGACAGCGATACAGCGAGACAGAGAGACAGCGAGACAGAGAGACAGCGATACAGTGATACAGCGAGACAGAGAGACAGCGATACAGCAAGACAGAGAGACAGCGAGACAGAGAGACAGCGAGACAGCGAGACAGAGAGACAGTGAGACAGAGAGACAGCGAGACAGAGAGACAGCGAGACAGAGAGACAGCGATACAGCAATACAGAGAGACAGAGAGACAGCGAGACAGAGAGACAGAGAGACAGCGAGACAGCGAGACAGAGAGACAGCGAGACAGAGAGACAGAGAGACAGCGAGACAGAGAGACAGAGAGACAGCGAGACAAAGAGATAGAGAGACAGAGATACAGCGAGACAGAGAGACAGCGAGACAGAGAGACAGCGAGACAGCGAGACAGATAGACAGCGAGACAGCGAGACAGAGAGACAGCAAGACAGAGAGACAGAGAGACAGCGAGACAGCGAGACAGAGAGACAGCGAGACAGCGAGACAGAAAGACAGCAAGACAGAGAGACAGAGAGACAGCGAGACAGAGAGACAGCGAGACAGCGAGATAAAGAGACAGAGAGACAGAGAGACAACGAGACAGCGAGACAGAGAGACAGCGAGACAGAGAGACAGCACGACAGAGAGACAGCGAGACAGAGAGACAGAGAGACAGCGAGACAGAGAGACAGCGAGACAGCGAGACAGAGAGACAGCAAGACAGAGAGACAGAGAGACAGCAAGACAGAGAGACAGCGAGACAGAGAGACAGCGAGACAGAGAGACAGCAAGACAGAGAGACAGCGAGATAGCGAGACAGAGAGACAGCGCAACAGAGAGACAGAGAGACAGAGAGACAGCGAGACAGAGAAACAGAGAGACAGCAAGACAGAGAGACAGCGAGACAGAGAGACAGCGAGACAGCGAGACGCGCACGCCGCACCAAGCCGCTCGACGAGAGGTCGCAACATTACGCACGCAAGCAGCCCCCCTCCATCAATCTACTGCTGGATGAGAACCTCCACCACCGCGCCCTGTCATACGTGGGGCTTGTTCGCCATTGTCGTCGTCATCATCGTCACTTAATGTTTATACCGCACCTCCCGTGCAGTGCATGCCGAGGTGTTCTGTGGCAGGGGACCCGGGGACCTGGGGACCCCCCCACACCGTGGCAGCTATTCCCGTGCGGCTCAAGGTGTATGCAGCGCCGGCCTGCAAGTATGCAGCATCAGTCTATCCCCTGGCAGCGGGCGATGTTGCGTGCGTGGAGCTTATTGCCAAATAATTTGGGAGTAAAGTGGCCAACTTTGGGCCGTGGAGAGTAAAGCCACAATTTAAGATGTTGTGGGTTTACTCTCCAACACATCGGTATGCTGAGCTAGTAACGAATTTGGTTTACGCGACAAATCCTACTGATTGGCTGTGTCGGGTGGCGGCGGGTTTAACAACACATTTATATTTAAGCGATCTAACCTAAGAAAAAAAAACCTATATTATGGATATTTGCTTCATTTTTGTTGTACTTTATTTTTATGCTCTGGAATTTTTCGTACTGGTGACCCGGCTCACTCTTGCAAATGAGACTCTATCAAGGTCTCTTGATTTCTACCCGGGCTCAATGAAATCATCCTCAACCGGAACGTTTCGTGTAGAATCGTGAAGCGAACGAACACTAATGCAGCTCAGGGGGTGGTGCCAGTTAAGGTGCTGTGTTAGTTAAGGTGCTGTGTTAGTTAAGGTGCTGTGTTAGTTAAGGGGCGGTGTTAGTTAAGGGGCGGTGTTAGTTAAGGTGCTGTGTTAGTTAAGGTGTGGTGTTAGTTAAGGTGCGGTGTTAGTTAAGGTGCTGTGTTAGTTAAGGTGCTGTGTTAGTTAAGGGGCTGTGTTAGTTAAGGTGCGGTGTTAGTTAATGGGCTGTGTTAGTTAAGGTGCGGTGTTAGTTAAGGTGCGGTGTTAGTTAAGGTGCGGTGTTAGTTAAGGGGCGGTGTTAGTTAAGGTGCTGTGTTAGTTAAGGTGCGGTGTTAGTTAAGGTGCTGTGTTAGTTAAGGTGCTGTGTTAGTTAAGGGGCTGTGTTAGTTAAGGTGCGGTGTTAGTTAATGGGCTGTGTTAGTTAAGGTGCGGTGTTAGTTAAGGTGCGGTGTTAGTTAAGGTGCGGTGTTAGTTAAGGGGCGGTGTTAGTTAAGGTGCTGTGTTAGTTAAGGTGCGGTGTTAGTTAAGGTGCGGTGTTAGTTAAGGTGTGGTGTTAGTTAAGGTGCAGTGTTAGTTAAGGTGCGGTGTTAGTTAAGGTGCGGTGTTAGTTAAGGTGCGGTGTTAGTTAAGGTGCAGTGTTAGTTAAGGTGCTGTGTTAGTTAAGGGGCGGTGTTAGTTAAGGGGCGGTGTTAGTTAAGGTGCGGTGTTAGTTAAGGGGCGGTGTTAGTTAAGGTGCTGTGTTAGTTAAGGTGCGGTGTTAGTTAAGGTGCTGTGTTAGTTAAGGTGCGGTGTTAGTTAAGGTGCGGTGTTAGTTAAGGTGCGGTGTTAGTTAAGGTGCGGTGTTAGTTAAGGTGCGGTGTTAGTTAAGGGGCGGTGTTAGTTAAGGTGCTGTGTTAGTTAAGGTGCGGTGTTAGTTAAGGTGCGGTGTTAGTTAAGGTGCTGTGTTAGTTAAGGTGCGGTGTTAGTTAAGGGGCGGTGTTAGTTAAGGTGCTGTGTTAGTTAAGGTGCGGTGTTAGTTAAGGTGCGGTGTTAGTTAAGGTGTGGTGTTAGTTAAGGTGCAGTGTTAGTTAAGGTGCGGTGTTAGTTAAGGTGCGGTGTTAGTTAAGGTGCGGTGTTAGTTAAGGTGCAGTGTTAGTTAAGGTGCTGTGTTAGTTAAGGGGCGGTGTTAGTTAAGGGGCGGTGTTAGTTAAGGTGCGGTGTTAGTTAAGGGGCGGTGTTAGTTAAGGTGCTGTGTTAGTTAAGGTGCGGTGTTAGTTAAGGTGCTGTGTTAGTTAAGGTGCGGTGTTAGTTAAGGTGCGGTGTTAGTTAAGGTGCGGTGTTAGTTAAGGTGCGGTGTTAGTTAAGGTGCGGTGTTAGTTAAGGGGCGGTGTTAGTTAAGGTGCTGTGTTAGTTAAGGTGCGGTGTTAGTTAAGGTGCGGTGTTAGTTAAGGTGCTGTGTTAGTTAAGGTGCGGTGTTAGTTAAGGGGCGGTGTTAGTTAAGGTGCTGTGTTAGTTAAGGTGCGGTGTTAGTTAAGGTGCGGTGTTAGTTAAGGTGTGGTGTTAGTTAAGGTGCAGTGTTAGTTAAGGTGCGGTGTTAGTTAAGGTGCGGTGTTAGTTAAGGTGCGGTGTTAGTTAAGGTGCAGTGTTAGTTAAGGTGCTGTGTTAGTTAAGGGGCGGTGTTAGTTAAGGGGCGGTGTTAGTTAAGGTGCTGTGTTAGTTAAGGTGCGGTGTTAGTTAAGGTGTGGTGTTAGTTAAGGTGCTGTGTTAGTTAAGGTGCGGTGTTAGTTAAGGTGCGGTGTTAGTTAAGGTGCGGTGTTAGTTAAGGTGCGGTGTTAGTTAAGGTGCGGTGTTAGTTAAGGGGCGGTGTTAGTTAAGGTGCTGTGTTAGTTAAGGTGCGGTGTTAGTTAAGGTGCGGTGTTAGTTAAGGTGCTGTGTTAGTTAAGGTGCGGTGTTAGTTAAGGGGCGGTGTTAGTTAAGGTGCTGTGTTAGTTAAGGTGCGGTGTTAGTTAAGGTGCGGTGTTAGTTAAGGTGTGGTGTTAGTTAAGGTGCAGTGTTAGTTAAGGTGCGGTGTTAGTTAAGGTGCGGTGTTAGTTAAGGTGCGGTGTTAGTTAAGGTGCAGTGTTAGTTAAGGTGCTGTGTTAGTTAAGGGGCGGTGTTAGTTAAGGGGCGGTGTTAGTTAAGGTGCTGTGTTAGTTAAGGTGCGGTGTTAGTTAAGGGGCGGTGTTAGTTAAGGTGCTGTGTTAGTTAAGGTGCGGTGTTAGTTAAGGTGCTGTGTTAGTTAAGGTGCGGTGTTAGTTAAGGGGCGGTGTTAGTTAAGGGGCGGTGTTAGTTAAGGTGCTGTGTTAGTTAAGGTGCGGTGTTAGTTAAGGGGCGGTGTTAGTTAAGGTGCTGTGTTAGTTAAGGTGCGGTGTTAGTTAAGGTGCTGTGTTAGTTAAGGTGCTGTGTTAGTTAAGGTGCTGTGTTAGTTAAGGTGCGGTGTTAGTTAAGGTGCGGTGTTAGTTAAGGGGCGGTGTTAGTTAAGGGGCGGTGTTAGTTAAGGTGCTGTGTTAGTTAAGGTGCGGTGTTAGTTAAGGGGCGGTGTTAGTTAAGGTGCTGTGTTAGTTAAGGTGCGGTGTTAGTTAAGGTGCTGTGTTAGTTAAGGTGCTGTGTTAGTTAAGGTGCTGTGTTAGTTAAGGGGCGGTGTTAGTTAAGGTGCTGTGTTAGTTAAGGTGCTGTGTTAGTTAAGGGGCTGTGTTAGGTAATGGGCTGTGTTAGTTAATGGGCTGTGTTAGTTAAGGAGCGGTGTTAGTTAAGGTGCGGTGTTAGTTAAGGGGCTGTGTTAGTTAAGGTGCTGTGTTAGTTAAGGTGCTGTGTTAGTTAAGGGGCGGTGTTAGTTAAGGTGCTGTGTTAGGTAATGGGCTGTGTTAGTTAAGGTGCTGTGTTAGTTAAGGTGCGGTGTTAGTTAAGGGGCTGTGTTAGTTAAGGTGCGGTGTTAGTTAAGGTGCTGTGTTAGTTAAGGTGCTGTGTTAGTTAAGGTGCTGTGTTAGTTAAGGGGCTGTGTTAGTTAAGGTGCTGTGTTAGTTAAGGTGCTGTGTTAGTTAAGGTGCGGTGTTAGTTAAGGTGCGGTGTTAGTTAAGGTGCGGTGTTAGTTAAGGTGCGGTGTTAGTTAAGGGGCGGTCTTAGTTAAGGTGCTGTGTTAGTTAAGGTGCGGTGTTAGTTAAGGTGCGGTGTTAGTTAAGGGGCGGTGTTAGTTAAGGAGCGGTGTTAGTTAAGGGGCTGTGTTAGTTAAGGGGCGGTGTTAGTTAAGGTGCGGTGTTAGTTAAGGTGCTGTGTTAATTAAGGTCCTGTGTTAGTTAAGGTGCGGTGTTAGTTAAGGGGCTGTGTTAGTTAAGGTGCGGTGTTAGTTAAGGTGCGGTATTAGTTAAGGGGCCGGTGTTAGTTAAGGTGCTGTGTTAGTTAAGGGGCGGTGTTAGTTAAGGAGCGGTGTTAGTTAAGGTGCGGTGTTAGTTAAGGTGCGGTGTTAGTTAAGGTGCGGTGTTAATTAAGGTCCTGTGTTAGTTAAGGTGCGGTGTTAGTTAAGGGGCTGTGTTAGTTAAGGTGCGGTGTTAGTTAAGGTGCGGTATTAGTTAAGGGGCCGGTGTTAGTTAAGGGGCCGGTGTTAGTTAACGTGCTGTGTTAGTTAAGGTGCGGTGTTAGTTAAGGTGCGGTGTTAGTTAAGGTGCGGTGTTAGTTAAGGGGCGGTGTTAGTTAAGGGGCAGTGTTAGTTAAGGGGCGGTGTTAGTTAAGGTGCTTAGTTAAGGGGCCGGTGTTAGTTAAGGTGCGGTGTTAGTTAAGGTGCGGTGTTAGTTAAGGTGCGGTGTTAGTTAAGGGGCCGGTGTTAGTTAAGGGGCCGGTGTTAGTTAAGGGGCCGGTGTTAGTTAAGGTGCTGCGTTAGTTAAGGTGCGGTGTTAGTTAAGGAGCGGTGTTAGTTAAGGTGCGGTGTTAGTTAAGGTGCGGTGTTAGTTAAGGTGCTGCGTTAGTTAAGGTGCGGTGTTAGTTAAGGTGCGGTGTTAGTTAAGGGGCGGTGTTAGTTAAGGTGCGGTGTTAGTTAAGGGGCGGTGTTAGTTAAGGTGCTGTGTTAGTTAAGGTGCGGTGTTAGTTAAGGGGCGGTGTTAGTTAAGGTGCGGTGTTAGTTAAGGGGCGGTGTTAGTTAAGGTGCGGTGTTAGTTACGGTGCTGTGTTAGTTAAGGGGCGGTGTTAGTTAAGGGGCGGTGTTAGTTAAGGGGCGGTGTTAGTTAAGGTGTGGTGTTAGTTAAGGGGCGGTGTTAGTTAAGGTGCGGTGTTAGTTAAGGTGCTGTGTTAGTTAAGGTGCGGTGTTAGTTAAGGGGCGGTGTTAGTTAAGGTGCGGTGTTAGTTAAGGTGCGGTGTTAGTTAAGGGGCGGTGTTAGTTAAGGTGCGGTTTTAGTTAAGGTGCGGTGTTAGTTAAGGTGTGGTGTTAGTTAAGGTGCGGTGTTAGTTAAGGTGCGGTTTTAGTTAAGGTGCGGTGTTAGTTAAGGGGCGGTGTTAGTTAAGGTGCGGTGTTAGTTAAGGTGCGGTGTTAGTTAAGGTGCGGTGTTAGTTAAGGTGCGGTGTTAGTTAAGGGGCGGTGTTAGTTAAGGGGCTGTGTTAGTTAAGGTGCTGTGTTAGTTAAGGGGCGGTGTTAGTTAAGGGGGCGGTGTTAGTTAAGGGGCGGTGTTAGTTAAGGAGCGGTGTTAGTTAAGGGGGCGGTGTTAGTTAAGGTGCGGTGTTAGTTAAGGTGCGGTGTTAGTTAAGGGGCGGTGTTACTTAAGGTGCGGTGTTAGTTAATGGGCGGTGTTAGTTAAGGTGCTGTGTTAGTTAAGGTGCGGTGTTAGTTAAGGTGCAGTGTTAGTTAAGGGGCGGTGTTAGTTAAGGGGGCGGTGTTAGTCAAGGGGCGGTATTAGTTAAGGTGCGGTGTTAGCTAAGGGGCGGTGTTAGTTAAGGTGCTGTGTTAGTTAAGGTGCGGTGTTAGTTAAGGTGCGGTGTTAGTTAAGGTGCTGTGTTAGTTAAAAGGGGCGGTGTTAGTTAAGGGGGCGGTGTTAGTTAAGGTGCGGTGTTAGTTAAGGGGCGGTGTTAGTTAAAAGGGGCGGTGTTAGTTAAGGGGGCGGTGTTAGTTAAGGGGCGGTGTTAGTTAAGGGGCGGTGTTAGTTAAAAGGGGCGGTGGAGCAGCGCTGGTGCGTTGCGTACCCGTTTCACAGGAGAGGCCGGTCCATCCGCGGGGGCACGAGCAGGCGCCCGTGACAGGATCGCAGCGCCCGGAGTTCTGGCACGAGCACTTGTGCACGCAGCCAGGCCCAAACCGCCCGGCGGGACAAACTAAATGGAGACAGAGACAGAGATGAACCCCGAAGGGCCTTTCTCAGACTGTTGGGGCGAGGGCTGTAAGCGAGCACCTCTGAAATCCGGCACGGCGCACGGGGCGGTTGGGGCGAGGGGGCAAACACCGCGCCTTTGTCTCCCCAGTGCTGATGATATTTACACATCGTAAAAATGTACTCATTTAAGGATTATGTCGACCTAGGGGAGGCCCAGGACCAGTACAGGTATTTCGGTTCGTAGCGCAGTGCACTAACCATTGCCGCAATACCTCCTAACTAAACTTGCACACATGCACACAACAGCTGCACTGATATCTATGCAAATCGCCTGGCATATCATGTTGTAGTGTAGGCTTTATTATCTAATTCATTGTTATGGTTGATTACCCAGGAGAGCCTCACTGAGTCCCAAGACCATTTTTGCAGGAACTTCTTGCTAAACTTGATCAGTCGGGGGTGATATTGCCCGAGTAATGTGCATGTAATTTTTCAGCGTTGGGGATGTTTGGCCAGAGTCAGTTGCACCGCACGCTTGTTTTTAGTTATTGAAGGAAATCAGAGAGACCGGAGGAAACCCGTGCAAAATGGGTTAGAACACACAAAGTCATTTCTTGAAAACAGGTTTTTTGTGGTCAGTTTGTCGTCCTTCCCCCGGCGCTTCCGATTCGCACGCTGGGCTACGTACGGCGCGAAAGAAGTTCAACAAGCGAACAGACACGGAAGGGCGGCCCAAGTCCAGAATCTAACCACGCACTTTCTTGCTGCGAGGCCACTCCACCACACTGCCGCCAAATAACACCGTAACGTATATGTCACAGGTCCCTCCGTCGCTCGAGAGCTCCGTTGTTGCTCTCCTCTCGTCACATCAACTAACCCGGAACAACGAGACCCACGAGCCATTATCCCCGCATCTTATCGCACTCTGGCTTCTTCTCGACTGCTTCCGCATGTAGACGTGGAGACGCATGTAGACGTGGAGACGCATGTAGACACATGTAGACACATGTAGACATGTTTAGACATGTTTAGACATGTAGACATGTTTAGACATGTAGACGCATGTAGACATGTAGACGCATGTAGACATGTACAGTGAGGGAAAAAAGTATTTGATCCCCTGCTGATTTTGTACGTTTGCCCACTGACAAAGAAATTATCAGTCTATAATTTTAATGGTAGGTTTATTTGAACAGTGAGAAACAGAATGACAACCACAAAATCCAGAGAAACGCATGTCAAAAATGTTATAAATTGATTTGCATTTTTATGAGGGAAATAAGTTTTTGACCCCCTCTCAATCAGAAAGATTTCTGGCTCCCAGGTGTATTTTATACAGGTAACGAGCTGAGATTAGGAGCACACTCTTAAAGGGAGTGTTCCTAATCTCAGCTTGTTACCTGTATAAAAGACACCTGTCCACAGAAGCAATCAATCAATCAGATTACAAACTCTCCACCATGGCCAAGACCAAAGAGCTCTCCAAGGATGTCAGGGACAAGATTGTAGACCTACACAAGGCTGGAATGGGCTACAAGACCATTGCCAAGCAGCTTGGTGAGAAGGTGACAACAGTTGGTGTGATTATTCGCAAATGGAAGAAACACAAAAGAACTGCCAATCTCACTCAACCTGGGGCTCCATGCAAGATCTCACCTCGTGGAGTTGCAATGATGATGAGAATGGTGAGGAATCAGCCCAGAACTACACGGGAGGATCTTGTCAATGATCTCAAGGCAGCTGGGACCATAGTCACCAAGAAAACAATTGGTAACACACTACGCTGTGAAGGACTGAAATCCTACAGCACCCGCAAGGTCCCCCTGCTCAAGAAAGCACATACACATGCCCTTCTGAAGTTTGCCAATTAACATCTGAATGATTCAGAGGACAACTGGGTGAAAGTGTTGTGGCTAGATGAGACAAAAATGGAGCTCTTTGGCATCAACCCAACTCGCCGTGTTTGGAGGAGGAATGCTGCCTATGTCCCCAAGAACACCATCCCCACCGTCAAACATGGAGGTGGAAACATTATGCTTTGGGGGTGTTTTTCTGCTATGGGAACAGGACAACTTCACCGCGTCAAAGGGACGATGGACAGGGCCATGTACCGTCAAATCTTGGGTGAGAACCTCCTTCCCTCAGCCAGGGCATTGAAAATGGGTCGTGGATGGAAATTCCAGCATCACAATGACCCAAAACACATGGCCAAGGCAACAAAGGAGTGGCTCAAGAAGAAGCACATTAAGGTCCTGGAGTGGCCTAGCCAGTCTCCAGACCTTAATCCCATAGAAAATCTGTGGAGGGAGCTGAAGGTTCGAGTTGCCAAACGTCAGCCTCGAAACCTTAATGACTTGGAGAAGATCTGCAAAGAGGAGTGGGACAAAATCCCTCCTGAGATGTGTGCAAACCTGGTGGCCAACTACAAGAAACGTCTGACCTCTGTGATTGCCAACAAGGGGTTTGCCACCAAGCACTAAGTCATGTTTTGCAGAGGGGTCAAATACCTCATTAAAATGCAAATCAACTTATAACATTTTTGACATGCGTTTTTCTGGATTTTTTTGTTGTTATCCCGTCTCTCACTGTTCAAATAAACCTACCATTAAAATTACAGACTGATCATTTATTTGTCAGTGGGCTAACGTACAAAATCGGCAGGGGATCAAATGTTTTTTTTTCTCCCCCGCTGTAGACACCACGTGTGCAAGGGTGGTCCCACCTTCCTGGCAGTGCACCCCGGCCCAGCCCGGGGTGCAGGCGCACCGCCCTGTTGTGACGTCACAGGCAGCGCCATTGAGGCAGCGGCACGCGAGGCCACAGCCCTTGCCGTGCCGGCCCTCGGGGCATCCTGCGGACACAACGCACGCACACTCGCCGTCAGTAGGCGTGCTTTATGATACGGCATAGCACGCCGGTTACCATCATAGCATGCTGGCTACCATCATAGCACGCTGGCCAATATCATAGCATACTGTCTACCATCATAGCACACTGTCTACCATCATAGCACACTACCATCATAGCACACTGTCTACCACCATAGCACACTGTCTACCATCATAGCACACTGACTACCATCATAGCACACTGACTACCATCATAGCACACTGACTACCATCATAGCACACTGACTACCATCAAAGCACACTGACTACCATAATAGCACACTGACTACCATCATAGCACATTGACTACCATCATAGCACACTGACTACCATCATAGCACACTGTCTACCATCATAGCACACTGACTACCATCATAGCACACTGTCTACCATCATAGCACACTGACTACCATCATAGCACACTGTCTACCATCATAGCACACTGTCTACCATCATAGCACACTGTCTACCATCATAGCACACTGACTACCATCATAGCACACTGACTACCATCATAGCACACTGGCTACCATCATAGCACACTGACTACCATCACAGCACACTGACTACCATCATAGCACACTGTCTACCATCATAGCACACTGACTACCATCATAGCACACTGACTACCATCATAGCACACTGACTACCATCATAGCACACTGACTACCATCATAGCACACTGACTACCATCATAGCAAACTTGTTACCATCATAGCACACTGACTACCATCATAGCACACTGACTACCATCATAGCACACTGTCTACCATCATAGCACACTGACTACCATCATAGCACACTGACTACCATCATAGCACACTGACTACCATCATAGCACACTGACTACCATCATAGCACACTGACTACCATCATAGCACACTACCATCACAGCACTCTGACTACCATCATAACACACTGGCTACCATCATAGCACAATGTCTACCATCATAGCACACTGACTACCATCATAACACACTGACTACCATCATATCACTCTGACTACCATCATAGCACACTGACTACCATCATAGCACACTGACTACCATCATAGCACACTGACTACCATCATAGCACACTGGCTACCATCATAGCACACTGGCTACCATCATAGCACACTGGCTACCATCATAGCACAGTCAGCAAGTGTCCCATGGTGGTGTTCGTCTGAGCCCAGTGTCATTGGCCACCTCGTGTGTGCTGTCGTAACCGTCCGTGTGCGTGTTGGTGGTGCGCCGTGACGGCCTTTATAGACGCTGCTCGCTAGCAGCAGCACCCGTCCGTGAATTCTCGTCTCCCCGTGCAAGAGGGCAGGGGGCTGCCACCGCTCACTCTGGTTGCAGCTGGGACCGATCCAACCCGCAGGGCAATGGCATAGGCCTGTCACGTGATCGCAGCGCGCTCCATTGTGGCACAGGCAGGATTGGTTGCAGTCCATGCCGTGAAATCCATCGGGGCAAGCTGCAACGACGCGACAAGGCAACGGTGTAGACGCGACAAGGGAGCTGCAGAAACGAGAAGGAGCAAACGAGCAACGATACGGAACGGACAAGCGACGGTGCTCCCACTCTTCTGCTGCCCCCCATTGTCTAACGTTCCCTTCCCTCGGCCGTCCGTGGTGTCCATTCCATGACATAAGATCCAGCGGTGGTGTACGCACGGTGCCTTGAGATGCATTTGAATGTTGGCGCTATGTAAATCCAAATTGTACTTGATTAAAATACCAACCAAACAAACGACAAACAATCACACCATGTCACCATAGTCTTTGTCGAGTCATGCTAACAAAATTTAAGCCGATCGCTAATTGTAGGCGAATGCTAGGGTGCAGTAATTCTTAAACTCCGCTCCAAGTGTCCCCCTCACAGTGCGGCTTTCCATTGCTGCCGGCAATCGGCTGCGTTGCAAGGTTTATGGGCTTACATTTTTTACACGCGAATGGAAAAAAGAACATCGGTGAACCGGGTAAGGTTGTCCGATGTCGGAGGTGCTTGCGTGGACTGGAGTTTGAGAAGCACCGTCGTAGCGACAAATTCTTTCACTGCTCATCAACTCAACGGGTTTGTTGTCTTTGTAATTTGGGGAAATGGTCGGTACGTTCCCAAAAGATGTTTAATCCTGGAACAAAGAAGAGTTGCACCAAGTCCTAAAGTTTGGGTCACCTCAAACTCATATTTCAGAATTAATCGCATAATAGCAAAGTGGGCAATTACGTCACGAGTGACTACATTTCAAAATCACTATATCGGTTTGAATGAGTGCTTGTTTTTAATATCCTGTTTTAAATGCCTGGCCACGGCGATTACTATAAGCGCATATTACTGCACACTTGTGCGTCACCCATCGTCTGGAAAGGTGTCTCGACTCCAGGTCACGTTTTTGGGATTTCCGTTCTCAAGTCGCGGCTGCAGTGTGAGCGTGTTTGCCACACAGGGAATGTTCCCCAGTCGCAGCTCACACCCGGTGGGGGGGGGGGGGGGGGTAGGGGGTAGCTCTGGTTAGCACGGTCGGCTACGTACGGTGCGAAAGAAGTTCAATACATAGCTGGGGCAGTTTTTGCCCCAGGCCTCAGATCCAAGAGGCCTCATGAATGGCCAATGGGGCCTCATCAGAAGGGGCCTCATTGAGAATTTTTCCCCGGGCCTCCAAGAACATTTCAGTGGCCACGGGGGCAGCATCTAGAATTGTAGCGAACTGACTCGGTATGTGATGATCCATAGATTAATCCATGATCATGGAATGGTCTCACACTAATGGTGCGCGCATGGAATTATGCGGGCAAGACCGGATAATTATTTATGATTTATATTCAGTATGTAATTTGGTCAAATAATACCGACAGCTACCAGAGGCAGTATGTTCTGTACGATGGCAATTTTTTTAAATCAATTTCTTGAACCCATAAAAAAACAACAACCTTGAGTTCATTGAAGCGCACGGGGAGTGAATACGTGAATAGAACGTACACGCCGGCGTTACTGTCCTGCGTCACTTTGCCTCGAGCAGTTGTTCTGAACCTTGACTGCAGCCTTGTACCCCTTTGGTACGCAATCGTTATAGTTTTTTTTTTAATGCTAATAAATACATAGGTTTGATGGAACCACGTAGTTGTACTTACGTGCCCGTGCGTAATTTGTGTTTCGATGATTTACCTTCTTGAAAAAATATGGCCGTGTCTCGCACCCCCAGAAAGAACATATCGCACCCCCAGGTTAAGAACCACTGGCCCAGAGGCTGAAATGCTGAACGAGATTCTACCAAATGAAACCGCAAACTCACTGCGGGCACAGTGAGTCCCCATGAAGCCCGCAGCGCAGGTGCAGGCGCCGCTGACGTGGTCGCAGCCGGCGCCGTTCTGGCACCGGCACTTGGACTGGCAGCCTTCGCCATACATCCCGGCTGGGCACCCTGCACACACGCACACACACACACGCACACACGCACACACGCACACACACACGCACACACGCACGCACGCACGACACACACAAAGATCCCCCCAAATAGCCTTAACAGACTGTTCGGGCAAGTGTGGTTAGCGAGCACCTATGAAGGTCGGCACAGCACGTGAGGGGGGTAGGTGACCAGCACCGCGCCTGGGCCGTCTTTGCGTTCCCCAGTGCTGATGTTTTTAACACCGCAGCGAGTGTAAATCTTAAGGCTGAGTCGACCTAGTGGAGGCCCAGGACCGGTTTGGATATCCGTCACCGATGTTGGCCGTGAGCGGGAATCGAACTCGGTCCGCCGAGTTGGTGGCGCAGTGCGCTAGCCACGACACCGCCGCTCTCGACGCACGGACAAACAGGCTGCGTAGGGGAACGTACCAAATTGGACATTGCACACTGGCTCTGCATTCACGAATTGGCAAATGTGTGCACCCATTGGTCTGAATGCAACATTATCGTCTCAGTCGCATGTAATGTAAATTAAGTACTTATCGAAGTACGTAATTTAATGCATGTATTCTGAGTGTAAACAATCAATATCATAGACATATCATCATCAGCATGGACAACAACAAAAATAGGCTTTAACCATTATAGTTGCGAGTGAAATACGCTAACATTCGTGGAAACCATTTGCAGGGTCAATCCACGACGCTTTCTTCGCTCATTTGTTTGGCAGAAGAAGAATGCGCAAGCGAGTCAGATCACCCCTTGCGCTCTCTGCTCCGATGTCGTCTGCCGGCCGAGTCTCCCTTGAAAAAAAGCTTCTCAGCTCAACGGACTTCACCCGGGTGGGGGAAAAAAAACCTTCTGATTCTGGCCGCACGGGCTGCGACCTGGAAGCCCGATCGCCACAGTCACGGACGCTCGCCGTTCCGGCCGGAGTCGCCGTAGCGCGAGACGCCCCCCTACCCCCCCCCCCCGACCCCCATCCTTTGCTTCTCACTCACGCTGATCGCAGTGTGTCCCCGTGTAGCCGGGCTCGCAGGTGCACAGCCCCGTGATGGGATCGCAACTCCCCGTGCCGTTGCTGCAGTGGCACGGGTTCTTGCACGCGAGCCCCCAGCGGCCAGACTCGCACACTGAGAGAGAGAGAGAGATATGGAGAGAGAGAGAGAGGCAAAGAGGGGACAAACTAAAACAACTTAAAAAAACTAAAACCACATTATTTTTACCAGGTAAGGCCCACTGAGCTACCTGGCGACCTGCCCACAAACGATAGCCCAATGAAGTGGCTTATCGAGTGGAAATTTATAGCAGCCAAATGCTTTCAACGCACGTTAGGTAATGTGGAGGGAAAAACCGGAGGGCCCGGAAAAAAAAATCCACGTGACCACGGGGAAATAGACAAGCAAACTCCAAATACACAACAGGCGTCAGGGTCGGAATCGAACGCACGTCCTCCTGTATAGCAGGCGAGGTAGCTAACATCTTCCTACCGCGGCACCCCATGAGGCTTGTTGGAACCCGTGTACACGCGTGGATTCCAGACTTTCGCAGCAGTGAGCATTGGTGACCACACTGTGCTGACGAGTCCTGACAAGGACGGAACCGGCCCACAGTTGCATGTCTCTGTATCGCTGTTCCCAATGTAAGTGCAGTTGTGCTGCACTTACATTGCTCCCACGTCTATGTTCCCCGCGTTAACCGCACTGGGCAAAGCAGCCAAGCATTGACAATTAACCCCAGTGGCCTGCACGGTGTGTGGAGGCTCTCATTATCCAGCAGTGGATAAACGAAAGGGCTGCACGTGTCCGTGTGCAAGGGCACATGGGCGCCGCCGCAGGTCTCCTTTTCAGGGGAGACGTGGCTGAAAGAAATCTCCCGTGCAGAAAATCAAAACAAATCGCTATATTTTTTTTTACAAAACAATGCAGACGAGGGGGACTATCTGTAGGGTGGGCGAGCAGGTGTGTCTGGGTGAGCGTGCGAGTAGTGGGTAAGCGTGTCAGTGAGCGAGCGCATGAGTGGGCAAGCCATGTGGGCGTTCGAGCGACTGATTTTATATGCAGGTGAGCGGGCGGAGTGGGTGAGAGTGTGGGTGGGCGAATTGTCCATTGGATAGGCGTGTGAGTGGGCGAGTGGAGAGCAGCTGATGTGGGCGAGAGTGCGAGTGGGTGAGAGTGATTTAAAGCTTTCGTGACTGCAGTAATTCATATTCTTAGCTCTTTCGGTAAAGTCACGTTGAAGGGAAACAATAAAATAATAAAATATATATAACAATAAAAATTCTCACGACGTTTCGACCATAACACAAACGGTCGTCATCAGGTGTGCCGGTCAGTATTAATTTATTTATTTATAAACGGTGTATTTATTTATTTTAAAAACGTCAGCGCCACGCGCAGCGTTTTGGCAGTTTGTTTAGAAGGACTAGTCCATCTATGTTCTGAAAAGAGGAGGGGGGAGACGAAAAATTAATGTATGCTGTCTGAAAGCCACTGTAAGCGTGAACAATCAATTAAGACCTGAAATGTTTTTTTTTAAATGGTTTTTCACACTTACAGTGGCTTTCAGACAGCATACATTAATTTTTCGTCTCCCCCCTCCTCTTTTCAGAACATAGATGGACTAGTCCTTCTAAACAAACTGCCAAAACGCTGCGCGTGGTGCTGACGGTTTTTTATAAATAAAAAAATACTCCGTTTAAAAATAAATTAATTAATGCAAACCGACACACCTGATGACGACCGTTTGTGTTATGGTCGAATCGTCGTGAGAATTTTTATTGTTTCATATATATTTTATTATTTTATTGTTTCCCTTCAACGTGACTTTACCGAAAGAGCTAAGAATATGGGTGAGAGTGGGCGATTGTATCTACGTATGTTGAACTTCTTTCGCGCCGTACGTAGCCAACTGTGCTAATCGGAGGTGAGCGACAGCGCGAATGCATTGAGAGCGTGACAGGGCGAGCGTGGCGATGAGCGCCACGGGCAGTCAATGACCGTGCGTACGCGTGCTACAGTCTTGTCCAGTCCAGCCGGCGGCGCAGACGCAGCGTCCCGTCGAGGGCTCGCACGCCGCGCCGTTCTGGCAGGAGCAGCGCTGCAGGCATCCCGCCCCGTGGAAGCCGTGAGCGCACGCTGCCGCCAGGGGAACACAGGGACGGGTATCGGCGATCCAACTCTTTTGCTGCCTTTAACAGCCTGTTTGGGGCAAGCGCTGGCAGCGAGCGCCTACGAAAGCCGGCATGGCACACAGGGGGGGTGGGTGGCCAGCACCGCTACCCCGAGCGTGCGATGTTTACACACACCGCACCAGGTACCAAGGGATGCCCAGTACGGGTTCAGACACTCGTCACTGGTGTTGACCGTGAGCAGGAATCGAACTCGGGGTCGCTAGCGGGTTCGTAGCGCAGCTGCACCACCTTCATTGACGTGAAGCATGCTCTCACATTTGTTTTAAAAAATATTTTATTTTCGTAATTTTATTCCATTTTTTTTTTATTGTACAGCGCCAGCGAGACATTTGTTTCTGCGAATGTCACTATTACAAAACAACAGTAGTAATAACAATACATTTTTGCACGATGACGTAACTGACGACACCGTTGATTGCTTTATGATTGAATCATTGGATGGGACAACGCAACCGGTGCCCAGCAACCGAGAGCGGCAGTGAGCCACCTTTACTTACGGGTCTGGCAGGAGGCCCCCGAGAACCCGGGCAGACAGGCGCACCTCCCCGTTGTTTTGTTGCACGCGCCGTTGTTTTGACACCCGGGGCAGATGCCCTTGCAGCCAACTCCCCAGAGGCCATCCACACAATCTGCACCCACACGTCAACAGCAAAAGACAGATCCTACAGACGTTCATGACGGGGGGGGCTCTACGACGCGTTCGGCCACTATTGAGTCGTGACGTAGCCACCACGGTGGCGTGTGGCGTAGCATCGACGAGGCTCCGTTATTGCAACTCACTGCTCTACGGGACGTCTGGCAAAAAAAAAAACATTAGCAAGTTGCGGCGTGTAATACATCCTTGGGCAACGCTGTCGTGACGGGGTGCTGCGAGATCCGACCGTGTCTGCTTGCTGAGCCGCATTGGCTATCGGCAATGGCGGAGCCAGGGTTTTCAGGTAGGGGGGGGCAACCCCTCCAGCAATGAATAATGATGGAGGAGTTGTTAGTAAGTAAGGAGTTGTTAGTAAGTAAGGAGTTGTTAGTAAGTAAGGAGTTGTTAGTAAGTAAGGTGTTGTTAGTAAGGAGTTGTTAGTGAGTAAGGAGTTGTTAGTGAGTAAGGAGTTGTTAGTAAGTAAGGAGTTGTTAGTAAGGAGTTGTTAGTGAGTAAGGAGTTGTTAGTAAGTAAGGAGTTGTTAGTGAGTAAGGAGTTGTTAGTAAGTAAGGAGTTGTTAGTAAGTAAAGAGTTGTTAGTAAGGAGTTGTTAGTAAGTAAGGACTTGTCCTTTGCTTTTTATTCGACGACGCGTGTGCGGCGATGGGGCAGCCATCGATCGAGGGTCGAATTCGAACCGCGTTGAGTGATCGGCATCGCGCTCGCAGAAGGTGTCGATGCCTTCAGGGAAGTCGTGTACTGTATACGCAACTGCGCACAATTCTGTGAGTCACTTATTACTGCTTTGCTGTTACTTATTGCCAATTATGGACTCAGACTATTGTCCTATCATCTCATAGAGTCCCTGGCACGTAACAATATGCTACACAGTGGCAGTCGGGGTCGCAAAATGCCGATTTATTATTAATACACCCCAATGATCCGATTCAAATTAGGGATTTCGATCGGATCATTGGGAGGGCACGTGCCACCCCACCCCCCCCCCACTGGCTCCGCCAGCGGCTATCGGTTGCTGAACAAATGCAATAAAGGTCGCACTCATTACGGACTAAGTGCTTGCTACAAATGAACCAGAATACATTGCTCATCTCGTCAAGGACCATAAACCATCTCGCAAACTCCGGTCATCCTCACAGCAACGGCTTTTGGCAGGCCATCGAACAAAGACGGTCACCGCATCGCGTGCTTTCAGAAGCGCTTCTGAAGCCACTGGAACTGTGCGCTTTTAAATCGAAATTGAAAACTCATTTCCTTGAGAACTGCTTTTTGTGTTTAGTTTGTTGTCCTTCCCCTGCACCTCCAATTAGCGCGGTCGGCTGCGTACGGTGCGAAAGAAGTTCAACATACATCCACATGAGTAGCTCTATCCACTCACACGGTTTGGGGAATCCTGGCTCACGAATGGTCAAGGATATCGATGATAATAATGATGATGGCGACGACGACGACAACGATTCACAGGCCATCTCACCCTTCTCGCACGATGTTCCCGTGCGTCCGGCAGGGCAGCTGCAGAGTCCCGTGCGGCTATCGCAGGGCGCCCCGCCGCAGTCGCACTCCCAGCGGCAGTTCGCTCCGTATTGGCCCACATCGCACTCTGCAACGCAGCCGCGCAAGCACGCGCTCGCAAAAAAGCCAACGCGCCCGAGCTCACCGCGCGGCCAAAGGGGGAAGCGGGAGGCCACCGCGCAGGGCAGTGAGCTATTCATTTTTATTTATCTTAGCAGGTAGGGCCCACCTGAGCTATGTAGATCTTGTTTTAGAAGCGAACTGGATTTGTAGAATGATAGCTCAACGAAGTGGCCTACGGGTCGAGCGGAAATTAATAGCGGCAGCCACATACTCGAAACGCGTGACGTCGATTCTAAATGTGAAGGGAAAAAAAACGACCCCGGGAAGAGAAAAAAACACGCAAGCTCCAAATATACAGCAGCAGCAGCAGGCGTCAGGGTCGGGATCGAACCCACGACCTCCTGTATACAAGGCGAGGTGGTTAACATCTCCTAGCTACCGTGGTGCCCACGACGATGGAATCAATGATAACCCCAGAAAGACGATATTTCTACCACGGTGAGTGCCGCCAACCAATAGCTGTTGTTTGTACAACAGCGAGAAGGGGGATTTGGAAATGTCGGATGCTCGCCGACGCGTCTTCGGGTGTTGCTGCCGCGTGTTGTTCGGCGCGACGTCTCGAGATTTTCTCCCGCGTGCTGGGAGCTTCTTTGGTTCTGAAACGTCGGACATCGTGCCGAACAACGACGCGGTACAGCCCTGAAAATAACATCGCAGAGCTGTACAGCAAAGCCGCGAAAAGATGGTTTTGCACGAGGTGTCTCGTGTTGTTGGTTCTTAAAATCGCGACACATTTACCCGGGCGTATTTGTAAGAAATGTACATTTTTCTAATCACACATGTTGCCGCCTGTGACCACTGTAATTTATAAGCAATACGTTTTTTTTCTACAATTTTTACACGTTGTATTTAATGGCTTCACATAACCCCTGCAGCCACTAGCAGATGTTAAAGAGTTTACCGCGACGTTAAAAATTATCTATTCTTGTGACGAACCTTGACCCTGAATCGTGACAATTCATAAAAATACCAGGCCTGGGGTGAGAGGAATGAATCATGATGCCCCTAATTATTGATATTATTGCCAAATATGTTGTAAATATGCTTTTGTTTGGTAACTTAAACTCTTATTTTTCAGCTCACTGCTGTGAACAAGATGAAAGCCCTCTTTGCTTGGCTCGAGTTCAGTGGTGATCTTAAGAGGGCAGGAAAAACAGGGGTCAGGGATTTCATAGGGCTTAAGGGGCTCTCACCAATAACGCGAGAAATTATGACTGTAACGGTGCAAAAAAAAACCCCATTGAATTATCCCACCGCATCGCTTCCATCCAAACACCTGTGCAAAGTCGACGACGGCAAGCTACATTTTTTTCTCTCGTTTTTAAAATCCCCAAACACAACAAAGCAAACGCACTGTAGACCCCCTTCCCCCCCCCCGTCCCCACCTCCTTATTGGGGATTACAACCACGAGCAACCGATTTACTCACACCGTCACACCGTGGCCGCGTCGGCCAATTCAAACACGGGCTACACACCTGCGGACGGACCACCCGCACGCGTGCGTAACGGTGAGCACCTGCGGGAATCGCCCCTCCCCGGAGCCCCCGCGGTGTTCCATTTCACGCGAGAATTCCACGCGCGCGCGCGGGCGTGCTCGAGGCTTACAGGACTGCTATTGTACCGCAGAAATAAATACGGTGGGGGGGGGGGGGGGGGAGCGGTGGCAGGGAGGGGGGGGGGAGGTTGGCTGCGACGCGCCGTGCTTAGCGATCGACGAAAAGCCACCACTCTCATGCGCAGCCTTTCACAACCTTATATTCTCATTCGCAGGTGGTTTATTTTTGGGTGAGATCGTGGCGGTGGGTTATGATGTCAATTCGGGTCCCGTAAGGCCCTCGCCTCCACCTAACCCGACGCGGACAAACGAATGAAGTCGTCACGCGGGGGCAAACGTGTCGATTGATTTCGGTCTGTGATTGAGCGAAGCCGCTCGCGTTGCTGGAAAGCGAGCAGAATTTTCGCTGGAGACTACGTGCAGCACGATCGGGAGTTCACAAGAGCTCCGATGGAGCAATTTCCAGCGCAACGTGGTATAAAAATTCGTCAAAATTAACGCTCGTTTTTCAATGCGAGAAAAATAAATCAATCGCCACATTTGCCATCCCCCCCCTCCCCACGTGACAACTTCATTGGTTTATCCTCGCCGCGTCCGGTGGATGAAGGCTATTCCGGCGCCCCGCAATTGACATCGGAACCTACACGACGGATCGAAGAGACCCCCGAAAGAAACCCCATCGAGCACGAGGCACTGCGCCCTCTCTCTCTCTCGCTCTCTCTCGCCCCCGTCGGACGGATGGGGGGGGGAGACACCGACCCTCCTGGCAGCTGGCGCCGTGGAAGCCCGCGGGGCACTGGCGCCTGCAAGCGCCGCTCGCCGAGTCGCAGGGCACGCCCGCAGGGCAGTTGCACTTCTGCCTGCAGCCAGCGCCGAAGTAGCCCGGCTCGCACCCTGCGCCCCGAACGAGAAGCAAGGGAGGGAGGGAGGGCGGGATCGCTCGCACGTCCGTATCTATTGTGTGTTGAACTTCTTTCGCACCGTACGTTGCCAACCGTGAGTGGGTGAGTGAGTGGGTCATTAAGTGGGTCAGTGTATGTATTTTGTGTTTAACTTAATTCGCACCGTACGGAGCCAACGGTGAGTGGCTGAGCGGGTTATTGAGCGCGTGAGTGCATGTTGAACTTCTTTCCCACCGTACGTAGCCAACCGTGGGTGGGTGAGTCAGTGAGTGAGTGGGTCATTGAGTGGGTCCGTGTATGTATTGTATGTTGAACTTCTTTCCCACCGTACGTAGCCAACCGTGAGTGGGTGAGTGAGTTGGGCAGTGTACGTGTTGTATTTTGAACGTATTTCACACCGTACGTAGCCGAACCGTTGTAGAGGTTAAACGAATCAACCAAGAGAGCATTTGGTGTAGCCATGTGTGACTCTGCCGGGGAGGACCTACCGTGCTGGCACGCCTTGCCGTGGTGTCCCGGTCGGCAGGTACAGCTGCCGAGCTTGGCGTCACAGTAGAGGCTGTTTTCGCGCACGCATTGGCACTCCTCCGAGCAGCCCGGCCCGAACGCCCAGCGGGGGCAGACTGGCACAAAACAAAGGGAAAAAAGTCCCCCTCCGCCCCATGTATGATCCTTACGGCAGTACCCCGGGGTACCAAATAATACAAAACGGCCGAGACAATTAAATAAGTTATTTCTGGGACACTATTTTTTCTCAGGGGTGTTACTTAACTCCGCGACTGGGGTACCAATCAATCTGAAATCAGTGATGCCACACTCCGCGATGTCGAAACGCAGCGAGGACGATTGCGCTGAAACCCCGAACGCTCGCGGTACGCACCGTGGTGGTGCATTGTGGGTACAGCTCGTCGAGATGAGTCGATTGCCTCATCGCACACCGTGGTGGTGCATTGTGGGTACAGCTCGTCGAGATGAGTCGATTGCCGCATCACACACCGTGGTGGTGCATTGTGGGTACAGCTCGTCGAGATGAGTCGATTGCCGCATCACACACCGTGGTGGTGGTGCATCGCAGTGTACAGCTCGTCGAGATGAGTCGATTGCCGCATCACACACCGTGGTGGTGCATCGCAGTGTACAGCTCGTCGAGATGAGTCGATGGCCGCATCGCCGACCATCAACAGACTAAAGATGACTGCATCACGGACATTATGCGAGAGCCGGGGTACTATGGTACCCTGGGCTACCGCCATGAGGTTCATATAGCCCGGGCAGACTGCTGGGGAAAGTGGTTATTAGCGAGGACGTATGGAGGCAAGGGTGGGTGATCATGGCTATCACCGTGGCTGGCTGCCTTTGCCTCCCCAGTGATAATGTTTACCCACCACACCAGGTACTCAAGAGTTTAAGGCTGAGCTGAATAGGGAAAGGCCCCCAAAACCAATTGTATTTTGCGTCGAATGTAAGCCATGACCAGCAAATGAACCTGGGTTGCAGATTTGTAGGGTAATGTGCGAACAACTGTGCCCCCCCGGCTTTGCACACCGACAAAGGCAAACTAAAGATCCCCTTTATAGCCTGTAAACAGATTGTGGCGGTGTTAGCGAGTGGCTCGCGTGAAGGCCAGCACAGCACACGAAGGGGTGGCCAACACCACGCTCGGCCACCTTTGTCTCCTCAATGCTGATGATTACCCATTTACGGTTGAGTCAACCTAAGGGGAGTCCCACGACAGATTCAAACATTCGTCACTGTTATAGGTCGTGTGCAGGAATATCACTCGGGACGCGGGGTTCGTAGCGCAGTTCACTAACCACTACACTACCACTCCTCACAGAATGACAAAGAACCCACCCCGATTAGCCTTTATGGACTGTTGGGGCAAGTGGCTTTTAGCGAGCACCGGTGAAGGCTGGCACGGTACACGAGGCGGTGGGTGCCCAGCCCGACCGCCTTTGTCTCCCCAGTGGCGATGTTTACTACACACCGCACCAGGTACTCATTTGAGGCTGAGTCGACCTAGGGGAAGCCCAGGACCGGTTCAGATAATCGTCACTGGTGTTGGCCGTGAGCGGGAAATCGAACCCGGGTCTCCGCGTCTGAAGCGCAGCGCGCTAACCACTGCACTACGTGTCATTCCAGACTCAATAACACGCACACAACAACAACCGCCATTCGCCACTAAGTGGCGGTGAGGTCACCACGACGCTTGTGTCCGGTAAAACAACCCCCTACTTTCTCGCGGTGCCGGACGGGCAACTCTGTCGTGGACAGTGCTGGAATTGGCCCTCTCCCCTCATGGCGTCTGTGACCACCACAGTGGCTAAATGGGGGCTCTGGACGGTTGCGAGGAGCTGGTAACCCCTCCACCTTCAATAAATTACCACTAAACCACGGCTGAAACACGCACACAGACACACACACACAAGGGTGTCGTGGGGTGGGGTGGGGGCTCGTAATGGCGAGCGGTGAAGTGAAAGACGAACCCAGGTGGCAGAAGCGGCCGTACAGCCCCGGGTCGCACAGACACGCGCCGTACGTGCGGTGGCAGCGCCCGTTGTTGCCACAGTTGCACCTGCGGTTGCAAGTCCTTCCATAGAATCCCTTGGGGCAGCCTGCAGGTCAACGTCAAGATCAACAGGTCGCTCATGGTGAATGCCATCGATGCCACTATACCTCACCATTGCTTCCTTCCGCCATAGTTGTAATGTTACCACCCGGCATTGGAATACCGCTGCCATATAACGCCACCTTTTGAAGCTAGCTCTCCCCCTTTGCCGCCAACATCTGGCCGCCCGGCCAATGCCAATCTCGGCAACCAGCCCTCTTCCATCCTCCACACCTGCCCCATCAATCGCACTGTCTTGCCACGTTCACAGACCCTGCTCACTCCATCCTTCAATGACATTCCTCACAATCTTCGCATGCACCTGAATTCATAGGCCAGGTGTGGATTTTTCTCCGTGTCCTCCGGTTTTTCCCTCCACATTTAGAATCAACGTGAGTTTGGCTAATTTGGCTTCTGCAAATATCGACGTGATCAGCCACTTCGTTGGCCTATCATTTGTGATTGCCAGGTCGCTTCTGACAAAATAACTATATAGCTCAGCGGGCCTTACATGCCAAAATAGAAGTAAATTTTGATTTAAAGCTTTCGTGACTGCAGTGATTCATATTCTTGGTTCTTTCGGTAAAGTCACGTTGAAGGGAAACAATAAAATAATAAAATATATATAAAACAATAAAATTCTGACGACGTTTCGACTGCAACACAAGCAGTCATCATCAGGTGTGCCGTTGGTTTTCACACCTGACGATGACTGCTTGTGTTGCAGTCGAAACGTCGTGAGAATGTTATTGTTTCATATATATTTTATTGTTTCCCTTCAACGTGACTTTACCGAAAGAACCAAGAATATAAAAATGGAAGCAGTTTAGCTTTAGTTCATAAAGCAAGGCATATAGGAACGTTCGGTTGTGTTGCTGCAAGGCGTGTTTACGGTAACAAATGCTCTCACCGTCCTCGCAGCGATCCCCCATCACCCCGGGTGGACAGTGGCATCTTCCGGTGATGGCGTCGCACACTCCTCCGTTCCGACACTCGCACGGGCTGTTGCAGCTCTTCCCGTAGAAGCCTTGGGGACATGCTGTGCGGGGCGGAGGGGCGGAGGAGAGGTGAGACGCGCTGCCGTGAGATAAGAGGGACGCGCGACCCGGCAGGCAACGCGGGATCTGAGCTCCTGTTATGTGCGCGTGTTCAACTTCTTTCGCACCGTACGTAGCCAACCGTGCTAATCGGAGGATCGGGGGGGGTAACAAACTGAACACATCATGACGCTGGATGTAAATCTCAAAAGGAACGTGCATTGTGTACAGCTCGTGGGTCTTCCCCCGGCGCTCCGATTTCCTCCCACACTCCCACACTTGTAATAAATATCCATCATTAATTGGTTGAAAACATGTTTCATAAAAATGCAGGACCCTCCTGAAAAAAAGAGTCCTACCACCCAGTGTGTTTTCTTCCCCCTGGAATAATGGTACATTTATTATTTAAGTACATTTATTTATTGTATCCAGTTTTGAATTATTTTTACTTTACATTTTAGGAATTCCCCCCCCCCCCGCCCCACCGCGCCCCTGGGAGGTTGCTAGATCTGCCAGTGGTTTATTTTATGTTTACGTGTGAAATGATGTGATGGCGCTTTGGGTGGCGGATCTGTAGCAGAGAGGTGGCCACGTGTTTAATGTCTTGTTTGTGCGTGCGTGATGCCGTACTCTCGTTGCAGAGGAGCCCGGTCCACCCCGCCGGGCAGTCGCACCCTTGGGCCCCGTCCGTGCACGCGGCGCCGTTGGTGCAGTCGGCGCACGACAGCGAGCAGTCGGCGCCGAACGAGCCGCCCAGGCAGACTGCCGCACGGCACGAGACGCGGCGAAGGGGTCAGCACCGACGACGGGACGGGCTCGCGCGCTATCGGGATTACGAAAAGCCGACCCGCCCCCCCCACCGCCCGCAAAGAGTTCGGGGAGCACCTTTACATTGTTGGGGGCGTCTTAGAGGCCGGAGGAGTGCGCGAGTGAGAGGCGCGTCGTCAACGAAATAAAGCCAAAAAAAACTTTTGAAGAAGCAGTGCCGGATTGAGCTAGTGCGGGGCCTGTAGCATATGTTATAAAGGGGCCCTAAAGTAAAAAAAAACACGTACATTTTAAAACACAATTTTTTTACTTGCATAGCAACGTAATTGTCATTTTTTTTAATTTGCTATACAGCCAGATAATAGGACAAATCACTAACCTTAAACACCCAGTCGTTCATGAAAGTTGCAGGCAGTATAGTACTATAGTAATAGAGCAAGTGCAGAGTCACTGAACCGGAATTGATAGCTTGAAAGCGTTTAGCGCGGGGCCCTTGAAAGTGCCGGGCCCGTAACTTATGTAGCTACTTTTGCTAGGATAATGCGGCATTGCGAAGAAGTGAAAGTTGTCACGTATTACATTGCGCTGTTCTGCAGCGGATGGGTAAAGTTGCAGCCCTTGCAATTTTATTGCTCACTCACGCCCCTTCCACTCGAGTGAGGCCCAAAGGGCTCCACCAGAGCATCGGTGGCCAACTGGCGTCTCTCGAGCTGCATGTGCCTCTTTAATCCACCACATGTGGCTCTATCGAAGGGGCATAACGCAGAACACACTAGCACAGTAGCAAAGAATAATGAATGTCTCACGTGCTGTGCTCAAAATTGTCAATATATATAGACATACTTGGCTGTTTGCAGAACACAGGGGCGCTTTTTGGCTCTTGGTCTGTTACAGGTTGGCTATTTGGCCGAGTTTTCCATGCTGGTCAGACCTCTTGAAAGAGGTTGGAGTACCCAAATCTCTCAATTTCAAGTACACGGTGGTCACCATCACACGACCACGGCAGCTTCCTAGAATGAATGTTTGAATGACCATAAACTATTCATAATTATGCCTAAGAAGTCACACCTCACGTTCAAGTGTTCTCTAATGCATGGATATGCACCGCATAGTTCAACAGACATGAAGTCCATCTTCCCACGGAAAAAAAATATGTTTAGTCTATCAGCCCATTGGCCTTCAAGGCTAATGTAATGCATCCAGCAGCATTTGTTTAAGTGGACAAACTCTAAACTGGTTTCAAGTTTCTGGGTCTCATCAGCAGTCAGGCGTGTTGTTCTTTGTCATTAATGTGCTGCAACCCAGCAGTGTTTTACTGTGTTTGGAAACTAACGGAAGTCTGCTTAATTTATTGGCTGTAATGCTCCAACCAGCACGTAATTATTTATATATATAGTATTGCTCTGTGTGTGTGTGTATAATATAGCTTTTGGCTTTGAGCAGGGGCTCCCATTGTGAGGATGAACTGTTCTTGAAAATAACAAATAGTTTAACAAGCTCGACTGCTGATGAGACCCAGGTTGAAACTGGTCTCGAGTTTGTTTGCTTGAACAAATACTGCTGGATAATATTGGCCTGGAATGCCCATGTTGACAACAAAAACATTTTGCTTTTACGTGGAAGAACTTACGGAAGTCTGTTAATTTATGTTGTTACCCACAATGCTCCCTGCCATGTAACTTGGAATGCGCTAAATCTAATCAGATCTCACAAGCTAAGCAGGGTTTTGAGCCTGGACAGTGCTTGGATGGCAGACAAGCATGTACAAACCGGTTCTCGTACGACTTGTGAGACTATGTGTTAGGCATTAAGAGGGCATGTGTCAAAAAAAACATTGTTGTACTCGACTTCTATGTGTCCACATATACACGCTTCACGTTGACCAGCGTGGCGAAGTACGCCTTTTAAACACTCACAATCCGCAACCAGGCATGGCGCAGTCCTCATCCAGCGGTGGATTGGACTGGGTCATGCATACGAATGTGCAGACATTCGTGATGCATACGAATGTCTGCACATTCGTATGCATCACGGACTGGGTCGCACTGATGAACGTGCATGTCAAATGTCATCTCGACTGAAGCACCGCCAGTTTAAATGAATCCGGGATCGCCGTGTAACCAGGTCCCACTCTCATGATTCATTGCAAAATACGCCCAAGCAAATTGGCACCAGCTGCCGTTTGCGTGACTTGCGTAGGAAATATTTCCTTCTGCTCAGTCCAACGGAACGGACTCATTAAAAAAAAGACTCTTTAATACTCCACCTCTTTTTTTTGCCCTCGTGTGTGGGGAGCGATGGTGCAGTGGTTAGCGCACTGCGATTGTCTGAACCGGTCATGCGCCTCCCCTAGGTCGACTCGGCCTCAAAAATGAGTACCCGGTGCGATGTGTAAACATCGGCAATGGGGAGACAAAGGCGGCCGGGCGTGGTTGTTGGCCACCCTCCTCCCCCGTGTGCCGTGCCGGCCTTTGCAGGTGCTCGCTAACAGCACTTGCCCCTACAGTCTGTTAAGGCTACACGGGGGGGGATGGTCTTTGTCTTTGTGAAGCACACACGCGGTCACTGGGAGCCGGCGCGCAATGACGTCACGGCTCGTTCCGTACATCGTGAGCACTGACGTCACGGCTCGTTCCGTACATCGTGAGCAATGACGTCACGGCTCGTTCCGTACATCGTGAGCAATGACGTCACGGCTCGTTCCGCACATCGTGAGCAATGACGTCACGGCTCGTTCCGTACATCGTGAGCAATGGCGTCACGGCTCGTGCCGTACAACGTGAGCAATGACGTCACGGCTCGTTCCGTACATCGTGAGCAATGACGTCACGGCTCGTTCCGTACATCGTGAGCAATGACGTCACGGCTCATTCCGTACATCGTGAGCAATGACGTCACGGCTCATTCCGTACATCGTGGCCTCATCCCTTACGCCGTGACGGTGGGGCTGACTATTTGTGAATGGCAGCAACAACAAAAAAATGCGTCGCCAAGGTGATACAATATTTGCGAGTTGTTTTTAGTGTTGCTGGCCTCCCCCCCCCCTCCCCTGCTTGCCGTGGCGGCCTTCATAGGCGCTCGCTTAGAAGCCCCAAAAGTCTGTAAAAGGCATCATGTGGAGATCTCTGGGTGGTTTAAAAGAATTGCCTGATATTGAGGCAAATGTGCTGAGCCAGCGCTGCTCAGATCCTGGGATTAGACATGGGTTTTAGCCGCCCTGTCATTAAACTGGATTCTCAAGTGTAGCCGGTTAGCGGTCTCAGCCGCGGTCACCAATGTCTGCACTAAAAAAATAGAAACAAATAAAAAAAATCTGGTTGTCCCCTGAACTCAACTAATACCAATTTCTAAGAATTTAAAATATGAGTTGTATTGCTCTATTTGCATGTCCAGCATGTTCGTCTTCTGCTCATGATCACTTTGTTCGACGATGTTTTGTTTCTTGCGCCGATAGGGGGGTAAGGGGGGGGGGGAATGCTTTCACCAATAACATGAAAGGTATTTTTTTTAGCAAGCATGTCTCTGCTGATGAGACCCAGCAACCAGGGTGCGCCCTAGGAGTCTTGTGAGAATAACAAAAAAATAGAGTTAATTTCATGTATTTATTTACCCAAACTGCTCCCACTACGGAGCATAACGACTTATATACAAATCCAATGTTTTTTGCACTTAGAGGACCCAGCCAATTATAGTGAGTGCTCTCGCCATTTGTTAAACCAGAAACCATTATGATGATTTTGATGATGAGACATCAACAGAATTCGCTTAGCAAGCCCTGACTCTGATGATCAACAGAATTCGCTTAGCAAGCCCTGACTCTGCTGATCAACGGAATTCGCTTAGCAAGCCCTGACTCTGCTGATCAACGGAATTCGCTTAGCAAGCCCTGACTCTGATGATCAACGGAATTCGCTTAGCAAGCCCTGACTCTGATGATCAACGGAATTCGCTTAGCAAGCCCTGACTCTGCTGATCAACAGAATTCGCTTAGCAAGCCCTGACTCTGCTGATCAACGGAATTCGCTTAGCAAGCCCTGACTCTGATGATCAACGGAATTCGCTTAGCAAGCCCTGACTCTGATGATCAACGGAATTCGCTTAGCAAGCCCTGACTCTGCTGATCAACATAATTCGCTTAGCAAGCCCTGACGCTCCGCTCATGAGCCCCCAGAAGCGAGGTGGCTCACGGAACGGGAGCGCTCCGTACGTGTTTTGTGAAGAGCCGTGTGCTCAGCCCTCTCGTCCGCCGCCGCTGCTGGCGCGTCGCCGCCGTCGGCTCCATCTCCGTCCCAGTCGTCCCAGTCCTGCCCAGCGTGGTGCTCCTCGTCCGACAGCTCCCCCTCCAACAGCAGCAGCAGCGACAAGTTGGCACGCGAGGCCTCGGCACGATGAGGTGGAGGAGGAGGAGGGCGGAAGATCAGGCCCTTCTTCACGGGAGGCTGCCCCTCTGGCCTGAGCCCAAATGAATTGTCCAGGGCTTGTGCACAATGAAAAAAAAAAGGAATTGTGGTCAGAATTATAAACGGCAAAAGGTAAAGGTGCAACCCCCCGCAAGTGCTTGCCGATGCCTCTGTTGGCGGAAGGCGCTAGAAGGAGCTCTAAAGAGCCGCGTTAGAAGTGAGAGTACCAACACTTTACTCCGACACATGCGATGTGGGTGGACAGAGGCGAGGTAGGGGGTGGAGGCTTGAACTTGGACCGTTGTTTTCAACCGTCACCAATTGCTACGATTCATCATTTGATTCAAGGCTCGATCCTAATATTTCGTCTCAGTTGACTGACATTGTTCTTCATTCATCTGTCTCGTTTGAAACATTGTGCCTGTCGCAATTTTCTGAATGTATACCATGAGCATATAATTTGGGTATAAATAACATTGTGAGCGTAAGAATGCATTTCATTCATAGAATCGGTGCGTTGTTGTACACTTTCTGATTTATACGTGAATAAGGTGAGGCATTTGTACGTGTTCAAAAACTCCAACGCATTCGTCAATAATACTGCCTTAGAAATAATAAAAATATAATAGGCAACACTTTGGGCAATGGCCCTTTTTTATAGTTCAGACACAGAGATGCCAGAGAGACAGAGTGGATCATAAGGGTCGGACACTGCACACCATGGGGCCTGATTTCAATTAGATTTTTAAAATGTTTTCTGATGACCCATTTTTTAATAGGGAAATTAATAGTCGCTTTAAAGTTTGCGATTGAGTAACAGACAAACCTCATAATCAAAACGCATGACTACTAAATGAACGAATTCCTATCAAAGTCAAATGTTGCTGGCACATCGCATTGTGGGGACATTTGTTCCCGTGAGACCGAGGCGTGTTAACCTCGTGGACGCATTCCTGGGCCCAATTATCGTGTATTGTACGAGTTCGGTTTTAATTACGACATAACGCGGAACAACGATTTCAATGTCGCAATGTAATAGAGCAGAAAAAGGGTCTTGGTACAAAGCGCTTAAAAAGCAACGCCCCTGTGGAGAAGATGGGGAAAACATTTGCAGAATAGGCTGTGCATATTTGGCCAGGAGGCCCAGCAGATCATGGTGACCTAACTTTTTGCAAAAATATCACGGCACATTTTCAGTCCACGAGAGCCAGTTGACCGGACAGCTCCATAAATAACAAAAAAATAACATTGCCGTATTAAAGGCTGGATGTCATTAAATAGCGTGGCGCTGAAAACACCACAACAGCAACAACATCAACACAAATTCCACATAAGAAGATTAAGAGCGGGCGCTTGAACATGTGAATAATGATAAAAAAAAAATTCTACGGGAGTATATTTGACATTCTGTTTTTTTTATTTATTATTTTCGTGGTGTGGTGCGTCATCGTGGTGTGGTGCGTCATCTGGTCCAACACCAGTGGAGACTAGGCTCTAAGAAAAGCCGTCTCGGGTGTGGACCAATCAAATTTAAGGACAGTGCATATTATTATCAGAGTTGTCTCTTTTGTTTGCATTTTGACTGCTTGTGTTGTGGTTATTGCAAACATGATGCCTTGAATAAAGGTGTCAGTTTTTGTGCCAGTTGAAAGGGTAAAACCTATTACTATAGCACACGGGGCTTGTAGAATCCAGCGGTCCCGGGTGCGATTCCAACCAGCAGGCGAGGCAATTGGAACAATGGTACTCGTTCCCTAGGTCCCCCACCGTCTCTCTCCACCCAGGAGTGTGAACGGGGTTGTCCACCACAGTTAATCGATCGGCAGATCGCGTGTGGTGTGGAAGAGGAAGTCCCAAATACGCTGTCCGGCGCTCCCTCGGGCGGAGGCCCCCTCCGCCAGCAGCGGCGCGAGCCAGCGATTGCAGGGCAGCGCCCTTGCCGCCTTTACCGTGTTCGTAAATTATTTTGCACGGAACCACGTTCAGTTTATTTGGCCGGCGGGATTTATTATCATTATTATTACTACTGACATTATTGAAGGGTGCACTTATTGAAGGGTTTTTTTCTTCCCCCCCCCCACCCCACCTCGCCCCCCACAGCGTTTGTGAGAGAGGAACTGGGGAGCGCGGTAACTCACGGACGCAGTGCTTGCGGTCGTCCGTCAGCTTGAAGCCGCCCTGGCAGGCGCACTCGTGAGATCCGGCCTTGTTGACGCACTCCTGCTCACAGCCGCCGTTCTCAGCCAAGCACTCGTCCACGTCTGAGCGCCGGCGCGCGCCGCGGCGTTCAACGAGAGAGAGAGAGAGCGAGCGAGAGAGCGCGACTCACAACAGCAACAGAGTAGTAAGAAGGAAAAGTACCCGGCATACGAAGAGAACCACTTTCCCACTGCGACGCTTCTGAACCGTCTCGGGCGGTTACCTCCGGCGGCCCGTGTCTCTGTGGTGCCCCAGCACCGTCTGCGACAAACGGTGGGCACAGCGGCTCCAAGAGACGCGTCTGCTTTTTGGGTCATTGCCGCGCGTCGTACGACGCGGGTTCGCACCGTCTCGCTTCGCCACGCAGCTGCCGCCCGGCATCCGCGGAGCGAAGCGCCAGACGGAAGTCGCGCCGAAACGAACGCGAGGTTCGATCCGAGAACGCGTCGGCGGAACAATTCGTCTCAGCGTTCGCGTCGAAACTTTGGTGTGGGGGGGGGGTGGTGGAGCGGCAGATTCGGCACCGTCTCGCGGCCCGTTGTCGTCCGTTGGCCGCATTAAACGCATGATAAATAGCTCTCTCCGATGTGTTTCTGGTTGTGCTGTGCCGTGTGTTGCTTGGCATGATGTCCGTCGTTTCGCCCCATGTACTTGGAGCTCTACATGCTGGAAGTTCATTCAGTTCCTTCAGTACACGAAGCATCGGGACGTCAGACATCATGATTCCACAGTTGATGTTCGAATTGGGCCACGTAGTGATCTGGCCAAATTCGTATTGTTAAGACCACTCTATATCACTGAACAAAATGAATTGTCACGAGTACAAGAGTGCACGCGACTCCATGGATCTTGTGCTGATGTTTGCTTGGTCACGGTTTCAAGTGAAACGCTGTGGTGGCGAGATGATAATTACCTCGCCCGGTATACACGAGGTCGTGGGTTCAATCCCGACAATGACGCCTGTATATTTGGAGTTTTCATGCTCTCCCCATGGTGTTCGCGTGGAGTTTTCTCCAGTGACTCTGCTATAAATTCCCCAGTGATAAGCCACTTCATTTAACTATCATTTGTGGCCAGGTATCTTCTGAAAACGAGCTATATAGCTCAGTGGACCATACCTGGCAAAATAAAAAAAAATGGGTTCAGTTTAGTTTCTAAGCGTCGTGTCTAATTGCTAAACTTGGTGGCGAGATTCGTTCTTGGACATAACCGGCGAGCTGACACAATCACGATGACTGCCACGTTGCCAAACGCTCTTTGCACGCGAGCCCTCTCTCCCAACGGGAGGCCCTTCCCGCAAGCAAGCGGCCGCACGCACGGCGCGCACGCTTTCCCCCCCCCCTTTTTGCAACACGTTACGGAGAGGTTCCGCCGTGTCGAGTGAAGACCACGGTGGGGTGGGAGGGGGGTTTGATGATGCAGTTTGTATTGTTGTTGTTGTTGAGGAAATCGCTATCTTACCGTCGCACGCGCAGCCGTCGATGCCGAGCCTGTAGCCTGCGCGGCAGCCACACTCGTACCCTCCGGGATTGTTTGTGCAGTAATGGCTACAGCAGCTGTCGGCGACGCACTCGTCCACATCTGCGCGCGCGCGCGCTCGCACAAGAACGCAAACAGGCAGCAGCCAAGGCCAACGTTACTGAATCCGTCCCGGTGCCGGGCGCTAAATCACTCCACGCCTTCAAAGTGAATTCCTCGCACACAATGTACTGCACCGTATATGCCGAAGACATGTCGTTCTGTTTCGGTGACGAGCAGGAGACCCGCGCGCGTGCACACTGCGCGCGTGGAGGAACGGGCGCTGTCGATTTCACGGCCTCGACGCCGAGTCTCAACGTCGATCATCGCGCGGCCGGTTAAACGTCAATTCTGGGTCTCGGCGGACGGCAGCGCGTGATGGGGTGAAGTCTGGCCAGTGTGGAAGAGTGGGGCCAAAAATCGCATGCCGCAGGTTTTCTCCGAGAGTTTCCTCTGCTGCCAGCCCAAATGTGCGAGCCAAAAACTTGCACGAGTGCAAATTTACGGTGTTAATGTTAGCACCTTGACACGTTAAACGACACATGGAAGAATCTTTGATTCGTATAACGTTGTCAGTATATATTGATATATTCACTACAATGTAATTTTTGTAAATACATTTTTGTAATACATTTGTGAGACGGAATCGTGACAATTTATCGGGTCGGGGGGGGGGATAAAGGGCGCGGGAGGGAGAAGAGTTTCACTTTCATCGCGCATGCTGCCCAAGCGTCCGAAGAACGGAGTCTGCGCATTTCATCGTGAAGAATTCGTGATGTTGTTGGATTTGAAACGTACGCAGCGTGCAGCTATTATCGTGTTTTGTCGCACAAAGCACGTTGCCTGCTTGCATATTTTTTATCCGCCAAAGGAAACGTTTGCAACGAAAACTTTTTTTTTTCATTCTGTCCAGAATTATAAATCTCAAAAGAGTTGACTGCCCTCCTGCGATGTGTTCTTGGATCATGAGAGTGGGAAGACAGAAACGGCTGTTTACATGAGCCCAGCAGATGATCCTACATAGATACATATGTTCGGACATATGCCTTTAAGCTTCTTTTTAGATGCTCTACCAACGACTAGCAGTGTCTATGGGAAGCGCTGCAGTGGAAATACACTATCTTCCGGAATGTATTGTGAATTCCATGCACGCGTTTGATTGATTTAAAACTATGAAACGATAAACTATTTTATGTTTTATTTTACCAGGTGTAAGGCCCACTGAGCTTTCGAGCTCTCTTTCAAAAGCAACGTGGCCACAAATGATAGCTCAACGAGGTGACTCATCGTGTGGGAATTTTTGCAGCCAAATGCTCTAAATACAGGTTTCTAATTGTGGAGAGAAAACCCCGAGGGCCCGGAGAAATATCCACGCAACCACGGGGAGAGAGACACGCAAACTCCAAATACGCAGGCATCGTCAGGTGTTGGGATTGAACCCACGCACACCTGTATACCAGGCGAGGTAGTTAACATCTCGCCACCGTGGAGTTTGATGCAGTGAACAATTTGTCGTTTCTCATGACTCAAATCAATCCAAACTCCCCCCCCCACCACACCGTGTCCGCCGAGTATCCAACAGGCGCGACTAGGCCCACCCACCGACCGACACAGTCGCGCGTGACACACCGCTTAACCAAACTCCTCCACGACGTCTGGCCAGTTTGTCCAAGCAACAACAACAACGATAATTTAAACTTGTAACGCGCACAGCATTCGCTCGCTCTCGAAAAAAGCGAGCGAATGACTCGGAGGTGCGAGGAGGTACCACAGATAAACCAGGAAGGCGGCTGCAGCAACCGCGCGGTCAGCTGCCACCAACAATTGGCCAACCTCATCTGGGGGTCCCGAAGGGGCTCTCTAAGAGCTCCCTCTATAGGAGGTCCACCTGGCAGACATTTCAGGGCTGCACCTTTACCTGCTGAATAAAAAAAAAATTCAGCATCTAATTGGGATTTGTTGAATTGTCGGGATCTGTTGAATTGTCATGATTTGTAGAATTGTCATGATTCAGGGTCATGGTTTGAATGAACAAAAAAAATCGCATCTAAGTTTTACCATGTGTTTTTTTATCGTTTCGCCTTATATTTGTTGTGCGTGTACAGATCTATTGCCTCATGAGTATTAATGTCACATCATAATATGTCTTTTATGTAATTTTCATAAATCTAAAAGAACAGAACACCACCCGCACGATTCAATGCATGTATCATGATGGGAAGGTATATATTTTTTTTAAATCAAGGATGGTAAGCATAATTTACATACCTGTTATATATCATGTCCATACATTTAATGGTTAACATTTTATCATTTTCCACCAGTAAATAAATGTATTTTTGTGCATTAAGCTCCAATGTTATGAGCTGTGACAAGTGACAGTTTACTCAATTACAATGGAGCGGCTGTTTGCACCAAATCATAATCGTTATCATTACTTTTATACGTATATATCTATTTCTGGATGATGACCTCCCCACGCCACCACCATCCCTCACGATTCTACGATGCCACAATCCATCTCACTCCTGCACGGCGAACTGATCTCATTTCTCCGTATCCACAACAGTCATCCTCCCGGGTCCAATCTCTTTTCTTTTGGCTACCATTCTTGTCTAGAGGCCATGATCCCTTGTAGCCATCACCCGTCCTTGCCCAAGTCAACTCAACTTTTCTCAACAGTCAATATTGTGTCCCTGATTTTGTAGTTTCGTTCCCCGTTGGGGCGCCGCAGTGGCGAGATGTTAACTACCTCGCCTGGTGGTCGTGGGTTCAAACCCGACACCTGACGATGCCTGCATATGTGTAGTTGTCGTGTCTCTCTCGCCGTGGTCACGTGGATTTTTCTCCAGGCACTCCGGTTTTTCCCTCCACATTTAGAACCATGCATTGGGAGTATTTGGCTGCTATAAATGTCCACACGATGATACTCCACTTCGTTGGGCTATCATTTTGTGGCCGGGTCGCTTTTATCTAACTCTGTGCTCTTTAAGTACCCTCCGTGATATCACCTACTACCAAACAATACCAATAATTGGTCATCTCCAATTGTCAGTACTCTTGGCGTGGCTTAAACAAAAAATTATCCATACAATTATTCTCCTTCACAGTATCGGCGGCGGCGGCGGGGGGGGGGGTCACGATTTGAGTCCAGATTCTTACTTTTGTTTTACATTGTCAGTGAAATATGGCACCCCTAGTGGCTGCATGATGGTGGATTTCTCTGCCGCCGCGGCTGCTGCTGCTGCTGCTGCCGCAGCCACTGGCGGCCGTTGCTGTTGAGTCACCTGTGCACGTCTTGCCGTCGCTCTCCAGGACGTATCCCTGCAGGCAGTGGCACCGGGGGCCTCCGCGGGCGTTCTCGCACCGCTGGAAGCAGCCCCCATTGTTTCTCTCGCAGCCGCTGATGATCTCCAGCTCGATGCCTGAAGTCGCGGAAAAAAAACCCGTACGTAATTCATCGTGATTATTGGGGCATGAGGCTTGTTTTTTTCCCAGGTAAGCCTGGTGGCGAGATGTTAACTTCCTCGCCCGGTATAAAGGAGGTTGTGGGTTCGATCCCGACTCTGACGCATGTATATTTGGAGTTTTGGGTCTTCTATCTCCCCCGTGGTCGCGTAGATTTTTCTCCCCGGTTTTTCTCCCCACAATTAGAAACAGGCGTTTAGAGTATATGGCTGCGACAAATTTCCACGTGATACGCCATTTCGTTGAGCTATCATCTGTGACTAAATCGCTTCTGAAAAAGAGATATTTAGCTCAGTGGGCTATGTACTGTATCACAGAAGGTTATGATCACAGTAAAAAAAACACATTAATCTTAGGATTACCTTCACAATCAATCAAACAAAACAAAAAAATATCACGATTATACTGTTACACTTTTCGCAGAAAAATACCACGATTGAGTTCCACATTTTTCGGAGAGGATAAAAAAACCCACAATGACTCGATGAATCAGTCATTCCCATTAATAAGAACTACTGAGGCCACCTAAAGGAAGCACATTCCTCCTCCGGTGAATATTTAGGTTTCACGCTCATCGCTGAGAGGCAGCGATCCGTCACGCTGTCCCGTGACCTCAGGAAGTCGGTCAAATGTCTGACAATGCCCTCTGTGAGTTTGTAGCTTTCCACAGCCAACTTGTGATACGGCACTGCAAACAAGGGGAGCCCTTTATGATGATGATGATAATGAAAAAAATATCTTAGCAATGAGCTCTCTGGCGTGTTTTCGTGATCGGCACGATGTCCGACGTTTTGCCCCACGTGCTGGGAGCTTCTTCAGGAGCTTGAATGGATTGAAGCTTCCAGCTTGCGGAGGAAAACGTCGGAATGCAGTGCTGAACAATCAATCGATCTTCATTTTACGCGCCAATATCGCCCTCAATAAAGTGGGCATCAGTGCCACATTACAGCAGGAGGGGAACGGTACAGGGGGCAAGGAGCAACGAGAACGAGAACAAAAAACCCAGCACGACCTCAGCGGCTCACACTGACTGAGCAACAGGCGGTAGAACATGAAAACACACCGGAGAGACCTACAGCGCAACCGCGAGACCCCACTTGATAGCGTCGCGGTGGCGAGATGTTAACTACCTCGCCTGGTATACAGGAGGGCGTGGGTTCGATCCCGATCCTGACGCCCGCATTTTTGTTTTGGAGTTTGCGTGTCTCTCTCTCTCCCAGTGATCGCGTTGATTGTTCTCCGGATCCCCCGGGGGTTTCCCTCCACATTTAGAAACCTGCGTTTAGAGTATTTGGCTGGCATACGTTTCCACGTGATAAGCCACTTCATTGGACTATCATTTGTGGCAAGTTGGCTTTAAAAAAAAAACAGCTATATACTGTAGGTCAGTGGGCCTTACCTAGTGAAAAAAAGACATAATTTAAGAAATCGTAGAGACGATTAACAACCATTTATACGGAAGGAGCTGCTTCAACGAGATTGCATGCGGAGAGAGTGACAGATTATCAATTTAGGACAGGAGTTATATTTTTCATCCGGGCTATTCACAGCAACATTAGAATATATATGTGCGTGAGCGTTCAAAGGGAGCAATAGAGTCACGCGAATTAACGGAGGAAATGTTATCCTGCTCGTGTCTACTGACGACACAACCAATACAAATGCACTGCAGAACAATTATTGAAGAACTCAGGCTGCAGAATTGGCCTAAAAATAATGATGAGCAAAGTCAGATAGTAAAATATAATAATTTTAACAAACTAAATAAAATAAATATTTGAAGTTACATTCATTCCGGAGTAGGTATATCCTTTATTAATAGCATCATACTAACAGCTGGCATCCACGGAAACATTCTCGTAAGACATGTTGTACTTTTTGTATAAATGAACTTAGAATTTAAATGCGCAGAATGAGGACAATTGTTCTGGCCAGCATCTGGCCTTACTTAAGCTCCACGCGTTATTGACTTCGCATTTTTACGACTCATGCCTTGTCCACCACCTACCTGCACATTTTATTGTGACTATGCATGACTTGATCTTTAAAACGTGGATCATGCACACAGAATAGTTTCATTTTTTTCCCCTCCCGGTTTGTTTAAATCTCCATATTTAGAAACAAAAGTGCGCTTAGTTTACTTGTCTGCTATAAATGTGTTTTTATACGTCATAAGCCACTTCGCTGAGCTATCATTTGTGGCCTGGTTGCCTCTGAAAAAAGAACCATATAGTTCAGTGGGCCTTACCTAGTAAAATAAAAAAATAGTTTAGTTTTATACTCTTAATAGATCACGACGTTTCGATCGCAACAACCAGGGACCGTCTTCTGTTTAGTCTTCCGAAAGACGGGTCGCTTGTTGTTGCGATCGAATCGTCGGGATCTATTATTCTTTCTACCTACGTGACTTTACCGAAAGAACCAAAGAGTATGGATTCCTGCAGTCACGAAAGCTTCAAATAAAGTTTAGTTTTAGTTTGTTACATCTTTTATGCCAACCCGATGCTATATATTCGGTTGTATTAAACAACTCTTCAATGTCACATCGCTTACGTAAATAGCACAGTTGCTTTTATTGATTGCATTTACAAATCTGGGCCTGCGACGAGATATAGTTAGCGCGTTTTATAGGAGGCCAGAGTTTAACTTCAATAAACATGAGAGAATGTGATATTTTTTTGCTTGTAAGTAGTCGTGATTCTGGAAAGCAGATGTCTACTGTTGCCCGACACACTACGAATCTAAAGCATCATTAGCTCTTTGTATATATGTATAAATATGCTCCATGAGTACAGAATAGTCACACGGCGTGTGCAGATCACAGCCTGGCCACCACTTTGTTGTGCACCACAAACACAAACTTCAAACGCTCTCCGCTTACGAATTGGCATCAGACAATGAGCACAAACAATGCCATCTCCTGACACCTGGACGACCACGAATGGTTCACGGTGCAACTGCAGTCAGCAGCCTCAGACCTTGGCCCACACATGAATGCCACGGTCCATCTCCTATCATTCTACGGCAGCGATGCATCAGATGTATATATGTTAAACTTCCTCAGCACCGTACATAGACAACCGTGCTCATTGTAAGTGCGGGGGAAGGACAACAAACGAAACACAAAACATGCGGATCCCTGATGCACAAATGCATAATAAAAAAATCTCCAGTGTGCTACTGTGGTCATCCAGAACAGACCGCACAACGTATAACGACGCAATGCCCGATCCACAAATGCGAAGGAGACATCGCAGTGATACGCTCCGCTCCTCCTGACGCGGGTTGTCTGGATTGAATGTGACATTGTTAGTTGTTGCTCTGCATCTGCAGCAGCCGCACGAAAGACGAGAAGACGCGATTCAGGCATTCGCCATGAGGCTACTCTTGAAGCGACCCACCGACATCGACACGACCATAGAGACACTGCGGAATAACTTTCCGCCACCGTGCGAACGAATGAGTGCAACCGTTACACTTGAACGAGGCTGAACGAGGCTTTAAAGCGCAAGCTGGAAAACCGCAAACGAGAATTTAAAAAAAAAATGTTTGCGAAAGCTCACATACTTTGTCAAGCCAACATCGCGCAGATAACATTTCGCTACGGGACACATTTGGGCTGCTATTAGCTCGCACGCCCCTAAATTCACACCGTGGATCATTCCGCGATCCTAATCGCGTGTGCCGGTCACACCAGATTGTGGGTTCGTACGGGAGGGAGGGAGGGGATCTTGTGTTTTTTTGGCCCAGCGTCACATTTCAGCACATTATCAAACCCAGCCGGAGCAGGGCTTATAAAACACTGAGGCACGATCACACACCCGTGTGCCCACTCAGAAACGTTGCTGTAATATTGCACGAACCCGTGGAATGTGTGCGGATGTTCGCATGCCACTTTGGACAGGCATTCGCAGATGAATCATTGCTTTTAAAGCGATGCTGTTTCACCAATGGTTGACCAAGTTGGTTTGATACGTTCTTGTTCACTTTATGATTACGGATGTTTAACCTTTGTAACGTAATCGGAGGCATCATTATTTAATTATTAATGTCTTATTAAAATATAATACTGACCTCATTGCTTTTCCAACATATTGTTATCTATACAGGTGAACGTAGCAGACTGTTTTAAAAAACTCAAAATAACAGATTTTTTAAATGCCCTGTACTTAATGAAGGGAACCCTCCAGAGAGGTTATTTTTTTTTTAGAAGGATCACACATTCGGCTAATAAAATTGACGATAATGCCCTTCATTTAGACAAGAGGCGTCCCTTCATTTGCAAAAATAAATCAAAATTACAGTTAAATCCAACAACAAACAGTTGACTTCCTGGACCAATGTAGCATTCATATGAATGCATATTTTTCCACGGTTTCATCCCGAGGCTGCTGCCAGTGTCCTGCCGTGAGACAGAGAAGGCAGCTGCATCTCTCGGTGTTAGAAAACGGCATGCAGAAGTGGCAATCACGAGGCTACCTCTGAGATTCTTTCAAGCGACCTCTGTTCACACGCACACCATAGAGGCAGCAGCACTTCCCCACCCTACTCTGCCAGGTGACAGCCACACTGGTATTTTAACTCGCAGAAACCGAAATGTCACCAAATATAATTTGCAGACATTTAATAATGAGCTAGGTTTTTTTTGTGCTGTCGTCGTGGATTGTACCGAGACCATCGACTCACGGCATCCGAGAAAAGCAGTGTAATCACCGACAGCTGCTTGGATTCGATCCGAGGATCTCAGGTGGTGACAGCTCAGCCATTCGTGAAATGGTGGTGCTTGTTTTGGCGAGGATGGAGGCGGTCGAATGGTGCCATCAGATCCGGATTACCTTTGAGGAGGGCGGGGGGCCAGGTGCAGGTGGTGGGAGCGAGGGGGGTGGCGCTGAGATCGTTAAAGGTTTGTGAGGGCCTCTCTTGATATTTTTAGCTTCCTTCTCTACCACCGCTGTCAAACACCCCCCCCCACCCGCCCCCGTTTTACCCTGGTGATTTGTCATTCTGTGATTGAAAATATATATAGTGCTGTGAATTGTAAAGGTAATTCGAAGTTACAATGAACGCATCTATTTAAATTTCAACGGTGTTATTTTCATAATTGTAAAAGCGATTAATAATTTTAGGGGTTTCCATCAAAATTCAAGGCCCCCCTCCCGGGTCCTGAGCTATTGGTGGAAATTCCTCATTCATATGGTGGGTGAGAGTATGTTTTTTTTTTAACAAAGGCCCTGCATTAATCAGAATCTATATTTAAACTGGAAAAATCCGATGAGCCCTGAAGCTCTATTTAACAGATGTCAAGTGGGGGAGGGGGGAGTCAACAAGTTATAACAACTAATGAAACATGAAGATAAATGAGCAAGATAGAGAAAAATTGAGCAAGTTACTTATAGAAAATATTAAGTGTAGAAGTACAATTTGCACTCGTACATGAATTCCCGCAGATTTGTCAACAATACAGAGCAAGCTTGGGGCAAGGTAGAAAACAACAACAACAACAGTCTCGGACACCACCAAGACAACACAGTCCCGAGCACGGGTTGGCTACGTACGGTGCGAAAGAATTTCAACATACACACGTTCCCACGGTGAGCCCATCTATAGGACACAACCACAACAGTGAACCGACGATGGGCTGAGTCAACCCCCCCATTGTCAAATCGAACGCGCAGCCTTCCGACGGCGAGCCAATTGCTCTACCGCTGAGCCACCAGGCCCTAGTTTCCTGGCGCTGGATGCCGTGCAGTTGGGTGTCTCACGATAGCAGTGCTTCTTGCTGGGCCCCAGAGAATAGCCGGGGTAGCAGGAGCAGGCGAAGGATCCGCGGGTGTTGTGACAAACGTGCGAGCAGTGAGCCAAACCCAGCGCGCACTCGTTCAGATCTGCGGAGGAGGTGGAGGGGCGGGTGGGGGCGGGGGGCGGAGAGATGAATGGTCGTATCAACGCGCGTGCACAAAAATGACGCGAAAATAAATCGGCAAATTTGTCCGCTCGTGTCTCGTGATGGGCTCTTTCGGCACGCTTCGCTGTCCGTCTCCGCTTCGCCTTGTCGAGTTGCCTTAATGTAGTCCGATGAATGCGAGATGTTTCCAATGAACTGTGAGAATTCTGAGTGCGTTCGGTTGCGGAGAACACAAATGGTGATGTCAAATATTGAGTGATTTTTTTTTTTAAAGAGAACACATTTCTGACATTCCGTAATTCAAAAATGTTTGTTTTGGCACTGCGACAGCGAGTTTAAAGTTTCTTTATTATTCAAAACAAATCATGAAAATTGACACTTTCGCAAAGTATAAAGCTTTGCCAATGAATCAAATGCATTTTTTTTCGAGAAGCACTTACAAACTGCATAGCAAGTATTTCAAATTAGGTTTACTTTGGCAGCGAGAGTGTCTACAAAGGGCCGCGGGGGAAAGGAAACGAACTTCACCTGTGACTGGCGTTGGACAAGCGAAACCTCCGCACCGCCTTCCTCCACCGCCCCTCGACAATTTCTGAACTTTTTTCTTTTAGATATTTCCCGGGCGTGTGACGGACCGACACCTCGCGTACGACACGCCTGGAGCCTTCTTGGCAGATCGCGCGCGAGCAGACAGACCGCAGTCCGTAGCACGCGCCGCCGAAACGCTTTCTTTCCGAGCCCCGCGCGGTCATTTCCAATTTCCCCCACGCGGAAATGGATTTCGCCATGCAAGCCTCGCGTTCGTTCCTCCGCCGCTTCCTCGCCAAGGGGGCGGCGCGGGTTAGCGAACACGGAACGTCGCGTGCACGTACACGGCGCGCGATGTCGTCCACTGGGGCGCCGCAGTGACGAGACGTTAACTACCTCGCCCGGAACACAGGAGGTCGTGCTTTCGATCCCGAACCCTGACGCCTGCTGTATGTTTGTGGTCCACAAGTTCTCCCCGTGGTCGCGTGGATTTTTCTCCTGGGTTCTTCGTTTTTTTTCCCCCTCCACATTTACAATGAACATGCGTTTTGAGTATTTAGCTGATGTAAATTTCCACGTGATAAGCCACTTCGTTCAGCTATCATTTGTTGTAGCCAGGTCGCTTCTGAAAAAAAATAGATATATAGCTCAGTGGGCTTTACCTGGTAGTTATTTTGTGAACAATTTGCGATGAGACGCACCTATCTGGATTCAATTCCTGACCACGGCTAACATGAGCGGTGTATGATATCATTACCGGGCAGGACATCTATTGGAAATATGTTAAGAACAGACTTTTTTTTTACTTGACGTGGCCGAGTGGCATCGCGTTCAGCACTTGTTCCATTGGCTCATGGTTCGAATCCGGTAGGCTGCCCTGGTTAATACAGCGGGTGCATAATTTATGAAATAAGTGCCATCTGCTTTCGTGGAGTGGACGTTAGAGGTCCCCATGACACCATTTGAAAGCGGAAGCCATCGTGTGCTGCCTTTATGGTTCATATTTGAAACATCACTAAAAATGGGAAATGCATAGCAATCGTCCCCTCCTATTGTGAAAATGTATCAGGTATGTTGTGGAACAGAATTGAGACTCAGTGAGGCTTTTAAATGTATATATTAAATGTATGTATGGTAGTTGATCTTCTTTCACACCATACGTAGCCAATCGTGCTAATCGGATGTGCGGCAGAAGGACAACAAACTGAACAAAAAAAACAGTTCTAAAGAAATTAGTTTTTAATCTAGACGATTTAAAAGTGCATGCATGGCTCCAGTGGTTTTCTAATATCAGAAGGAAGAGCGTTCCAGACGGCCGCAGAAGTGCATCTGAAATCACGTGACGCAGTGATGACCAGCCACAAGGTGCCGCTGCGAGAATGATCGGAGTTTGCGTGATGATTTATGCTCCTTGTTGAGGTCAGCGGGGTGTTGTGGTTTGTTTGTGGCAAGCACTTTGTGTGTGCGACCTTATCACGTGAAAAGGCACAGGAAGGCCATTTGAAATATGTAATATAAAGACAGCAAGTCCGTTACTCCACTTTAAGTAAAGTTTATTATTTTATCCATTGGCCTACGCGCCTGCCAGATCTGTAATTTCCAATGTGGTTTATTTAAGCAGGCAAACTGTCTACCCGTTTTGACCTCCAGGGATTCGTCAACAGAGAGTCTGCCGGCTTGCCAGACATTATTGCAAAGAGCAGTGGATGAAAACAGTGGGGCCCATTCAGCGTGGAACGCAGCGAGGGCTCCTCATAACGAATGGCGTGCCGCGCACATGTGCGGCTCTGGTGCTCATGCACTAATGTGCCATGGTAGGCGTTTTATTGGCACGTTTCATCTCTCTGAAAACATGATTGTTCAAACTGTTTTTTAAATCATCCGCATTCTCGTCCAAGTGCTGCGATTTTTTTGTTTTGTTCCACGCGACAGACTTTTTTTTCTCATGTTGCGGCTCCCATTTATTTGGCCGACGAGCTTTGAACACTGCAGTTCATCCACCGCGCTTAATTCGCGGCAACTCGCAGATGTGGGCACGTCGGCGTTCGCGTTGGGTTAATCTCGAGTAGAGGTGAGCTTCGGTGGAATTGTTCGTCACACGCGTCGCACGTGATGTCATGAAGCAAAGGGGTGCAGCTCTGTTATAGATAGCTTGGCTCACACCACTGCTGGTGAAAGGCGTCCACTCGAGGGAGCCCTTGAAAAATTGAGGGTATTTTTGGCCTTCTCTTACACAATGGCCAGACATCCTGGCAGAGGTGGAAGTACCCACACTTTACCACACCACACGTGACCTGCCGATCGAGTGACCGTGCTGTACCCAGTCCCGGATTAAGCTAGTGCGGGGTTTGTAGCATAAGTTAATAAGGGGCCCTAAATAAAATTTAAAAAACATAAATATTAAAACACAATTTTTTTACTTGCACAGTAAAGTAATTGTTTTTTTTCCATTTGCTATACAGCCAGATAATACGACAAATGGCGAACCTTAAACACCCAGTCGTTCGTATAAGTTGAAGGCAGTATAGTGCTATAGTAATAGAGCAAGTGCAGAATCACTGAAGCGGAATTGATAGCTTGAAAGCATTTAGCGTGGGGCCCTTTGCAAGTGCGGGGCCTGTAGCGTGTGTAGCTACTTTCGCTACTAGGATAATTCGGCACTTAGTGCACCCATTCATACAGCTGGGTAGGACAGAGGCGGTGGGGAAGATTCGCGATACTGCTCCCCCCCTTTGATTCAAATTCAAATGCCCCGGAAGGGCATTTGAACCGGTTGACCTCTGGATTGCAAGTCCGGTCGCCTTAACCGTTACACCGTGTGGCAGCGTCCAGCGCGTGTACATTATACTCACATTTGCAGTTAACAAAAAAATCTAATGAATAGCATTTTTTTGCTTGAGCCACTAATGTGAGACAGGAAGTGATCAACTTCAATCGGGTCAGCTTGCACGGTGGTTTGAGCGCACGGCTTGCGAGTTGTGACCTTGAATATTGTGCGGGCTTCCAGCCAGTGTTGATAAAAAAATGAGTACAAATCCGAAGTCAACAGTTTATGACAGTGTATAGACTCTGCCCTGCCAAAGGAATTTTGAATTTCCACCACCGATTCAAAAAATGAGCACCGCCTTCATTATTTTGAGTGGGAACCCACGTGAAAATATGATTGAATTAATAAAAAAAAAGTTTTAATATATTTATTTTCTGCACAGCTAATATATAACTTCTTCAGTTCAGGAGTCGTTATTTTATCCCGAGGACTTTAACGATGAAAATGTAACAATACAAAAGAGGCGGCGACAAGAGAAACACGCGTATTGGAGAACGTACGCCGGTGAAAGGCATCATTCAAACTGTTCATTAAAAAACGCGAGCGGGTTTGGGCAGGGCTCGTTGCTGGAAGGGTTTTTTCGATGGCTCATGGTCAAGAATTACGTTGGAGTGCTCGCCGAGGGATGCGAACGCGTCCGGAGAAAACACGTCCAACGGGGAGACGCCGCGATGGAAATCAGTGCGCACGGGAGCTGGTGAGAACGATTTCGTCGCAGGATCGTGAGCGACGGCGACAACGTTTTGGAGGGCATCCATCCAGCAGCGGATTGCTAATAACACCCTGTTGGTACAGCCCCACAAGTTGCTGCTCGTTTTTTTTATTTACCAACCCCAGATAAGTGACATCGTTGTATCCCTCTAGTCAAGTGTACACAACTATTTTCTTTAATGGGTACAACGGTCGTATAAAAAAAAAATGTGTACGGCAAGACCCTATCCATGGGCTCAATTATTCTGAAATGTCCCAGCAGGAGCAGAGGGAGGGAGGTGGGGGAGGGAAATCCGGTATATTTACTCATGAAAACACGCAGCACCCATTAAACTAAAGGCAAAACACACAAACCACTGAAATAAGGTCATTTGTTTTGATGGCAATCATCTTGTTTCCTTTGCTTGGTATATGGACATCTTCTGTCCAGTCGATGTTTGCTATGTGTGTGCAAGTGCGCGCGCGTGTGTGTGTGTGCTCTGGGCAGTAGGAGGCAAGTCGCCCTCCAAGAACAACTGAGAGCTGAGAAGCGACACTCACCGAGTCGGCGCAGCGGGGAGCGCAGGTGGTGCATCTGCCAAGCACCTCGGTCAGCTGACGTGTAACAACTCTGGGTGTGTCCCATGACCTCCTGCCAGCGAATCTGTGACACTTCTCGTGGTATTAAAGTGCGTTTAGCCTGGTGCAAGGTCTGTGAAGATGTTACCGTCACTGCTGGATTGTGAATGGAGGCTGTGGTTGTTGATGTGATCCCAGCGGTTGCTGGGTTTACTCACGGTCCACAAATGCACGCCCTTGGCAAAAAGTAACGGAATCTATCTTGGATCTCCCGTAGATCAACTTGGCCTAATATGAGTAGCCGGCGTGGTGCGTTAACATCAGCACTCCAGAGACAAAGTTGGTTGGACGTGAATATTATATTCATAATTACAATAATAACGACCATTATTTATCCGGGAAAGCTTCACCGAGTCTAAAGACTTTTTTTTTTACAGGATGGCCCTACATTGGGATGTTTATCCGGTGAAATTCATGTGTGTCTTGCAGGAGGATAGTGGGGTGCCTGGAGAAAGCTCACACAAACGAGGGGGAAAACGCAATCGTGCCCCATTGTCTCACTGCCTCACCAGGTCCCAAGCCTAAAGCACCCGGCATGCTCCCATTCGAGAACTAACCAGGCTCCATCCGGCTTAGCTTGCGAGATCTGACGAGATTTGGCACATTCAGGGTGATTTAACCATGTTCAAGGTGAATACGTTGACACTGATAGGTGACTTTGTTCACGTACTGTATATATATACATCACTCGGCTGTGGCACAGTTGTTGAGCAAGAGTTTGACTGCGTCAGCTTGGTGAAAGTATGGTTCATTATTTGTATATATTGACCCGTGTGTGGGTTTTCAACCTGGTTTCCTCTCTGACGACGATACAATCCCATCGTTTTTTTTCCCCCTTGTGCACCCTGCGTCCCGTGCTCGCCTTAATAGGACCTCACGAACCTTGGTGATCCCGTTGAGGAGGATAATCCATGATCACGCGAACTCCGGTTGCTGTCAGCGGTTTGCCGCTAACCATCGAACAACGCGGCGCTCTCTGTGGTCGTCTGGAACGCTCTTCCTTCCGACATTCGGAAGCCACTGGAGCCACGCACTTTTAAAGCTAGGTTGAAAACGAATTTCTTTAAGAAGCGCTTTTTGTGTTTAGTTTGTTGTCCTTCCCCCGCACCTCCGAATAGCACGGTTGGCTACGTACGGTGTGAAAGAAGTTCTACATGCATACGCACTAACCACACTTACTCCGATGGTCGATGAAGCAAAACGGGGACTGTGTGCGCGTGTGGACGGACGTGCGACCGCTCGCGCTTGTTTGTGGGAACATTTGCTGTCGGGTTGGTATATTTGTTTATCGACGGTGCACAAGCCGAACAGCGGCCCCTTGCCAGCCCCAGGCTGAAAGATTTCAGGGCAATTCTACCGCGGATTGCTTTAACATTTAAAGTCCAGCAATTTCTCACACATAATTACGGACAAATAAGAGGCAGTGGTTCATTCCGGCCAAAAATTCCTCATTAAGAAACGCAATGCCCCCCCCACCCCCCCCCCCCCCGCCACAAAGTTTGACAAGTAACATTAAATAAATTGTAACATTTATATACTGAAAGTTATCGCGGTCATTGGTTTGAAATATATTTGAAAACATATTAGTTTGTTGTTTATTGCGTAATGAGTTGTGAGCTTGCGCCGCAGCGAATCGATCGGGCTGCCGTCGGAAGTGGTGCCCACGCGCAAAATAAACAAAAAATCCTCAACCTCCTCGTCAAGAACGCTGCGGCCGTAAGAGAAAATAAAATATATAATCGGTGGTGCTTTGGCCAATGTCCCTCTCTTCTTAGCACATAAATAGAGAGGCCAAAGAGTGGATAAGAGCTGGAGGCTGCACTTTACCCAATGGGGCCTGATGAGAATCACATTTAAAAAAAAAAAAAAATTTTCTGATCACCACTTATTCCATGACCTCTGGCTGGCGTAGAAGAGTAGGCCCAAAACACCCTCCGGGAGTGCCTCTCTGCAGCTCCCTTGAGTGAAAGCCCTCCTGCCAGCAGCGGCGCGAGCAACGAATTGTTTCCGGCGAAACCGCTGACCTTTGGTAGCGACAGCGTGGCATGCAGGCTGTCGGAGACGGTGTGGGGTGAGCGAGGGTGAGCGAGACTCACCGTCGCATGTCCTCCCGTCGGCGTTCAGCTGGAATCCCGCGCGGCAGTCGCACCGCACCGAACCGCCTTCGTTGTGGCACTTCTGTGAGCAGCCACCGGTCTTGTTGGTGCACGGGTCGATCGCTGGCGGGAGCGGGGGGGCAGAGAGCAAATGATGCGGTGATGCTACCGCTGGTGCTGCCTTAGGCAGTTGGGCACAAGCAACAATAACAACAACAACAAGCTCATATCTGTGGGATCCCTTTCTGCCAGTATCTACATTTACAATTCCAGCACTTTACTCTCCGACACACCGGTGTGCTGAAGTGGTAACGAATTGGCCACGTTTTGTTTACGTGACAACAAAAACTTACCGATTGGCTGCGTTGGGTGGTGGCGGGGTTTCACGACACATTTATATTTACACGATCTAACCCAAAAAAAAACCTTTACTACGGATGATATTGGTCGTGAAAGCCTACTGTGTGTTAAACTGATATGTGAAAAGTGACGTTTAGGGCGAAAGCCCTTCTTCATAGCACGTCAACTTAAGGATGTACATCTTCACAGATTATGCACCGCAACGACGCATTACATGGTGCTCCCACGCTTGTAGGAACACAAGGTGCAATGGTCAATTGTAGAAATGCACATGTACGACGATTCTTTGGATAATCCACTGCTGGGTGAGGGCCTCCCCATGCCGTGGGGGTTATTTGACAATACTCAGCACGGGGATGACGAAGGTTGGGAGCACAGATTTCGAAGTGCAGAAACACGGTGTAGCCTAATGGATATTTCTGCACTGCCCCCTAACAATCTGTGTGTGTGCATGACGGTCACCCCACAGAAGCATCATCCACTGGGAAAAAAAAACCCTGCTTAGCTTCCTAGACTTCACGAGATCAGGCACATTCCAGATGAATTGGTCAAAGGGCTAAGTAATATACATACTTAAAAAAAAATTCAGATTAATTTCTCAACTAATTGAGATGAAGAATGAGAATTTCTAAGGAAGCATGAATTGCATTATTATTTACACGTTGAATTGAACATGCAGACACACTCAAGCTCTCGCAGGCTACAAATCCACGCGCGTGATTACACAACCTTACAGACGCAGAGGCGAAAACACATGATATACACACCAGACAAAATAAATCCATCCATATTAAACAAAAGTAGCCGCATGCATATCTGGAGTTCGATCGCACGATCATTAATCGAACAACCTTGTTTTATAAAAGAATGTTTTCATTATGAACAACTAAATGGTTTTGTTGTTATTATTCTAAGATTGGGATGGAGCAGTGGTGCAGTGGTTAACACATTACACTATGAACCCTGCGACCTCAATGCAATTCCCAGCCAAGGTTAACATCTGCGGTTTACGTCAGCTGTATTCTTATTTTTTTAATGAAATTATTGTGAAGTTTAGTTTAGATTTGTAACGTTTATAATTGATGTTTTTTTAATGTTCTGTTGAATTATAAATCTACTTAAGCTGAAGGTGCAATGTATCATGTGTCTTCTGGTTAAACAAAGGATGCTACTGCTTACGCCTAGCAGCAGGTTATATCTGAACCGGTCCTGACCAGTGTGATGAGATGTGGTCAAATAACCCCCATACAGTGAGGGAAAAAAGTAATTGATCCCCTGCTGATTTTGTACGTTTGCCCACTGACAAAGAAATGATCAGTCTATAATTTTAATGGTAGGTTTATTTGAACAGTGAGAGACAGAATAACAACAAGAAAATCCAGAAAAACGCATGTCAAAAATGTTATAAATTGATTTGCATTTTAATGAGGGAAATAAGTATTTGACCCCTCTGCAAAACATGACTTAGTACTTGGTGGCAAAACCCTTGTTGGCAATCACAGAGGTCAGACGTTTCTTGTAGTTGGCCACCAGGTTTGCACACATCTCAGGAGGGATTTTGTCCCACTCCTCTTTGCAGATCTTCTCCAAGTCATTAAGATTTCGAGGCTGATGTTTGGCAACTCGAACCTTCAGCTCCCTCCACAGATTTTCTATGGGATTAAGGTCTGGAGACTGGCTAGGCCACTCCATGACCTTAATGTGCTTCTTCTTGAGCCACTCCTTTGTTGCCTTGGCCGTGTGTTTTGGGTCATTGTCATGCTGGAATACCCATCCACGACTCATTTTCAATGCCTTGGCTGAGGGAAGGAGGTTCTCACCCAAGATTTGACGGTACATGGCCCTGTCCATCGTCCCTTTGATGCGGTGAAGTTGTCATGTCCCCTTAGCAGAAAAACACCCCCAAAGCATAATGTTTCCACCTCCATGTTTGACGGTGGGGATGGTGTTCTTGGGGTCATAGGCAGCATTCCTCCTCCTCCAAACACGGCGAGTTGAGTTGATGCCAAAGAGCTCCATTTTGGTCTCATCTGACCACAACACTTTCACCCAGTTGTCCTCTGAATCATTCAGATGTTCATTGGCAAACTTCAGACGGGCATGTATATGTGCTTTCTTGAGCAGGGGGACCTTGCGGGCGCTGCAGGATTTCAGTCCTTCACGGCGTAGTGTGTTACCAATTGTTTTCTTGGTGACTATGGTCCCAGCTGCCTTGAGATGATTGACAAGATCCGTGTAGTTCTGGGCTGATTCCTCACCGTTCTCATGATCATTGCAACTCCACGAGGTGAGATCTTGCATGGAGCCCCAGGCCGAGGGAGATTGACAGTTCTTTTGTGTTTCTTCCATTTGCGAATAAGCGCACCAACTGTTGTCACCTTCTCACCAAGCTGCTTGGCAATGGTCTTGTAGCCCATTCCAGCCTTGTGTAGGTCTACAATCTTGTCCCTGACATCCTTGGAGAGCTCTTTGGTCTTGGCCATGGTGGAGAGTTTGGAATATGATTGATTGATTGCTTCTGTGGACAGGTGCCTTTTATACAGGTAACAAGTTGAGATTAGGAACACTCCCTTTAAGAGTGTCCTCCTAATCTCAGCTCGTTACCTGTATAAAAGACACCTGGGAGCCAGAAATCTTTCTGATTGAGAGGGGGTCAAATACTTATTTCCCTCAAAATGCAAATCAATTTATAACATTTTTGACATGCGTTTTTCCGGATTTTTTATGTTATTCGGTCTCTCACTGTTCAAATAAACCTACCATTAAAATTATAGACTGATCATTTCTTTGTCAGTGGGCAAACGTACAAAATCAGCAGGGGATCAAATACTTTTTTCCCTCACTGTAACTGACATGGTATAGGTAAGCTTTCATCCAGCAGTGGATTGACAAAGGGCCATACATTTTTATGTGTTTTTAAAGCCAATTGCAATTATACGCACACTGGTCCATTGCTAGATATGCCTACATTGCTTTCCATAAATTGCCGGGTTTTTTTAACGTACAATCTATATAAAATAGGAAGCTACCACAGTGTATTGGTGAGCACAATTTACTTGCAATTCTGAGGTTGCCATTTCTATCACCTGGCAATGCAGGCGAAACAACGGTGCAAGCTTCGCTAAATCTCCCTGCCTCTGCCCACCCAGCAGTGTAAATGGGTTTACCGCGGTTCGTCAATCGGCAGGCTGCACGTGGTGGTGTAAAGCGTGGGTGCTTCCACCTTCGCCAGGATGTCGGACCAGCGTGGAAGAGTCGGCCGAAATCCCCTCGAGAGGGATGTCTCTAGAGCTCGCTCTCGTGGAGGCCCTTGTTCAAGCAGTGGTGCTAGCGATCAACTTTCAGGACTGCACCTTTATCTTTGCCTTTTCATACTTCAAAACAAAGTAAAATTCCCTGCGGTGCATTCTTTTACATGGCATTCCACACATTAACGCTATTATCCTTGGTACGAAAACAAAACACGGAGAGGATGCAATTGTGAACATTTCTTCAGCGTGCTCGAACGGTGACATCACCTCCCCCAACACGTCAGAAAAAAAAAGATACATTAATGAAACAAAGCATTTGCTGGCAAATATTTTCCATATCATGGCCAAGCCAACAGCTGGGCGTGAGCGGTCAAACGACTCAGAGCTGTGCCTTAAAATTACGGGCGAAGAGAGAAATGTAAATCGCCCCATCCCCTCTCCGATTCCTGAAGGAGGCAAGGGGTTAACGAGGGGCCACGATCTAGTGGGGGTCCAATCTTTCTCAGGCCCCTTTTTTGATGAATTGGCCCCAGCTGCCACTGTTAACTACTGCATTTTTTTCTGAGCGTCACTCCGAACAGATTTTTTTTTCCGCTCACCCACATTCTCAAAGAATTTTCACAAATAAGGGAAACGTGAAAATGTGCAGCCCTGTAATTGCTTGCTCATGACACTGCCAGATTAAAGGCCACCATTATTGGCCTTTCATCCAGAGGTCACTGGTTCAATCCAACTCTGTACCACTGAGCAGCATATATGGGCACTTCACAGTTATTGGGTCATCGAACAAAGACGGTGGTCACCGCATCGCGCGCTTTCAGATGCGCTCCTGTGGTCGTCTGGAACGTTCTTCCTTCCGATATTAGGAAACCACTGGAGCCGTGCACTTTTAAATCATCTGTATTGAAAACTAATCTCTTTAGGACTGATCTTGACTTAAAGCTTTCGTGACTGCAGGAAATCATATTCATTGGGTCTTTCGGTAAAGTCACGGAGATGGGTTCAAAGAAAATAACAGAATGGCAAAAAACGACGACCGCTTGTGTTACGATCGAAAGGTCGTAGTTTTTTTTTGTTTGAACCTATCTACGTGACTTTACCGAAAGACCCAAATAATATCTTTAGAACTGCTTTATGTGTTTAGTTTATTGTCCTTCCCCCATACCTCCGATTAGCATGGTTGGCTACGTACGGTGCGAAAGAAGTTCGACATACGTACGTACAGAGCGGGAGCTATTCTTCCACATTGGCCAGGTATCTTGAAACAGGTGACCAGAATTTACATCAACCAAACACAGAGGAAATCATCTACATTACATAATTCAAATTCTAAACGTATAACGCATGCAAACAGTGTATGGGGAGAAACACAGTTAAACCCCCGACCTGTTTGAGGTCCAGTATGATCGGCACTAGTCATTTATACCTTCATCAGGAGCTAACAGGCACTATACCTCAGTCATTCATACCTTCATCAGGAGCTAACAGGCACTACCCCAGTCATTCACACCTTCATCAGGAGCTAACAGGCACTCTACCCCAGTCATTTATACCTTCATCAGGAGCTAACAGCCACAATACCCCAGTCATTCATACCTTCATCAGGAGCTAACAGGTACTATACCTCAGTCATTCATACCTTCATCAGGAGCTAACAGGCACTATACCCCAGTCATTTACACCTTCATCAGGAGCTAACAGGCACCATACCTCAGTCATTTATACCTTCATCAGGAGCTAACAGGCACTATACCTCAGTCACTTATACCTTCATCAGGAGCTAACAGGCACCATACCCAGTCACTTATACCTTCATCAGGAGCTGACAGGCACTATACCTCAGTCATTCATACCTTCATCAGGAGCTAACAGGCACTACCCCAGTCATTTATACCTTCATCAGGAGCTAACAGGCACAATACCCCAGTCATTTATACCTTCATCAGGAGCTAACAGGTACTATACCTCAGTCATTCATACCTTCATCAGGAGCTAACAGGCACTATACCCCAGTCATTTACACCTTCATCAGGAGCTAACAGGCACCATACCTCAGTCATTTATACCTTCATCAGGAGCTAACAGGCACTATACCTCAGTCACTTATACCTTCATCAGGAGCTAACAGGCACCATACCCAGTCACTTATACCTTCATCAGGAGCTGACAGGCACTATACCCCAGTCACTTTTACCTTCATCAGGAGCTAACAGGCACTATACCCCAGTCACTTACACCTTCATCAGGAGCTAACAGGCACTATACCGCAGTCATTCACACCTTCATCAGGAGCTAACAGGCACTCTACCCCAGTCACTTATACCTTCATCAGGAGCTAACGGGCACTATACCCCAGTCACTTATACCTTCATCAGGAGCTAACAGGCACTATACCCCAGTCAATCATACCTTCATTAGGAGCTAACAGGCACTCTACCCCAGTCATTCACACCTTTAACAGGAGCTAACAGGCACAATACCCCAGTCACTTATACCTTCATCAGGAGCTAACAGGCACTATACCCCAGTCACTTATACCTTCATCAGGAGCTAACAGGCACCATACCCCAGTTATTTACACCTTCATCAGGAGCTAACAGGCACTCTACCCCAGTCACTTTTACCTTCATCAGGAGCTAACAGGCACTATACCCCAGTCATTTATACCTTCATCAGGAGCTAACAGGCACTCTACCCCAGTCACTTATACCTTCATCAGGAGCTAACAGGCACTATACCCCAGTCATCCATACCTTCATCAGGAGCTAACAGGCACTATACCCCAGTCACTTATACCTTCATCGGGAGCTGACAGGCACTATACCCCAGTCATTCACACCTTCATCAGGAGCTAACAGGCACTATACCCCAGTCATTTATACCTTCATCAGGAGCTAACAGGCACTATACCCCAGTCATTTATACCTTCATCAGGAGCTAACAGGTACTCTACCCCAGTCACTTATACCTTTAACAGGAGCTAACAGGCACAATACCCCAGTCACTTATACCTTCATCAGGAGCTAACAGGCACTATACCCCAGTTATTTACACCTTCATCAGGAGCTAACAGGCACTCTACCCCAGTCACTTTTACCTTCATCAGGAGCTAACAGGCACTATACCCCAGTCATTTATACCTTCATCAGGAGCTAACAGGCACTATACCCCAGTCATTTATACCTTCATCAGGAGCTAACAGGCACTCTACCCCAGACACTTATACCTTCATCAGGAGCTAACAGGCACTATACCCCAGTCATCCATACCTTCATCAGGAGCTAACAGGCACTATACCCCAGTCCCTTATACCTTCATCGGGAGCTGACAGGCACTATACCCCAGTCACTCACACCTTCATCAGGAGCTAACAGGCACTGTACCTCAGTCATTCACACCTTCATCAGGAGCTAACAGGCACTATACCCCAGTCACTCATACCTTCATCATGAGCTAACAGGCACTATACCCCAGTCATTCACACCTTCATCAGGAGCTAACAGGCACTATACCCCAGTCACTTATACCTTCGTCAGGAGCTAACAGGCACTACACCCCAGTCACTTATACCTTCATCAGGAGCTAACAGGCACTATACCCCAGTCACTTATACCTTCATCAGGAGCTAACAGGCACTATACCCCAGTCACTTATACCTTCATCAGGTGCTAACAGGCACTATACCACAGTCACTTTTACCCTCATCAGGAGCTAACAGGCACTATACCCCAGTCACTTATACCTTCATCAGGAGCTAACAGGCACTATACCCCAGTCACTTATACCTTCATCAGGAGCTTACAGGCACTATGCCCCAGTCATCCATACCTTCATCAGGAGCTAACAGGCACTATACCCCAGTCACTTATACCTTCATCAAGAGCTAACAGGTACTATACCCCAGTCATTTATACCTTCATCAGGAGCTAACAGGCACTATGCCCCAGTCACTTATGCCTTCATCAGGAGCTAACAGGCACTGTACCCCAGTCACTTATACCTTCATCAGGAGCTAACAGGCACTATACCCCAGTCATCCATACCTTCATCAGGAGCTAACAGGCACTCTACCCCAGTCACTTATACCTTCATCAGGAGCTAACAGGTACTCTACCCCAGTCATTTATACCCTCATCAGGAGCTAACAGGCACTATACCCCAGTCACTTATACCTTCATCAGGAGCTAACAGGCACTATACCCCAGTCATTTATACCTTCATCAGGAGCTAACAGGCACTATACCCCAGTCATTCACACCTTCATCAGGCACTAACAGGCACTATACCCCAGTCATTCACACCTTCATCAGGCACTAACAGGCACTATACCCCAGTCATTCACACCTTCATCAGGCACTAACAGGCACTATGCCCCAGTCATCCATACCGTCATCAGGAGCTAACAGGCACCATACCCCAGTCACTCATACCTTCATCAGGCACTAACGGGCACTATACCCCAGTCATTCACACCTTCATCAGGAGCTAACAGGCACTATACCCCAGTCATTCACACCTTCATCATAATTTAACGGGCACTACCTCAGTCATTCACACCTTCATCTGGAGCTAACAGGCACTATACCCCAGTCACTTATACCTTCATCATGAGCTAACAGGCACTATACCCCAGTCATTCATACCTTCATCAGGAGCTAACAGGCACTCTACCCCAGTCATTTATACCTTCATCATGAGCTAACAGGCACTATACCCCAGTCATTCATACCTTCATCAGGAGCTAACAGGCACTATACCTCAGTCATTCATACCTTCATCAGGAGGTTACAGGCACTATACCCCAGTCACTCACACCTTCATCAGGAGCTAACGTGCACTACCTGAGTCATTCATACCTTCATCAGGAGCTAACAGGCACTCTACCCCAGTCATTTATACCTTCATCATGAGCTAACGGGCACTATACCCCAGGCACTCACACCTTCATCAGGAGCTAACGGGCACTATACCCCAGTCATTTATACCTTCATCAGGAGCTAACGGGCACTATACCCCAGTCATTTATACCTTCATCAGGAGCTAACAGGCACTATACCCCAGGCACTCACACCTTCATCAGGAACTAACGGGCACTATACCCCAGTCACTCACACCTTCATCAGGAACTAACGGGCACTATACCCCAGTCATGTATACCTTCATCATGAGCTAACGGGCACTGCCTCAGTTATTCACACCTTCCTGAGAGGTAGAGAAAACACTCATCTTCTCTCGGAATTTCATGGAATCCTGTTGCTCGGCCACCAAAAATCCAATACACCAATGCGTGGATATCAATTAATGACGCGGGAACGGAGAAGCTCCTGAGCTCCGTGAAAATCCAGGCCGATCGTGATGCAAGAGCTCACGCTGAGGACAAGCCCCGAGCCAGCCGGCGGCCGTGGGTCTGCCCGCGGTGCTCCCCCCCCCTCCCCTGGGTCACCTTCGCAGCGTTTGCCATCGTCCTTGAGCCGATAGCCGTGCGGGCAGCGGCACTGGTACCATCCCGACGGGAGCTGGGCGCACTCGTGCTCGCAGCCCCCGTTGTTTACGGTGCACAGGTTGGTCGCTTTGCCCGGCGGAGGTAGTGCGCAGAGGTGGGGAGGGGGAGAAGAGAAGGTCAAGAGCATCGCATCAGCAAAGAAAAACACAAGGACCGTCCGGGGGATAGACGACCCAACATGCTGTTGGGGTAGGTGGCTTTCTCAATGTGCGAGCACTTGCGAAGGCCGGCACAGAATCTCGATTGGACACTCATTTATTCGGAAGAGAAAAATAAACTGCTCTGTTTGCGTGTTTAGCTTGTTGTTCCTTCCCGCCGCCGATTAGCGCGGTCGGCAACGTACGGTGCGATAGAAGTTCAACGTACATTGACAAATTAGACGTAGATAACATCCAGGTTGCCAAGAGACTTCAAGCCCCTGATCAAATTCCCTGTCAACAGGGGGCTAAAGGGCATTTGAGTTTATTTGAACAGTCAAAGTTACGTAGGTATTATTAATATTAACATTGTACCCTTCCCTGCTAAAGTACAATCATATTGCACGTTGAAAGACTGAAATTAATTGTTGAAGGTAAAGTCTCAGCCCTGCAAGTTCTTGCTCAGACTACTGCTGGCAGAAGAGTGCTCCAATACATGGAGCTCTCTATGAGAGCATGTGGCCTAATCTTCTGCATTGGCCAAACATATCGGATATGATGAAGGAAGTACCCACACTTTACCCCACCGCAAACATATCTGACAATTGATTAACTTACATTTAAAACACTGTTGTTCATCAGACAGACGTTTTAATTGATTGGGGAGGGGAGCAGATTGCTATCTCATCTGGGGTGGCGATTCTGACATGTGACGTTTACATGTTAAACGCGTGTTTGGTTCTCTACAAACTAAGCCGTGTCACGTGCTTCCCCCTTAGCTATAGGCCTTACACACAAGCAGATATTGATTTGTCCATACTTAGCGTCTGTGGAGATGCAGGCCGGGCTCTCTCTAGTGTTGTAGCATAGAAGCACCGTGCGACACATCACTATGCATACAATGTATACATAAAAGAACAGAACTCACGTGAAATTGCATGCACAACAAAATTATTTTGAGTACACACGTGCATGTACTTAAACCACCGTTTTGCCAAACGTTATATTAATTTATTTTGCGAAAAGCCAAGATCCTTCATAAATGTCAGGCTCCTGGATAAAACACAAATGTGGAATTTGGATAATCATAAGGCACGATTTTTTTTTTCGTGAGAGAGAGAAAAAAAAAGCAAGCTTCGAATTAATTTTTGTCGGAAAATGAATTATTCCGAAAGCAAAATGGACGGAAAGAGTCGCGATTAATGATTGTGCCTCCATGTGGCGCAAGTCACAGTGAAATGGATGTTGCGTCTCATCTGCACACGAAGCACACGAGTCTCGGAAACGCCGAGCCAATTTTTCTCAACGACGCTCAAGCCCTGGCAGAGAGTCGAGCGCTCTCTGCATGAGTCCGCGCCCTTTGGGCGACCGTAACAAAAAAAAAACGAAAAATAAAAAAAAACCACGGCTAAATTTTGCCGTCCGCTCGCCAAAAGGCCAGAGTGCATCGGTGAATCATACATCATGCAGCTCCCCTCCCAAAAAAAAAAGCCCTTTGCCCAAGTGTGCTGTGAACACTCAGCGCGTGATGATTCCTACGCTCTGTCCACTAGCAAATCAACGCCACTCACAGACGCCAGCTCCGTTAAATGTATAAACGTATAATGTCTGGCCTCGGCTGTTGTGTAACGCGTTACCGGACGGGGCATCATTCATCGTTATGAGTGAAGAAAAAAAAAGAACTGGAATTTTTCCGGAGGGTTCTCTGGCGTGTTGACTTGGTGGTCCCCGAATGGTCATCAATGACTGCTCACGTGATGATACTCATCGGACGCATTTGGCGTTGCTTTATTCGCCCTTCGGTTGCGTAAGAGAGGTCTGCCGAAGTGACTCTAAAAGCAGTTCGGTGGTGTCAGTGTAAACAGCATCCCAACGGCTTGACGGAATTCTCGGCAGGCGGACGGAATTCACAGAGGATGTTTATCCATGTAACTTGGCCTACGACCAAGTCACCTGTTACTGTAAGTATCTCAGCAGCTGAGCCGGGTTGAGCCTATGTTATTACTGAGACGGAAAGCTGCCTGGGAATATTCGGTGCCATCCATGGTAGCCCATGGATGGCAGTACAGCAAATAGATTATTGAATCCATCTGCGTGGATATTTAGTGTTTTCCCCCATTTATACGCATTGGTTTTGTTCCCCCCCCCCACCACCACCCTGTGGATACTCCGGTTTCCTTCCCCAAGCTAAACACACTCATGAGCAAAATAAGCCAAAAACATCCCAATGCAGGACCCTCCTCTGCATTGAGACGTTTTATAATCTCGAGATTCAACGAGGCTGTCATAGGTAAGTAAAGAGCATTTTATATCTATATTAAGACAAAGAACCCCCGTATAGCTTTAAGAGACTTTCAGTGCAAGTGCTGTTAGTGGGCATCTAATAAGGCCAGCATACATCTTCTTTGGTTCTTTCGGTAAAGTCACGTAGAATGAGAATAAAATAATAAATTGATGAAATAAAATAACACAATAAAATTCTCACGACGTTTTATCATTTTATTATTTTATTCTCATCCTACGTGACTTTACCGAAAGAACCAAAGAAGATGAATCCTTGCAGTCACGAAAACTTTAAATCGAAATTTAAGGCCAGCATAGTACACGAGGGGGTGGGTGGCCAGTACCACGCCCGACCGCCTTTGTCTCCCCCAGTGGCGTGATTTTACACACCACACCAGGTACTCATTTGAGGTTGAGTCGACCTGGGGGAGGCCCCGGACCGGTTCAGATAATCGTCAACGGTGCTGGCCATTAGCGGGAATCGAACTCGTGTACCCCATGCTTCGTAGCGCGGCGCACTAACCGCTAAGCCCTCGCTCCCCACTATAGACACGCACACACATACGTAAAACAAATGCATCTAATGAACGAATCCGTTTGAAGTTCAACGTATGGATTGTTAAGGGAGGAAATGCACGCACTGACGCATGTCTTGCCATCCGCGTGCAGCCGAGTCCCTGCGTGGCACTCGCAGTGGTAGCTGCCCGGAGTGTTGATACAGGTGTGCTGGCAGCCCCCGTTGTACGCCGAGCACTCGTCCAGATCTGACGCGCAGAGAAACGAACAAAAAAAGAGAGAGAGAAAGAGAGAAAGAAAGAAAACCCGTTCAGCGCGGCCTTTAAAAGCGATGCACTGCCCAGCTCCCTTTACTTGAGACCGGGCGAGCACCTGGAGAGATCAGACGTGTCTTCTTTTGTTTTTGTTTCAGTGTGACCTGGATAGAGGAAAATAAAAAACAAACAAACACGTCGTAACGGCAGACAGGGTTATAGTCATCTTGGTGACCTGGGTCACTCTGGCAAATGAGACCCATCCTGGTCTCCTGAGTTCTCGCCTGGTTACACAAAATAAACTGGCTGACGTAAATAAACGAAAAAGTGGTTGAACATCACGAACAGAGCAAATCGACGCTTTGGTTGACCGTCATTAAAGCGCACGGGTTTTTTGAGTGAATCAAATTAAATTTTAATTGGGAGTTAAACATTCGAGACAGCAGAAGCCTCCGGAGTGTAACACATTTCAAAACACAGTGTGAAACAACAAAAGAGCTACACATTCCATCAGATTTTATTCCCTTTGGGGGGGGGGCAAGGCAGAGGGCAGAGGTTTAGCGGCAAAAGCACTCTCATTTTCCACCGTCAATGTTCACCACTTCGAATCTAAACCCCCGTTCCCAAGCGCTCAGCGGGAGTCACAGTGTGACAACGCTGGCCGTTTGACAAGAGATGACGACTTTAAGCCTCAAAGGCATTTTATTTTGCTCTTACGGGCATTCAGTGAAATCAACACGCTTTGCCAGGGTGAAAAGTTTCATAATAATAATCATGATGATGATAACTGTTTGGATTCATAAAGCGCCATTCATGCAAATCGCATCTCACAACCGCCGAGGAACCACAGACAAACGGGGAGGCAGCAGTGAGGCCATGAGCCGGTGCCAACAATTGCCCAAGCTCTGCAGTCCTCTCTATATATTAAGATGTTGTTTTCAGCCAGTTAATTAAGTATTATACACGTGGCAGGAAATCGGAGCACCCGCCGTAAATCCGCGCGTGCGAGGGGGCAACACTCAATCCGTATACAGATGGGACAGAGGGTCCGCACTTTGCCGAAACGCCTTCCCTTGGCATGCCAGGGCATGGCATCTCCTCAACGCACACAGGAAGGAAGATTGGCAACGTTTGTCCGGTGATCTGCCAATCCTCACCACCTCCGCAGTGGTGGACTACAGGCGTGCGTGCATAGCCACCACCGCCGCCTGGCTATGAGAGTATCTGTTTCCGTTGTTGGCTGAACAACTCCATCCCTGAATAGCAGATCTTCCCACAACTTGGACAATCATGCCTCTCCTTAAGGGGACATCTCAGATGATGCTGGCTTGTGTCGCCTGAGCCGCCTTTCTTTGTTTGACCGGTGCAGGCTCTCTCTCCTCCACAATCTCCACTCTCTACTCCACAATTTCCACTCTCTTCTGCATAATCTCCACTCTCTCCTCAGTAATCTCAAATCTCTCCTCCACAATCTACACTCTCTCCTCAACAATAACTACTCTCTCCTTCACAATCTCCACGTTATCCTCCACAATCTCCACTCTCTCCACAATCTCCACTCTCTCCTTCAAAATCTCCACTCTCTTCTCCACAATCTCCACTCTATCCTCCACAATCTCCACTCTCTCCTCCACAATCTCCACTCTCTCCTCCACAATGTCCACTCTCTTCTCCACAATCTCCACGTTATCCTTCACAATCTCCACTCTCTCCTTCACAATCGCCACTCTCTCCTTCACAATTTCCACTCTCTTCTCTACAATCTCCACTCTCTCCTCAACGATCTCCACTCTCTCCTTCACAATCTCCACGTTATCCTCCACAATCTCCACTCTATCCTTCACAATCGCCACTCTCTCTTCCATATTCTTCACTTCTTTACGCACTGCCCATCTTCACGAATGGACGATGATCCTGGGCAAGCTGCTCTCAGTTCTCAGTGGGAATGCCACACTTCTTTGAGTTGACGTGCATCAACTTGCTCAATGGGTCAGAGCTTCGGGTCATTGGGCACAACATCATTGAAGGAGCTTTCTCACTCTTTGACCTAATGTTGTCCTCACGCGGAATATCGTTTTTGTTCTTAGGGTTTTTATTTATTAAATAGGCTAAACCGTTTCTCAAGAGCAAATGCCTTTTTAAAATGTCTTCTCAAATAATATAACATACAATTGTTGTTCAACGTTGAATCAATCAAACACTTTTTTTTTTACAAAGTCGTAGACTCATTCGTGAACTTAATCAACATCAGCAATGCAGGTCAGGGAGTATTTGGTGGTTTGTAAAGAGAACATGATATCGTACAGTTATTTATTTAGTTTCAATACGTCTGTTATTTTCCACAATTTTATTGCAGTTGTGCCACTGGGGTTACAACGCGAGACAAATAATCCATTGGGAACTCTCTGAGGCAAGTCCACCACCCCTCGCTAGAGAAGGGTCCAAGGAAGAACACATCAACAAGCTCTGTCTGAGGTGCCATTACTGATCATTTAAATCCCCATTAGTGGCACTGCACTTTCCCCACACTGCCATATTTGTCTCGTGGCAAGTCAACACTGACACTTTATATTGTAAAAATTCCAGAGCTGACATATTTCTTAATTTAAATGAACATTTAATTTCAATATAATGGATTTTTGTGCGTGTGTGGAATCTCTGATGAATGGGCTGAAACCACCAACACCGTTAAACTTGTGAACCTTGTTTAAGCACATGTGACTAAAACCTGGTTCCGAACCCAGGATTTCAGCAGTGCGGGGTTAGTGCCTCTGAGGCCTTAGCCACCTGGCCAACTCCAAGAAAAAAAACTACTAAAATTAAAGACTTTCTGACAAACAAGTATCACCAAGATTGTATCGTCCTGCTAGGATGAGCCACTTGTACAGAGCATAGAATGACTGATAATACCAATTTAGAGAAATCGTAATGAGGGTAAATCTAATCTCTTTCAAGGAAATCGAGCAAATACTATTTCAGAATATTGTACTTATTAATGGAACATACACTCGTTATTGCTGCACCGTGTATTTCTGAGTCATACCGTAGGTTTATTGATCGCACCTCTCACACATATAGATATTTATAGCCAGTGTTTAATTGCAGCCAGGACAGATTGGAACACTGCTCTGGGATTTATTTTGTCCCCCCCCCACCACGTGATATATTTTTTTACATTATCGTCAACAACAACCAAAACACACTACACTGACAACAACGGTGAGTACACGCATCTAACTTGAAACAACCTGCTGCGTAGGATTACACAAGACTAACACGCACGATCGTGTATGACTATTATGGATAAGGGGGTGTGTGGAGGGGGGGTTACGTTGTGTACTCTGGTGGTAGTGCCTTAGGGCCGAGTATCCCCAACTTCGAGTTTAAACGTAAAGAACTGCCTTGGAGAGACGGACCCCCTCGGCTCTGAGAAGGAGGCCGTTTTGTTTGCAAATCCGCGTGAGCCTTTTTCCCTTGGCTTGCTAACACCCTCCTGGTTTTTTTTAGGCCGAATTAAAAAAAAAACAGAGAGAGAGAGGAGAGCAGGGGGCAACGTAGGCGGGAGTCCAGATTCTCAAACATCTTGGCTCACGGCTGTTCCAGCCTAAGTGGAACCGAACACGATATACTGCTTGCGTTTAATAACATCCCATGAAATGCGACTTAAACGCAGGCAGTGCGTAAGTGCGCGTGAGTAATCTATGCCACAGGGATATATTGGGGGGGGCGGCAGGGGGTAATGCAGTAATGCAACATGAGCGGGATTCGCAGCGATGCGCCGCGTTAACTCGACGCGGCGGTGGTGCGTGAGCCACCCTGATCCAGGGCGACGCCCAAGCAACAACAAAAAGCCACAGCGGCGTTGAACCGCTGCGACAGGCAGACCACAGCCCCTAACGACCGCCTGGGCTTGTGCCGCGACGCTGCGTGGCTCTCCGATGAGCTGTCAGGCCGTGCTGCGTTTCGTTTCGCCTGGAAGCGTATTATTAAATAATACACATTACATTTTGATTTAAAGAATTACTAATCTACAACTCATTACTAATCATAATCAATGACTGATTACTAATCGATTATATAATTACAATACCACCCCCCCTCCGCCTCTAATCACTGCACCTGATATGAGTTCAGTGATGACGTCACCCTGCTGCTGCTCTATATAAAACCGGGAGCAAGCGAGGGCTTTACCATTCTGGCGAATTGCCCGATGATGCTGGATGTATTTACCAGCGAAACGTCGTACTCAAACTGTAAATGTTGTGGATTCACTCTTCAACACACTGGTGGGCTAAATTAGTAAATTGTGTTTTGTCAACGTGACACTTTTTTTTTGCTGATTGGCCGTGTCGGGTGGTGGAGGGTTACGACACATTTATAAATAAACGCGATCTAACCCAAAAACCTTTATTATGAATAATATTGGTCGCGAAAGCCTACATGTTAAACTGACGTCCGAAGTTTTTTCCTCCACGCGCAAGGGAGATTCTTCGGGAACTGGAAGCGGGGAAGGTTTAAATCTCCGCAAGTGCCGATGCTTGTGAAATACAAAGTACAATAGTGCAGTGTACTTCAGCCGCCGCGTCGCTTACTCCCCGAGCGTATATCACGAGAAGCAAACTCTAACCCATTAGCCCAGTCCTCCTCAATCCGCCCGCTGGTTTGAGGGCATATCCGAGACCGTGCTATAATGGACCGTTGGAAACAATCACGCAAGCACTGACGTCGTTTATCTCTCGCAATCCCCTTCACCGTTCACAAAGCAGGCTCAGAAGCGGGGTTGCCACTGGGATTACTGGACAGGTGGCAGTGCAGTGCGGAGGAGGCTACTTAGCACAAACGGCTCTTGACATTCACCTCCGATTCCAGCCTCTGGCATCGTGACTGATGACCAGGATGCACCTGAGAGCACGTGTGTGTGTGTGTGTGCCTTCCCAGCTGTCCCAAAGGGGTCAATTGTGGAAGAGAAAAACTCAATGCAAAATAATTCCGCGAACCAGAACACGGCGCATGCATCTGGTGGGTAAAGGTGCAGCCCTGCAATTTGCTTGCTCGTGCCACTGCCGGCGGAAAAAAATGGGCCCCTCATGAAGACAGCTCTAGAGGGGCCCCCCTTTGGCGTACTCTTTCCGGCTCGGGGCGTACTCACACCACTCTCCCATCGACTGACCGTGATCTACCACAATCACGCTGCCGGGTGGACAGAGGCGGCGGGCAGAGGGGATTTAAGAAACGAGCGCCATCGTTTCGACTGCCGTAGCATGGAGAACGAACCGGCGGGCCTCTGGATTGCGGGTCCAGTGTGCGAACCTCTGCCTCACAGCTGCATCACTGAATCTGGTGGCGACAAAGGATTGTGGAACTGAGGCGCTCGAGCAGTTTCCTCTGGAGGAATCCGATGAGCCATAAAGCTCTTTTTCACAGATGCCTGGTAGTTCTTACCTCTGCAGTGATGCTTGTGAACTTGGGATTTTTGTTCTTGTTTTAGATTTTTTTTTATCAAAATGAATTCCAAGTTTGATATCAGCATCACGCTATGCATCGCGTTCGTCTGTTAAAGAACGGACCGTGGAAGCAAACTCCACAGAATTACTTCTTATATCTCGTCAAGTAAGCGTTCAAATCCACACACACACTTCCTCCCACGTGTCCTGCTACACAGACAGATGCTCATTGCAGCGTGATCAAAGTGATATTTTCTAATTCACAGACGTTATTCAGTTTTTGCCAAATTAAATGAATGACGTAATAAAACAAAAATGTCGCGCCATTTTCCGAGTCAAACCAATGTACCATTTCTACAACATTACAAATGGGTACACCACAATTAGTCGATCGGCGTGTCACGTGTGGGTGGGGTAAAGTGTGGGTACTCGCACTGCTACCAAGATGTCTGACGAGCGTGGCAGCGTAGGCCCTTCTGTCAGCGGCAGTGTGAGCAGGCGGGGCTGCACCATAATCCTTGACATATTCATGATTGGTTTGAGGACCAATTAGATCCATCACTTTTTAAACTCTTTATTTCAATGAACCACGATACCTTGCTGATCTCGTCAAGGAGCATAAATCAACACGTGAACTCTGGTCATCCTCGCAGTGGATTTTGTCTGGCCATCCAACAAATATGGTCACTGCATCCCACATTTTCAGATGGGCTTCTGCGGCCGTCTGGAACGCTCTTCCTTCCGATTATAGGAAGCCACTGGAGCTATACACTATCAAGAATAGATTAAAAACTAATTTCTTGAGAACTCCTTTTTGTGTTTAGTTGCTTATCCTTCCCCGGCACCTCTGATTTGCACGGTTGGCTACGTACGGTGCAAAATGCAAACACATTTTCTCCACGAGCATAGATGCATCACACAGCATTCGCATATCACCGGCTGGCCGTCACTTTGTGTTGCACCACAAACACAAACTTCAAACGCTCTCTGCTTATGAGTTGGCATCAGACAATAACCACAAATAATTCCATCTCCTGCAACGTGGGACGATCACGAAGAGCCCACGGCAAAACTGCGGTCAGCAGCCACACGGCGTGGCTAGGGTTTCCATCTTGTGAGATATTAAAGAAGAAAAAATAAACCACGATAGCAGAAAAGAAAACTATTTCACGATAACAGAAAAGAGGAGATATTTACGTGTGTAAATCCATTTTCTTTTGACACAAATTGGGACTTGACCCTTCCCCTCTCCGTAACGTCTGCAAGTTGCAAGGTGGATCCTGTTCACCGCTGAATTTCACGAATGCGCAAGTTGTGCAACGTAAATTTGATTTAGAGAGGCGTAGCGCCGTTGTTTTTAAAGACATTGCACTCACCGCATGGAACTGTAACGACACGACCGTCGCACTCGATGATAGCTGGCGCCAAACTGTGACAAACTGTGCCACATGCCCTCCCGCATGGCCTTGTGGGAGCCTCTGTGTCGATAAAGTTATCGGAACGGAATCGGAAGAAAAACCGATGATGTACACGTAAGTCATTGGAATGTGAAAAGTTTAACCCAAAGTGTGGCAATGCTCACCTCCATTTTTTTGCCGGCGGCGTTTCGGTTATTCACACGGCTACTCCTGATGCCATCCCCTTGGCTCACTCACCATGTGGCATGATCAACTCCTTGCCACATGAAGGAAGAAAAACATGATCGTGATTATGAGATCTCGTTTAACGTCACACCACACTTCTGCAGGATCAAGGTTCCTAACCTCCAAGCAGTGGGTTGTGAGAAGTGAGTGAGCATCCATCCGTGGCCAATATAGCCAACATCACAAAAGAGATTTATTTTTTTTTAATTTGAAAGTGGCCAAATTCCGTTGCCCTACAGCAAAGTAAACGTAATCCAATGAAAAGTTTCCAAGATTACGTGCCAGAATATCCTTCCTTGGCTACTTTTGGCGATCGGAAAATAATCATACGGCTCTATCCATTGATTTCCTTCGCACGAGCACGTAATGCAATATAAAATGTCACCGCTGTCGATAAAAAAAAAAAACATTCACGCTGCGGTGAAGAGGATGGGAAGCGGAGCGCAAAGAAGGGAGGATTTTTTTTTGGAGGGGGGCACTGAATTATTGTCCCCCAACGCCACCAGTGCTGACATCACGTGAGGCTTGCACTCGTGCTTTGGGTATAGTCAGAGCCGATGTGTGTGGAATTAAGTTTTTCTTGGCACGAACCGAACTTTAAAAACATGAATGAATATTACTGCCACTGAGTCCAGTTGTGGAAACCACACAAGTGGAAAATTGCGGCTCTGCACTCACGAACAATTCGTGACTTGAAGCTAAATACTTTTGCGATCCTCGAGGACGCTTCAGTTGTTTTTTGGATAATAACTCAACAACGTTTAAGTTGCGTATTTGTTATCACAACATATTCAAACGGGCCCAGCTGCCTTTTCACGGTTCCATACATCTCCACAGCAGTATTATATTACTCTGAGAATCCGATAAGACTCAACGCAGTTTATTTGATGGCATTAAAGGGTTTCATAAATTATTGCTATCAATAATAATAATAATAATCTATAGCTGCATTTTATTGTAATTCTCATTGGCCTTTCCATTAATCCTGGTAGGCCATCCGTGACAGCAGAAGAGACGAGGAGGATGGAATAAGAACGGCTGTGGAGATGCCTCCGGTGCAGGCCAGGAGGGGTTGAGGGAGATCAAGGATTAGACGCATGTTGAACTTCATTCACACCATACGTAGCCAACTGCGCTCATCGGGGAAGGATGAGAGGATGCGGTGGAATGAGATACGAGTGGACGTGGCCAGAGGAGAGGCACAGAATAAGAAGTTTATTTCAGTTTTCAGTTTATTTATTTTGGTATAGCCCTGTGTGCCATTCGTCTCTTGAATCGGGTGCAACCACAACAAACAAAAAAAACAAAAACACGAACAAGAAAAACATCTTAAAGTGACTATGTGACTGTGCAAACAGAAAATCCATGAAAAAAAACAGCAAAATATTCCTGAAAAAAGCACCGTACACCAAAGCTGTGTGCAAAAAATCCCAGTGGGATGCAAGTCAAACAACAACAACAACAACCACAAGAAAACTTAGATTAAGGCCATCAGTCTAACTCCGTACTACAACAAAACAAACATGTCCAAACCAAAAAAACTTTTCGAAATCACCAAAAAATAAAGCCACAATTGCAACGTAACAGTGATCATAGGGACCTGTGACGGTGAAAGAGAATCTCAGAAGCCGAGCCCATTACAGCAATGAGACTTTGGGCTGAGCAAACAAAGAGGAATACAAACTCGCTGCCAATTGTCAATCTACAGCTGAAGATATCCCCATGCTAGGAACTGAAGTATACGTTGTCCGTAGTGCCGGTGTCGTGACCCCCTACTGCGCCACCTCTCCCCGCCGGCGAACCGATTCACAGGTCAATGTTTGCACACGGGACGTCCCACATAACTGTTTCATTGAGACGCACGCCCACGTGTGCGTGTCAAATGGATCGGCTAAAGTTAAGCTTCATCGTGTACATCACGAAATTTTAATAAATGCAGTGCGCACACTCTCGTTGGCCCACGGCCAGGAGCGGTTGTGCCCGCTTGAACGTGAACAAACAGGAAATCAATGTCACGCGCCAAAGCCACGTGGTTTGATGAAACATTATATTGCAGAGAGCCCGCGCACAATTTTTGACAATTTACGGGCGGCCTGAATCTTGACAAATTCACGTTTGCGCGTGCGAGCGGGCGCATGAGTTTATACGCGTGCCTTTGGAGGTGTTTATACAAGTACACTTCACGGAGTTTATTATGGTTTCGTTTTTCAGCAGAACTTGCTGACGAATATACAAAACCAAAGCATCCTTGGCAGTAAAACTGCCAACTCACATGCTACACGTCTCTTTATGTGTTTTCATTATAATTGTTACAATGCAAACATAAAGTAATACATTTGATGAGTGAATGTGTTCAAACAAACAATATCTAACTTGTTCCAGTAATATATCTCTAGTACACAATAGGTTTACAAATGTTTCTTAGAACTTACCCTCATAAACGTATTTGATGATAATAATAGTGATAATAATCATCATCATCGGCCATGATCTTACTCACTGCTGGATGAAGGCCTCTGAAATATCGCTGCCATCCGTCACAGCCGGTGTTACAACAATCCATGCAGCTCCTGCAAATGAGTTGATCTCATTGCTCCGTCTACAGAGCGGTAATCCTCTAGCAACAGTGGCTCATCTTCTTAACCTGGGGATGCACGCTGCACCCCCTGGGTGTGCGAGATGCCCTTTTTGGGGGTGCGAGACGTGGCCAGATTTTTTTTTAAATAATCGAAAAACAAATTAAGCACGGGCACGTGAGTACAACTACTTTATATTCTTGGTTCTTTCGGTAAAGTCACGTAGAAGGGAAACAATAAAATAATAAAAATATAAAACAATAACATTCTCACGACGTTTCGACTGCAACACAAGCAATCATCATCAGGTGTGAAAAACCACAACAAGAAAATTTGAAAAAAAATTATTGTTGTGGTTTCCCTTCTACGTGACTTTACCGAAAGAACCAAGAATATGAATCCCTGTAGTCACGAAAGCTTTAAATTAAAAAATACAACTACTTTGTTTCATCAAGCCTATTTATTAACGTTATAAAAAAATTAGATTGAGAACCTAATGGGTGCAGGCAGCAGCAAAGATTAAGAACCGCTGCTCTAGCAGGTGATCTCTCCATCAGCTACCATTCTGTCATCAATCTCATCCATTAGTGTGCTTGGCTGCGTGCGGTGTGCAAGAGGTTCAACGCACATGCATACAACCCTTCAAGCCATGTGTCTTGCTCCAGCCCACCTACTTTTCTTAATCATCATTATTGTAAAATCTTGACTTAACGCTTTCGTGACTGCAGGAATTCATATTCTTTGGGTCTTTCGGTAAAGCCACCTGATGACGATTGCTTGCGTTGCGATCGAAAACGTCGTGATATTTGTACTTTTTTTTTCGAATCCCAAGCTGTGCGCGTGAACCCGATGTCCTGAGTTAGATTACCCGGCCATGGCTAACATCAGTGGCGAGTGATGTCTTAATTTGCCCAGGGCCCCAAAGCTTCACCAACCCGCCCTGAGCAACATGGTGAAGTACGGTCAAACAACTCACAATTTACTGACATGGCGTTGGGATACTCTCATCCACCAGTGAATTCACAAAGGCCTGTAAATAATATACCAGCGTGCTCTTAAAATCACACACGTGTGTTTTTGAAATGGAAGTTCTTGGCTGTACAATGGACATTTTTTTAAATTATATTATTGACCCAGTCTACCCATATGGTGTCTTGGCATGAGCTCGAAACATCTTCTCGCATCAAAGTTGGTCATTGACCCTGTGGTTCAGTAATTCATTTTGCCTTACGCAAAAAATAAGCACAACAAGTGTAGTTGTAGGTTAGTTTTAGTTTATTTAAATTTATTGAACAGATGGTCCCGTTTAGCCAGTTGCCCGGCTATTTTACAAGGGAGATTCGTGGTGGTGCGTGAGCACAGCAGAAGTAACAAAAACAAAACACAGCAACATCGGTATTAAATGTCGACTTAAAGCTTTCGTGACTGCAGGGATTCATCTTCAACAGGACTGTCCGGAAGACAGTGCTGTCTTCCGGACAGTCCTTCTTCACCTGAGGAAGGCTACTTGTGTTGTGGCCGAAACGTCGTGAGAATTTCATTCTGTTATTATTATTTGTATTATTATTTTATCTCCATTCTACGTGACTTTACCGAAACATCGGTATTGCCGAGAATGAGTGAAGGGTTTTTAGGGAAAATTGCACAACTGACAAACGAGGTATTTAACGGTGGGGTTTTTTGTTTGTTTGCGTACGAAACACGCAATAATAAAACAGACTGTGCAAATATAACACGAGGGCAAGAGGTGTCTGAAAAAAAAGTTAGCTACAGGTGCAAGTCAGCTGCCTCGCAGACAAGTAACATTTGATTTCATGAAATATTTCACTGCTGAAGTTTTTTTTCTTTCGTGTGTGTGGAAAACACCGCTGTGGTCATGCACCATCTCAGACCATCAAGTCCGTCGGTACAAGGACGAAGTGATTTCGCACGTGAATTGAAACCGAAAATCCCCTGCTCCACGCCGCCAAAATAAATCCACGTCAAGTTGTTATGACTGCAGACATCAACAAATCAAGTCGCCTTGTCGATTTAGAAGGTCTCTTGAGGTGGTGGGTGTGAGGGGTTTGGATAAACTACAATGATTAACGATGATGACCCCGACAAAAATAAAACAACTCTTGACCTGCGCACCAGAAGACCCTTCTGAGACTTGCCGAGATCGACAGACAACAGCGGAGCTTGCATTGACGGAGAGTCTCCACGCGTGGACTGCAACAAAGTGGGATATAAGAACGTTCCAAAGGGGAGGGTCCGACCAGTTTCCCCCGAGATGGTTACGTCGGCCCTCATTTGTGTGCTTTGCTCATGTGTGCACTGCACAGTTTGGTGAAGTATGGTCAAACAACCCCCCACCCCCCCCCCCCCCCATGACTGACACGATGTGGGGAGGCATTCATCCAGCAGTGGGCTGAGAAAGAGCTTGCATATTATTATTCGAATGACGTCAGGGGAATTGTTAACGTTCACCTGTGAGGCGGCAGAGGTGCGTATTGCATGGCTAGCACCCACGCAGTGATAACCAGGGGGCCCTGCCGGTTTCAAACGGTGAACCTCTGCACGGAGCGTGGTGTAACGCGCTGTCCCCTTGTCGCTTCACAGCCCAACGGAATCCCGTAACGAGCATAACTCGCAGCGATTCGATGAATCGCGACAAAAGGCTGGCTCGCCCTGACCCGGCTAAGAGAGAACACAAATGTACCAGGATTCATTACAGGGGATGATGAATCATTTAGAGATCCACGAAAATAACACTTTTTCTCTAAGATGATATACTATATATCATAATGACGACGATGATGATGATGTGTTACTGGAGTGGTAGCGCAGTGGTTTTAACACTGCCGCTATACACAGCGACCTCAGTTGGATTCCCGACCACGGCTAACATCAGTGGCGAGTGAAATCCTTCACGGGTTCTCGGCAACCCCCTTCGCCGACCCGGCAATGACCAGCATGGTGAAGTATGGTCAGATAAACCCCCATGAATGGCACGGCATGGGGGGGGGGGCTTAAGTCCAGCAGTGTATTTACAGAGGGGCGGCACGTGATTGCGAGTGTGATGCAGTGCCTAGTGTACGCCCTCGCGGGCAATAAAAGTAAAAATACACTAAAAAAATAATATAGTGCGTCGGTTTAAACGTATTTTACTAAAAAATTATACAAATCATTTGTTTTATATTACAAAAAAATAACAAAAAAACAATCCGGCATTGCAGTCTTAAAAATGATGGATATGCAATGCAATTTCACTTCCCCCCCCCCCCCCCCACTGATGTGGTTGCTCTGCATTGATTTTGACCTTGAAGCACTGCAGATGCATTTCTTTGGGAATTGAGGGGGGGGGGGCAAACACAGAGAGGGGGGGTGATGGTGGGGGGGGGGGGCAGACAGACGGGGGGGGGGTGGGAAATGCACGCCATTGAAATTCCCCACTTGCACTGAAGCACGGACAAAGTTCTAGGGACGGTGCCTGCTGTGATTGAATGCGATTATTCTCTACACAAATATCGCACGGCGGACGAGAATTCGTTTGGAGACCTCCACCCCCAGCCCCCCCGACGGAGGAAGGAAATAGGATTATGGGCCAGACGAGAATGGCTAAATAAAAGTATAAATCGGGCGAACCGTTGAAATAGTCAAAGTGTTGGGGATTTTTTTAATTCCCCGCGCGTCTTTGTTTCGTCCACGGTTTACTTTGAGGTGAACCTTTCGACGCGTCTGTTGGCTGTCAAACCTTGTTGTGGATTTAACACAGAAAAAAAACAACTACAGCTGTAGCAACGTTTGTAAACTTTCCACGGCCTCCCTTTGCAACGTTGCTGTGTGTGTGTGTTTTTTTCTTACTCACGAATGTTTTTCTTAAAATGAAGAACACGTTTGGGGAACGCTAAATAATCATTAGCGATCGCTGCCGCTAACGATCATTACGGTTTTAGGCCTCATGTTAGCCAGCTATTAACGTACGCGAGCACACGCACGTGTTGTGTGTGTGGGCGTGTGTGTGCAGCGGAGTTGTGGGATAGTGATTAGCGACCTGCGTTTATGATCTCGAAGGCCCGACATGGATTCCTGGCCATACCACTGCACAACAGAACCAAAACACCCGGACTTAAATCACCCGGAATGTGCCCCCTCCTTATATCATCTCGGCAGCTTTGATGAGTGAGCGCCGTGCACTAACATGCTATGTTGTGAGCAGCTGAAGGAGGGTAATGTAGCAATATCCAATGTTGTACCGTACTTCTATGTTCCCACGTCTATGCTTCCTGCCTTCACCAAACCACACTGACCAGCAGTTGAAGTATGGCCAAATAACTCCCATGACCCAGCAAGGTTGAAGCCCTCATCCAGTAATGGATTGACAACGTGATATACATTACATTGAAGCTAAACAAAAAAAAACTAAACTATTTGTATTTTACCAGATAAGGCCCACTGAGCTATACAGCTCTTTTTCGGAAGCGATCCGGCCACAAATGATAGCTCAACGATGTGGCTTATCATGTGAACATATATAGAGGCCAAATACTCTAGATGCGTGCTTCTAAATGTGTAGGGAAAACCGGAGGACGTGGAGAAAAATCCACACGACCACGGGGAGAACACGCAAACTCCGAATATACAGGCTTCAAGGTCGGAATCGATCCCACAACCTCCTGTATACAAGACGAGGGAGTTAACATCTCGCCACCAGGGCACCCCATTGCTGAGGACGGTGACATGGCCTAGCGGAAGCTCATTCGCTGCTTGCTGCAGAGGTTCACGGTTCGATACAGCGGTCACCCTCATTATTTCTGCGGGTGTATTAATCGTAAGTATATACTACACGCCGTCTAAATTTCGATTTAAAGCTTTCGTGACTGCAGGGATTCAACTTCTTGGTTCTTTCGGTAAAGTCACGTAGAAGGGAAATAATAAAATAATAAAAATTTAACTATCAAATTTTCACGACGTTTCGGCCACAACACAAGTCGTGAGAATTTTATTTTATGATGTTTAATTTTTTATTATTTTATTATTTCCCTTCTACGTGACTTTACACGCCGTCTGTTTCACATTGGACTTTAAAGATCACCTGATGCTAATCGCAAGAGGAGGCCATTACGTGCCAGCGTCAGAGTGCACATTTTTGCCAACTTAGAAAAAGTAACCACAAATTACTCAATTCGGATTATAAATAGCAATCATCACCACCTACCGGCAGCCTAATGCCCCCAGGTCACTCCTGCAAATGAGACTCATCCTGGGCTCTTGAGTTCTCACCTGGTTCAACAAAATAAACTTAAACTAACAAAACATTAGTCGTAATTGGTATCTCAACCTCGGCCTCACTTCCCCTGAACCAAAATGACGACCTGTGACAGTGTGGAAAAAAGGCCTGGGGTGCTTGGTGGTGGCAACTCCACCCCTCCGTACACCAGGATGGCCTTAAGGGGCACCGTGGTGGCGAGATGTTGACTCCCTCGCCTGGTATACAGGAGGTCGTGGAATCGATCCCGACCCGGATACCTGCATATTTGGAGTTTGCATGTTCTCTCTGTGGTCGCGTGGATTTTTATCCGGGTCCTCTGGTATTTAACCTCCACATTTTAAAAACACGCGTTTCGAGTATTTGGTTGCTGTACATTTTCACGTGATACGCCACTTCGTAGAGCTATCATTTGTGGCCAGGTCGCTTCTGAAAAAGAGCTATATAGCTCAGTGGGCCTTACCTAGTAAAATAAAAATAGTAGCAAAAATAGCAGGTGTAGTAGGTGCTTGCTAATATTAATTTCCCAACAATCTATCCACCAAAGGTGTAATGCTTTCACTCTTTTGAGATTCAACGAATTGTTATAATTTATGGTCGTAGTTTACTTCAGAAATCTATTGATAAAAAAAAAACATTCTGATGAATATTGTGGCCTCTTTTGGCGGGAAAGGGTGACATGAACCAATTACATACAAAGTAAATAAAATGTAAAAATTATAATTCTTACACATCTAATTGAGATTAATTTGCGTACTAACGTGGAAGTTATGCCTCTACCATCCATGCTACATATTATATAAACATACTTCATATTTTGAGAATTGAACTTTACATGTACACTGCATCTTCTTTGGTTCTTTCGGTAAAGTCACGTAGAATGAGAATAAAACAATAAAATAAAATAACACAATAAAATTCTCGCGACGTTTCGGCCACAACACAAGCAGCCTTCTTCAGGTGAAAGAACAGAACTGTCGGGACGACAGAGCTCTGTCGTCCCGACCTGAAGAAGGCTGCTTGTGTTGTGGTCGAAACGTCGTGAGAATTTTATTGTGTTATTTTATTTTACTATTTTATTATTTTATTCTCATTCTACGTGACTTTACCGAAAGAACCAAAGAAGATGAATCCTTGCAGTCACGAAAGCTTTACATCGAAATGTACACTGCATTTTGCAAGTAACAAAACTGGCACTTTGCAGACTTCCGATTAGAATTTAGAAAGAGAAAGTTATTTTTGTTGTTGTTGTTGTTGCAAACATTGTGGTGGAAGCAAATGTGCCTACGGTGTAACTTGTGCAATTGTGAGGTTGATAAAGCACGACCCAGTATGTACCCCCGCTTACAATCAGCACCGCTCTTTGGACAGTGGCTAAAGAAGCAGAGCAAATTTACCGAGGTTTATACAGGCCACAAGACCCAGCGACTCACTCGCCCTAAGAAAATGTGTGGTTCTTATTTTGAGCCTTTCCTGTTATTTCTCAATCGCTTTCTTCCCTGTCAGTTCCAAATACATTCTTGTTTTCCCAAAACAATTTTAAAAGTCACATCACCTCTGAAGACACAACAAATCAGCCAGCCCCTTGGAATGCTTCGAGAATTTTTTTGGAAGCGGCCGTCGATAATTTCCCCGTAATTGCTTTCCCTTACGTCGCCTTCAATTAAAAAAGATTGTGATTTAAAGCTTTCGTGACTGCAGGGATTCATATTCTTTCGGTAGAGTCACGTAGAAGGGAAACAATAAAATAATAAATAAATATTTCTTATTATTTTATTGGATTCATATTCTTGGTTCTTTCGGTAGAGTCACGTAGAAGGGAAACAATAGAATAATAAAAATATATTTTTTTTATTATTTTATTGGATTCATATTCTTGGTTCTTTCGGTAAAGTCACTTAGAAGGGAAACAATAAAATAATAAAAATATAAAACAATAAAATGATAATTTAAACAATACAATTATAATTTTATTGTTTTATTATTTTATTGTTTCCCTTCTACGTGACTTTACCGAAAGAACCAATATGTAATTAAAAAGATGTTCGGATCCGCTCACAATGAGGACACGGGGCGAAAAAGAGGTTATTTTCTCTCTCTCTCGCTCTCTCCTTCCCCTTCTGCTACTTAGGAATAAGAGCACATTTCACAAATACTCGCAGCCCCAAAGAGGTCGGGGAATCAGCCGAACATCTCATCACACCGAGCGTGAAATGTCAGCATGCCTTAACGCAAACACACGCTTGCTTGCACGTGCACCTGGGAACACAGCGGCAAAGATTCCCCGTGTTGCCTTTAACAGACTCTTTGGGGCGACAAGCGCTGGAAGCGAACACTTATGAAGGCCGGCACGGCATGCGTGGGTTTGTTGTTGCCGACACCACCCTCGGCCGCCTTTGTCTCCCCAGTGCTGATAGGGACGATTTGAGGCTGAGTCGACCTGGGGGAGAGCCTAGGACCGGTCCAGACAATTGGTACTGTTATTGGCCCTGAGCAGGAATCAAACTCGGTAGCACAATGTACTAACCAATACACTACCAGCTCCCTACGATTTTGACTTGCATACACATATGTAGAGGTGTTAACTACGCACTGTTCGGTAACCTGCATTGCCACCAGGTATCAAAGGGGCAGTGCAGCGTTACCTCGGTGTACATAACGGTTGGGGTCAGACGAGGTGAAGTGGATCGTGGCGACAATTGGGGAGAACCAATCAGACAGTTCCACGTGGGAATGTGTGATTGGTTATACCTGGCCACAAACGGGTATAAGAAGGGTGACCGCGCAAAGCTCGGGGAGTTCTCTCCCTACACGGAGACTGAAGCCCGGGCTGAAGACTAGCTAGGACCCTGGACCAGCCTTCCAGCCCTTCTGAGGGCTAAGGCTCGGCGCATCCAGCGGTCAGGACCCACCGGGCCAGCGGTGGGTCAGATAGCCTCCCCTAGGTCCCAGCCGGAGGACTCTGGGATAGCGGTAGACTTGTGAGTCCCGCCAAGCTAGGAGGCTGTACCTCCTTAGGTATCAAGGAGACCTGTGTGTAGGCTACGCTGAGCCCGGAGGCTGTACCTCCTTAGGGTATCGGGTGAGGGGACCGGATACCCCTCTGTGTGTTAAGGACTGTATAATAAAGGAATTACAATAAACAGAGTGCCTCCTAAAGAATTGTATTCGTCTTTATAAACACTACACATATACTAAGACAAAGATCCCCCGTGTTAGCCTACATAGGCTGTTGGGGTTAGTGTTGTTATCGAGCACCTATTAAGGACAGCATGACACATGAGGGAATGATATGACCACCCCGTTCTTTCTCTCCGCCGTGTGCATGTTTACACAATGCGCACAAATGAACTCATTTCAGGCTAAGTTGACCTAGGAGATACCAAACAAAAATCAGTTCTGATATTACTTGTAAAGTGATGTTAGCCGTGGCCAGGAATCTAATCCAGGTCACCGGGTTCGTAGCACAGTTTGATATTCACGATGGTGCCACTGCCCGATGCAGATGGTGCTCTAAATGTCCAATTGATGGGCCACTTTTGTTGAGCTGTCATTTGTGGCCAAGTCGCGTCTGAAAAATAACTTCATGCCTCAATGGGCTTTGCCTGGTAGGACGGGGATGGTTTAGTGTTGTTTGTGTGAGTTGTTTACCTTTATTATACTTTGCACTCCTCTCGTCGTGTTGTTGCACTGTTTGTTATTGTGACGTGATTGCCCGCCCCTACTGGACATCTGTGAAAAAAGAGCTTTACAGCTCACCTGATTTCTCCAGGAAAAAGAAATATTCGGATTCTGAAATATTCTGACACGTAGACCACACATAAAGTCGTGACACAGACTCGAACAAAGACACAAAAGACACAAATCCCCCCCCCCCCATATAACTTGTACACACACACGCACGCCCAAACACACACAAGCACATTGGTGCACATGATAATCATTACCGCATCTAATAAGGGCATCCAAAACACGGAGCAGATGAGTAAACACGCAAGTGACACAGTTTCCTAAATCCATAGTCAACGTAGCTAATAAAAAGCTTGCCCTCTGCCCATCATTACACTTGTGTGTTTTTTAATTCTCCAAGTATCCACGCGAACAATATGTGAAGAGTTGGAATAGGCTTAAATGAAAACAGAGCAGCATTGCATTTTTAAAATACGTATATATAAAAATAACCGCAGTGTTTGAAGGAGTTTCAAGCCCATCAGGGCTTACTGTACATCACGTTTCAAGGTTAAAGGCGCAGCCCCGCAGATATTGTCCCGCGGCACCGCTGGTGCAAGGCCCTCCGCTAGAGGGAGCTCTGCAGAGGCCCTCTACATTGGCTCAGTCTTCTAAGCCAGCCACAGTTTTTTTCGGAAGAGGTGGTAGCACCCAACACTTTACCCCACCACATGCATGGGCCTGCCATTCCACTCACTGTTGGACGGACAGATTCCTACCCCTGGCCAGACAAAGCATCATCACCTTTTCTCCATTGTCCATTCCCTTCCTCTTCCCTCCCGTCGCCCCTCCACTCCTTCCTATCCCTCCCCTATTGCCCTTTTCTAAGTGTCCCTCTGTTACATTCACTAATTTGCTCGGCCTTTGTGCTGCCTCTGCCATCTAAATCACTGCCTTTCTGTTCACGCTTTTTAAACTCTGTAAAGCGCGCTTGAGCTAAGCCCTATAAATGTTAAACAAGACAAGACAAAGGCGACGAGCAGAGGCTTAAACATTTTTCACCATTGTTTCAAAAGGCCGCGCGCATAGGAGACCGAGCCGGCGACCTCTGGATCACAAGTTCAGCGTGCTGTACGTACGTACGTTGCACTTTCTCTCGCACCGTACGTGGCCAAGCGTGCTAATCGGAGGCGCTAACCGTTACAGCGCAACAGAGTCCCATATCGCGTATGCGAGGAGGTAGAAAACGCTTGTTACCGTTAAGCAATTCACATTCACGCACACTCCCATATGTGTCCAGTCTTAACCACTTACGGTTCACAAATGCACAATCCACGTGTCCACCACTTTCCACAGGAGATTTTGTAAATGTACTTAAACCAATCCTGATCCCTTTAACCGAGTGTATAAATCTGCACTTTTATAGGGAGAATTTGGACAACCGTTTTATCAATGTCATCCTGCACAGGAAATTCCTTCTGGCACGCGGCGTCTTCTTCTGCTGAAGCATAAACTGATAGCCACTCTGCTCATAATCGTGATTCTCAACCAAGACTGGCTACCTTTCGCCAACTCTGTAGCATTTGGTGGGGGGCGGGGGGGAGGAGGCCGAAGATCCCCTTGCTGATGGCTAAGCCCCCCTTTTAGAGTCGTAATGTCAATTCACACAACGTTGGTTCAATAGTCACTTGACACCGGCAGTGATGTTTCCTTGCTGGCTCTGGGTTGCAAGGGCTACAGCAGAAAGCACAATAGATCAAAACAGACCGTACCGTCACTAATTATAATCTTTAGCTTCGTGTTAACATCTCGCCACGGCGGTGAGACAATAACTCCCTCGCCTCGTGTGCAGAAGGGCATGGGTTCGATCCCGATCCTGATGCCTGCTGCTGTACATTTGGCGTTTCCACGTCTCTATCTCCCCGTGGTCGCGTGGATTTTTTCCTCCGGGTCCTGCAGGTTTTTTTCCTCCACATTTAGAATCAACATCACCCGTTTAGAGCATGTTTGCTGCTATAACAGTTCCACACGACGATAAGCCACTTCGTTGAGCTATCATTTTCGATGGCCAGGTCGCTTCTGAAAAAGAGCTCAGTGTGCCTTGCCTGGTAAAATAAAAAAAAAATTGTTTTAGTTTATTTTGAAATTGACCGTGTTGGGCACCCCACCCCACCCTGATTTTTGTTCCATGCCCCCCCCCCCACTCCCTTTAAATAAGGCCATGATACAGGTTTGCATTTCAATATCAAATTTGGGTAGATATTCTTTGGTGTAAGTTTGCCTTTAAAGAATCGGATAAGGCATTTACCGATACGTCTGTCCGCCTCATTCATTCCAAATGTACATCTTTCACGCTTAACGACAGCTTTCACGGAATTCACATTGTATGCACTGTACCGGGGAGTAGCCACTGGGTTTGGAAAACATCCCTTCGAGCACAACGTTCCACGCTTAGGGAACAATATCGCACGCACTTTATGCCGAAAAGCAGTTCCCTCTCAGTCAGTTTTTCTTTTTTTATGGACTATTGTGGATGCATCTTCTTTGGTTCTTTCGGTAAAATCATGTAGAATGAGAATATAATAATAAATTGATAAAATAAAATAACGCAATAATATTCTCACGAGGTTTCGGCCACAACACAAGCGGCCTTCATCAGGTGAAGGGACGAGACTGGTAGGACAGCGCTGGAGTGAAAAAATTGTGTTGTGGCCGAAATTGTGTTGTGGCCGAAACGTCGTGAGAATATGATTGCGTTATTTTATTTTATCAATTTATTATTTTATCAATTTATTATTTTATTCTCATTCTACGTGACTTTACCGAAAGAACCAAAGAAGATGAATCCTTGCAGTCACGAAAGCTTTAAATCGAAATTTATTGTGGATGTAATGAACACAACCTCTGGCCCTCGTTTTAACGTAACCTTTACGCTGACATTTCAAGCTCAGCACTTAACAAACCAGTTGGTACATTTGCTTTCTGACTATTGTTACAGCGCGATTTCCTGTTGCAAGCGTTCGGTACTTATCTTAAAAGCGTTCATATGGCACCGCATCCAGGAAGCTTTACACATGATTAACAATGGCACCTGTGGATGTAACGGTGGTGATGAGGTGAATGAAATAGAGGAGAGGAAGCGATGGGGGCAAATCTGTGATGCGTGAATTCCGTGAAAGCGAAATTGATGACAGTAAATTATGACGAATGATGACGATGATCATGAATTGTGATACAATGATGATGAATTATCATAATAAATTATGATGAATGATGACGATAAATTATGATAAATGGTGATGAATGATGATTTTAAATCATGATAAATGATGATAAATTATGATAAATTATGTTGATAAATTTCGATTTAAAGCTTTCGTGACTGCAGGGATTTATCTTCTGGGTTCTTTCGGTAAAGTCACGTAGAATGGAGATAAAATAATAAAAATAATAATAACATAATAAAATTCTCACGACGTTTCGGCCACAACACAAGTAGCCTTCCTCAGGTGAAGAAACAGGACTGTCCGGAAGACAGCGCTTGAGTGAACCCTGCCAAGCTTGACAGCATCTTTTAAGCTGTGTGGGAGGAACAGAGCGCCTTGACAAAGGAGTTTACATATAAAGTAGCATGTAACTGGGGGATTAGCATGATGTTTGTGTGAGGGATTAGCACCACGGAGAGCGACGAGCTCGGACCGGAGAAGGGGGGAGAGGAGTTTACATAAAAAATTATCATGTAACTGGGGGATTAGCATGATGTTGGTGTGAGGGATTAGCACCACGGAGAGCGATGAGCTTTGTTCAGATGGACGAGTCCATCTATGTACGGAACGGAGGAGGGCGGAGAGGAGTTTACATATCAACAGTAAATTAGCATGTAACTGGGGGATTAGCATGATGTTAGTATGAGGGATAAACACCACGGAGAGCGACGAGCTTTGTTCAGACGGACGAGTCCATCTATGTTCGGAACGGAGGAGGGGGGGGAAGAGGAGGAAATCGCCACGGTGCGCTGCTCTGTCCTGTGTTGCATTATAACTATAACTATTATACCTTCCAATCTAAACTACATTGTATAATATCGTATCCATAGACAAACCCCACCCTTGAATTATACAATGCATTACTATACACTACCCTATACTTTAGACAATAAAATGTTAGACTTGTAGTATTACACTATATATTATTCTACTAACCCTACTGTATACCACACTGCTGTATATTCACTATACAATTACGGTACTATATATTGCCTTATGAATTATGTTAAACATTACACTGTTATACTATTTATTATTATACAAAATGCTATAAACTATACTATTGACCGTCATGTGAAAGGTACTAAGAGGCAGTGCCAGTGAATGGACTGCGGTCTGAAAGTCACCGTAAAATACAATCAATTAAGAACCGAAATGGTTTATAACGTCTTTCCAATGGTTACTAAGCCGGAATCCATCTTCTCGGTTGAAATTGTCTCTGTGTTTGTATATGTGGATAGCCTCATGAACGAATCTCTCATGGTAGCCGGATGGCTTGCAGAGAACCTCCGTCTTGGAAAAGTCAATGTCATGTGAGCCCACTGAATTATAACAGTGATCAGCTACGGCTGAGGTGTTCGTCCTACCGTGTTTCAAGTCTGCTTTATGTTCACGAATGCGGTCCGAGATATGTCGTTTGGTTTCTCCAATGTAGCTGCTACCACGAAGGCAACTTATTTTGTAGACGCCCGGGTACTGTATGTCTGGAACCACATATTTTACAGATGGAACCAGATCATGTATTTTATGTACTGTGTTGAATCAGACCTGGATCTTGTGTTTATTCAGGATTTTGGATATCTTTTTTGTGACCCCCGCAATGTAGGGTAAGGTGATGGTTTTGAATGGCTCCTCAAGAGGATCCTTCTTCATGGTTGGAGTGATGGCTTTGTGGATTGTGTAGTCGGAGTCTATTAGCCTTGAGAGCTTGGTGTATGTGCTTGAGTTCACTAGCAATGTGTTCCTGGTCGGAAATACATTGGGCTCTATGGTATAGAGTCTTGATGAGGGAATTCTTCTGGGATGGATGGTGGTGGGAATCCGGTTTTAAATAAGCATCCGTATGGGTAGCTTTTCTGTAGACAGAGTGGCTCATTAAACCATCAGGTCTCCTTTAAATTAGGATATCCAAAAAGGGTAGCTTGCCATCTTTTTCGACTTCCATGGTAAATCTGATGGCTGTGTGTATGGAATTGATGTGGTCGAGGAATTGGTCTAGAGCAGGCCGGCCATGTGGCCAGATGACAAAAGTGTCATTCACCTACCTCTTCCATAAGGTCGGGCGTAGAGTGGCAGTCTGGATGGCGTCAGTCTCAAATTTTTCCATGAAAACGTTGGCTACAACTGGCGATAGGGGGGAGCCCATTGGGGTGCCCTCAGTTTGTTTGTAGAAAGTTCCATTCCAGGTGAAGTATGTGTTGGTTAAGCAGTGTCTCACCAGGGGGGGGGGGGTACATCAGTATGCAGTCCTTGATGAACCAAATCTTCAATGATTGCGATGGTGTCAGTACAGGAACTTTGGTGAATAGGGAAACCACTTTAAAACTGACAAGTAGGTCGTCTGGGGACGGGGAAATACCCTTGATTGTCGATACCAGGTGAGTAGAGTTTAGTACCGCAGAGGTGGTTTTTCCAGCAAAAGGCCGCAGTATTTCAGACAAAAAACGAGCCAGTTTGTAGGTGTGGGAGTTTATAGTAGAGACGATGGGACGAAGGGGTGTATCTTCTTTACGTATCTTTGGAAAGCCATATAATCTTGGTGGCCTGGCCGCAGAAGGCTTAAACGAGAACTGTTTGGTTTGATCAATGAATGCTGTTAAATAAGAAATGATTTTGTTGGTTTTAGTAACGAGGCTGTTGGTAGGGTCTCCTCTTATTTTGGTGTAGCTGCCATCGTTGAGTAGTTCCTGAATTTTGTTGTTATATTCTATTTTGTCCATGATGACAGTGGCATTTCCCTTGTCGGCTGAGAGAATGACAATGGCATCCCTCTTTTTTAATTGAGATCATTCAAAGCGCTCATCTTTGCTGATGTTGCTAGCTGGCATCTTAGCGTGTTTGAGGGTTGCAGCAATTTCAGATCTTGCTACGTCTGCAGCGATGTGACCCAGGCCCTTGAGTGCCACGTCGACATGGGCAATGATATAATTAACTGGTATGTGTCTAGGTGTGACTGCAAAGTTTAATCCTTTAGCTTAAACGGTTTTCAGACCATCAGAAATAGAACTGTTACTGCGATTAATAACGACTTTGTTAACGTCTAGCTTTTCGGTGTGTGGGTCCGATTTCTTGTTGGAGAGGCGGTTGAATTTGGAAATCAAGTTGTCCTTACATTTGGTCGACATAGTGGCAGCTGAAGAGGCCGTCATATTGTCTACATGTTCCCAATCCGATGTGGACATTGTTGCCGTCAATGATGTGTGATTTGTAGAGTGTCTTGTCTAACTGATCTAGTTCGGTGTGCGTGTCTGATTTTTTCTGAGATAAGAGCTAAGCTAGTCCTTGATTGAATTCGTTTTGCATTAGAAGAAGTTACAGCAGCAGAGGTTAGTGTAAATGCGGTTGGTATTACCTTAGAGTCGCGGCATCTCTTTAGAAAAGGTGAGAGACTCGATTAGCTGAGCCTTCTTATCACGGATGTTGTTGAAGGATCTCAAGGTTATGTGGAATCCCTCCCCGTAGAGGCGGCTAAATTTCGATTTAAAGCTTTCGTGACTGAGGATTTTATTCTGTTATTATTATTATTTTTATTATGCTGATAAATTATGTTGATAAATTATGATGAATGGATTGAATTAATGGAGAATGAGCGAGAGCCATGTGATGAGAATATGAAGAGGGAAGAGTAAAGGTGGCGGTTATGAGGTGGAGATTTAATGGGTCGTGGGGTGAGCACCCTTGTATAGGAGACTTTTAGTCTCAATGGGTTCTCATCATTATCATCATCAACCTTTGGACAAAGTCCCTCCCCACATTCCATCTCGATTCCTGCACGCTTATGCAATGCCACAGTCCGTCGCAATTTTTTTTGTTATTTTGATTCAAAGCCGCCAATCTGAAATGTGGTTTGGTTTATGTTCGGCGCTCGCCTAATTCTGAAATACCACAAGCTGCCTAAAAACCGTCGGTGTAGCGGCATACATTTTTGCATTTTTTTCCGCATCTACATCGGTAGACACGGACACGCTCACTGTGGTTGGTCAACGAGGAATTGACAATCGGAAAACCCTGAGCTAGATCGTATTTTTACACGCAAAAAAACACCCAACACACTTTGTAGAACTGCGTCCCAAATAACCGTCCTGGGTGCGATTTATGTTTTACCGTGCGGCTACATAGTCGGCTGAAAAGCCAGTGACATCTGCAGAGGTCATTAGCAGGCGCCGATCGTCACGTCAAACAAAACCTCCTCTAAGATTACGGTGCATGGAGCTGCGACCATATTCGCTGAGCACAAAAGGCAAAGACTCCCCGTATAGCCTGAACAGACTGTTGGGGGCAAGTGTTGTTAGCGAGCACCTATAGAGATTGGCACGGCACATGATGGGGTGGCTGCCCAACATCACGCCCGGCCGCCTTTATCTCCCCAGTGGTGATGTTTACACACCGCATCAGGTGCTCATTTTAGGCTGAGTCGACCTAGGAGAGGCCCAGGACCGGTTCAGATAACTATCGCTGGTGTTGGCCGTGAGCGGGATCGAACTCAGGTTGGCGGGTTTGTAGTGCAGCGCGCTAACCACTCCACTACCGCTCCCAACACACGCACACTCTCACACGCACTTATCCGCATCCCATCTTTGTTTATCCCTGTTCATCTTTGTGAAAAATATCTTCTTGATATCAGTAAAAGTAGGAAAGAAAATAATTGCTCTGGTCCATGGTCGGTGGCCTTTATTTCAAACCATGTTCATTGTTTAGGCGAGTTGCTGAAATGTTATTTTTGGTTTAATCTAAATTGCTTGTTTGAAATTCCAGCGCTTCAACCAACCGCAGTGAAACGCACAGGCCATGAAAATGTATAGAATGTCGGAACGGTGCGAGTGTTTACGGTGCTTTAAAACGCACTAAGCTGCTGTAATAAAACACACATCTGTTGAATAAATCTGTTTATTTGATACTACTGGTCATGAAAAAACGCATGCCCGTTTGCTCAGGCAATGCTGTACCGCGTGGGTCGAGCTAATAAAAAGCCAGATCCTAATTACGTCCGCTGACATTTATTTTGTAAATCGCATCGAACGTAAATTGTCTCGAAAAACGTTATTTTAATGACTCCAACCGTATGTGACTGGCCTTGTCTCGCAGATGTCTTCTTCTTCTATGTAATCCACATTTTACTCCGTTGATTCGCTGACTTTATTGAGCAGCTGTTGCTCCCATTCTTGTTCGTGTTTTTGTTTTTTTGTTTGTTGTGGTTGCACCCGATTCAAGAGCCGAATGGCCAAACAGGGCTATACCAAAATAAATAAATAAACTGGAACTGATTCCCGCCGGGAGGTATTTTACACGTAAGAGAATTGCACGAGTGCAATACCTTGGCAAGGAGCAGTAAGAATAATAAGCACGGAGGTTATATTGGATGTGGATTTTTATTGTGAAAAGACGAGGTGGCAGGAGTGCCGCAGGAATCAGAGCACCGAGCCAGTATATGATTGAAATCTTGGGATTATTATGATGCTTGTTTACTCAGGAAAGCCGCGCTGAGTCTAAATGCTCTTTTCAAAGAGGGTCCTGCCAAGTTTTCGCAGGAGGCGGCGGTGTTGCCTCTTCACGCGAACCCAATTTATTAGCACAGTTGGCTGCGCACTACGGTGTGAAAGAAGTCCAACATACATGCAAATTTCAGGTCATTTTTCAGCATTGGCCTGTTTTGTCAACAACAATTGTAGTATATATACGGTATTTAGCTATGGCGGGAAACCTAAGAAAACCCAGAGATTCCCCATGCAGAACAGGGGGAGAATGTACAAACTCCACACAGAGAGGTACGTGAGTCAGATTTGAACCCATGATCTTCGTATTGTGAGGCATTGAGCGTTGCCACCGTGCCACCCTGACACGCAAGTTTAAGCAAAGCAATGAAATGTTAATCCCCACGGTAGTTGTTTGACCATACTTCCCCATGCTGGTCAGATTTTACTCAACGCCGATACTCGTTGGTTCTTTCGGTAAAGTCACGTAGGTCGAAATAAAATCAAGTAAATCACGACGTGTCGATCGTCATCAGGCGGAACCGATACAGCAGGACAACTACGTGACTTTACCGAAAGAACCAAAGAGTATGGATTCCTGCAGCCACGAAAGCTTCAACGCCGATGTTCGTCGCCGCCGGCAATCGAACTCAGGTTCCTGGGCTCATGGCGCAGCGACAATCACCACTGTGTTCTTGGTTCATTCGGTAAAGTCACGTAGATAGGAAACTATTTTTTTTTTATTAAAATTAAACAGTAAAAAATTTTAATCAAAAAATAAAAATAATAATACGTTGAAAATAATAAAAGCAAAAAAACACAATAAAATAATAATAAAATACAAATATAAAATACAATAAATTGAAATAAAAAATTTAAAAAACCACGACGTTTCGATTGCAACACAAACGGTCTTCAGCAGGCGGTGGTTTTCTGCTTTTGTATTTTCAATTTTGTATATTTTTTATGATTTTTATAATTAGAATTTTAAATATTTTATTTTATTATTTTTATTTAAAAAAATGTTTTCTATCTACGTGACTTTACCGAAAGAACCAAGAATATGAATTCCTGCAGTCACGAAAGTTTTAAGTCAAAATCACCACTGTGTCACAAATTCGAACCAGTCACAAATAACCGCACGACACAAAAATAAAACTATCACAACGAAGTTGGTCCTCCTCTTGGTTCACATAAATTATATCCCTTCTCTGTACCAGGGTACATGTGAAAGTGCAGTGCCCACTAGGTTGTGGGTACAATTGCGGGGTATTCCAGAAGTAGTTCTGTGACTCCTCCTTCTACGGGCCATTCTCTAACAACGCATGGAGGGACGCACTGCCCCGCGAGGGTTCCGGCTGGACACTTTGTCACGTGACGCGATGCTCACATCAGTACGATTCTAGTTACAGAGAAAGACTGCTGGCACGTTGGTACAGTAGTTCGCACGCTGCAACTGTGAACGTGGCGGCCGGATTTCGATTACCGGCCACGGCTAACATCAGTGATATCTGAATCGGTCTTGTATCTACCAAGCATGATGAAGTATGGTCAAACAACTCCCATGAGCAAAAAAGGCAAGGGGTGGCCTTCATCCGCAGTGGATTGCCAAAAACCTGCCAAATAGAATCTTTATTTTTGTATTTGTTTGAAAGCTCTAAATAAATAATTGTCTACATAGTAAGTGTAAACTAAACCTCTGTCATGTTTGAATGGGCTCCTTGGGCTTGTCCACATCTGCTGACAGTCTGCATTTGATGCCAATTCAAATGAAGATGGCAGAGCTGTGAGGAGCGATTGGCTGTGACAAGCAAGGCAAACGAATGCTCTTTAAGCCCATTGCGAAGCCTGCTTTTAATGATACACGCGGGCAGCAATAGAGTACGTAACTTTACTGTCCACACACGTGTGGTTATCATTAATTCAGTGCAATTGGTCCAGCGGTCCAGAGTAATGGCTCGCAATGTCCAAACTTTGTGAGTTCAAATCCTGCTTTTGGCCGTTGACTCAGCCGTCAGCAGCGGGTTGATAGTGATAAATACGATTGGTACAAACAAAAATAAGTTCCACTTTTTGGGGAAGTCCTTTGGATACAATCACCCCCGTCTTAGGAACGTGGAATATCCACCACTGGCTCAGGGTCAGTACACAGAAGAGAAGCACCACCTCAATGCTCAATGGAGCAGGAAATCACTCTTGACTTGAAATTGACTCCACAACCGCTATCAGCAAGTTTCGTTGAATGAACGTTTACAATGACGTCTGCAGTATGGCAGACTGTATTTCGCTGTTGTGCAAATTCAGCGTTATTGTTGTTGACACAATACGGGAGGTTTTTATTTCGTCCGCGCCTATGGGATAATAAAACATGCTTTTGTAATAGTGCACTCTGAGTGGGTTCAGACGGAAGAGTGCATCCGTATGGGTCAACATGCCTAGTGTTACGATGACACAGTCACCCGGCTGAAACAAGGCACAGATCACCCGCTAATGGAGACCAAACTCGGAAGGCCCCATACGTTTGCAATCACGAACTTTTCTGGCTGCCCTGCTCAGTAATGGTATTTAAGAAAACATATAATCAGGTCATTACATGGCAATGCACTCCTATTGGACGGTGACAGTCAACATAATTAGCTTTAATGTGGGAGTGGGGGTGCGTGCGGGCGGGGGGAGCCAGAGACCAGCAAGGCAGACGGACCCACGACCTCAACATACGCCAGGTTCAATTCCAGGCAAAGACAGCTGACACGCAAAGCAGGAACTGAGAAAATGTAAACCATGGATCAGATAGCTTCGCGCCGCTCGAAGCATAAATTTGAAGCAGGTGCATCTACAAGTCACCAACTCTCAGACAAAGCGATAGAATGGCTGAGTGACTTACAATTGAATCTCTGATGATCGCTCTCCATCGGCTATACGAAAGAAGAAGAGCCAAAATTACGTGTACTTTTAACCTGTACAAGCCCTTGGTCTATCCACTGCTTGATGAAAAGCCTCCCCCAGTGCCACTTCGGTCATGGGGGTTATTTGACCATGTAGCACTTAAATTTAGATTTAAAGCGTTCATGACTGCAGGGATTCATATTCTTGGTTCTTTCGGTAAAGTCACGTAGAAGGGAAACAATAAAATAATAAAAAAATATAAAACAATAAAATTCTCACGACGTTTCCACTGCAACACAAGCAACCACCATCAGGTGTGAAAACCACAGCAAGAACATTTTCCTGATGATGGTTGCTTGTGCTGCAGTCGAAACGTCGTGAGAATTTTATGGTTTTATATTTTTATTATTTTATTGTTCCCCTTCTACGTGACTTCACCGAAAGAACCAAGAATATGAATCCCTGCAGTCACGAAAGCTTTAAATCAAAAATAGAGCAAATGTTTTCAATTCATTCCTGCTAGGGATGTTTTTTTTTCAGTTGTGGTGGCGAGATGTTAACTACCTCGTCTGGAGATCGTGGATTCGATCCCGAAGCTGACGCCTGCTGCATATTTGGAGTTTGTCTCACCGTGGTCGCGTGATTTTTCTCCGGGTCCTCCTGTTTCCCCCCCCCCCCCCCCACATTTAGAATCGACATGCATTTGGAATATTTGGCTGCTATACATTTCCACATGATGATGAGCCACTTCGTTCAGCTGTCAATTGTGGCCAGGTCGCTTCTGAAAAAAGAGCTACATAGCTCAGTGGGCCAAACCTGGTCAAATACAAACATATAGTTTATAGTTCAGTTCCTTATTGGGTTGCTTTTTTTGTATGGTGAGAGAGGCAACACTAAGCCCAGGAGAAAACCCACACAACAATAATAATGATGGACAGCACCTTCGTTAATCCACTGTTAGACAAAGGTGTCCCCATGTCATGCTGCCATGGGGAATGTTTGGCCATACTTCACCACGGTTGCACAACGGTTGAACGGTAAATATAATGCACTTCGCAGCTCTTGATAACGGAGCCGCATCCTTGCGAAATATGTACGAACACACCCGTCTATAATTATTTTCATATCCACCTTGAATATAGTTAAAGCGCCCTGAGTGTGGACAATCTCGTCAGATGCCAGAAGCCAAACAGGTTGAGCCTGGTCATGTAAGTACTTGGGTAGAGGACCAGGTGCTGCTGGATTATCTGATGGCAAGAGCTCAAGTGTTTTGTTTTACTATCGTCCCATTTGGTTAATGCTGTGGTCACCTCCGTACCCTGAATCCTGTTCCGCGTTGTGTCCTCTGTGGTGTTGTTACCGGTGGCGTGTTCTCTATCCTTGATAGTGTTTGTGGTGCTCTCTAGTGTCGTTGTTGACGTTAATGCCGTTTGCGATGTTCACCACGACTGACATATACAAAATATCTATATATACACAGTATGTTATTTTCTATCTGCAAGATGGCCTAGGAGATGTGAGTACAGTACAACCACGGATTCTTGAAACTATCTGCACAGATAGTTGTGTTAACCCCCCTTCGTAATTTGGCAGAGAACCTCCTGAAAAATAATCGTGAGACTCAATGAGGCTTTCCCTCGGCTAAACAAGGGTATCAACAATGTGAGAAAAATAATACACGTGTAAACATTCTGCAGGCTTTGCTCTCAAACGGTAAACACTCATTCATTGAAACGGGCCAAGAATTGTAATAAAGGAGCGTTTTGACGCTTTCCTGAGGAAATAGTGAACATCGCAGTCATGTTGGGATTTTTAAAAATCTTATTTCCACATTATGAATTTAAAGTGAAAACAAGAACATTTTTTCCTAGTAAAAGACGTTTTTTTTTCAATGAACAAAGGTAAAACAGGAATCCTAAACATAACTTACATCCAGCAAGAAATGTACAATTCCCGTGAGACTGCGGAGAAAAATGCACAAACTCTCAAGAGTCTGCAAAGTAACATACTGTATATATAAAAGTCAAATGGGCAATATGTTCCGTCTTCTATTATTATTTTCCTTAAAATATAAGAAGACAGCGTTGGTTTTAGTTTATTTGGTGTGCATGTGTACGTGCTTTTGAGGTTTCCATTATATGTTTTCAGCGTCGGACATCTTTGCAAAAAAAACCTCTGTTATTCATTCGTACAAATGAACCATGCTACCTCGCTGATCTCGTCCAGGAGCATAAAACATCATCACGCGCACTCCGGCCATCCTCGCACCAACGGCGGCTTTTGCCTGGCCATCGAACAAAGATGCGCCTTCGCGGCCGTCTGGAACGCTCTTCCCACGGATATTAGGAAACCACTAGAGCTATGCAATTTAAAATCTAGCTTGAAAACTAATTTCTTTAGAACTGATTTTCGTCTGCAGTTTGTTGTCCTTCCCCAGCACCTTCGATCAGCACGGTTGTCTACGTACGGTGCGAAAGAAATTCAACATACGTACACACATGACGAAGCAAACAAAAAAAAACGGTATGCACGGCCGGGCAACTGCTGCCACTGGCAGCTTTGTCCCTCTCTGCCGCTGCAAAAATCAACAGAGATTTGGTCGAGTGTCAATACATTGAGCCCTGATGCACACAATAGGCCCGAGCCTAAGTGTTCTTCACGGGTAAGTGTTCCGGCTCCGCCTCCCTCCCCCACCCCCATTTCCCACAATGCTTAATTGGAGCCATGAATATGCTTTGGCAGAGCCAACAAAAGACATTCCAAACGTGCAAGGGTTTCGCACGAAGTAAAAAAAAAACATAAAGGCATTATTACTCCTCCCCCCGCCCCAATAAAAAAAACCCGGGAACGTTATACATTTGTAATTAAAAAATACTCATGCTATGCCCTGTAAGAAAAACTCGACATTTTCTGTAAGAGCGGTTGTTTTGCAACGCATTTATTAACTTTTCTATTCGCTTTTTTTTTTGGCGCTTCAGACGGTTTCACCGGCTTTGTAAATGCACGGCGAATGCCCATCGTGATGTGAGACGTGACGGCTGTAGACGTCTCGCGCACGCAGCCACGGGGCTTCATGGAGCAGAGGCAATGCGGCCAGGTTGGGTGCGGTGATTTTTTTTTTTAAGCCACAGCCATTAACAAAAATGTTCACCGCAGGCAACTAACTGCTTGCACGGGGGGCGGGGGTGATGTGATCATTTAGACACTCTGAGATCAGATAGCTCCAGAGGCTTTCCCCGAGTCCCACCACCCCCTGTAATTTCGCCAAGAAAAGACCAGCGTGCTCGCACACAAAAAAAAACGCCTCGAGACCGATGATCATCGCCAACTGCTGCGGTTACGGGGGGGGGGGGGGGCGGGGGGAGTCATCGTCTCTCGTGTCGTGACATTTGCGCCACGATCAAAGTCTCTGGGTGGCTTGTAATTGGACCAACACCTGGGAGTGTCTCGCGCGTCCCATGATGGTTATCTTCAATACTCGTCGGTAAAAAATATAAAAATACGCGGAGCTTCGCGGCGACCCTTTTTGTTGACACTGTTTTGTTGAAGTTCGAGAGAAACAAGTAGACTTGCAAGGGCTTTGCGTCAAAATGAGTTCAATGTTAAGGTGATACAATATATAATGAATCTATACATAGGTCAAGGTGCGACCCTGCAATTACTTTCCCACACCACTACCGGCAATAAAAGCCTCCCCACTAGGAGGGAGCTCTATAGAGCACCCTCTACTCTTCTGCGCTAGCCAAAGAGAATATGTACACAGTAGAGTATCAAATACAAATAAAATATTTGTCTTGCTGCCAGGATAGGGGGAACGGTAGAGTAGCGGTTAGCGCGCTCGACGAGAAACGCTGTGATCCGAGTTCGATTCCCTCTCACGGCCAACACCAGTGACGATTATCTGAACCGGTTCTGCGCCTTCCCTAGGTCGACTCAGCCTCAAATAATTTAATTAATAAAATTCCGTGCCGGCCTTTATCGGTGCTCACTAACAGCACTTGCCCCAAAAGTTCGTTCAGGCCATACGGGGGCTACAATCCCTTACCATCACTGTCATTGTCTACTGCTGCTTTATTTTTTCGCTCATGGAGAACCATTGTCCAAAATGCACGATGAGGTTTTTTGTGTACAATGTAAGCTTTCCCTCTGACCAGCTCATCAGCTTAAATTGATGGCATATGCTGTATCCCGTGGGAACATGACGGCAATGGTTACACAAGCCTTTGGCTGTGCTGATGAGGCCCATAAGGTCGAAACCAGATCCAGAGTTTGTCCGCTTCGACAAATGCTATTGCCTGCAAGTGTCATTGGTTGACAGACTGTATCTGTTTTACTGCAAGGACATAGACACTGTCCATTTTTAGTTATTTACCTGTTATCTTATTGTTTCAACAGGTCAAGTCAAAGTGATTTCCTCCTCAAAGCGAGCATTGAGGCAGTGCTCATCTCCTCTTCAGAGCCATGCGCCAATTCCACATTCCTATGGCGGGGGGCGAGAATCCACATAGGACAACAATCACTGTTGATTTCCGCAACAAAGTTGTACTTGTTTTATCGACCTCGGAGAGATCATGGGCTGAGTTATACTCAAACTAGAATTTGAACTCGCAACCTTCTAATTGCAAGCTGCTCACTCTACTGCTGAGCTACCTGGCTGGTTTTTGACCAATTATTGTTCCAGTTTACATGACAGAAAGACAAAGATATCCCGTGTAGTTTCATACGTAGGCTTTATCCCATATATCCTTAACTGACTGTTGGGGGCAAGTGCTGTTAGCGAGCACTTATGAAGGCCGGCACGGCACACGAGGAGGGCGGGTGGCCAGCACCGCACCCGGCCGCCTTTGGAGATGTTTACACACCGCACGAGGTACACGTTTTAAGCTCAGTCGACCTAGGGCAGATCCGGGACCGGTTCAGAAAATCATCGCTGGTCTTGGCCGTGAGCGGGAATCGAACTTGGGTCACCGGGTTCCTAGCGCAGTGCGCTAACAGCAACACTACTGCTCCCCATAAAATGACAAAGACAAAGATCCCCCATATAGCCTTAACAGACTGTAGGGGCAAGTGCTGTTAGCGAGCACCTATGAAAGCCGGAATGGTGCACACGCACACGCATAAATACATACGTACGAACGTATGGTTGTGATCGCAAGAAGCTAGCTCAGATGATGATGATGATATATGCCCGACCACTTCAGGCAAATGAATAACATTTGCTGGGGGGGGGGGGGTGTTTACACGATACAAGCTCCGGGTGCCTTCAAGAATGCCTTCAAACTCACGACAATGAACTCGGACAAATGCGTCTACGCTGCATGCTCCCAGCAGCGACTGCTGCTTCGTCATGCCAGGTGTGCTTTAATCCCAACCAGCTGTTCGTGTTGTTTAGACAAAGACCAGTTGTGTCATACACTTTCTTAGCGAGCTCCACTGCTTAGACATTGCTCAGCGAATAGCTTAGCAAAGTATAGGCCCAGTTGTTGGTTCGGGCAAGACTGACTCTGCTGATTGGGGGGGATACCCGGGGTGTCGAAATGAGACCGGAGTTTTGCTTGTGTTGATTCAGTGCTGATGATAACGTGAAAGTCGCGTGGCCGATGGGTTTCATGAAAAAATACTGCTCATATTTGTTTTTTTTTAATGTACAGAGACATGTGTGGGAAAGAGGTATTTAAAAAAAAAATCCATCAGAGCCTTGAAACTAAATGGTGTTAATGTAAACACATCGTAGTGGCAGTGGTCACAATTGTAATTGGGTAGTTTAGCTTTCCAAAGCTGTTTATTCTCTTTTGTTGTGTACATTGTATATGCCGCTTTGTTAGTAGACATAGTATTTGTTCTGCACCCACTTCCTTCCTGAGTTATTATTTCAAATGCCCCTTTTTAGTACCACCTAAAGTCGCAAAATCGCAATTATACAGATATATTTACGTGGCTAATAACAAGCAATTACTTGATAGACCCAATCATTTCTAGTGGTTATCGCATAATTCACTGCCACTGACCACATAAAGAGATCGGAACCCCACGTAAGTCGTGACACCCGAGGTGGCACCGACAAGTGGAACTTCTCTGGTCTGGGCTCGTGGACTATTGGTTCTGGTGCCCTAAGAGACACTGCATGGGAGGCACAGGGTAAACAAGAGATGGTTATGACGATGTGTTTATTTCCATTTACCAGCCTTCATCTAAGTTCACGTGTACAGTATTCCCTCCTTATTCCACGAACTTGCTATTCGCGATTTTGGGCTATCCGCGAATCGCATCTGGAAATCTACACGACTGCATCGAGAGAGAGAGAGTGATGAGAGGGAAAGCTTATTGACGTATTTATTAAAAGCCATTCGTAAAAAAGAGAGGTTTACGTAGGCCAGTATTAAAACCCGCGAAATTTGCAATTCACGAGCATCCCTGAAGCGTAGCCCTCGCGAAGAACGAGGGAAAAACTGCGACTGGCAAACATAGCGTCGGGGGTGGCGTGCCTGTAACCCGGCGCTTGAGAGTTAAGAGGCGACTGGCATGGGAGATGATGTCGAAACAAACCACACTCACTGGCCCGCAAAGTGGCCAGGAGATGGCAATAAAGCAAGCGGGTTTCTGCGCGGGACCTTTGAGGGTTTAAACCCTTCCTCAGCGTCCCGTATCCAACTCGCTGGGCGGTATCGCGAAGTGCAGGCGGATGCGCGAACAGGTCAGATGTCGTGAACGCCTTTCGGAGATGACAGTTTACACAGGGCACAAATGCTGCACTTGGGTGTGGGTGGGTTAATTGGTCCCGGTGGATAACATATCGAGCGGATGCGTGGATTTGGATCCTACTTCGGTTTTCATTCCGCACGTGCAAAACAATCTTGAGAAGGAATTTTACGAGCATTGCCATGTGCGAGCATCCATTGGGGAGAGTCTCGTGAATCGACGATTTGCAAAAAAAGAAAATACGTGCTAATATATGTGTTTTTTTTTTTTTATCAGAGCTTGTTTAGATTCGCAAACAATTGCTCAGGGCACGTGAGCTTGCCATAGCGATGCCTGGAAATATTGCAGCTCGTAACATCCTGCACAAGCCAACATAGCCGTCAGGTTGCGTGTCATAAGTTCAGGTGAATACGCCTTATGATAAAAAAAAACCTAACATAATGATTCATGCGATAAAACAATCCACACTCACAAGTGTCTTGCAACTGCGAAACACTCACATGCTGGCACTTGTATGGCAAAAAAAAAAACTCCGACCTATCAATTCAAAATGTGACACGCTAATGATTTGATAATTGATGGCTCTGCCCCCCCTCCCCCCATAACTCCACAGTGCATCTTACGTGCATTCACACACGAAGGTCGAGACAGAATACATTTGGAGTAACTGCCACATGGGCCACACAGGGGAGTGAAATGTTATCCTTAGTTAAAAAAAAAACATACGTGACAAGAGGATGAGTCAGGGCTATTAACCTGTCTGGGCTCCCACTAAAACACACACACACACACTCAAGAAATGTACAGAAGCCATAAGACAAAGATCCCCTGTACAGCCTTAACGTACTTTTTGGGCAAGTGCATTTATGGAGCACCTATGAAAGCCGGCACGGCACACGAGGGTGTGGGGTGGCCAGCACCACACAACCGCCCGCATTTGTCTCCCTAGTGGCGATGTTTACACAATGCACCAGGTATTCAATTGAGGCTGAGTCGACCTAGGGAAGGCCCAGGACCAGTTCGGATAATCGTCACTGGTGTTGACCGTGAGCGGGACTAGGACTCCGGTCGCCGGGTTCGTTGCGCAGCGCGCTAACCGCTACGCTACTGCTCCCCACACAGTCATACACATACATCAAGCCAAGCATGTGTTTGGAAAAGAGTTTCCGTGGCTACATTGAGTGTGTAAATACATATCGAATGTCGCAGTGTTATGAGCAGAGTTTCACGTTTGCAAATGTAATACTGTATTACAATAGTCATAATAAAAATAACATAAACGTACAGCTTGTTGTTAATCCACTGCTGAATTACGGCTTCCTCATGCCATATCGGTCAATCGGTCAAGGGCGTTGTTTGACCATAATTTACATTGCTGGCCTGCGTCGACCACACCATTGGCTGGGAATTTAGCTCCGATAACTGTGGTTGGTGGCAGAAAACATTACGTAGACTTCATGGAAAAAAGAAAGTGTTTCCAAAAAATAATTTGCCCGGTGTCTTTTTTTACATCACATTTCAAACAATGATGATTTTTTTTTTAAAAAAAAAACTGCACCACAAGCTAGTTAGCCACTTGCAGGTGCTCTGCTGTAATGCCACTGGCAATAGCTGAAGACAACACCAGCGCAAGAACGTGCAATGCCAGGCTCGTGAGTTTAATAATGAAGGCTCGTGAAGTGGTGCAGTTGCCTGCATTACCATCAGGTTGTGTGTGTGTGTGTCGGAAGATCAAGTGACGAGCCATCGGATGAAACTGAGCAAAAAAATAATTAGTGAAAGGTGAGATGATGCATGTGCAAAGTGTCGTGCATATATTTCAAGCATGTTTGCGTTTTCATATTCTTGGTTCTTTCGGTAAAGTCACGTAGAAGGGAAATAATAAAATAATTAAAAAACTAAACAATAATAAAATTATCACGACGTTTCGACTGCAACACATGCAATCATCATCAGGTGTGAAAACCACAGCAAGAAAATTGTATTGTTTTCTATTTTTATTATTTTTATTGTTTCCCTTCTACGTGACTTTACCGAAAGAACCAATAATATGAATCCCTGCAGTCACGAAAGCTTTAAATCAAAATTCATGTTTGCGTTCTCAAATCTTCTTTAAAAAATAGACACTGGCAAAGGAGGTCCCATGATGTAGTTGGTCACCCCGAGCCCTCATTACTCTGATAGTCTTTGTGCTGTTACGCCTTTTGGCGTCCTCTGGTCTTACACCGTTTGAGACTAGGCTCAAAAGAAAGCTGTCTCTGGTGTGGACCAATCAGTTTCAAAGACAATGCCACATATATTATCAGAGTACGTTTTTGTTTGCATTCTGATCACAAGTATTGTGGTTAATGCAGACATGATTCCTTGTAAAATGTTTCAGTTTGGTGTTTTAACATCTTAACACCTGTTTTGTTGCCAGAAAAAATGGAAAAACCTATTCTCAATAGACACTGTGCCATTAAATACCAATGTAATATGCGATGTGTCTGGCAATAGCTGCTCTTCTTTCATTCAATTCATTCAATGTTTTTTTTTTGTAAAAACTCACCCCTAGTAAAGAGGGCATCGCAATACGAAGAGGGAATTTGCAATACTTTACATAGAGAGGCCAGGGAGGTACGGCGTGCTATTAAGAAGGGCCATTGCCTGAAACGTCACCTATTGTACACGTTGTTATTGACGAATGTGTTAAGTTTTTTATTAATTGTGCTTGTGCACTACTGCAATGCAGCAGCATCAAATAATGCGTTTAATCACGAGAAATGATCAAGCCGCGTTTTTAATAATTGAAATAAAAATCCATTCATGACTCATACATTATTATTATTGTTTTTTTATGCAGCAATTTTAGGCCGTCTGAGAAAGCAGCCGACAATAATTTAGCCCAATTTTACCGGCGGCATCAAAGGAACATTAACTAATATTTCCCTCGAGCATGTAACACCACGTGATTGCTCAAACTCCAGCAAATGGAGATGCGAGGTGGTAAAAGTGCAGCCCTGAAATTTCACGCTCACGCCACTGCAGGCGCAAGGAAGGCTCCAATAGAAGCTATTTTGGCCTACTCTTCCACGCCGGCCAAACGTCCTGGAAGAGGTGGGAGTACCCACGTTCTACGCCACCGCACACAGGCAACCCGCGTGCTGATCGGAGAGGGAGAGGGTTGGAGGGTTTTACGAAACTATCGCACCATTGGTTCAAATACCGCGCCGAGAGAGCGAATCGAACCGGCGACACTCTGGATCGCAACTCCGTAGCGTGCTGGCCAACAAACACCGCCGCTGCGGAATTGCGATCCAGAGGGACGCCAGTTCGATCCCTTTGCATCCCACGAGGAGCCACCGTTAAGCCGTCTCACAAACCAAGGCCGACGATAGAGCGTGCCAAAATTTTTTTTTGACCTGGAAAGCATCGAAGAAAGACGAGGAGGAGGAGGAGCAGGAGGAGACGAGCGGATGCCGAAGCATTTCGCCCGAGCGAACGACGACGCAAACAAAAAAAAGCGTCGAAGGTTCCGCGCGCACACGCGATCGTGCGTTTTCCCTTTTTCCCAAAAAGATCACCAAGACGCACGCGTCCGCGCCCGTCCCGTCGCTGTCATTTCTGTCTCCGCACGTCCACGCGCACGCGCACGTGCACGAGCGCGTTCCTCACCGACGAGCTCTCCGTTGCGGTCGCGGTGCTGCGCGTAGCCCTTGAGGCACGTGTAGCACGGGCGCCGGTGTCCCTGGAAGCGCGAGAAGGGCGGCGGAGGAGGAGGAGGAGGCGGCGGCGGCGAGGCGGTGACGAGCACGGCGCAGGCAGCCCACAGCGGCAGCAGCAGCAGCAGCAGCCGGGGCAGGCAGCGCGCCGCCGGCGGGGCCTGACCAGCGCCGGCCGCGTTTGATGGCTTCACGAGCCCCATGCGAGTTCACTATCGCCACCCCTCCTCACCCACCCACGGCACCCCCACGTCTGTTCTCTCTCTCTCTCTCTGCTCGGTTCGCAACGGTCGACCGCTCGCTCTCTCTCTCGCTTCTCTTCTCTGGCTGTGTTGCGCGCGACTCTTCCCTTCCGTGGCTTTCTACTTTTTTTTTTCTCCTCGAGGGGCACTTGCGGGCGACTCGCCGGTTGCCTCCCTGTTGAAACACACACACACAAAAAGCAACCAGCCACCAACGCAGAAGAACAGGCTGATTGTTTTGACCCGGCTAACAACGCCACCGCTCTTGCGGACTTGAAGCTGTTTTGGCAACGCCGAGCCAATGGCAATTAGATGTCTAGACGCGCGCATGCCAAGCGCCTTTTGTGCGGATTTGCGTTAAAAAAAAGACCGAGAGAGTGTTTAACAATTTCATTCGGACCCCCCCCTCCTCCGCCACCGTCCCCCCCTCCCTCCCCTTCAAATGATTATTGCCAACTGAGGGTGCAGGATGAAAACAATAACGGTTTAAACTTACAAACGCTACCTCTTCGCGCGTAAAATAGCTCCGGCAGGAAAAAAAGAAAGAAAGAAAAATCAGAAGTCCCTGCCACTTTTATGGGATCGGTTTGAATTCAGTGCTCCCAGCGGTGAGTTAACTCAAAAATATGTTCCATAAACCGGAAGGTATTTGTTGCTTCTCGGCGCTGGAGGGTTGGATGAACGAAGCGTGATCGTTGCGTGGATTGGGGTTTGCTCTTCGTGCTGCCCGTGTTAACAGGGTCAAGAATGACTGCACGTTCGCGGGTTCCAGCTTAAGCAGCCGGCTTTATTTTTAAAAGTTTATTCATTATTTAACTTAAACTGCCAGCAACTTGCAGGTGAAAGGCGATTCAGCAGCGAGGCGCTATTTATAGCCGAGAGGAGCTGGGGGAGAACTGGAAAAAAAATGTTGTTTGTCGGATTTTCTGCCGTCAAATGTTCCCGCCCAGTTATGCAATGTGAGTCTTCAAATCGATAACAGCATACATTTCGGAACAACCTACAATTGTTGCGGATGATGGAAGTTAAATGAATGTCAATCGGTTATTTATACCCGAATGAAAACTAGTTTTTTTATGCACCTAAAAGTTTTAATGTTGTTTTTGAAGCGTAATTTAAACATATCTAAGCTGTAATCACTGTTAAAGGGACATTCTGCGCCATCACATTAGGGTGTGTAAGATGCTTGTTTTCATTGAATATATCAAGCGTGTGCACACGAGCTCACCACAATGTAAGCGGCAGTAATGCGTGCTCTTGAAAGATGCAAACAGGCACAACGTTAACGCAACGCATATTGTATCAAAACATCGATAGCAAACATCGATAATGGTTACCCTTCTACAGGAAATATTTCCCTGAAATAGTTTTTTTTATACGCAAGTACAATTCCGTTTACCACAAGCACTCTACGTAAGTTCACACACGCACAGACACACTGAAATATGCGAGTACGTGCAGTTCCAAGAAAAGAGGGAATAAAAAAAACCAAAATCTGACAACCACATGATTTTACTGGTCTCCCTCCCTCTGTGCATCTCTTTAAGACTCCCCCCCACCCCCCTTTTAGTTTTCAGCATCTTAAAAGAACATGCCAATTCAAGGCAAGACACACGGAATGAGAGATACAAAAAAAACAGCTCACATCTAACATTCCTTCTACTCAAGGGGCGCTGATCCCTAAACACATGTTCGATTGTGTTTAATTTTCGCGTGCATGTATGTGTGTTTTTTTGTGCGTGTCGTTGTCACTTTTGAGTTGAAACGCTCGACATCACGTGATTTACAAGCTTTCATCACATTACACGTATCATTACCCCGATTAAAAAGTGGGGGGGGGGGGATCTTCAGCGTGGCGACATCGCTTTCAAAATGCCGAATGAACCGATGCGTTTCATACACAAACGCACGCACGTGCACATGAACACGAAACGTTCCCCCAATAACTCCCCCCCGCTCCCCCCCCTCCCCCCGCGGTGTCGTTCATCCATTGCGGGGCCTTCCCGTGCTCGGCTGTCGAATGTCACACTTTAAAATAAAACAGTTGTCTTTTAAAAATGAATGTTTCAAGGAGTTTATTTTTCTCCACTCTCTCTCTCTCTTTCTCGAGCTCGCCGGTCGCTGTTGTTTTTGCTCCGAGGTGCCTGCCCGCGAACAGCGACAAACCGCCTTCGTCTGCTCCTCAAAACGTTCCCAGCCGTGATCGGAGGCCAAAAAATCCCCAACATCAAATGCGTTCGCACGCATCTTGGTGAGGACGTGACATTCCTCGACCGAGTAGGCACTCGTGGGCGGCGCTGAAGAGCCTCTCCCCAGTGCGTGGAGTTTTTTTTGCGTTGTGATTCGGGCACGACGTCCGACGTTTCGCTTACGCGGGCTGGGAGCTTCCCTCGGGGGAACTTAAGGGGGGCTGTTGTATATATAGGCCTTTTTTCTATTTTTTCTATTAAAAATGATTTTGACATTTTTTTTTTCATATAATCACTCGCGGGGTCGCTGGGAGCACAAACAAACGGACCCCCCCCCCTTCTCGAGCAGCTGCCTTGTCACTCTCGCAAAGATAATGACACCCTCCCCTCCCACCAACGGAAAGGGGTCAGTCATAAAGAAAAAAACACACACACGCCCCCCCCCCCCCCACAACGAAGAATAACAAACAGGCGTTTCGTTTGGTTAACGTTCATGTTTCTTCTAACAAACGGTAAAAATTCCAAAACTTAGCGACCAAAGATGAAGCTGACATTATCGATCCTCACACTCACTCCAATTAAAAACCAGGCTACAATCTACATCAGTGGACCATTACTCCTCATTTATTAATTCAATACTAATGTTATTTTCACCTTTAATAATTTTCTACACGACCCGACCGAAGCATCAAGAAGAATTCTGGCAGTCAGGGTTATTCCTAAGCCAAAACGAATTCTCTAACCTCGGAATATCAGATAATACTGTAACAATAACTCGAGAACAAACAGCACAAACCCAGGATACAGGCGGTGGAACGAAAATGCATAAACCCTAAGAAATACGTGGTGATGATAATGTTAAATCACAAATCTGGGGAAACATAAACCAAATAATAATTATGCAGTATTAAACCGGGGGGCCAGCCAGAAGAGATGAGGCGAGGTGGGTCGATCACGTGACCAAGATAAATGTATCCCAGAGAGAAAGAGAGCCTCCCGGCCACCTCTGTCTTCCAGCAGCACGTGATAAGAATTTGCATATGCAGGCAGAGGGCATCTCCTCTTAAAAATAAAAATCAAACACCACGATGGAAACACTACTACAGCATACCTTGAGTCACGTACAGAATCATAATTACAAGTGGTACGGTATCAAACTATGAGGTAAAATAAATGTTTAACTTCAAAAGCCTCAACACACCCTGTGTGCGAGGCAAAAAAATATCACACCGGGAGGGAAGAGCAGGGGGGAGAAGACTCGACCGGACAGGGGGCACCCCCCTCCTTTCAGATTAATTAGTGCAAAGGGTGAGAAAGAAGGACGCGCTCGGGGGCAATCTGGAGCATCGGTTTCCTTTTGATGGCGGGATGGCTTGAGGAAGGCGACAGGGAACCATGCCTTGATGAAACTCATATTACCTCAATAAATATGATACACACACACACACGGACACACGTACAACCCCCCCCCACCCCCCCCCGCAACACAGAGCGAGATCCTTTGTGAGAAGGCGAGCCAGAGGAAGAAATTTCGGCATAAAAAAGAGAGACAGAACCACACAATCACAGCTACCGGCGACAGAAGACGGCGACCATCAGCTCGGCAAGGGACAGCTCGGAAGGGGACAGCAAGCCAGCTCTGGGGCATGGCCTCGAGATCAACAACAACGCATGTGGTGCGTCGCAGAGAAGAGGGGCGAGGTGATGCTCTGTGCTGAGTTCGGCATGGACCGACAGAGCATCGCTGAAAGTTATTCTCAGCGTCAAGCAATCAACCTCGATAAAGGGCGGAGAGGGCCAAGCATAGACCAAGCCAGCATTGCAGAAAACCAGCTGCACGCGCAACCGGCACCGCCAGAGAGAGACGGAGCAAGAGAGAGCGCGCAGCAGCGCCACCAAGCGAAAGGTGACAACTGCCAGCGGACAAGCGTTGTGCCGACTCGGCTCATCCAGCAGGGGAAAGAGCCTGACCAGCTGCCCGTGAGCGAGAGTGTCGGCGCCAGCGAGCGCGCCGTGGGTACGACCCACGCGCGCGCCGACCGGCACCGGCTGGGAACCAAGACAAGAGTGAGGAACTGCGGCGAGTGGACGAGCTGCGGGCGCTATCTGACGACGGATCATCGCGCGCCGACGGCGAGCGTCGTGCCGACTCTTCCAGCCAGCTGTGGACAGAAACTGTGGCCGCCCGTGTGAAAGAGGGAGTGCCAAGCTGTCCGTATGATACACTCACACCCTCACACCGCCACCGCTCCGCAGGGAACAAACACATTTTTGATACAAGGGATGCCCAACCTCGGTGTCTGCTTTACGCAAAGAATTGAACAAGTGGCAAAGAAAACGCACGACACGCATATCGGGACAAATAAGATTGTTCCAAAAAGTTATCTTTGTGTTTCAAGAAGGGTTGCCATTCCACGGTGGTGCGTTAAATATCAGCTGATCGTGAAAAGCATTGCTGCCCGTCAAGTTACAGGAGTACGATTGTTTAGAAGTATGTTACTCATCCGTTTTCGTTAATTGCATAATCTTGCCAATGAATTCATTGATAACTACTCTTGCTTTTGGGACATGTTTCTTTATTGCCTTCGTATGAATATCGTTGCATGAATTTTGAAGGACTTTTTGTTCCTATCGCCGTGTATGCTCGCGTACTCGGAGGAATAATCGATTGTTCTGTTACCCAGTTAACAAACGTGATCATTGAAGGTTAAATGCATGGATCAATCAGGGGAACATCTCCAGGAGTACTGTGTTGAAAATTCCAAGCATAAGAGTTCGCATATTAGAGTGTTAAGGTTTTGTTTAGAAATTAAAATTGCTTAACACAGAAGTGTTTGAGTGTTTCTTTCCTGAATTCATGCGTAATAATCTTAATTATAAGAACTGTATCCTGCGGTGAGATTTGAATTTGGAGACCTGACATAAAACACTCATGCATAATCAGTAAATGTTAAAGCGAGAACAAATGTATTATTCCGATCGATAATACGAACCTATACTCTTTGGTTCTATTGGGTAAAGTCACGTAGGTGAAAATAAAATAACAAAAAATCACGACGTTTCGGCCACAACACAAGCGGCCTTCATCAGGTGAAGGGACGAGACTGTCTGGAGGACAGCGCTGGAGTGGAAGAAGCCACGCTTAGATCACGACCTTTAAGCTGTGTGAGAAGAAAAAGGCCAAGTGCCTTGACAAAGGAATTAGCATATAATTTAGCATTGAAATGGCTCATTGAAATAGCTAAGTTAAAGTATACACATCCGCAGAGGTACCCCTTGACAAAGGAATTAGCATCGAATTTAGCATTGAAATAGCTGAGTGATTAGCTTGTAACTGGTCACAGAAATAGCTATGTTAAAGTTAGAGCATATACATTCACCGAGGCACCTAGTACTCATCAAACAGGAGAATTTAGCGAAACACAACCACGCTCAGACATCGGACCTGTGTGCGAGCAAACAAGGTGTTCTGACAAAGAAATTAGCATAAAAATTAGCATTTGATTGGCGGATTTTAGGAAAGAGGTGGTGTACATGCCGGTGGACTCGCAGTTTGGCGCGGGGGGGGGGGAGGGGGGAGTTTACCTATTGATGGTGTGAAAAGGGGGAATTTATAAGAGCTGCGAAAGTTTGGGGTACCACTACTTTAAAAAAATACTGTACCATTGAAATTAGTTTAATGTTTAGTTCGATTTAGAACATCTTTCAAATCTGGTTGCTTAATTTGAAACCATCCTCTCGGTTGAAATTGTGTCTGTGTTTGTAGATCTGAATTGCTTCATGAACAAATCTCTGATAAAAGCCCGTGGGTTTGCAAAGAACCTTGGTATCGGAGAAAATTATATCGTGATCCCCCACAGCGTTGTAACAGTGATCAGCTACGGCAGAAGAATTCGTTTTGCCGTGTTTCAAATCTGATTTGTGCTCGCGAATTCGGTCAGAGACATGTCACTTTGTCTCACCGATGTAGCAATCACCGCAGGTACAACTCAATTTGTAAACCCCGGGGTACTGTAAATCAGGAATGACATCCTTCACGGATGGGATCAGATCACGAATTTTGTGTACTGTATTGAACCGGACCTGGATCTTGTGTTTGTTTAGAATTTTGAAAATCTTTTTAGTAACGCCTGCTATATATGGAAGTGTGATGGTTTTGACCGGAGTATCAAGTGGTTGTTTCTGTATGGAGGGAGAGACAGCTTGGCGGATGGTACGGTTGAGGGCCAGGTGTACATGTTTTAATTCACTGGTCAGGTGGTGTTGGTCCGAAATGCAATGAGCCCTATGGTATAAAGTTTTGATGAGATAATTCTTTTGGGCTGGGTGGTGGTGGGAATCAGGTTTCAAGTAGGAATCTGTGTGGGTGGGTTTCCTGTAGACAGAATGTCCCAATGAGCCATCAGGTCTCCTCTCAAACAGAACATCTAAGAATGGTAGCTTGCCATCTTTCTCCACTTCCATGGTGAATTTGATGGCGGGATGTCTGGAATGGATGTGGTGTAGGAAAAGGTTCAGAGCTGGGAGGCCATGTGGCCAAATGACGAAAGTGTCATCCACATATCTCTTCCACAGGGAAGGTCTGAGGGTGGAAGTCTGGATGGCGTCTTCACCTACGTGACTTTACCCAATAGAACCAAAGAGTATGGATCCTAGCAGTCACGAAAGCTTTAAATCTAGAATACGAACCTAGACAACAAAGCCGAGCTTAATCTAGCATACTTACATCACGCCTGCATAACTTCATACTATTAATTGTATGATCTCGATTGATTATACTACCCTCGACAACGAGACAGGGCTTAAATATCATAACGGCTTGCATTAGCATAATCACATACATTCGCACAAATGAATACGTTTATATCTCGAATTAGCATAATTTATGCGCACAATTACATCAATTAACATAATTTCGGACAATTACGCTTATTTCCAAATTTCATTTCATTTTTATCATTTTTATTACATTTTCAAGACCCGGCATATACAACAGGGCTTCTTGGGGAAATGAAGGAGCTGCCGGAAGGTTTGTGCGAAACGTCGGACATCGTGCGCCGAACGACGACACCGCAAACCCCAAAAACGCATCGTGGGGGGGGGGGGGATTTCACATTCCTTTAACCGCAGAGAATGACAGGAGCAAGTTCTTCTAGCGGCGTTGTCTTTCTCTCATGCTCCCTGTTGAAGAAGTCCCATTTACAATCAAGGACAAAAGAGTGGGGTGAAGGGAGTATAGGGTCGGGAGGCAGGGGGGCTCGATCTTACAACTCGACGATGAACGATCATTTTTGTTTTATTGTGTGACCCCTCCCCCCACCCACCCATCACCCTTCCATGCCCGCCGGCCCCTCCTCGCCTCTTGCCCATTGTCCGGCGCTCGGTTTTAAAAGAGATCCGGAGGAACGATGCCCGGATCAGGCGGGTCACGGCGCGGTGTTCACTGCGGCAGACGGCCGATGTGCCCGGAGGTCGTGTGATCACTCCCCCCAGGCCACATTCTCATCCATCATCCCGAAAGAGGCGAGCGTCTGTTGCCGCCTCGACCGTTTTCGGCGCCCATATTCGCTTCGGGGGGCATTAAAAACGCGGCTACAAAAATAAAGCGCGCGCACGCGCGCCCGCTGTCGCTGTGTGCGATGCTTTGATAATTCTAGACTTTCAATCCCAGAGGTCGCTCGGTTTGAGTGGATCTCCCAGCGAGCCAGTTGATAGGATGCTTAAAGTTTAAATATATTCATTAAGCCCCACCCCCCCCCCCCTCCTGTTATCGCCCCCTGATTCTGTCGAATATAATTGGGTAGATCACACTTAGTTGATCGTGCGTAGTGGGGTAATGCATGGGGTACTCTCACTCCCATCACCTCTTCCAAGACACTTGGCCAGCATGGAAGAGTAGACCAAAATAATCAGAATCATTATTTTATCCTGGAGAAATCACAGATATCCAGCCCTCTAGAGGGACTCTCTAGAGGTCCCTCGAAGCGGAGGCCCTTCCGCTAGCGGTGACATGAGGAAGTAATTGCAGGGCTGCACCCTTTGCCATGTTTTTTTTTTCCGTCAGCCAAACCGTCCGATGTCATCGGCAAGTTGTCTTTAGCCACTCTCCTCGGATGCCTCATCTACAAACGTTATTGTTGTGTTGGGGTTTGTGCATAAACTCAGACTAAACTTGTTTGTAAAGCGTTGTTGAGCTCAGTACCGAATCGTGACTCGCATTGAGATGAACGCAGTGATTCGTTTCATTCTGGGCAGGGGCGGGGGGGGTGTGACGGCACACAGGGTGATTTGAAGTCCGACTCGATGCCGGTACTTCGATTCCACACTGACCAGCGTGGTGAAGTGTGGCCACGGCTGTCGATCACTGCATCAGTGCTGCTGGAAATTTTTTTGACAAATGGTCAAAAATGTTTTCTGCTCTTCGGCACCTCGGTTTTACTGATGAACAAAATTAATCGGCAATATTTGGCCCAAGCAACAACCTCGTTTGATGGTAGAGGGTTATAGTAAACCCAGTGCCTGATTAAGCTAGTGCGGGGCCTGTAGCATGATGTTGTTATAAAGGGGCCATAAACAAATAAGAAACACGTAAAGATTAAAACAGGTAATTTTTTAACTTGCATAGTAAAGTAATTGTATTTTTTCATTTTCTATACAGCCAGATAATACGACAAATCGCTAACCTTAAACACCCAGTTGCTCATAAAAGTTGAAGGCAGTATAGTTCTATAGTACTATATAGTACTATACTATTGTTAGGTGGCACGTTGTTTTGTTAGGTGGCACATTGTTTTGTTAGGTGGCACAGTATTTTGTTAGGTGGCACGTTGTTTTGTTAGGTGGCACAGTATTTTGATAGGTGGCACATCGTGCACACCACAGGGCGTGGGCTAATCGCGCTCAGGTCGTTACATCCACACCTGTCGGGGCTGCCATAACGACTCCTCTGCCCCGCAGTCCACAAAGACCGCAGCCGGAGTCTAAACCTGCCGACGACGCTGCCCGTAGCAAAGAAAGATAAGAAAATCTGCCACCACCAGCACCACCATCCTATCTAGTGAGATAACGACGGTGCAACGTCGCATATCCGACCGTAACATATATCGGCGCTGACCAATTACCACCCAGTGCCATTCACAAATGTGACTCAATGGCAATGTTCACTTGTCTGACCTTTTCACATATCCACCTGTACCTCAGTCGACAGCGAGTCGGATACGCGACGTTGTACTGTATTACTAGCAGCCTGGATCAACGCACTGCTATACTATGATTCATAACTATTATTCTGATTTAAATGTGAATGAAAATATTGCTGCGCAGTGTAAAACTGTCGGGAAATTTTATTTCATGAGACGAAATGAACTGATATTGTTTAACATTGCTCATAAAAACGGAAAATTATAATTCCAATCAATAACCCATGAAAGCCTCTCTGAGTCTCAAGAATAGATATATTTTTTTCAACAGGATCCTGCATTGGGATGCTTAACGAATTCCATTAAAGAGTTTTTTTGTGATTTTTGAGAACCCAGAGAAAACCCGCGCATACGAGGGGGCAACGCTCAGCACTGCCACCTAGTGGCCACGTTACAGCTCCACGCCTACACCACGTGGTGGTCGCACTTCACCTGCGGTGGAACCCAATGACGATGTTGGGTGGACGGAGGCAGGCATGGGGTGCCGCGGTGGCGAGATGTTAACTACCTCGCCTGGTATACAGGAGTTTGTGGGTGCGATCCCGACCCTGACGCCTGCTGCTGCTGTATATTTGGAGTTTGCGTGTTCCCCCCGTGGTCGTGTGGATTTTTCTCCGGGTCCTTTGGTTTTTTTTTCCATCCACATTTAAAAAAAAAGGTTACATTTAGAGTATTTGACTGTTGTAAATTTCCACGTGATAAGCCACTTCGTCGAGCTCTCATTCGTGGCCAGGTCACTTCTGAAAAAGAAACATGCTGTACAGCTCAGTGGGCTTTGCCTGGTAAAATAAAAAAAAAACATATAGTTTAATTTAAAGCTTTCGTGACTGCAGGGATTCATATTCTTGGTTCTTTCGGTAAAGTCATGTAGACCAGGAACACATTGCCAGTGAACTCAAGCACGTACACCAAGCTCTTAAGGCTAATGGTTACTCCGACTACACAATCCTGATGGTACTGATTGCTTGTGTTGCAGTCGAAACGTCGTGAGAATTGTATTGCTTTATATTTGTATTATTTTATCGTTTCCCTTCTACGTGACTTTACCGAAAGAACCAAAAATATATACAAAGTTTAGTTTTGTTTTGATAGTTTTAGTTTTAACTGCCGCACCCGGAGATCGAGTCAAACCGGTGACCTGTGATGATTTTTTTTTAAAACGGGGCGTCTTTTTTTTCTTTTCTTTTGACACTCAAACAACAGCCGAACAAAAAAAAAGCATTCGCATCAACTCCTCTGGTGCGTTTGCTCCACGAGGAATGCAAACGCACCGACCGCGCGCTCCCGAGGATTCTGCGTCTCGCGTGAGTCTCCGGCGAAACTTAAATCGCACGCTGACGTCAAAAAGCTTCGCCTCCTCGAGTTCGCCGGTCTCGCGTTACGAGGCAGCAGGGCGGATGAACAGTGCGCGTAATCAGCGCCAGAGTGTGACTTATTAAATCATCCGTTCTGTGGAAAAGTTACCCGCAATTGCATTTGCGTTCCGCTGCTTCGGTGCGCGAGCGTGTTTTCGAGGCATTTCGAGGCATTCGGAAGCGTCTGGCGATCATTAGGGGAGCGTGCCAGTGACGTTTAAAATTTGTAGCGAGCGTAACGCAGGGGGTCACTCTCGCAAAAATGAGACTCGTCCTGCTCTCTTGACTTCTCACCTGGTTCAACAAAAATAAACGCGACCCGACTATCCGGAAGCACACAATCATTCTAGCGAACGGAGAACAAAAAAAAACCACATGGCAAAAAAGCGGGGGAGAAATACATGTAACGAAACGAACGTGTTCTTAAAAAAAACTGACAGTGCTATATTCTTAGTTTTTTCGGTAAAGTCACGTTGAAGAGAAACAACAAAATAATTTTGTTGTTTCTCTTCAACGTGACTTTACCGAAAAAACTAAGAATATGAATTACTGCAGTCACGAAAGCTTTAAATCAAAACTGACAGTGCTGTTGACTAATCGAAAGCAAGGGGCAATTTTTTTTTATTGGCCCTAACAAACGATTTAAACGTCCCTTAAACACTTCATGGCAATTGTCAGTGACAATAAATAAGCGACCTCTTCCGTCTAATGGGTCCAACAATAAAAGCGCGGTTGAAGCGAGTAACAATACAATAACAGCGAGAGGAAGGGGGGGGGGGTGGGGGTGTGTGGGGTGCCTCTGTCAAAAAAAAAACAGCGAGCACCGACTCGAGCGAAGCTGACAGCCGCCTCCGTGTCACCTCCTCCTCTTCTCTCCCCTCGGCTCACCCGCCGATAATTCGGAGCAGGCTGGGTAAGCAAGCGCGAGGCGAGCGAGGCGAGCGGGGCCGAGGTTGCTGGCCTCCGAAGCAACGAGATCTCGTGCGGCTCAAAGTATGCGGGTCCGACGTGCCACGAAGACCCCCCCCCACCCACCCACCCCCCCTCCCCTGCGCTGCGAGTCAGCGGCGGTACGAAGATGAGAATCCACGCGACGCTTCTCAACGTCGAAGAGAATGAGTTTGCCTAATGTTGTTGCTCACCTGCGATATTGTTTTGTTACACTTTGTTTATGAAAGGACGTTTTTTTTTAAAAAAAAAAATGCAGCTCAATCAATTTGTCAAGCGATTCGTTTTACCGCTCAGTATCGAGTATTCGTATTGTTCGGCTTGTTTTGCCCAGTGAAGCCTCACAGAGTCTCAACGTTATCTATGCATGTATGTTCAACTTCTTTCGCACCGTACGTAGCCAATCGTACGAATCGAAGGTTGCGGGGGGAAGGACGACGAAGTTTTGCGGAAGAGAGGGGGCGACGATGTTTGTTTGCTGTGTGTAATCTCAATATTGAGTAATTTACAGTTCAGTTTTGAGCACCGGGATGTTTTTTTCCACCACCAGTTTGTTTTTATTTGTTTTTGTTCCAGCTATGATGTGAAGAGCACGAAACCGGAGTCACCCATTCCGAACTGGCCGAGAACATTAAAACCTCCACGCAGAGAGGCGCTCGAATTGGGAATCGAAACAAGTGATAATTTCTTTACAAGTCACCTTCTGAGCTGCTGATCAAATGTATGAAAGATGAACTGTTGGGTTTTTTTTTACATTATTTTGGGACAGATTACATGGCTGTGTTTGTGTGTGTGTGTCGTGTAAACTGCATTTGTTCTCATATCTGTGGTGCAGTAACCCAGGTCACGAATCGCACTCTGCGCTCGATAGAATTCAACGCAAAAACAGTCACGTTGATTGATTTGCAGTGATACTGAATACAAAATCAAATTGCGGTACAATAGTTTACATCACAACCAATTCAGGGTTACGATTGTATACGAGAGTTGGAGTTTTACATTGTGGTGAATGGTAGCACTGCAAGTGGACGCAGGAGTGACTTGAACTCATCACATGCAACACACACATCGATCTTCACATGTACAATTCGATCGACGAATTGTGAACTTCACAATCGATATCAATTGAGGAATCGGTACGCTGTAAATTCACGATACGTATACAACATGAGGGCATGACTGCGCGAGCCAGTGGGTGATGGCGAGTTGAATGATATTCCGCAAGAGCCCAAAAGGTAAATATTTGGCATGTGTACAGTTGAGTCTGTGCCCATAACTCAACACATCGGAAAACCAATTTCTTAGGAGAAAAAAAAAACAAAATTGAGCCTCTAAAATCAGAGCCGGGGGAGTTGACTGGCGTTGTGAATTATGGATAGTCGGGTCAACGTTCTAAATGGATTTAAATCTTCTGCGAAAACACATCAAAGTGTAATATCGCCGACTCATCAGTGAACCGAGTCATTTGCCTGCCACTGGGTTTAACACTTACACCAATGGAGATTAGACAAGATCTGCAACTGGTTATGAGTATTAATGACAAATGGGATACATTTAATTAGTTAAAACCACCTCTTTAGTTTTTCCGTGGCTGTTATGAAAAATTTACATTCGTGTGTTCGATTGTTTAAATAGGTGCACGTTATCTTATACGATGCAGCATGGCTATCGAGCTGCCGCGTCAGTGAGACTACCTACCGTGCCACGTGAGCAAAACTAGACTACCGTGCCACGTGATCAACACTAGACTACCGTGCCACGTGAGCAACACTAGACTACCGTGCCTCGTTAACAACACTAGACTACCGTGCCACGTGGGCAACACTAGACTACCGTGCCACGTGATCAACACTAGACTACCGTGCCACGTGAGCAACACTAGACTACCGTGCCTCGTTAACAACACTAGACTACCGTGCCACGTGAGCAACACTAGACTCCCGTGCCTCGGTAACAACACTAGACTACCGTGCCACGTTACCAACACTAGATTACCGTGCCACGTTACCAACACTAGACTACCGTGCCACGTGAGCAACACTAGACTACCGTGCCACGTGATCAACACTAGACTACCGTGCCTCGGTAACAACACTAGACTACCGTGCCACGTGAGCAACACTAGACTACCGTGCCACGTGAGCAACACTAGACTACCGTGCCTCGGTAACAACACTAGACTACCGTGCCACGTTACCAACACTAGACTACCGTGCCACGTGAGCAACACTAGACTACCGTGCCACGTGATCAACACTAGACTACCGTGCCTCGGTAACAACACTAGACTACCGTGCCACGTGATCAACACGACTACCGTGACATGTTACCAACACTAAACTACCGTGACACGTGATCAACACTAGACTACCGTGCCACGTGAGCAACCCTAGACTACCGTGACACGTGATCAACACGAGACTACCTTGACACGTTACCAACATTAGACTACCGTGCCACGTGATCAACACTAGACTACCGTGCCTCGGTAACAACACTAGACTACCGTGCCACGTGAGCAACACTAGACTACCGTGCCACGTGAGCAACACTAGACTACCGTGCCTCGGTAACAACACTAGACTACCGTGCCACGTTACCAACACTAGACTACCGTGCCACGTGAGCAACACTAGACTACCGTGCCACGTGATCAACACTAGACTACCGTGCCACGTGAGCAACCCTAGACTACCGTGACACGTTACCAACACTAGACTACCGTGACACGTGATCAACACTAGACTACCGTGCCAAGTTAGCAACACTAGACTACCGTGACACGTTACCAACACTAGACTACCGTGACACGTTACCAACACTAGACTACCGTGCCACGTGAGCAACACTAGACTACCGTGCCACGTTACCGACACTAGACTACCGTGCCACGTGATCAACACTAGACTACCGTGACACGTGATCAACACTAGACTACCGTGCCACGTTACCGACACTAGACTACCGTGCCACGTGATCAACACTAGACTACCGTGACACGTGATCAACACTAGACTACCGTGCCTCGGTAACAACTCTAGACTACCGTGCCACGTTACCAACACTAGACTACCGTGCCCCGTGAGCAACACTAGACTACCGTGACACGTGATCAACACTAGACTACCGTGCCACGTGAGCAACACTAGACTACCGTGACACGTTACCGACACTAGACTACCGTGCCACGTGATCAACACTAGACTACCGTGACACGTGATCAACACTAGACTACCGTGCCAAGTTAGCAACACTAGACTACCGTGCCACGTGAGCAACACTAGACTACCGTGCCACGTGATCAACACTAAACTACCGTGCCACGTGATCAACACTAGACTACCGTGCCTCGGTAACAACACTAGACTACCGTGCCACGTGATCAACACTAGACTACCGTGCCACGTGAGAAACACTAGACTACCGTGCCACGTGATCAACACTAGACTACCGTGCCACGTGATCAACACTAGACTACCGTGCCTCGGTAACAACACTAGACTACCGTGCCACGTGATCAACACTAGACTACCGTGCCACGTGAGCAACACTAGACTACCGTGCCACGTTACCGACACTAGACTACCGTGCCACGTGATCAACACTAGACTACCGTGCCACGTGAGCAACACTAGACTACCGTGCCTCGGTAACAACACTAGACTACCGTGCCACGTGATCAACACTAGACTACCGTGCCACGTGAGCAACACTAGACTACCGTGCCACGTGAGCAACACTAGATTACCGTGCCACGTTACCGACACTAGACTACCGTGCCACGTGATCAACACTAGACTACCGTGCCACGTGATCAACACTAGACTACCGTGCCACGTGAGCAACACTAGACTACCGTGACACGTGATCAACACGAGACTACCTTGACACGTTACCAACATTAGACTACCGTGCCACGTGATCAACACTAGACTACCGTGCCTCGGTAACAACACTAGACTACCGTGCCACGTGATCAACACGACTACCGTGACATGTTACCAACACTAAACTACCGTGACACGTGATCAACACTAGACTACCGTGCCACGTGAGCAACCCTAGACTACCGTGACACGTTACCAACACTAGACTACCGTGACACGTGATCAACACTAGACTACCGTGCCAAGTTAGCAACACTAGACTACCGTGACACGTTACCAACACTAGACTACCGTGACACGTTACCAACACTAGACTACCGTGCCACGTGAGCAACACTAGACTACCGTGCCACGTTACCGACACTAGACTACCGTGCCACGTGATCAACACTAGACTACCGTGACACGTGATCAACACTAGACTACCGTGCCACGTTACCGACACTAGACTACCGTGCCACGTGATCAACACTAGACTACCGTGACACGTGATCAACACTAGACTACCGTGCCTCGGTAACAACTCTAGACTACCGTGCCACGTTACCAACACTAGACTACCGTGCCCCGTGAGCAACACTAGACTACCGTGACACGTGATCAACACTAGACTACCGTGCCACGTGAGCAACACTAGACTACCGTGACACGTTACCGACACTAGACTACCGTGCCACGTGATCAACACTAGACTACCGTGACACGTGATCAACACTAGACTACCGTGCCAAGTTAGCAACACTAGACTACCGTGCCACGTGAGCAACACTAGACTACCGTGCCACGTGATCAACACTAAACTACCGTGCCACGTGATCAACACTAGACTACCGTGCCTCGGTAACAACACTAGACTACCGTGCCACGTGATCAACACTAGACTACCGTGCCACGTGAGCAACACTAGACTACCGTGCCACGTGATCAACACTAGACTACCGTGCCACGTGATCAACACTAGACTACCGTGCCTCGGTAACAACACTAGACTACCGTGCCACGTGATCAACACTAGACTACCGTGCCACGTGAGCAACACTAGACTACCGTGCCACGTTACCGACACTAGACTACCGTGCCACGTGATCAACACTAGACTACCGTGCCACGTGAGCAACACTAGACTACCGTGCCTCGGTAACAACACTAGACTACCGTGCCACGTGATCAACACTAGACTACCGTGCCACGTGAGCAACACTAGACTACCGTGCCACGTGAGCAACACTAGATTACCGTGCCACGTTACCGACACTAGACTACCGTGCCACGTGATCAACACTAGACTACCGTGCCACGTGATCAACACTAGACTACCGTGCCACGTGAGCAACACTAGACTACCGTGCCACGTTACCAACACTAGACTACCGTGCCACGTTACCAACACTAGACTACCGTGCCACGTGAGCGACACTAGACTACCGTGCCACGTGAGCAACACTAGACTACCGTGCCACGTTACCAACACTAGACTACCGTGCCACGTGAGCAACACTAGACTACCGTGCCACGTGATCAACAATAGACTACCGTGCCACGTGATCAACACTAGACTACCGTGCCACGTTACCAACACTAGACTACCCTGCCACGTGAGCAACACTAGACTACCGTGCCACGTGAGCAACACTAGACTACCGTGCCACGTGATCAACACTAGACTACCGTGCCACGTTACCAACACTAGACTACCGTGCCACGTTACCAACACTAGACTACCGTGCCACGTGAGCGACACTAGACTACCGTGACACGTTAGCAGAAATAGTTCAGAAAGCTCACTGGCCGATGGAGCTGTTCAAACCATTTTTTTTTTACAAACGCACCCTCGTCTATCTATGCATTGATGAAAACGAATGTCATTTGGTCGATCCACTGCTCGATGATGGACATATCACGCCACGCGGGTCATGGGGTGGAGGGTACTTTTCATTTTATTTTACCGGGTGAAGCCCCCACTGAGCTATGTACCTCTTCATTAGAAGCGGCCGTGCTATCACAGATGATAGCTCAACAAAGTGGCTTATTGTCACGTGGATATCCAGCGGTCAAATATACTCTAAACGCGTGTTTCTTAATGTGGACTGAAAAACAAAAACCGGAGCACCCATGAGAAAATCCACGCGAACCACGGGCAGAAACGTACGAACCCCAAATATACAGCAGGCGTCAGGCCACACGTTCGCCACGCTGGTCAGTGTGGATCAGTGAAGGCGTGGGAACGTAGACAGTGAAGCATAGCACATGCAGCACAGCAGTTCATTTTGCTACGATGCCCTCTGCTGAACACGTGGTGTGCGGCAGCCTACAACACCTGGCTTATCAAAGGCGGTCGCCTATTCGAGCACTGTGCAGGCTCAGCCCTGATTAGCTTTCGAGAGCTGATGAGATCGTTGCACATTTATGCAGAATTGGTCATGGGCAATTTCATTTAAGCAAAATACAAGGCACGCAATTGCCAATGTCATCATGCCTGTTTCTTTGTTTGCAGCGCCGTTTTTTTGTGACCATTATATATATATTTTTGCCAGCATGCCACGCATTCCAGGATCGCGAGAGATGGCGAAGGCTTGTGGAGGCCTTCATCCAGTCGTGGATTGATCGTGGCTGATAATTTATGCTCAGAGTGACGATGCCATACGCAGCGCAGCAGTGGAGCGTGCTCCTGCATCCAAGCCGAAGTTGCCCACCTGTTCTGGCTTTCCCTGGATCGTCCACCTTGCAAAAGTGCACCTCTCAAGCCAAATGCATTCTTCACGTGTAGTTCTCCCCCTCAACCGGCATTCTGAGATATATTTTATTCCCACGATCAGTCCTGGTCGTTTGGACCTCAGAGGTGGCAGCCCTAATCTGAGCCCAAATGCCTTATGTCGCAGAACTGTAGTTTGCAATGTTTCAGCTTCCTTTTCGACCCACTGACACGCAGCTGTAAGGCATCGTGCACAAGGGACACAGGACCGCACATAGTGATGGCTTAGATGAGGTGGGGGGGGGGGGGGAGAGATATACGGGACTAGGCGTAACGAGAGGGGTTTGAGAGAGCGGCTGAGAGAGTGGCAGCTGGGATATCCCCAACGCAAGGCCAAGGGCTCAAGCAAGTTTCCCAAATTAGTGGTTCAAGTTTAACCCCAAAGCCCTCAACTGCCACCAAAGTGAACTGGAATCGCATTTTAATCCCACTACACACAGCGTGTGAAAACCACGTGAGCAGCCACTAATTGGGCCCACGTCCCAAAGCCCTTTTTTTTGGCCTGCCCCGCCGAAACTCGACAGCAAGACACAACCGTTTATGCCTTTCTCCGTGGACACGTACAGCGAGTGTGTGGAACGAAGGCCAAGATTAAGTGAGTGTGTTTGGCGGCTAGTGGGGAATGACACGGGGCTCATCTCCTCTCGTGGTAATGTGCCCGTACGCAGCCCACTTGCCTCTCGTGTAAGCTCACCAACCTTGGGTGCACTCACAGGAAATATCAACAAAGACAAAGACCCCCCCCCCCCCCACCGCCATAACCTCATACACTGTCGGGCAAGTTTTGTTCACGACCACCCATCGAGACCAAAGCTACACCACTCACTCCCGTCCGCCCGCCCGCCTTTGTCTCCCCAGTGCTGACGCTCAACGCACTGCACTTGGTTCTCGTTTATTGGCTGAGTCTACCCTGGAGAGGCATTGGGCACGTTGTGATAACACCTTCAACTGACGTTAGCGATGGTCGGGAATTGAACCGAGATTGCCGAGTTCATATGCAGAGTTGTTCTTGTGCCCACCGCCCCACGTGTTCATGCACACGTGCGATAACACATCCGTGACGTGTGTGTACATTGCATGCACAACAATCGTTTAACAATTCACCCCCTGTCGTGATTCGGTGTCACGATTTGTTCCCAGATTCAATTATTTAATTCACATCGAAGCGAATGGTAGCACCACTTGCATCGGCAGATATGAAGCTATCGCGTACAGGGAAATTACGAATAGTAACACTTTGATTCTTGCACGCATGCGATGCTATGTGTATGCAACTTAAGGTTAAACACTGATGTGACTGACTGGGTCAACACATCGTGAAACCGTGCAGTGCGACTATTCCCGTACGTGCGTGGGCGTAAAAATAATCGGTGCAATGATCTCGTTCACCGAATTACCACATTTGTATTTAAGTTTGCGATGGTGCAATGTAAATGAAGGTGATTTGTGTACTCTGTGTACGTCAGGAAGTGCACGATTTGCTTCGAATGGCAAACGTCGGTGCATTTACTCAGACACTCGATACCACGCTCACAAACTCGTGCCCAATCACATTGACGATTTATACAGCATCTTAAACTTGACCGCACCGCGAGATTGCAGTAAAAGAGGAAATGCTTGCATTGTTGAGCGATTGCGGGGGGGACGACGTTACGAGGTGAGGATACAAATATATAATATAAAAAAAATTACTTCTACAATGACAAAAGCGCGTGTGTAAATGTGAAAACAAGTTAGTCGTTAGCGAAGGAGATCAAACTCCTGAGCCTGCACTTGGAACAGAGGGCAGAGAGATATCCGTGAAAAAGAGACTGTACCAGTGGCACGTTACAGAGGGCACTAAACACACACTAAAACATAACATGTTTAACTCAGTAACCCTTTGCTGACACCCATTCGGTTACGCAGCCCTTAAGGCCATTATCCACACCCGTGTCTCTAATAAAGTGTAATTCATTCACATTTTAAGCCTTTGAAAAAAGCATCGCTAATGAAATAAATTATGCTGGGTGTTAACATAAATGGACAAAACACGAGCTCTATTTATCTACGGAAGCGTAGCACGATAAACATGTTAATAATAATATGTACTTAGCCTCCTATCCTTGCCCCATGATAATACTTGTCAAACTATGATCACTTACAGCTGTGACTATTGAGAAAGGGCTTTGGTTATTTACTCTGAGTGGAAACCCCTCCGGACACGGAGCCCCAGGCGCGCAAAGCCGAAATTGCCTCTCCGAAACAAGGAGCCTTTTAAAAAAAAAATAAGAAGAACATTGACACAATAACGACAGCGACAGGGCATCTGCGCCGCATTTAACCTTCGTTCAGCAACACAATGGTGTCAAAATGCGCGGCAATTTATTTTTAAAAATAACAACAGCAGGATGGTCAAACAGAGGAGCGACGGCTTCGAGCAAAACCGTTTGTGCAGTCGCAATATTTTTCCCCAAAGCGGACCGCGCTTGGCCCGTCTTTAGCGCGCTTATTTAATTGCCCAGACGGTCGCAGCACTTTGCCGAGAGATGCACTTACGCGTGGCGCGTGCGTGCAAGGTGTGTCTGACGATGATGGGGGAAGAGCGCTGGGTCATCTGAATACCAGCAGCGTTGCGCTTTCGCGATGCGTGAGACCGGCAGCTTCTCGGTCCTCGTGGCAAAGTTCGAGTGCGGTATCCATTCTAATCGGCCTTACGTCTGATAAGTTGCACGTTGTGGTAACACCTCACACTCTTTGGCTCTTTCGGTAAAGTCACGTAGGTAGAAAATTTAAATTGTTTTAAAAATATATATATATCACGACGTTTCGATCGCAACACAAGTGACCGTCCACGGGCAGACCCCGCTTGCTTGCCCATCGCCACGTATATAACCTCCTGGTTGTAACAGCTCTCTCGCTGGTTCAGCAGTTCCACTGCTGGATTATTTGAATTTTTTTCTTACGCCCGAGGACGACCGCTTGTGTTGCGATCGAAACGTCGTGATAAATTATTTTTTATTTTGTTTTCTTTTTCTACCCACGTGACTTTACCGAAAGAACCAGAGTATGGATTCCTGCAGTCACGAAAGCTTCAAGTCAAGATAGCACCACCTCATGTTAAGTAGTTTTCGGAGCAGGGAAAGGGAATGAGGCCTTTTCTCCATCTCCTCTACACGCATCGTCCCAGATTTGCAGCGAAGCGGACCTGTGACAACTGATCAGCGGTAATTTCACCCAGGTTAGATCTGCGCTGGTCATCTGAATACAACAATCATTAACGTGTTTAAACATTCCACACAGTGGTCTCTCTGCAACATACTCACACGCGAAATGCGTCGAGAAAATGCCATTTGGGTATCGTCTTATTTTCATTTTGCTATTTAGCAGGGGTGGGGGACAGAGTGGTGGAACAGCGGTTAGCGCGCTGCGCTACGAACTCACTGGTGGCCTTGAATGCAATTCTTGGCTACAGCAAACATCAGAGGCGAGTGACGCCCGATGTGGTCCCGAGGTGAGTCTCGGTTCTTCGCCACACACTGACCAGCGTGATGAAGTATGGTCCAGGAAAGGGGCCGTCCATAAATGACGTCACGCACCTGGGGGGGGCGGGGGGTCAGATATTTGTGACGATGTGTACGAGGGGGGGGGGGTTGAGAAATGTGACGTCACATCAAAATGCGCAACTTTAAATAAATATAGACACCACGTTCTACTTAATAAAATAGACTTTTTAATAAATGTTTTCTCCTATAACATCAGAGTGCAGCGGCACATTAAATACGCACTACAATGACAATAGTTTAAAGCGATTTGAAGCTTGTTTTATTTTATTTGGGGGGGGGGGCAGAGCCTTGTGACGTCATATTTGAGGGGGGGTCTGACTTTTTGTGACGCCGTGTGACGATGGGGGGGGGGGGGGGGGGCAAAAATCGTCCAAAATCGCGTGACGTCATTTATGGACGGCCCCAAACTCCATGACCGATGGGGTCATGGGGCAGCTTTCATCCAGCAGTGGATTGATAACCGGTCAATAAGTTATTATCATGGTTGATATTTATTTCATAGAGGTGTAACAGTACATTATTCTTCGACTGGCATTGATAGTAAAGCTAATATTCAATTCAATTCATCATGTGTGTAATGTTTTCTTGAATGCATTGGGTTCATGTGACCCTTGCAGTCACCAGAGACCACCGTATTCACCACACTGTAAAAAAAACCAAGAATTTATTATTGGAGGGAATCGTGATCCTGAAATTACGAAACTGGAAACATGAAGGAGTTTAATTGTTACACCATTAACTCTGAGCCAAATGATATCTGAACCAGTCCAAGGCCCCCCATCAACACCCCACGCCTACCAGCGTGATGAAGTACGGTCAAACAACCCCTTTTTTACCAGGTAAGGCTTTTTCAGAAGCGATCTGGCCACAAATGACAGCTGAACGAAGTGGCTTATCACGTGGAAATGTATAACAGCCAAAGACTCTAAACGAATATTTCTAAAGGTGGAGATAAAAACCGGAGAACCCAGCGAAAAATCCACACGACCACGGGGAGAGACACGCAAACTCCAAATAAACAGGCGTCAGGGTCGGGATCGAACCCACGACCTCCTACATACACAGGTGAGGTAGTTAACATCTCGCCACCGTGGCGACCGTGAAGCTATCTTGTGGTTAGGTACCCCAAATGTAGACTTTGTTGTTATTCAAACAGCCACACGGAACTACAGGAAGACCAATCAGTGGATTGACGAGCTGTAACTTACCATTCAGTTGCATTATCCTTATCGAAATTAATTCGAATGCAATCAACGTGTTCTTCCACGGTGTTACAATCGGCTTATCCCAGCAGAGTGGAGGGGAGCACGGGGGCTTTTGGCCCTGCAATGGAGTTCGACGAAACGTGCGTGCAGCTCCGACACAAACGCGAAACGAATGCCGCCGACCTTAACCGCAATCAGGAGAAACGCACCGAGTCCCAAGCAATGAGACGTCAATTCAAATGTCTGCGCGTCTGCACTCCAGGAAATGCGCGCACCTTCGGGCTGGCGGGGGCGGGAGGGGAAATAAAAAAATAAAGGCTACAGGACGTGCCAGTACCAAATTAAAATGTGCGATGAAATAAAGCGCCGCAAAAAACGCACGCCACGTTTCGTTGAGACCATCGGTCACGGCGCGCGCGACGTCAGTCGGGAGTGTCAGCCGGTAACGTGAACGGATGGGTGGCCCACGCGGTGACATCACGAAATGCCACGATGCGTGTTGCTTGATGAATGGCACGACATCGGATCTTGACATTGCGATGCTGGGCGCGAGTTAGCCCACTGCGTGCTCACAGATTGTGGCATTTTTCAATGAGTTGCGGAAACGATAGCAGTTTTGTTTCACACTCGGGAGAACAAAATAAAAGGGGAGTGGGGTTGTGTATTTTATTAGTGTATCGCTGCACCGCACACATCCACCGTTCTATAAATTACGCGGAGTTACAATGTCACCCGGAATTAAAGTCACGCTGCATGCAGACTTGAACACAAACAAGAGTTGATTGATGTGCCCTTCGACGGAAGATTTGTACCGTATCGCAAAACGTCCACTGAGGTCGAACAATGCGCACAACTAGAGAATGTTCATGGTTTATTATCCGTATAAAGTCGTAACTGGTCATAAAATGCACGCACGCTGTTTGGCTGAAACACGGTGTGCGTATTAAAACACTGATACTCATTAAGTTCGATATTTCTAGAAACTGTGAATTGAAAACTGACATAAGATAACACACATATTACACATTTATTTATTTTTCATGCAATTATCATTCACTTAATGAACACTTAAAAAAACTCAAGCATTTATGGCAGATTGAAAGTTTGGTATCTCCATTGAGTTCCGATTCTCTCCGCGAAATATTTTAACAGATGTCTTGAAACGTTGATCCGCTTTTCATCATCACTCTGAATTTTTTTTTTAAAAGATCTCGTTAAAAAGAAGATCATTCTGAAAAAATATGTTATCGCGATGTAGAATTGTCGACGATAGGCTGGCTGCAATTAATTAAACGCCTGAAGGTCTCGGCTTTTTTTTTTGGAGGCTGGAATTATTTTCGGTGAACGTGGCACAAAAAAAACTTAGGGCCCGGCGAGACACCCCGACCGACAGCTGGTCTCAATCTAAGCAAAATTTTTTTTACAAGCGCGCGTACACATTTCAGCGAGATAATTAAACGCGGTATGATCCAATTTTCATCAGCCCGGGCTGGCTGATTAGGACTGCTTCCTACCTGGCAAGAGCTGAATTCCGCTTAAAGAAGCTCGCATTCTTTCGTGAAAGCGTATTCTTCCGGCGAATACGTCAGACTGCTTTGCAATTAATAATGAACAAATGTAAAATCCATGCTAAAATGCCAATACGTATGTTTGTTAGTCTCATTATATAATTACAGTTCAGTGACAATAACAGCCTTTTGTTCATCCACTGCTGGATATGAAGGGACTCTCAGATGGAACGTATCTTTTTTCACCTGTAAGGGAGGACGTAAAAAAAAATACACAAACAGCCCTTTGTCAAAACCACCGCTGGATCAAGGCCTCCCACCCCCCACGTGATGTCAGTCACGGAGGTTATTTGACCATACTTCGCCATGCTGGTCAATGCGAGCCGGTGAAGCCAGGGCCTCAATACACGTCCCAATATCACTCACCACCGATGTTAGTTGCGGCTCGGAGTTAAACCCAGGTCACCCGGTTCACAGTGCAGGGCGCTAACTACCGTAACCGTCACTTCAGGGAGGGGAGGATTAAAAAAAACAACCTGTCAAACGAAGCTTTGTCAAAATGTTAAAGAAGACATGATAAAAAAAAATGTAACAGTACATTCTATGAATGCATAGCCACGTGCTTATATGTGATATGAATTGCTGTTCTAGATGCAACACACTAGGTCTATCAGTCTATCAGTGAGAAGATGTAAAAAAAACTCATCAACATGAATACATTTACATTTCATGATGTCAGATATTTGCCATTGCTCAAAAACGTATGCTATTATTTTATTGTTTCCCTTCTACGTGACTTTACTGAAAGAACCAATAATATGAATCCCTGCAGTCACGAAAGCTTTAAATCAAAAGTTTTTACTTCATCAACGCGTGAAGATGTTTTTACATTGTTTAATATTGTGTATATATATATTTGCTGCCCATTGTCAATACAATGCTGTACAAAGGCCTCTCTGCATGCTGTGTCGGTAACGGTTGTCGTTTGACCATACTTCACCATGCTGGGTCAGTATTTTGCTGGGTCAGCATTTCACCATGCTGGAGTGCCACGGTGGCGAGATGTTAACTCCTTCGCCTAGTATGCAGGAGGTTGTGGGTTGGATCCAGACCCTGACGCCTGCTGTAAAATTGGAGTTTGCATGTTCTCCCCGTGGTCGCGTGGAATTGTTTAGGGTTTTCCCTCCACATTTAGAAACATGCGGAGAGAGTATTTGGCCCTATAAATTTCCACATGATAAGCCACTCAATTGAGCTATCATTTGTGGCCACGTCGCTAATGAAAAAGAGCTATATAGCTCAGTGGGAATTAGCTGGTAAAATACAAATAGTTTAGATTACATGTGTGTATATATATAAAAAACTAAGTTTTTTTTTTTCGTGGGAGAGCCGGGACCAATTCAGCATTATTACTTTTCACGGATATAAGCCAAGGCTGGGAATCGAACTCACTCATGGCACCACCACCACTCCACCCATTGAGAAGTGCAGTGATTGGGTATGCAGTTGTCCTCGCGTGGTCAAAATGCAATCAGAACATTGAACAAGGCACAGCAGCACCCATTGTCTGACATTAATCCGTAAAGAAATAACAATTACTTAACCATTTCACAATCTATTTAATTTACTGACTTTCTAACATGTATTATGTACGTGTTGTTTATAGATATATATATATGCGTCAGTGTTTGTTTCTCATTTCGCGTAATCACAATTGTTTTCGATCCGGTGTGTGTTGCATGCCCATACAGGAACCATACAATGTTATTCTGCCCAGCGGCAAAAAAGGAACGTCCCCGCATATAATTGCGCACAATCAACAATGTTATTTAGAAACCCTAGCCTATGTGAGAGAGGGAAAAAAACACACCCATATCTGATTGTAGAAAAATGACCTGGAGAATGTAATTAAATTGCCCTTGAATACGGACGCATTCTCAGAAAATGTGCTTATCACACAATCATGTTTATCATGGTGATATACTTGTGTGTACAACCAACGCATGCATGCGTCTTAATACACTCCTCCCAAGACATGGTATGAGCACGCCTGGTCGTTATGTAGACTGCTGTGTGCTGGAAAGTATATGATACCACTGAACCTTCAACTGGTCCCAATATACTGCCACCATCAAAATTACTATTGCAGGTCTGCTTCATACATCATATATCAAGTCTAGTGGCCAATGATTTCATCATCGTCATCATCAGCTATGGTCAATCCACTGCTGGATGAAGACTTTCGAAGCCGCGAGATAACAATACACCAATCCTCCGTTTTGTTGTCCTTACCCCGCACCCCCGATTAGCACGGTTGGCGAAGTATGGTGCGAAATAAGTTCGACATACCTTAATCTTAAGGCTCACCGTTTTCGCCCATGTCTTATTCACGGAGCGTTTTTCTTTATTTATTTCAGAGTAGGAGGTTTCGGTTTGATTTATTGTTTTATACGCTTCTGTTCACAACATTACATCACAATACCCTGAGATTTGGTTCATTAATAATCAGTACCGTGCAATCCTTTTATATATTTTTTTTGACGCAGGTTTCTGTTGCTACAACAGCGAAATATTTACCAACATTTCAGCGTTTTGGAGTTCTGGTTGTACTTTTTAAGGGCAGCGCCGATAGCTGCTTTGAAAAAAATGTTCTGTCACGCATGAAAAATATATTTTCAAAACGGTATTTACTGAGTCATCTGTATTAATCACGTACACAGGTGACTCAATACAATAGCCAGTTGTAAATGGATCATTGCCATATGTTTATCACGTGCGGAATATGTAACTGCATTGTTTAAAACTGATCCTGGCAACAGTTACTTGAACAACATTTGTTTGTAATGATTGTAGAAGCACATTAAGTTGAGGAGACACTGATATGTAAGCTTGATATAAAAAACAAAACACATTAGGAAATGAACATTATATAGTAAACACATTTCTTTTCAGCATTGCAAGTTGCGAAATATTGCTCAAATTGAATCTCATATCAAATTCCATTGCATGCGCACACCACACTAATGTTCAAAATGTTGCTGAGAACATAACCTCTTCAAAGTGTTCCATCAGCCTAATGCTACGGGGTTTTGTAAGCCGTTCTTTTAACGTCCCAAACACACAGTGAGGCATTACATCAATGAGGGAAATAAATTATATTGCACCATAATGTGAAACTGAACCGGCTGAGTATATGCATAGGCAATGTTGCAAAGCCTAAATCCATTTCAACTGGCCTATATTGCAAATGTATAATTCGATGTTTTCAAATACATTTTACATACGTGAGTATTTCCAGAGTGATAACTCGAGAAGCGTTGTTAAATTAGTCAAGAAATTGATTACCTTACAGATTATTGGTTAAGTCTTTACAATAGAGCCGGGCTCTCCAAATCAATAAAATTATTAAATTCTCTCCCGATTATCAGTGAAATTGCTCGGCTCATCGGATAACACGGAAACAATTTGAGAGAAAAAAACGTCTCACCTTTGTTGGCACATGTGCCTCTGGACGGGAGGTGATGGGCGGGGCTTTGTAACGTCATCGCATCATCAGCCACACAGTACGCTGGGCGTGACCCCTCGTGGTTTCCTGCCTTCGGGAGGCAGCTAACTTTATGAATGGGGCTCGAGGAATCAAGTATGATAAATAAAAAGTAGTCGATTACAAATCTTGGTCGATGAATATAACCCTCGGCTCGTGTGATAACCAAATCGGAAATTCCAGAAACAAGGTTTTAATTTTTCTTCCTTTCCGAGTGGAATTTTGTTACAAAATTTACAAGGCCGACTTGCTGAGTGGCCACATTACCTTTTGCTGAAATCCAATCATCCCCAAAGGGGGAATAGTGAGCAAGGCTAACAGGGCAAGAGGGATGTGCCGTGTAACATTCACCCCTCGTAACAGCATGGACGAGAAAAACAATATCTGTAATAACAAGTGCAACTCTTCTTTGTTAAACAAAGCGAGGAGTCTTTGGGCACAGTGGTCACCAGTGTGTCTTTTATTTTTTTCTTCCCGAATATTATTTAGAATCCACACCAACTCTTCTCTCAAATTTATCAGGCTGATTTCACTGTAATCATCATCATAATCAACATCAGCCATGGTCATTCCACTGCTGGATGATGGACCCCCCAATCCACCAATCTCACAATCCTGTAATATATAAATCCACCCAGCACATGCGCACACACTAATTCCATTACTGCATCTCCATGGTGCACGTCCTATCGGATGCCTTGGTATGTATGTTGAACTTCTTTTGCACCGTACGTGGCCAACCATGCTAATCAGAGGTCTGGGGGAAGTACAACAAACTAAAATTCCATTCGTTGAGTGTCCCTCCGCTATTATTCTTGGCCATATTATCTTCTATATATAACAGCTTCGAGCGACGTGTCCATCTCTGTGCTGGAAAGAAGGACCTTTGCCCAGAACGTCGACCATTATATATGTTTTCCTATCGGGGGAAGTGTTGTTGATGAATGTATGATGGACTTTTTCGCACCGTACGTATCCAACAATGCTAATCGGAGGTGCGTGGGATGGACAACAAACCAACACAAAAAAGTAGTTGTAAAGAAAATAATTTTCAATTTAAAAAATTCGTTTTCAATGTGCACAGATGTTGTTATCTGTGCTTAGGCACCACTGTAAATGCAGTATCGCATTTAGTTTTTTATGTCCTGCACAAGTCCATTTACTTTTCTGTACAGTTTTTATGAGATGTTATCTCCCTCGCCTGGTATGCAGGAAGTCGGGGGTTCGATCACGACTGTGACGCCTGCTGTATATTTGGAGTTTGCATGTTCTCCCCGTGGTTATGTGGATTTTTTTTCTCCAAGCCACTCAGGTTTTCCCCTCCACATTTAAAAAACATGCATTGAGATTATTTATATTATTTTGGTGCTATAAATGTCACAGTCCCTGTGATCACTGTTACGTTGCAATTATGGCTTTATTTTTTGGTGATTTCGAAAAGTTTTTTGGTTTGTACATGTTTGTTTTGTTGTAGTACGGAGTAAGACTGATTGCCTTAATCTAAGTTTTCTTGTGGTTGTTGTTGTTTGACTTGCATCCCACTGGGATTTTTTTGCACACAGCGTTGGTGTACGGTGCTTTTTTTCAGGAATATTTTGCTGTTTTTTTCATGGATTTTCTGTTTGCACAGTCACATAGTCACTTTAATATGTTTTTGTTTTTTCGTTTGTTGTGGTTGCACCCGATTCAAGAGCCGAATGGCTCACAGGGCTATACCAAAAATAAATAAACTGAAACTGAAAATGATGGGTCACTTTGTTGAGTTATCATTTTTGGCCAGATCGCTTCTGAAAAATAAGTTCATAATACCTCAGTGAGCTTTGCCTAGTAGGAAGGGCATGGTTTAGTTGTATTTGTACGTGTTTGGGTGATGTATTCACCTCTCTTATGCTTTGCACTCCTATCGTGTTTTCGTAACTGTTTGTTGATGTAACGCTCTTAACCGCCCCTACTAGACATCTGTGAAAAAGAGCTTTATAGCTCATCGGATTCCTCCAGTATAGATACATATTCTGATTCTGACATCATTTAACCTAAATACGGTCTCCAATTCACGTCGTGTTCCACTTTCTGTCTCTCGGTGTAATTCCTGGCATGCAAGTTTTACCGTACAGTACTTGGTAATTAATGCTCTTCGGTGACTGTTCGTGTGTAACAAAACAAGAAATGATGAATTATGTTAGGGCCGAGGAATATTAGCTGATCTTGCGTATGCAACGCGAGCTCACGCAACCCTACTTAACGAACGAACACACACAGAAAAAAAAACACATTTAACTGAGCGATAATTGCGAGACGTCAGATGACCATTGCTTTTGCGGTTTTCTGATTGTTGAACATTGGGCATCGCTACATGAAGAGCAATCAACTGTGTTCTCGGCTCATGGAAACCCGTGAGGCTTAATGAATCAATTTACTACATTTGGCCTTCTCTTTGCACAAGCTGAACAACGGGAGATGTATGATATCAGCGCACGCTCGCAAACGGTTTCACTAATGATGTTTTAGGCCTAAGCTACGTTTACTTAAGCTATTGCATGTGTTTTTTCTTTTTTTTTAACTTGCAGATCGTATTTACAGTATGCGCACAGTGGACTTTTATTACGCGTAAATAATACGATTTCCCCACGTTATAATGTCGTCAATCTAATAGTTTTAAACCTCAACATAAGGTCAAAAACAAACAAGGAACCTTGCAATTGTACTGCACAGCGCGAGCATGCGGTGAAGTTTACTCGCGTTTGCGGTCAGCAAAAAGGTTAAACATTCTTCTCCCGGCATTTATCTTTAGAGAGATCGCCGAAGCTTTTGATATATATATATTTTTTTCACAAGCGCAGAGGACCTAACACGGTTTAACCCACCGTGCATCCTTAAACACCCGGCCTGAAAGACGACAGAGAACCGTACGCTTATTGCCCGAGTCAGCAAAAAAAAAACACTTGTCAAGTGGGTCACCCGATATCTTAATAGCGGATAGCGGTCCGCACCGGTAATTGCTGAGCATGACACTGCTGATGGATGGACCGAGGGACCACTGCACAATACGCCAGACCCCTCATTACGAAGCTCCAGCTGCCGCTATTTTCCATCGATATGTTTAGCAAATAGGGCACACTTGGTTATTCCCGTTCTTGGAGGACACGAAGGCCAGATAAATCCAAGAAACTCTGTTGGACGCTCTTAATTTGCCGCCCTATACACGACTGTCATCCGTTGAGTCGCGTAGTGTGCACTGTCTCCGAGCTGCGCCGTGTGGCCAGATGTGATGAATGGGGAACCGATACAACAGATGTCGTCGGGCGATTACAGAGACAAGCTATTCACTGATCAATTAATTACAGGGCATCAGTGGTACGTTGTTGCACGAGATGGCCTATGACAAATTTACGCGGAATGTGCCAAATCTCATGAGATATCAGAAGCTAAGGAGTCTTTGAGCCTGGATCTGGAATGAATGACCACCTGGGGCACACCGTTTCTCTGGTGGGCAGCAGAGGGCAGTTCAGAAAAAAAATCAACGTTTTGTGCTCCCTGCCTTCGCCAACTGACACTGGCGAAGTATGGTCAAAGAACCCTCACGATCCACGCAGCCACGGGGAGGCCCTCATCCAGCAGTGGAATAACACATGGGCTGTACACGTACGCGTACATAATCAATATACCACGTGCTGCAGGGGTAAAGGAGCAGGTTGTCCCTCGAACAATGCAGAGTATATCTATACAAAGAAAAACTAATAGAATATCATAAATGTATATGCAGGCAATAACAATATAAAAAATGCATGCCAGGTCAGTGGTGGGTTTTGGATTCTGGTCTTTTTCTTTATTATGGATCTACAGAGCAACGACGACAATTTCACATTCAGGTGGTCAAGCCAGATAACCGCGTCAGGAGCAGTGGAGTGTCTCGCCGTGGTGTCTCCTTCGTATTTGTGGATCGGGTATTGCGTCGTTACACGTTGTACGGGCTGTTCTGGATGACCACACTCGCACACTACTACTTGAGAGTTTGAAATATTCCATTTGTGCATCAGGTAATCCGCATCTACTGCCATGGTCTGTGCAGTGGATTGCGATTTAGGGTGGACCATGAGCGTCGTGGAACATCAAACCGAGGGATCTTCTGCGTTGGGTCTTTCACAACGAGGTGTTTGTTGGCGAGTTTGGATTGTGGTAATGACCCATGACCTCAGGGTGTGTCTGTGCAATGTTGCGAGTTGTGGGGGCATTGCAAACATTGCTTGTCACCACTCTGCGACGACGGCGTGATCCACTCTTTACGTCAACCCTGCATTGCAAGTGACCCGGACTTAAAAGATGACCATTATTTGTCAACTCTCGCTGAATACAATGTGTTAAAGTCATAAGTGACAGCCGCTGTCCATGTAAAATACTGACATACCTAGCAGTCACTGTGTATTTGTAAGAAAGTGACTTACTACCGCATGCGGGAATAACAACTACGTCGCCTGTTTAGTATCACCGAATGATGTTAAGAATCGCTATGGTGGCACAATGGTTAGCGCACTGTGTATCCCTGGACTATCGAGGGAGCGGGGAGCGGGGGTGGAAGGGACTGAGCCTCCCGCGGAAAGCTTACCCATCCTTCTAAAGTCGCATCATCATCAGCCATGGTAAAACCATTGTATAGTCACTTCAAACAATTGTGACGCCACAAGGTTGACCCTGTCCCATGAACCTAGATATCTGAATTTGGTTTATGGCTACGGCTAACATCAGTGGCCAGTGATATCTAAACTAAATCCTGCCGCCCCCCCCCGCTCACCAAACCGCACAGACCGGCATGGTGAAGCACGGTCGGACAACTATTGCGACTGACATTGCGTGGGAAGAAACCTTCGTACAGCAGTAGATTGACTGAAGGCTGAAAGCCAATTATTCGTCATGCAAACTCTGAATTTGTGCAGCTCTGTGGGACAACGTAATGTATAAAAAAGTAATATATTTAAATAAAGTATAAAAGTGGAGAAAAAATATATGAATAACCTACAGTCGTCTACAGAGAGTGTTATCCATGGCTCTATAATGCATGACTGTTCTTCTTCTTATTATTATTATTATCCGCCAGAGGTTTAGGATCTGAAGAAACTCCTATTATAATCTGTGCCCATATTCTTCGTATAATCCACAATCACGCGTGGGATCCACAAAGTTCATCGTCCGCGACATCATCGTTGGATTTGCGGGAGCCCTACTTGCATGACACGGCTCGGACCACGCAGCGTGTCTCTTCGCTCGGAACAACCCCACATGACGCACGAAAAAACATTGTTAGTAGCACTTACTCGATAGTTGAACACGACACTTATGACACCGACAGTCTATTGTCCATTCACACGATATGGTTTTGAACAGAAGGACCGATGACAGAGCCGGTATTATTTCACATGGCATGCCAATGCACATTCGAGCAGTTAAAGTTGCTATAAGAACATGCATATCTTGGGGGGGGGGGGGGGGGGGCACTTGTCCAAATGTTTTCAGAGCTCAGAAAACCAATTTAACAATGCTATGGGGGTTAGTCCGAACCCCTGTTGCTTGGAACTCCTCCAAACAAAACTGCATTTCTGAAGAAACAATTAAATCCAGACCAGCACACTGACACTCAATTGGTATAAAGGCAATGCAGTCTGAACTACATTCCTCGTCCAATTTTTCAGGGTTTTTATCATTATTATTAAATAATGTCTAAAACAGAAAACAATTAATCCGCAGGACCCTTTCCTAGAATTCGCAGAGCGACATTATTCATTTGAACATATGAGCCGAATGGGTGACTTCATACCGGTCATGCATGCTCGTCCACGCTGTGGTTGACGGGTATGGGAGCATGTACAAAACGTATTATCTTCGGGTTATCATCATCAGCCATCGTCTATTCACTGTCCAGAAGTGTTAATGGATTGTGGCATCGCAGAACGACGAGAGATGGCGACGGCGGTGTGGGGAGGAGGTCTTCATGCGTCTTCTTTGATTTTCAATTTAATAAGCAAATGGAAAATTAACGGCCATCGACTGTGCGACTGTGGTCGTCGAGAACAGACCACGGGACGCATAACGACTCAATGCCAGGTTCACAAATACGAAGGAGGCATCATCACAGCCACGCTACACTCCACTACTCCTACCGCAAGGGAAAATTATAACTGCAACTCTAAATCAACATTAACCATAAAAAAGAAAAATAAGAGGATAGACAATGGGTGATGATGATCTTTTTTTTACGAAATATATTGTCACCCCAAACTTTAATTGGCAATACTGTACTTAAGCTATGGTTAGATGATGGTCGTTGTAAAAATAATATCAAAGTCAGAACCAAAATTATTTTAGTTGTTAACAAGAACCAAGCATATTCATGTAGCATAATAATTGTATGTAAAACAGTGGAGTAGCAGCCCAATAGGAGATACAGCGTGACGACGGAGTGTAGAAATCAGCTTGCATGAAGAAGGTCGATGGACCGTTACATTGTGACACCGTGAGAGATGGTGGCTGCTTACAGAAGCCTTCATCTAGCAGTGGATACATCATGGCCAGTGATGATGATAAAATACATATAAATTGAACTTAGAACCAATGCATGGACTGTGTCTCAAAGACAGTTACATCATTAGGAACAACCCTTAACCTTTTGCATATCTGACAACATACACAATCGTAATATTTACATTTCTCAGGGCACAGTGTCTCTAGTTTGATGAACTTTGCAAAGGTTAATTCTAAAGAAAATGCCTTCAGTGACGCAAACTCAAGGCTGCTGTTATTTGGATGCCCCCCCCCCCCCCCCCCCCCATCATTCCTTGTTAAGAATAACAAACGACAGCCTTGTGAAAACTCTCATAGTTGCGAATGTTTAGAGCGAGCGTTATTTTGTTAACGTATACCGTTACCAGCAAAGTATTCACAAGGTCGATGTAGGTATTTTATTTATTGGCCACCAGAAACTGCCCAGATGTAAAGATAGACTTGGTATGTGACACCTGTTAGGATTTTTGTTTTTTGTTTCTTTTTTTGAAATGTATCGATTGTTATCAGCCCAACATAAGCACACCTGTTCTGCATCAGCAAAAATTATGTACCACCACAAGAGTGCAGGGTGGTTGGAAGCGGTGTTGCAGTGGTTTGCGCACTCCGCTATGAACCGCGTGACCTGGGTTAGATTCCTGGCTATGGCTAATATCAGTTGGTAAGTAACCAACACCAATCCCCTTGCTCCCTGTTCTGGTGAACAGTGGGCCATCAAAAACATGCAAACTGCAAGGGAGTTTCCACGTTTTCTTGCCAACGACAATCACTGACCCATCAACTAAGACCTCAACAATGTCCCTGGCTATTGTCTAAAAATCTCGATTCCCCCCCCCCCCCCCTTTCTGGGATCGTTCTGTCACTGTCCTTGAATCTCGCCCTAGAATCTCACTCTGTCCACGCGTGTGGACAGAGTGGAACAACGCAGACGTCCAGAATAAACACTTCATTGGAGACCCAAACAGCGCACCTCCCGGCTTCGACATTCCTCGAAGACACTCGTGTGACCATCAACCGCAGCAGAACACCAACAGGCCAATGCGCATATCTCTTTCATGAATGGAAAATGAAAGACAAACAACAGTGCGACTGTTGCCATGCAACCCAAACTATGGACCATATAGTAAACCACTGTAGTCTGCACTCCTTCAACGGAGAAATAGCAAAACTACATAAAGTCTCTCCTGAAGCCCTCTTGCGGGCCTCGACGTTGGCATTTAGCTCCTGACCAAATTGCAATAGGCAAGAATGGAACAGTGGTGAGTGATTTCTGAACTATCCTAGCTGCCCACCGTCTCCCCTTCGCCAACACGCACTGACCAGTGTGGTGAAACATGGTCAAACAACCTTGATGATCGTCACGGCATGGCGAGGGTTTTCATCCAGCAGTGGATTGACAAAGGGTTAAAGGTCAATTAGATAATCAATCATGACAACCGGGCAGGCATAAATGGGACTCTTTTTGTTTATTGCGGGCCTGTACAATGAAATAATTCTTCAGCGAACACATGGTGTGACTCTTGACCAGTGCAATCCTTAGACACAATGTTTATTTTGAACACTAACAGCTACGGTATATCACGCAAAGGCGCAGAACACAGGGCTGAATTTCGCAAATCCCATGCTACCCTCTAAACTCTTTCATGGCTTTTGCCATCATTAGCTTTTTAAAGAATCTGGTAACTCATTAACCGTATGCAGAGCATGGAATGTCCTGGATTCTGATGGCTAATAAACTCCTAATTTTACCATCTGTCTTAGAGAGAAAGCAGGCATAACTTTAAAAATAACTTGGCAATGTTTTGCACAGCGGAGCTTACAAACAAAAAAGAGGGCAAGTACTAAAGTGACACTCAGCTGGACAGTGTGGAGGGGCTTGGACATTTTTGGGTGTTTGGGAATTACGTTTGAGGAATGTTGCAAGCTTGCACAAAACAGCCTGGAACCTGAAAGTATTCAACCAATGCGTGTTTTCAGCCGGGCTTGATGACAGGTAGGCGAAAGGAGCATGGTATATGTTTTCATGAAGAGGATATAATTCACCAAATCCCTCCTATCCGGCACGCCGGTGCAATTACCAGCTTAGTGGTACAAAAAAAACGCAACGTGTTGTTTTCTGCTCGCAGTTTAATGGTTTAAGCTGAAAAGTGTTTGTTTTGGTAAAAGTGAATGATTGTCCGTCTATAGTCGCATTACCTCAATGGTACGTACAATTTGCAATCAATGTCCAAAGCCAGAATGCACAGTTCCAATTCATAGAAAAAAAAATCAAATGTCAATTGTGGGAGAATTTGCGATGCCAGATAGATATTTTTTTTAAATTCACACATTTCATAAAAAAATATTGCGAAGTAATGTGTGCAAAATAGAAAAAAGTGAGCAACACAATGAAGTGCTCACTTAAGAATTACATTTCACAGGATTACACATTCATTGCCTGTTAGCTTTGCCTATCATGAAATTACTTGCAAAAATCTGACAGACCAAGGGACCTGTTTTAAGTGGTTTGTATCTTGATGAATATATAAATACGTATTTATTTATTCATAAAATACCAATGAAATGAGATATGACAAAATAACACGCATAAACAAGATAATTCTGAGTGGCTAAAAAAAACCAAAGCCACCTTATTTTTCGGCACTGAACATGTTCATGTTAACAGTTGGGCACACTGCCAGAACAGTATATTAGAAAACATTTTACAGCATTTCCAACTGTGAACCTTTCACGTTAAAACATGCGCAAATCATAAAATGCTGGACGCAACCTCACAATGCAAGAATGTATTAAATGTGGAGGAGTTTTTGCCTCACTTTTCCTCCGGTCGAAAATTCTCCCAGGGGGGCAGGGGGGGGGATTGGTGCTTTCGCACTGACCTCCGCAGCTGGCTGAACCTCGCAATCACAAGTTCCCGAACGCTGCTTGCGCTGGAATTTGGGATTTGTAACGCAGTGATGAGCACCCCTTCACTTGCGTGCATTCATCTCGTTGACAGAAGGAAAAGGTTAAATTTTGATTTAAAGCTTTCGTGACTGCAGAGATTCATATTCCACGTAGAAGGGGAACAATAAAATAATAAAAATATAAAACAATGAAACATTTTTTTTCAAATTTTTTTGCCGTGGTTTTCACACCTCATGATGATTGCTTGTGTCGCAGTCGAAACGTCGTGAGAATGTTATTGTTTTATATTTTTATTATTTTATTGTTTCCCTTCTACGTGACTTTACCGAAAGAACCAAAAATAAGGAAAAGGTTGTTTAAGAAATGAAGCACCAAGGGGCACATTGGTACGTCTTTGTGCTTTTTTTGTTGTTGTTGCAGAGGCATTAGATTTGAATGTTTTAAGTCAATATATGTTTGTAAGTACATTTATAAGTATATATTAATTAAATGTCAATGAAAGATTACATTAGTATTGACCAGAGTCAGGATTTCTGATCAATTACTCGTTATTGATTACACAAGTATTTATAACAGACGAAACGTTTCATGAAAAATCACACCTCCGTTCCCACGCGTGACATTCGAATGTGAGGTTAATGGGTGAGGCTTGGCGATGGCACTGTCATCATCAGTCGGGTCCCACTCGACGTTGCTTGTAGGGGGGTTTCCCTCCTTCGGAAAGCAGCATGTGGAGGCGGCTGGAATGTTTTAATGAGCCCAAGCAATTGACAATTCATAGAAATGTCAGCGGGGTGGGTGGGGGGGTTGATGCGAACTAGTACAAGCTTTCATTGCCTTACAGGTTATCCTCAATGTTACACTGAAGCCAATCGGAGAGCTGATACACACTTGCTTTTCGTACTCTCGATTCCCAGAATTAATTTAATTTACTTGGTAGTCGTTTTGAGAGTTCAACTCTGGACTCTTGTGCGAATAAAATCATCGTCTTGCTTAAGTCACAAACAGGTTCATTGGGTTTCTAAGAGATTTTGAAACAATTTTATATTCTAAGAATTGGTGTTTGCAAAATGTAATTTTACTCGACCATTGTATTCCCTGGATGTTGTAATAAAAATAAAATTCATCATGATGCACGCATGTACAGCACCTCGTCAATCCACTGGTGGCTGAAGGCCTCCCCGTACCTTGTAGGTCGTGGACATTGTTTGACCATGCTTCACCACACTGGTCAGTATGGGTTGGTGAACGCGGGGAGCATATACGTGGTTGCATTGTGTCGGGCGGCAATGGGATGTGTTGTATTGCCCTCTGCTGGCCACTACGTAGCCCTGCGACTTATATATATAAAAAAAAACTTCCATCCAATTGGACCATGCAGACTCGACCATGCAGACTCAACCTGCTTAGCTTCTGTGATGAGGCACATTCCAGGAAATGTTATAATCGGCCCCAAAATGAGGTGAGTGAATAATTCTGAGTTAATTATTTTAAAGAACCGATATTTTATGTATTCCTCTAACACTGCCACGGAGAAACCAGATATGATGATATCTTATTGCCATCACGAACTTTTATTTTGTATGCAACTTCTGCGCTTTATAAAATACTCCCCCAAAAAAGCGTTCGTTCACATTGTTGAGTTGTGTTCACAGAGCCCTCTGCTGGAACAATCGCCAAGTGCTGTACCTACATTGTTTCCTGAATCTTGCAAACGTCCGAATTTTTCGAAATTCAACCAACGCGAAATGCCACCTGCTGCACAGACCGAACATCCAAAATGTAAACATTAAAATCCCCGTGATGTCACCCCGAGCCGAGTATTCGGGTTGTCCAACGCTCATCTGTAAGCAGGGTAACCCTTTTTGCGTAATCGATTTCCAGTGGAAAGTCGCTAACGCATGCACGTGTTGGCACGTGCGAACGTACAAACCCCACGATGGCTTAAGTCACCGCGTGGTTCCATCTGCTCTCGTTTCTCAGTTTAAAGGTAAAGGTGCAACCCTGCAATTTATTCTTTGCTCACGCCACTGCTGGCGGATGGGCATCCACTAGGAGGGAGCTGTGGAGGGTATTTGGCCTACTCTTCCACACTGACCAGACGTCTTAGAAGAGGCGCCGGAGTGGGGAGAGGTTTAAAAAAACTTGCTCGCCATCCCCCCATTGTTTCACCTGCCGCACTGGGAGATCATTATGTATGTTGGACATAGGTATGACCCTTGGGCTACACCCATTTTAAACCTTTAAAACAGTCTGCCTTAGCAGCTTTCCCCCTCTTTTTTCTTCCTGATGACGAACGCTTGTGTTGCGATCGAAACGTCGTGGTGTTTTGTTATTTTTTTGTTTTTTTTCTTTGAACCTATCTACGTGATTTCACCGAAAGATTCAACAGAATATGAATTCCTGCAGTCACGAAAGCTCTAAGTCAAGATTTATGTTGGACTTATTTCGCGCCCTACTTTGCCAACCGTGCTAATCGTAAGTGCAGGAAATCTACATTTCTATCTGTGCAGCAAAGCGGTAACCGTTTTTTTTTTTAAATAGCAGTTTATTTTCATGCGGTCATCGGTAGGTAATGCAAAACACCGATTATATATAATGACTAGCTTTACTACCCAGCTTCGCCCGGGACTTGGATTCACCACGCCCGACCGCCTTTGTCCCCCCAGTGGCAATGTTCACACACAACACACCAGTTACTTGTTTGAGGCTGAGTCGACCTAGGGGAGGCCCAGAACCGGTTCAAATAATCGTCACCGGTGGTGGCCGTGAGCGGGAATCGAACTCGGGTCGCCGGGTTCGTAGCGCAGCGCGCTAACCGCTATACTACAATTCGTTACGCTTACACATGGGCGGGTCACGTGACAGATTTGACGTCACAGCTCACTTGCCGTGCAAAAAATAGATGCATTATTGAGCTCCCCCCCCCCAAAAAAATAAGACAAAAGTGTATTTTAATAATTTTTGCATGGTGTACAGTCTGGAAAGTGCCCACATGGCAAATTTCAAGTTTGTTGCATGTCGGGAAGTAGGCTCAACATTTTGAACAGACACACATTCCTTAAATAATTATCAAATAGAGCAAGTCAAGATCTATAAGTATCTTGGGGTCGTTCTGGATTCAAAACTGAATTTTGAAGATCACATTGATTATATTGGTAAAAAGAGAAAAATAAAAATTAGTTTTCTGTATCGACACAAGCACTGCTTCCCCCCAATGTTCCGTTTGGAATTGATAAAAGCTACCATACTGCCTCTACTTGACTACTGTGACATCGTGTATAAATCAGCCCCAAGTACTGTACTGAAGATGCTTGATTCCATCTATCACTCGGCCTTAAGATTTACATTGAACTGCCCATATAGGACTCACCACTGTGATCTCTACATTGGGTCAAACTTAACATCTCTTAATGTTCGACAGCTTGTGCACCAGATCTTATTTATTCACGATGTACTTACAAAAAAATCCGCAGACTACCTACTGGATCTCCTCTCTGTTTCAAAGAACAAATTTGACCTCACGTCTTCGCTCATTTACCAGCTTCACATTCCCTATTGCCGTACACATACTGGAGGAAGGGCCTTTGCTATCGATGCCCCCAGGGTCTGGAATCCTATTGCCAATAAACTGCAACTTGAATCGCTACCAATGAGATCTTCTCTCAAAACTGCTCTAGAGAAACACGGCAGAACGAATTCTTCGGCCGCAGCTGATCATTGTTTCAACACAGCGGGTTCTCATGACATTGTGTTCTCTGATACCAAAGTTCTCTACAAACCTCCCGGTTATTACCAAAGATTTGTCCATGAAGCCATCCAGATATACAAACATCGACACAACTTCAACCGAGAGAATGGTTTCAAATTGCGCAACCACTGGAAAGATGTTATAAATCAAGTCAAACGTTAGCTGCCTTTTAATTGTACAGCCATTTCCATTTCTCAGTGGTTGTGTGTCAAACTTTAGCTGCCTTATAATTGTACAGCCGTTTTCGTTGCTTTCAAAAATGGGGCTGTACTCGATTTCGTGCAACGTGCCATCGCCTCCCCCCGAACCCCCCTGCAGCATAACAAAAGGGTTTAATCCGCTTTCGTGCAGTGCACCACCCTTCCCCCCGAACCCCCTGCAGTTTAACAAAAGGCGGCTTAACTCAGCCCTTCCACCCATCCACGTCCCATTCTGGCTCCCCCAACCATAACCTGTATATAATCCCGGTCGTCTCAGAACTGTGCACTTGACACATATATTCTGCTGTGACTATTCCACCTGAAGACGGACGCTTGTGTTGCCTCCGAAACGTCGTGATTTAATTTAGTTGTTTTCGTTTTATTTTATTTTACCTACGTGACTTTACCGAAAAAACCAAAGAGTATGAATCCTTGCAGTCACGAAAGCTTCAAATCTAGAATGCTCGAGAGGAGTTGTACACCCCGAGCTGTCACTGCCATTCATTGGCGTAAAATAAAATGTTTCGCTCCGGATGACGCTGCAAAGTATTATCTGTATTTTGATTTAGCGTGCTGATCTTAAAGGTGCATTGAAAAATTTGATACTCCGACTGATGTTTCTGTTGTTGTGGAGTAACTCATGCAGCCAGCTATGGCTCTAGGATTTGGTGTTACATGTTATTTATGTAGTTTATTGTAGAAATTCGGTCACAGTCTCTGTGATCACTGTTACGTTGCAATTAAGGCTTTATTTTTTGGTGATTTCGAAAAGTTTTTTGGTTTGGACGTTTGTTTTGTTGTAGTATGGAGTTAGACTGATGGCTTTAATCTAAGTTTTCTTGTGGTTGTTGTTGTTGTTTGACTTGCATCCCACTGGGATTTTTTGCACACAGCGTTGGTGTACGGTGCTTTTTTCAAGAATATTTTGCTGTTTTTTTTCCATGGATTTTCTGTTTGCACAGTCACATAGCCACTTTAAGATGTTTTTCTTGTTCGTGTTTTTGTTTGTTGTGGTTGCACCCGATTCAAGAGCCGAATGGCTCACAGGGCTATACCAAAATAAATAAACTGAAAAAACAGACACATAATCACAACTTTGCCTTTTATATATATGGAGATATGGAGATACTGCGTGGGCCGTGTTGCAAAACCACAAATCGCAAACAAAAATGTAACACATGCTTCAATAATAACACTGTGGTCTTAAAATAAAAGATATATAACAGGGGGCATTGTGGGCTTTGGATCTTCTTCACAGCGCACTCCAAAACCTTTACCCCTCTGGCTTATGCGCTGTGAAAGGGCGATTGCCCAAAACATCACCTATTATACAGTGTACTCTTCTTAAGGCAGTGTTAACGAATGTGTTTAGTTGTTCAGTTTTCTTCTTGTAAGCGTTATAGATTGCAAAGTGACGATTATAATTTTTTAGAGCTATACCAACAAGGCGTATATTGAGTGAAATGCAACCGAATAACTTTGAAGTAAAGTCATCTTTATTCCTACTAAAAGCACATCAAAGCGCACAACCAGTTATATATATCAAACTAATATCACAAGAACAGGTAGGGCCCATTGAGTTGTGAGAAAGTGGCCTCTAACCCAGCACTGTGGAGGCAACGAGGGTTAGTGGATCACATCAATGTTGTGAAACCTCAGTTTAACACTTAGGCTTTCGCGACCAACATTATTCTAAACTCGCCTTTTGCCCGTCCAAGGACGGGGGTGTATTGCAGTAAATCTGAAACTTGCAAGCGAAAATCAGACCGCGACGTGATATATTCATTGCATCAATTCGTGTGCAATTTGTAAGGGCGCGGTGACACAGACCTATTTCATATTAAGGTTATAATCTCTTGTTCATCACGTCCTTTTTACTTTGATGCCTCAATAGCGTTGCGTAGATCACGTGACTTGAGGGTTCTTGCCTTCGTAGTGAGGGTTGTAAGTTGACGCTGAGGAGGAGGGGGGAGGAGGCGCCTCGGCCCCCCATGTGGAGTGACGTCACCAGTTAATTAATTATTATGAACGGGGGGGGGGGGGTGTCCATTTGGAGGACGTCACCTGTTCATGATTATTAATAAGGGGGGCTGTTCGATGTGGAGTGACGTCACCCGCTCATGATTATTAATGAGGGGTGGGGGTGGTGTCCATTTGGAGGACGTCACCTGCTCATGAATATTGATGAGGGGGGCTGTTGGATGTGGAGTGACGTCACCCACTCATGATTATTAATGAGGGGTGGGGGTGGTGTCCATTTGGAGAACGTCACCTGCTCATGAATATTGATGAGGGGGGCTGTTCGATATGGAGTGACGTCACCCGCTCATGATTATTAATGAGGGGTGGGGGTGGTGTCCATTTGAAGGACGTCACCTGCTCATGAATATTGATGAGGGGGGCTGTTCGATGTGGAGTGACGTCACCCACTGATGATTATTAATGAGGGGTGGGGGTGGTGTCCATTTGGAGGACGTCACCTGCTCATGAATATTGATGAGGGGGGCTGGTCGATGTGGGGTGACGTCACGAGCGTTAAGGACAGACATTCCTGGGTGATTCTGTATAAAGGTTTTTTGGGTTTGATCGCGTCAATTATAAATGTGTCGTAACCCTCCACCACCCGACACGGCCAGTGAGGTTTATTCACAACAACAAAAAAACCAACGCGCCGATTAGTTGCTACTTCAGCCCACCGGTGTGTCGGAGAGTAACTCCGCAACATTCACGACTTGAGTAGCACGACGTGTCGCTGTTAATTACTTCCAACCAACCGCGGCGTAAATGTGGACTTCGTGCGTCCGCTCCGATCGGTCCGCGATGAAGAGTGCCGCCTCGCTCCGATTGTCCTCCCAACGTGTTAACAAACCACTCGTCCATTGGCCGACAACAACCTTAATCTTTTTTGGTTCTTTCGGTAAAGTCACGTAGAATGAGAATAAAATAATAAATTGATAAAATAAAATAACACAATAATATTCTCGCGACGTTTCGGCCACGACACAAGCGGCCTTCATCAGGTGAAGGGGACGAGACTGTCTGGAGGACAGCGCTGGAGAAAGCCACGCTGAGGTCACGACCTTTAAGCTGTGTGAGAAGAAACAAAGCGCCTTGACAAAGGAATTAGCATATAATTTAGCATTGAAATGGCTGAGTGATTAGCTTGTGACTGGTCACAGAAAAGGCTATGTTAAAGTTAAAGCATACACATCCGCAAAGGCACCCCTTGACAAAGGAATTAGCATAGAATTTAGCATTGAAATAGCTAAGTTAAAGTATACACATCCGCAGAGGCACTCCTTGACAAAGGAATTAGCATAGAATTTAGCATTGAAATGGCTGAGTGATTAGCTTGTGACTGGTCACAGAAAAGGCTATGTTAAAGTTAAAGCTATACACATCCGCAAAGGCACCCCTTGAACAACCTTCATATGCAGAGGACCGCAGAGCGCGGGCATTGTTGGTGTTTGCCGGCTCGGCCCTGCCGCATGGCTAACCCGGGCAAGCCCCCCGCGTTACAAGTTGAAATTACAATAGTTTCGATTTACAAGCTTTCGTGACTGCAGGGATTCGTGTTCTTGGTTCTTTCGGTAAAGTCACGTAGAAAGGAAATAATAAAATAACGCAAATGAAACAATAAAATGTTCTTGCCGTGGTTTTCACACCTGACGATGATGATGATTGCTTGTGTTGCAATCGAAACGTCGTGAGAATTGTATTGTTAAAAATGTATTATTTTATTATTTCCCTTCTACGTGACTTTGCCGAAAGAACCAATAATATTATAATAGTTGTTCGCGATATCTCGTCTGCGCATCTATTTTCGTTGAATCCTGACCCTTGACGCAAATGTGACCGACTGCTTTATTTCAATTGGTGGTGTTGGTGGTGGTGCCGGTGGTGGTGGTGGTGATGCCGGTGTTGTTGTTGGTGGTGGTGTTGGTGGTGCCGGTGGTGGTGCCGGTGGTGTTGATGGTGGGGTAGTGGTTAGCGCTACGCTGCGCTACGAACCTGGCCACCCGAGTTCGATTCCCACTCACGGCCACCAACACCCCAGTGACGACTATCTGAACCGATCCTGGGTCTCCCCTAGGTCGACTCAGCCTCAAATGAGCACCTGGCGCGGTGTATACGTCGCCACTGGGGAGACAAAGGTGGCCGGGTGTGGTCTTGGCCACCCACCCCCTCTCGTGTGCCGTGCCGGCCTTTGTAGTTGCTCGCTAACGGCACTTGCCCCCGACAGTCTGTTAAGGCTACACCGGGGGGAGCTTTGTCTTTGGTCGGAACATCTACGTATCGATATATCGATTCTACAAAATATACCACCGATTCGATTCCAACACACAGCACCGCGATACGCAGTCTTTGACTTCAAAATCGACTCTCTTTTATTTGTTTTTAGTTCAAACGCGCAAACCAATCGATTCGACTCCTCGCTCACCTTCACCCCCCACCCACCACCAACCCCCCTCGTGCGCATGCGCGGCTTTGCTCGGACCCCACCTGCCCTTGCGGCCTGACAGCCCGGCCGCCGATGAGGGCGTCGCGCGCGGCGTTCCCCCCCTAACTCGCTCCGCTAGGCTTTAAGGAACGCCCGCGCGCGGAACAATGCTGCGCGCCTCCTCCACCACATTAGCTCGGTAAGCACCAGTGGCCGTGCTCCCGCCCGCGCTCAGGGGGAGAGTGTTAAAAGGCCGCGCTTTTGGGCCTGTACCGCCGTGGCCTAGAACGCTCCGCCGCGTAAGGCGTGGGGGTTGGCGGTGCGACTGACACCAGGCGAGACCGAGGCTGCTGCCCCGTTGCCTCGGGTCGCGTTTGCTGTGCCAGCGGATGGGGCCTGGTGGCTCGGGAAGGTGTTCGTCATGGACGTGTCGTAAAATGTCACCGCCGCTCACGAGGTCATGGGTTGGTGGGTTTGGGGAACCTTGCGGCGATGGATGTCTGCCTCGGCGTGTATGTCGTGGCCACGTCAAGTTCACGATGGGTTTAATTAGTGCACCAAGTCGGGGCTCCCGGATTCCTGTTGTATGTAATGCACGCACGTTGAACTTCGTTCGCGCCGTACGTTCGCCAGCCGCGCTAATCGTAGGTGCGGGCGGGCGTGGGGGGGGACAAAATAAAGCAAAACAAGCCGTTCTAAAGAAATGAGTTTTGAATCTTGAGGCCGGGGTGCTTTGTTTCTCAATGGTTGCGTCATGTTTTTTTTTAACGACTTCACGTTTGTTGTGGTTTCGGTGAGACGCAGAGACGGGGGACCATTGGCCCTTTAGCATTAAGTATACTGTGTGATATGTGCCTGGCTCTGCCACTGACGAGACACCCGTAGCAATGTCTGATACCCCTCCAGCACAACCGAGGTCCTGGCTTAAAGCGTCGAACGACGGAAGGGCGTCTGTCACGCAGTCGGTTTATGATGGCTGTGTCACACGTGTTACGGCTGTCAGACGAGTCCTCTGAGATCCAGGATTTTAACCCTATCGGGAACTTTCAGGGCGAGTGCAGTAGCCAAGTTAGAGCACTGGGTCTGCACAACTGAGGTCTCTCTACGGGGGGGGGGGGGGGGTTCAATGTGCGATATTAGATTTAACTGTGCAAGCAGTGTTGATGTTCTGGGTTTAGGCCATGGAATTGTCGGAGTTCATAATGGCCATGTAAAGTTCGTGTTAGCGAGACACCACTGGGGTCATGTTTGAGCCTAATTTAACCTTGTAAAACGATATAAATGAGCCAGACAGATAAATGAGCTCTCATAACTGCCGAAATGTCATGTTGTTACACACCTTAGAATGGCATCCTATAAATGTACTCAGAAAAGACTCTTCATTTAAATATATTTCAAATCACCATTGGTCCTGGTCCATGCCTTGTGGTTGAAATTGACATTTCATTAACCCATTACATCTTTGGATACTTATCTGTCATTGAATTAACTTGGCACCATCAGAGATGTTTGCTAAAAACAAGGTTGCATCCTCTCTGTTTTTCATTTCAGCATAGAGAATACAGACATTCCCGATTGCCAAGCCTCAAAGCATGACTCGTTCAAATCTAATGTTTATAACTGTACACAGTTTATAGTGAGCATATGTGTTGTCAGTAGTTGAATTCAGTGCCTGGGTGGATGTGAATAGCAAAGTAGTGTGGAAGATGTGTGAAGTGTAGATTCTGTAAATAATCTTGTAAATGGATTTCATCTGAGGTTATATAAATTGAGTGCAACAACAGCATGCCTGTATCTACCTTACACCACGATGTTCACCAACTTATCAGTCATCTGCAAACTTCCTGAGCACCTTACACTTGTCAGAATCAAATATTACATCACCTCATCCCTTTATCTTGTCCGCCTACTGCCCAGACCACTTTACCAAGACTGCACTCATCAAGATTATCTACTACATTTGAGCTTTCATTGATTTCTGTTCCACCGTTGGTTTTGTCAGCCATGACATATCTGCCACCTTTTACACTTTAAATCACAAGATTTTGATTGAAGGCCTAGAATCTGATTTGGCACAGCTCTTCAGTGGCTCACATGGTTATCTCTCCGACAGAAGGTTCTACATCAAAGTTGGAAGTCCTAAACCCAGTCATCGCATCGACCGCAGGTGTCCTGAAGGAATCCATTCTAGGTCCTTTACTTTTCTCAGTCTGTATCTCCCCAATCAGCCGCCGCGTCCATAGTTACCACAAACTCATACCTACGATGATGACACTTAATTATACAGTATTTCACTCTAACCTCCGACCAGGGCCCACTGAACCTTGCCAATTGTACCTCTACCTTACAGCACTGGTTTTTGGTAAAATCACCTATGAAACCGAGGCACCAGGCAACGGCTCACCAGTATTGTTATCTCAGCATCTACTCATTTCTAGCTCCATCTTTGGTCCCTCAAATCACATGAAAATCTTTGCTATCACCTTGAGTTTTCATTCTCACTTAACGATCACATGCTCAACATGATAAAGATATGCAATTTGCATCTCAAAGAATTATGGCACATCCTCTCAATGTTGACTAAAACCCCCTGCATATACACCTACGTTGATTATTGCAACGCCAGTCGTGCTCAGACTTCAGCAAAAACACCATATCAAACTACAGCATCTTCAAAACAACCTGTCACGTACTGTCCTTGGTATTAGGCATGGCCATGCCTCCCCTGTAAAATCAAGGATAGAGTACAAAATCGTTATCCTGTGCCACCGAGCTCTTTCTCAAGGTCGCCCGCCATACCTCTCGTCACAGAAAACCACTGGGTCCTTCGGGATCTAACAACCTGCTCATTTTACCCAGAACCAGGACTGCCTTGGCCGAGCTGCATTTCTCCATAGCTGCACCAGACATCTTGAACTCTCTCCCACGGCACGTACGCAGCATCCATCAGCATCTACCTTAAAGCAGCAGCTCAAGGCTCTCATCTGTTGTGGCGGGCACACGAGGGACCTTGACCTCTGGTTCTGTGCCTTCCAAGTTCTTGATCGAACATTGCCCGACTTGCGAAATATGCATGCGTGATAAATTGTTTATTATTATACTTTGTTTTGACACACCAATGTCTATCCTAGGCTGTCATCACAGCAGAAGGGATGGCTTGTCCTGTCTGATGGGCCTGTGGGCCTGATGGCTGGTGCTCGCCGCGCCTCCCACTTTCGCTGCCTGCTGCCACCTTCTCTTTGCCAAGCCCGGCGCTACATACCTCAGGATGCAAGCGCACAACAGCAACATCATATCCACCACCTGCGATACCACCGCGCACTTGTACGACACTACTCGGCGTTCACACGTGGACGTGGTTATAATTATCACCGGTCTGGACAAGGAGGTGGCTACGCAGGAGGAGGTCGGACACATGCCCGAACTTTTATTTTGGTACGGGTTGCAGCTCGGCTCTTGCGGCTGAGGTACCTTGTGCTTGGTACGGCAGTCGGAGGAAGCTATACTGCCAAGCAGGTATGTGTGCACCTCAATTTGATTGATACCGCTTGTGACTCACTCTTTAATCCTCTACCCAATGGTGGGTTCTTGGCTCAAACTCCTATCTTCTCCCATCTTGAGCCTCGTTATTTGCTTGTATTGCTCCTGTTCCTTCAAGTCATCAAACTGCATAGTTCTCTTTCAACTTCTTGGTCTTTTTTTACAACATCTTTGCAGAACATCAAGCTTCTTCTTTGGTTCTTTCGGTAAAGTCACGTAGAATGAGAATAAAATAATAAAATAAAACAATGAAATTCTCACGACGTTTCGGCCACAACACAAGTAGCCGTCCTCAGGTGAAGAAACAGGACCAGAAGACGCTGTCTTTATTATTTTATTCTCATTCTGCGTGACTTTACCGAAAGAACCAAAGAAGATGAATCCTTGCAGTCACGAAAGCTTTAAATCGAAACATCAAGCTTGTAAGATAATTTGCTCAGTAAACGTATTTTGTATTTTCTTGTTATGATAAGATGCATCTCTTCCTGGAACTGCTCTAGAACGTCGTCTTTACTATCCAAATTATTTTATCTGTTTGGTCAGCAGAATTATGATTGTGGCTGCTGTCGTTTAATAATTAAGCCGTGCAGTGGTATGTGGAATATTATTTTACTTAATACTTTATTGTTCTTTGGATAGGCCTCATGGGTTGTGTTTGGGTCTGTGAATAATGTTTCAGAAATATGATGAATGGAAGGATATGCTGCCAGACTTGACCGAGTACTCATGGGTGGTTCCAGAATTTGTTTGGGAACTCGACAAATACATCGACTTTGGTAAGCTTATCCACTTATATATGCGCACATTTACCATATTCTGCCTCGGTGTGACATGACTACCTAGTAATCGGGTTTTTCCCATTTTTTTTCTTCCAACAAAACTGAAACCTTTTTACAAGGATTCATTTCTGCATTAACCACAATACCTGCAGTCAAAATGCAAACAAAAAACATACACTATGATAATATATGCATTGCCCTTGCATTGTCCTTGGACAATGCAAATATTATCATAGTGTATGTTTTTTGTTTGCATTTTGACTGGAGGTATTGTGTGATAATATATATCCAAGGACAATGCATATATTATCATAGTGTATGTTTTTTTTGCATTTTGACTGCAGATATTGTGGTTAATACTGGTAGGAACTTCCCGGTTACACCAGCCCACAGGGGATTATTGTGTCCGTCTGTCGTGCATCCAAAAATGGGAGGGGTGGGACTGGGTGGGGAGGGTGGGGAGGGGCTGGGTGGGGAGGGAGGGGCTGGGTGGGGCTGGGTGGAGAAGGTGGGGAGGTGCTGGGTGGCGAGGGTGGGACTGGGTGGGGGGTGGGGCTGGGTGGGGAGGGGCTGGTCAACCCGTGGTGCCCTTATAAAACTCAACGTTTAACCTACTCACACCGGCTTGTGCCCGCCCTCACAATCGGGCATATTTGCGGAATACACCACGTGGTGCCTCTGACCCTGGCCACTGACCGAGCAACCCAACGTCCCTACCAGCTCCCTCCACAGGAATGTGTTGCAGACATGAATCCTTGTAAAAAGATTTCAGTTTTGTTGCCAGAAAAAAGGGAAAAAACCCTATTATATTTTGTTAGTGGCAAAGGAGGTCTCATGATACTTAGTAATCATTATGAGACTGCCATAGCATGTTTTTTTGGACTTTTTTCTAACCTCAGTCAATTGTGTTGGATTTGTAATACTGTATACATAAATGTGTTTGTAACAAGTATAAAATACTTTTAGATTTCACTGTAAGATTTCTTACTTAAGAATAGAAACTCAAGGCAGAGCATTATATATTATGTTTATCATTTTTATAATCTTAAGAACATTTTAAAATATGTTCATAGTTGCTTTGGAGTGTAATTAACAAACCTTCAAAACAGAAAAGTTAACGAATAAATGTTTATATTATCAACTTATGCTGCAAATGACGTACATTTTATTTAAATACTAGCAGAGTTTTGCTGCAGGATGTCTTTACTCTGCCTCTATATAACCTCTCCACCCCTGGTTACTAATGTATGCGCTGTTTGTGGTCTGCTTACAGACAAGATTTCACAGAATCTGCCAGACAGGGAGGACCTGGCCAAGTTCCTGCCGAATCCTGACAAGGTGACGGAGTTCCTTCAGCGGCTACGCGACTCCTTGGCATCAGGTATTTCAGATCCTTCATGTGATTATATATATATTAGCAGTGTGGATGCCTTATTTGTGGTGCCATCGTGGCGAGATGTTAACTACCTCGCCTGGTATGCAGGAGGTTTATGGTTTGATCCCAACACCTGCATATTTGGAGTTTGTATGTTCTCCCTGTGGTTATGGAGATTTTTTCTCCGGGTCCTCCGTTTTTTCCCTCCACATCGAGAGACATGCATTTAGAGTATTTGGCTGATTGAAATTTTCACGTGATAAGTCACTTCATTGAGCTATCATCTTTAGCCAGGTAGCTTCTGAAGAAGAGCTATATAGCTCAGTGGGCTTTAACTGATAAAATGTAAAAAAACATTGTTTACTTTGGAAATTTACTATGGACTACTTAGTAAACCGCTGTCTGCGCTCCTCCCATTGAGGAGTAGCAAAACTACAGAATAATTCTCCTGAAGCCCTTTCGTAGCTAGCAGACCTCAAAATTGGCATTTATTTCCTGAACATATTGCTATAAGCAAAAATATAATTTACATGAAATCACAGCTGGTGAGTAAACAGTGCCTTGGCTGTATTATGATTTTTGTCAAAAGTGCTTTTTACCCTCGAATTGTAATCCAAGACCTTGCATTCAAGTTAATTTGTAAATAACACTACCAGTGAATATCATTTAAATCAGGCTCACTTGGCCAATATTATTGAGAATCCTTGGTCTATGGAAGTAGAGTTGTGTGTGTGATTTATTGGTATGTAGGAATTTTTTTCAACTGGCCAATGCTTTTGTTTAGTTTTTTCATTACATGTAAATTCTGATGGACATTCCATCCGTACCTTTAGTTCAATTATCCAAGTTAGGAAGTATTTGTATTTTTTGCAGATACATTTTACAATGAAGGTTTTTTTCTTTATACGAGTTATAGCATTCCAATTGTACAGATACATTTCAATTGGATTAATCTTGATAAATGCGCACTGTGAACATATTTATTTTACAGGGCATTGAGAAAGATAAGCTTTTTCTAATCAGCATGACCTTTTCATTTAAACCTGCTTTTCTGCACTGGTCATACAGATGCATTACACACTCGGCAAATGGTTTTGTTATTTTTTTTCATTGTTTGTTTTATTTCTCTTGTTGCTTTTGCTGGTTTTTGCAGGTGAGAGTTTGTTTAGAGATATCAAAGGAGCTGCAGGTCCACTTCACTTGTTAGGTGTGTAATGCTCTTCTCCCCTCTCTGATTGTTTTTCTTCAGCCCCGCAGAGAGCAGCATAGGGTTTATGAACTACAGGCAAGCTGTGTGTCCCCATTCATTTCTGCGTTGGCTACGGCGAGTTGAGCAAGCGGTGAATTTTGTTGCATTATGAGTGTGCCGAGCTGTCGGTTGATTGCGATGGGGTTATGTGGATATTCAATAGGTATACCTTCTCATCTCGACAAAACCACAACGAGGTTAGGGTGAGCCGGTCGTTGCATTTTGTGTGTTTATATCCTTATATGTGTGTTCCTAATTTTATAAAATAACGAATATAATGTCAGCTGTTCATATGTATATATGTACATTTACAGCCCTTGTATCACGTCACTGCCGGATGTAGGTCGTGGGGGTTATTTTAACATCTTTTGCCACGCTGGTCAGTGCGAGTTTGTGAAGGCAGGGAGCATTGACGTGGGAGCCAAATACAGCGCCACAACGGTTTTGCTTGACTGCCGTCTGTTGCCCTCAAAAACGGAGAATTCATACGATTAGCGAATGTAAAAAAAAAAAACATACCTACACATTTTGGCCATATTGTCATTGGCCTCATCGTTTGTGTGTAAGATCTACTTATGTATTAAATGTAATTTTGAATGATATCTATGAAAAGACATCACCTCAATTGTAATGTCTTCACACGTTTCCAACATGAATTCAGCTTCATAAGGTGTCCCTTGATCCGCTCATCTCGCCTTGGCTGAATTTAAAAGGACGGTTCTTATACGCATGTTGGGCTTTGCAAATGGGGCTCGCGCGCACACATCGGTTGTGTTTCCCCGCGTTGGTTGTGCTTCTCCACATTTACCTTTTTTTTTCAGAGCCAGCTGCCTCAACAAGCATGAATGCATCTGATGGGGGCCTGGGTTTCAGCACGGCCGCAGATGGGGAAAAGAAATACAAAAAGGTAGAGCATACTCTGCGGCATTTGCTTGGATAGCTGAGTTTCACTATTATATACTTGTTTGGCTTAAAATGTCCTGACCCTTTCAGTGCCAACTTGGCTGTTGAACAAAATCTCATTCTTCAAAAAGAACCTCACACCGGCATTAAAATTATGCTTTTGTTGACCTGTGTTTGTGTAAAGTTCCAGTTGGAGAGTGTCCCGGTGATCTAAATTGTTGATTGTCTAGTATTTCAAAGAATAATTATAATTCCAATCAACTGTTTTTCCAATATTCTTGCATAACTCAATTCACAAAGCATTGCAACTGATGCGTGTTTTATTTTTATTCATGTTTTTGCTCTTACAAGGAAATTAATTGCTTGGCCATTGTGTATTCAATTTAAATTCAGTATATTCAATAGCTTGGTTTAGTATGCATAAAATAAATTGACTGTAATTTATTGTTTAGTTTAGATTTAGTAAATATATGCTAGGTCTCCATTTAATAACAGGACTCGTCTTTTTTTCTATAAATGTCAAATATACAAAACTAGCGCTTCCCAAGGGCAGTACTGTATGTGTTTCTGAATGACAAATAAATGATATTAATTGGATAAGTGACTGCTACAATGTAAACTGATCCCACTCCATTTGGTATAAGGACTCACTTAAAGCTAAAAGCATCTGCAGGCGTATTCATTGTTTTATATGGGACGCGTAATTACGATAAAATGAAGTAGATATAGCATTGGGAGGTTTTAAAAACCCCATTTCCATTCTCCTTTCTTCACATCCTGCCTGTAGTCTTTACTGAAGTTGTCCTGTGCCCTTGCCCTGTTGTGTTAAAGCCACGTTCATGAATTTTCATTTTAGTTGCTTTTATTTGTGTATTTATTTTTGTTACATTGTCTTATTAAAAACACTAAATATTTTGTGGCTGGATAGCCTATTAGCATTCCAGCCACAAAGCCAGTGTGCACAATGGGTATTTCCCAGAGATTCCCAATCAATTCTGTGGAACAGTCACCAATTTGCTCATGTTAAATACTCTTTGAGACCTGTTTGTCACAGCTTGAATCCACGATAACGACAAAAATACCTGCAAGGGACTGAGCAAAATGCTGTCCCCTCGTCGTAACTCCCTCTAACCAGGTCTCCTCTGGATGAAGCTCAATGGGTATTGTCACCTTGTTATAGAACAATAACTGATAACATTATTTTCCCATTGTTGCATGTATGTACTGTCTGTGTTGTGTCATTTCTCTGGCTTTGCCCACCAATTACTGCTACCCCCCCCCCGCCCCTGCGTGCTTGCCCTAAACCCTCACCCAACCTCCCAACCTGCCTGTGCATACCAATAAACCACTGGGGCGTGCTCCCTTGCTATGGTCACCAATATCGGTGACCAGGGTCTCCTTGGAGAGCTCATCCTGATCCAGCAGCAGATCCAGCAGCACGAGGAGGAGGCCCGGCGCTCGGCGGCACAGACCTTCCCCACCACGCCCCAGTACAGGCCCAAGGTGTGCCAGCCAGCCACCTGCCGTTGCCTGACCTGGCTTGATCTTGCTTGGCCCTAGCTGGCCATCCAGGCAGCGTTGAACAATTGCCATGTCAGTTTGTGAAAACATTACCTCTACAAGATAATGATGCAAATTGTTAATGATGCCAAGTTTACTTACCCAAGAAAGCCCACAGTCTAAAGATTGTATTTAGGGAAGGCCCTGCTATGTGATGCTTGACCAGTACCATTAATATGGGAGCAAATTTAAGTACCCATAGAAATCTCGTGTATAGAAGAGTGTCTGATATTCGCTTATATCTCGCTTATAATTCCTGGCAAGACCTTGGTGGTCAGCTATCCGACTACTAATCCGGCTCAACACTGCATTTTCAGCGCATAATGAAAAAAAATATTAATTATGACCTGTCCCACTTTAATTAGGGCATCTGCAATTATGTAGTTTTTGTGCAGCTACCCAACGCCATTGCAATGATTGTAGGTAGCATGGTCTTAAAGTAGTGTATTTTTCAGTGTGTTTGCATATTTAGGTTTCATCTGTATGGTGAATACATGGGTTGGGATCACTTACATTATAAACCCTCATTGGTTAATGAAGTAGGGTGCTGAAGAGACTGAGAACTATTCAAACAAACATAATAGGATATGTGTTCATGACAGTGGGAAGCGCTAGTGTAACTTACTGAAGTCGAACTGACGTTACTTGTACATGCCATGAATGTTGATATGCAACCGATACTGAATTTTACAGCTAAATATATATGGTATCAGTTACAAATTTAAGGTCAAGAGTGAAATTCATAATGGTCAGTGATGCCACTACACCTGGCCATTGCTTCTGCTAATTATAAGTTGCTTTTTTGTTATACATTAGATTATGCCTATTGTAGCTTCGGCCATCGTTTTGTTCACTGACTCGCTGATTGCTGAGTGGATCCCTGCAGTGATCTTGCTCCAACTCTTCCTATACAGATCTCAGACAAGGACAGATCTGACCAACTGCAGGAGGAGCTGCTTACGACTCAGGTAACCAACACCGAGTATCACTTCAACAGATCCATCTCCTGATTATGAACGTAACCATGAATATGGATTGCTTCATCAAGAAAATACAGAAGGGTCAACAAAGCACTTTAGAGTATTCTTTTGTAGGCTATGAATATTTTCAACTTACTCTGCCCAACCAGTCATCGTGCTGTCAACACCTTGCATCTATTCAAGTCCAGACTCAAGACCTTCCTTTTTAACTTTGCCTGTGTCTAACTGCCTCTTAATATAAATATGCCCACTGATTCTGTATAGCATCCTTGATATGCTATGTCAATCAACATTTTATTATTTTTCTTTATTGGAGTCAAATCTAAATTAACTGTGGTTCTGATTAAAAAAACAAAATCCAGAAGTACGCATGTAACATTGTTTCATTATTATATGAGCAATCAGTTTTCGGCAGTGATAATTTTCAGTGTGCCGCTTGTGCAGATGAAGTACCAGCGGATTCTGGAGCAGCTTGAGAAGGAGAACAAGGAGTTGAGAAAGCAGCTTCTGCAGAAGGACGACAAGGGTATCCATCAGAGGAAGGTCAAGGTGATATATACAGAGGAGTGACCACAAGCGAGGGACTTTGTTTACCTCAATTTGGACAATGACCGCTGCCGAAGAATCGTGATCCTAACACTTCTCTGCTTTCTTTCTTCCCGATGAAACAGAAGTCGTTGATTGAAATGTACTCAGAAGTTCTGGACATCCTTTCGGACTATGATGCCAACTACAACACACAGGATCAGTTGCCACGGGTGAGACAATCTCAGATTATTCGTGATTATAGGCGTTGGTGAATTGTTTCGGAAAGTAAACACCTTCTTGAGTTTTGATTTAAAGCTTCCGTGACTGCAGGGATTCATATTCTTGGTTCTTTCGTTGAAGTCACGTAGAAGGGAAACAATAAAATAATTAAAATATTAAACAATAAAATTATCACGACGTTTCAACTGCAACACAAGCAATCATCATCAGGTGTGAAAACCACAGCAAGAAAACTTTAAAAAAGTGGCGTTTTTTAACGTTAGCACCACGGAGAGCGATTTGATAGTTTGTTCAGATGGACGAGTCTATCTATGTTCGGAAAAGAGGAGGGGGGAGACGAAAATAATGGATGCGGTCTGAAAGCCACCGTAAGCGTGAACAATCAATTAAGACCCGAAATGGTTTATCAAATCCTTCCAATGATTGCTAAGCCAGAATACATCTTCTAGGTTGAAATTGTCTCTGTGTTTGTATGTTCACTGGCTATGTGTTCCTGGTCGGATATGCATTGGGCTCTATGGCGCAGAGTCTTGATGAGGGAATTCTTCTGGGAACACATAGCCAGTGAACTCAAGCACGTACACCAAGCTCTTAAGGCTAATGGTTACTCCGACTACACAATCCGCAAAGCTATCACTCTAACCATGAAGAAGGACCCTCTTGAGGAGCCTTTCAAAACCATCAATTTACCCTACATAGTGGGGATCACAAAAAAGATCTCCAAAATCTTGAATAAACACAAGATCCAGGTCCGATTCAACACATTACATAAAATCCGTGATCTGATTCCGTCTGTAAAATATGTGATTCCAGACATACATTACCCTGGTGTCTACAAACTAAGTTGCCTTTGTGGTAGTAGTTACATTGGAAAAACCAAACGACATGTCTTGGACCGCATTCGTGAACACAAAGCAGACCTAAAACACGGAATGGACCAACACCTCGGCCGTGGCAGATCACTGTTATAATTCATTAGGCTCACATGACATTGACTTCTCCAAGACAGAGGTTCTTTGCAAGCCATCTGGCTACTATGAGAGATTCGTTCATGAGGCTATCCACATATACAAACACAGAGACAATTTCAACCGAGAAGATGGATTCTGGCTTAGCAATCATTGGAAGGATTTGATAAACCATTTCGGGTCTTAATTGATTGTTCACGCTTACGGTGGCTTTCAGACCGCATCCATTATTTTCGTCTCCCCCCTCCTCTTTTCCGAACATAGATGGACTCGTCCATCTGAATAACTGCCAAATCGCTCTCCGTGGTGCTACATTAAAAAAACGCCACTTTTTTCAAATTTTCTTGCTGTGGTTTTCACACCTGATGACGATTGCTTGTGTTGCAGTCGAAACGTCATGACTCTACCAAAAGAACCAAGAATACCTTCTTGAGTGTTTTCCAAAATAATTCTGCATGAAACATGAACAACCACATTTCCCAACCACTGACTGCCAGGTTTATTGGGTCCCTACAAATGTGTATTGTGGTTTTATATTTTCGTTTACACTAGCATTGCCCACGCATTTGCACGGGATAGACGGCCTGGATTGAGGGTGGGCGACGTGTGAATTGCGGACGGCTTAAGGTTGTGCGATGCGGGTGACGCCATCGTGCAAATGTGCGGGTGACGCCATCGCGCTTATGTGCGTGGTGACGGCACCACCACGAATGTACACCTGCGCGCCAGCCAGCCATCAAAACTTTTTCATAATGTAGTATGCGCATGTTTTATTGAGTTTCGCACAAACATGCTTAAACTTGTCCCGAAATTTCATGGATGATAATTCATGAACAAGAAATAATTAGATTGAAAATGTCAAAGATGTACACTAATATAGCACTATTTCATTGTGGTGACAAATTATGCATGAAACAAAAAGCAGCATCTCAATTAAAACAGAAATTTAGCATTACGAATATTCATTAAAATGCATTGTTGGAAAAATGTAATAATTTGTTAAATTGTTGACAGGTGGTAGTGGTTGGAGACCAGAGCTCGGGTAAAACCAGCGTGCTGGAAATGATCGCTCAAGCTCGCATATTTCCACGTGGCTCTGGAGAAATGATGACCCGTTCACCCGTCAAGGTATGTTGCTGCGCACTTCGAAACTGCGTTGTATGTATGTTGAACTTTGTGCTCATCGAAGGTGCGGGGGAAGGACAAACTCAACGCAAAAATCAGTTCAGAAATAAGTTTTCAATCTAGATTTAAAGGTGGATAGTTCCAGTGGCTTCCTAATATCAGAAGGAAGAGCGTTCCATACGGCCGCGGAAGCGCATCTGAAAGCGCGCGATGCAGTGAAGACCACCTTTGTTCGATGGCTAGCCAAAAAAGCAGCGAGTGGTGTAGATGGCACTCATTGAGCGTTTTGTTGTTTCCAGGTGACGCTCAGTGAAGGTCCGCATCACGTGGCCATTTTCAAGGACAGCTCGCGCGAGTTCGACCTGACCAAGGAAGACGACGTGAGTCTTTAGAAGCATCCGCTGACCGAGCTAGAGAAGCGTGTAATACACGTGGAATGTCAGACAGCAAAGCTTGACTGTTTTAAACACCTTGCTTTTGTATTGCCTTCCTATTGTGCGTGTGTTTTCCGCTTAAATGTTAACTGCTCATCCCTCTTAACGCACACGCTCGTGTTGAAATCTTTCATTTTGTGTGATGTCTCATTTGCCCTCCAGCTCGCAGCTCTCCGCAAAGAAATCGAAATACGAATGAAGAAGAGCGTAAAGGAAGGGCACACCGTCAGTGCAGAGGCAAGGCTCAGCACTTTGCACGAGGCAACATCACTGGAGCAAAGCATTGCACCGTTTGGATAGGCAAACACGATTCCTGGCGCCACGTACAACTATAATAACTCGGTTTTCTATAATGCAATTCCCACAATGCCTCATAGCACTTTACATGAAATGTTAAGTTGTGGAGAAAGCCTCTACAAATGGGTGAGTTTTAAGACGTGATTTATAATGTGTGAAAAATTCGCCAATGGAGCGTGGAAGGGAATTCCACAACAGTGGAGCCTGGCTGGAAAAAGTCTATAGGAGACTGACTGTTTTCTTTCCCTTCTCTCTTATCCGCAGACGATATCTCTGAGTGTAAAAGGACCTGGTCTCCAGAGGATGGTGCTGGTGGATTTACCAGGTGTCATCAGTGTAAGTGTTTAGTTGGTAAAGTGTTATTTCTCCGTAGGTGACAAATTTTTTCCCCTTAAAAAATAGTTATTCTAATAAAAATCTATTCGTTTAAGTGTAGTAACTTACCACTTTTAAAAAAACGTAATTGTTTCTCTTGAGCAGCTGATGTTGGCAGTGTAATGTGTAGTGATTATAGAGTAGTGTCTTAATTTTGACCATCTGGAATTGGATCAGATATCTTTTGAAGCTTATTTCGACTTCAAAACCAAATCACTGCATCCACAATACGTTTGTGTAACAAAGTTAAAGGGACATGTACAGTTTATCATGTTGGCAAGTAGCATTAGTTCTTTGAAAGGACATATACATTGTTGGGGCAAAAATACTCATATCGAACATTTTCAAGAGGTTTTAAACAAATATCACTCAAAAAAGTTACATAAGAAACCAATAATTGCGTGCTGATATTGCTTTGCTCAACACTTGGCAATGTTTATATTTCTGCAGACCATGACTTCCGGAATGGCTCCAGACACCAAAGATGCGATATTCGCGATGAGCAAAGGCTACATGCAGAATCCAAATGCAATCATCCTGTGTATACAAGGCAAGTTCAGACCCTGTCCCAATTCTCAGCATCCATCCCAAAATCCCACGATATAATTTGTGCACGAGTGGAAACAACAGATAAAAATAAAGTACCTAATTAGAACATTGGAACCACTGCTGCTAAGTAAATATTAGCAATGTACCAGTTTTTCCATTAGAATATTTTATTTCACTTAATGATACACGTATGTGTTTTAGAAACACTTATTTTATATTTGTCACAAGCTATGTGCAGCATTTACCTTTAGGTGGAAGGATTGAACAAGATAACATACGAGAAAGACGTTACAAATGAGAGACGACAAACGAGCCCAAAACAAATACCTAATAAAACACTGACAGCAAATACAAATTTATCAAATTGTTCTTACATGTCTATTGACCCTAGTCTAGAACACATCCTAAAGCCATCACTTTGGTCACTTTTGAGAGTGCATAATTTCAGCAGCATTTGTTTAATACAAGAAAACTCTGGACCTGTTTAGACATGTTTTGCATTGTCAGCAGAGTCAGGCTTACTGCCATATGTTTATAGGCAATAACCCTTTGTTTCGATATGGTCCTCATTTTACATAAATCTATGTAATGCATAACTAAATTATCATTAGAGTCAATATTGTATATGTGGATACTGACAGCTGTAATATGCAGGGCAGTTTAAGTAACCCATAATCACTTTACAGACGGATCTGTGGATGCGGAGAGAAGCATAGTGACCGATCTGGTGAGCAACATGGACCCGCAGGGCAAGAGGACAATCTTTGTCCTCACAAAAGTGGACCTGGCAGAAAAGAACCTGGCCAGCCCCAACAGAGTGAGTCAGAGCATGACTGCAGCTGCGTTTCATCCAGTAAATGTAAAAAAAAATTAACACGAACCGGGCAACAGGCCACCCTAGCACTGTTTGATGCCACACCGCCCCTGTAAATCCGTGTACAAACATTGCCGTCAAGGCAACTTGTGGGCATAAGTACAAGGAGAACATTTTCTGCAAGTGTTTGATGTTTGAGTTGTAATAATAATTGCTCTTTGTAAATCCACTCCTGAATGAAGGCCTCTCCAGGTCGTCTTGGTTATGGGGGTTGTTTGATCACAATTAATCATGCTGGTGAGGGCACGGTTGGTGAAAGTTGAGATGACCTGGACTGTATCAGACACCACTTGCCTTTAATGTTAGCCGTGGCCAGGAATCAAACTAAGGTTGTCTGGTTCATAGCACAGCACGCTAACCACTGCACCACCACTAATCCCCTAAGCTTGACTTACACCAAAGCATTACTCATACTAATTGTTTTTTTTTTGTGTAAATATGAAGCTGGAAATCTCACGTTTTTGAAATGTCATAGTACAAATACATTTTTTGATGCAGCATTGGGAGTGGTGCATAAGAAAAATTAACAATAAACACAGCACATTCACCAATCACATACATGCACTTTGAAGAATAACTATTTGCAGAAATTCCGCCTCTTATATGTTTATATTTTTAAGGTAGTGTTGTTGTTGAAATTGTTGAGTTTTGTTTTTAATGAAAGTACACTAACAATATCATACCTGTCAACCCATATGGTTTACTCATATTCTTGTACAGGGAAATTGAGTTTTCAGGTCCATACGGCGTACAGTCGTTTCAATACGGGCAAAACAAAAAAAAGTGTCTATGTTTCTGTTTCTCCCTTGTGATGGCACTTTGTAGGATGAACGTTGAGATTTATAAGTGCACGGGGTGACCAATAATGCCTGAATTGGTCTGTAATAAGGTAGGCACTAATAAGGGGTTGAGAGTTATGTAATATGTGAAATAACATTTATAGTCTGGTTCATTATGTTGCTCATGTGCAATGTGCGTCTACTGACATGTTACATGCCAACCCTTGGGGACATTGGCACGTGTTTCCCCCCCCCCCCCCACAAGTTTGAAACCCAAGTTACATTCTCCTACGTGTCGTTTTTTTTGGGAAAGGGCATCCGCTGTACATTTTTTTTCCCCGCAGATCCAGCAAATCTTGGATGGAAAGCTCTTCCCAATGAAGGCCCTGGGTTACTTTGCGGTTGTGACCGGCAAAGGTAAGCGTGTGCGCGCTGGCAATTGCACACAAACAGCCAATATCATTGCACCCACGTGCAGTTCTTAAAGCAACTTTGTGTTGATTTTTTTTTTATTTTCCACTTCATGTCTTTTGTAATTTTTAGGAAATAGAGATGAAAGCATCGAATCAATCAAAGACTACGAAGAAGAATTCTTCCAGAAGTCCAAACTCTGCAGGTGCTTAATAATGTATTTTATTTAGGTAGAACATCATGCTTTTTACATTATGCCGTCATTAAATTTATAGTAATTGTAGGAGCAGTAGTTCTAGATAAGGACATGCTTGTGTAACCTTAACTAAATGTAAAAGTATTCTTGGTTTTTTCGGTAAAGTCAAGTAGAAGGGAAACAATAAAATAATAAAAATATAAAACAATAAAATTCAAGAAAATGTTCTTGCTGTGGTTTTCACACCTGATGATGATTGCTTGTGTTGCAGTCGAAACGTCGCGATAATTTTATTTTTTATATTTGTATTATTTTATTGTTTCCCTTCTATGTGACTTTACCGAAAGAACCAAGAATATGAATCCCTGCAGTCACGAAAGCTTTAAATCAAAATGTAAAACAGTTGATTGTCTGCTCTGGGGGACATTTATTGAAATAGAATGAAGGCCATGGATGTATTTCATTAGGACTTAATTTAGTTGTACATATTGGAGATATAAGTACATGTGCAATATAGGTGTATCAGCAGAATGTATACCAGATGAATATATACAATGTTTATTTGGGAAACCAAACTATGTAAATAAATGTATTAAATGTGATTACACGATTGAGACAATCACTCGATTTACATGTAAAAATAGGTGACATCAAACCTTGTCCAAATGAATCCCCGTATGATTTATGCAAGTTAAAAATGTGTTTACAAACCTTCCTTTAACCCTGCTCGGCTCTGCGGTATGTTAGCCTATTAAGTATGTTGTCATTCTATCCATGATCTTCATGGACAATTTGTATATGCGTGCAATAATAGGCTAATGGAACTGTTGCTCTTCAGTCGTATTTATCACCTTTGGCAATGGACGCATGAATGACACTTACTCACAATCCTCTGCAACAACTGAGGGTGCCGTGGTGACGAGATGTTAACTACCTCGCCTAGCGTGCAAGAGGTCGCGGGTAGGATCCTGACCCTGATGCTTGTATATTTGGAGTTTGCATGTTCTCCCTGTGGCCATGTAGATTTTTCTACGGGTCCTCCGGTTTTTCATTCTACATTTCGAAACATCCCTTTTAGAGTATTTGGCTGCTATAAATTTCCACATGAGCTACTTCGTTGAGCTATCATTTGTGGCCAGGTCGTTTCTGAAAAAGAGCTATATAACTATAGGCCTTACATGGTAAAATGAAAAGTCAAGCTTGGTTTAACTATAGACAGTATATGGATATAAATCATCATTGCATATAATTTTCTATTTTTATTTTTTAGTATTCATATGATGGTGCTTTGAGTGGCAGATTTGGTGCCATTAAAGGCGCTACGTGTTTTAAGCAAAAATAAAATGTACTCGACTTGGGTTTGTGTACTCGCCCTGCGGTGTTGCTCGACGCAGGTCGGGGATGCTCAAGGCACATCAGGTTACGACGAAAAACCTGAGCCTGGCTGTGTCCGACTGCTTTTGGAAGATGGTGCGCGAGTCTGTGGAGCAGCAGGCAGACGCATTCAAAGGTTAGCGTTGCAATCGATCAACGCCGATACAGTCCGATGCTTGACCACCTGAATGTGCAATACAGTGAAACCTTGGAATGCGAGCATAATTCGTTCCGGAAACGTGCTCGTAATCCAAAGCACTCGTATATCAAAACGAATTTCCCCATAGAGAAATAATGGAAACTCAGGTGATTCGTTCCACAACCCAAAAATACTGTATTCATATAAAAATTATTAATACAAAATACATTTTTATATTTTTACTACTTAAATTTTATATAAAGTAATCAAATGTATTAATTACATCTAATCGTGGCTGGTGTGAGGGAGACGAGAGAGGGAGAGGAGGAGGGTTATTGTGTAGGACGACTTTCACTTGCAGTACAGTTACTAAAGAACAGTCACTACACTTGGACACAATAACGAAATGTCTTACGCACACACACGTGGTCACAACACTATACTGTAGTTTGATTGTATACGCTCGCACGGATGTTGACTATACGAGTGAGGCACGCCGACTGAGACCGAGCATGGGAGATGATTACCCACAATCCCGCAGCGAGAGAGAGAGAAGAACCATTGGCTCGGTTGTGATCACGTGACGCTCGGCAGACGAAGCGTATACTGTACGTACTGCTCGTATTGCAAGGCATCGCTCGTTTATCAAATGATTATTTATTTAAAATTTTTGCTTGTCTTGGCAAAAACACTCGCAGACCAAGTTACTCGCAATCCAAGGTTTCACTGTAATTCTAGTTGTCGCTCTGGGTCTACGTCAGCCACACGAAAGAAGGAAGAACGCCGCAAGCAGTTGCACCCTTTTTTTGTCCTCCAGTCCAAAATGAAACGAAGGCTATTCGCATCATGAGATGAAGTAGCCATTCATGTCTTTGGCAGAGCAGTGCAACGCCTAGTGTTAGGAGAACAGTCGAGAGAAGCAGATATCGCAGACCTCCACACAGTATTGGGGTGTTTCCCTTTCCCAGTCGTTGGTGACCTGGCTGCAACCGTCAACTCGCTCGGCTCGAGGAGTCGATTTAATTTGCAAGCTGTTGTCTGAATTCAAAACCCAGGGTCTCCAATGGTGCCTTCAGCGCTCTGCTCGCTGTGCCACTAAAGTTGAGTGTTCAGTCATGCTTTTTTGTGCGTTTTAAATTCATAATTGATTGCTGTTGCCGCTTGCAAAGTATTAAATAGGGTAACGGTTGTGTGGGATGCAGCTACGAGATTTAACCTGGAGACCGAATGGAAAAATAATTACCCAAGGTTGAGAGAGCTGGATCGGGTGAGTGCACCCATAACACAATATACCTTTCTAGCATCCCATTACAGCCTTGAGATATGCATCTGTATGTGTTTTCTCATTGTACGCAACATTCACTACAAAAATAAATGCATCAAAGGGCTATCTATACAGCGCAGCCACGAAAACGTACGTCGTATTGTTTTGTTAAATGTCTATTACGTGTGTGGCTTAGAATGAACTCTTTGAAAAAGCCAAGAATGAGATTTTGGATGAAGTCATCAGCCTCTCACAGGTCACTCCCAAGCACTGGTAAGATGCAGTCATTCTCAAGCTGGGCAGAAAATAATGTTAAATAAATATGACCATGTTATATCTTGGCAGTGCTAAGAAAACAACCTAATTAATTTGGATATGTAACGCCAAATTTCCATGTCTGTCCGCCTTCATGCATTTTATTAATTATTACGTGCATCTTACGACACTAAAACATATCACTGTGACCAAATAAAACAGTTAGTTTTGGCCAATTCCCTTCGTGACGAATTCTCAAAATAATAACTCTTTGTTTGATGTGGTTTATTCCGAATTGCTCCTCGTTTGACGATTACGACACCCCCGATTATTTAGCACGTGCACTACGGCTTGTGCCCTACCATGTAGTTGATGATGGTGATTAGGCATGTGAAGTTTCACAGCGCCAGTAGTTGGAGAAAGTGTCAAAGGGTTGTGCTCGTGTTTACGTTCAAGAATCAGTTCTCCTCCGTGTTATTTTGACCTCGTTGCTTCAAAATGTTTAGTCACATTCGTCGAGTTTTGTTCTTGCCAATGGTCTAAATTTGACATTGGCACCGTTTTCATGAATGCAAAACAATCGATAAATACACGTGTGATTTTACACCTATGATTAGATCAAGAATCAATTACGATTGATAAATTGTTCCATGTATAATCATGCTAACTACCCAAATGCATCAGATCTCAGAAGCTAAGCATGATTGAACCTGGATAGTTGATGTTGGCTTCTGTGGGGCTGCATTGTCAGCAGAGGCCAGTACAACAACATCCATTGTCATGTACGATGCTCGATCTATGCTGCCTTCGCCCACGCACACTGACCAATGTGGTGAAGGCAAACAACCGTCATTGATCGTCATGGCATGGAAACGCTCTCATCGAGCAGTGGATTGATGACGAGAATGACGGAGGTGGCGACGAATTGCTCTTGCTTTGACCCTGCAGGGAGGACATCCTGCAGAAGAAGCTGTGGGAGCGAGTGTCGACGCACGTCATTGAGAACATCTACCTTCCCGCTGCACAGTCGGCCGACTCGGGCACTTTCAACACGACGGTGGACATCAGGCTCAAGCAGTGGGCCGAGAAGCAGCTGCCCAACAAGGCCATCGAGGTGACCATAGCTGCTCCAAGCTCCTTTACCCAGAAGCGGAACGAGCGTGATGGCAGGAGGGGGGTCCCTTGGCCTCCCCCTGGTGGCCAAAGCTGCGAGTTGGGACCCCTTGATAACCACCATGAGATATGTTTTTCAACAACAGTAAAAAGAAACAAAAACTTTTTTTAAACCCAGCTTACATTTATTTTTTTATTAAAATTATTTCATTTCCATTTCACGTTTTATTATTATTTAATTGGAGTGGTAAGGTTTGGCTTCTGCAAATTGCGTAAACCAAATATTGGGGTCCCACCGGACCGATTGCCGCACCCCCTGAGCTGATAATGTCGTTGCGCCGCTGCCTTAACCACGTCTACTTTTTATACCTACAGCCTACTTTTCAATGTGTATTGAAGCAGTGTGAGCTTTTAGCTTTTTTTATTTATCTCCCTGTAATTAGTAATTTCCTGAATCGACATAGTGTGATGATACTGCATAGCAGGTTGGAAACAGACGAGACGAATAATCCACACAAAAGGTTATTTTCGAGTTGGCAAAAGTCGCAATCGTGACTGCTACCATCGGTCGTTACATCATGCCTCGCATGCCACATTGCATCACCAGAAAGTGTATAATGCACACGGCCTTTAATTTTAGACTGCCACCTCAGTGTAAAAAATGTTTCCACGTTTCTCTCGACAGCAGCGCGGGACAACAAGACCGTTAAATTTTGATTTAAAGCTTTCGTGACTGCAGTAATTCATATTCTTAGCTCTTTTGTGACTTTACCGAAAGAGCTAAGAATATAATAACAAGACCGTTGTATACTGGTTTAATCATTTTTGTTGCAGGCTTTATTATCAGCACAGTATCGCCATCATTGCCTAAGTGCTGCCTTATTAACGGGACATTTGTCCGTCGCCGCTCTGCGATTCGGCCCTGTGACAACCGCGCGCGTGCCTTCCTGCACCCAGGTGGCGTGGGAGACGCTGCAGGAGGAGTTCTCCCGATTCATGGCCGACCAGAAGGGCCAGGAGGCAGACGACATCTTCGACAAGCTCAAGGAGGCGGTCAAGGACGAGGGCATCAAGCGGCACCACTGGAATGAGCAGTCCGAGGATAGTCTGGTACAGCGCACACACTTTACACCTCCTGCTGGTGATATTTCACCCACGAAGCCGACCGGTTAGTGGCGAGATGTTAATTACCTCGTCTGGTATAAAGGAGGTTGTGGGTTCGATCCCAACCCTGACACCTATTTGGAGTTTGCATGTCTCTCTGCCCGTGGTCACGTGGATTTTTCTCCTGGTCTTCCGGTTTGTCCCTCCACATTTAGAATCAATGTGCATGAAGGGTATTTGGCTGCTGTAAATTTCCACGTGGTAAGCCATTTCGTTGAGCTGTCGTTTGTGGCCAGGTCGTTTCTGAAAAAGAACTATATAGCTCAGTTGGAATTACCTGGTAAAATAAAAAATAGTGTAGTATTAGTTTTATAATATTCACTCTACCAATTCAAAACGATAGCCCAGCATGCGATCTGAGCCCTGGTTCAAAATCGTTCAATGGATAAGGTGTGTGCCACTGGGGATGGTGTGTGGGGCCGGGGGATGGGGCGCCATTGAATCTTAATGGGCTTCCCACTATATTGTATAAACCGGTGAGTGGAAAGAGCCGTGTGAGTTGATGACTGGCGAGTGGTGAATGTCTAACGAGAGTCAGGTGAGTGTTACGTCACCCCGTCTATTGAACGGAATTACCCACGAGTATTATATACGTTCGTTTGACCATCTGTCCGAGGACTCCTTCACATGCTTTCACAAAAAAAACAACAACCCTCGAACCCAGCAATGATTAAACTTAGCACTTACATTATCTCTACCACTTCTCAGTCCGGTAACATTGGCTATGACTATATAAATGTGTGCTTAGCAGAACAAATTACAGGATGAATCAACTGCACGTTATTGTCACTGGCAGCGTGATTTTTTAAACGGATGGACAGTTTCCCTATTCCTTTGCACCATGCCCTCCTTGCCGCTCTCGTGTACTCCGCGTGCCCAGAGGGTGATACAGCACAACGCGCTGGAGGACCGCTCCATCTCCGACAAGCAGCAGTGGGATGCCGCCATCAAGTTCATGGAGGACACGCTGCAGGCTCGACTGCGTGACAGTACGATAAACACACACACACCCCTGTTATCACGCATTAAAGTATTTCGAGCTGGTGGTCTGAATATAATGCCGAGAGCTTTTCAAACGTGCGTGCATGCACGTACATTGAACGTCTTTCGCTTCGTACGTAGCCAACCGTACTAATCGCAGGTGCGGGGGAAGGACGACAAACTAAACACAAACATCAGTTTTAAGTAAATTAATTTTCGATCTAGATTTGAAAGTGCACAGCTCTGGTGGCTTCCTAATAAAAGAGAGTAATACATACGATGCACATCTTTGTTATTAAATCTACACACACTATACAAAGACTCACCGTGTGGCCATACAGGCTGTTGGGACAAGTGCTGTTACCAAATGACTCTTAATGATGGGGTGAGGTGGTCCGTACCATACCCAGCCACCTTTATATCCCAAGTTCTGATATTCACACACAGCACCAATGACTCATTTAAATCTTAGTTGACCCAGGGGAAGCCCAGAATAATTTCACATGCCACCTTCCACTGATGTTGTCTATGCCCAGAAATCAAACCAGGGACGTTGCGTTTGTAATGGCATGCGTTAACTCCTGCGCCACGATTCCAAACACACACAAACTTTATGCGCTTCATCTTTTCTTATTTGATGCATCAACATAGTCTGTCTATGCATGGTTTTAATTTTGTAATGATCAGTATAGATGATCATTAAAGTCTATATTTATTGACACACTACTGTTATGTAGAATTATAATAAAGGTTTATATTGGGTGTTTGAACATCTTAACACCTAAATTTTGATTTAAAGCTTTCGTGACTGCAGTAATTCATATTCTTAGTTTTTTCGGTAAAGTCCCTTCAACGTGACTTTACCGAAAAAACGAAGAATATGAATATATCTTAACACCTGTTTCATTGCCAGAAAGGGTAAACCCTATTATTTTTTCAGAAATATTCTGGTTCTATCCATGAGGTTTGTGGTTTGGAGGATGTTGCAAACGTCATCAGGCGCAAGCAATCTTCCGCCTGATGATGATTGCTTGCATTGCGATCGAAACGTCGTGATATATTATTTTTTCTACCGTCGTGACTTTACCGAAAGTACCAAGGAGTATGGAGTCCTGCAGCTTCAAATCAAGATTATAACCAAATCCTCACTACAATCTCCATGCAATGAAATGTTATGGTTGCGCAACATCCTCCAAATGAAAAATGTATGCACTTTAGCAGTATCTATGCAGTTTTATTGTATATACCCCAAAAATAACAATAATTATTCTTCATTGTGCTTGTAAATAATATGTCCGTGTATTTTCCAGCTGATAATGTCATCAGGGACATGGTTGGCCCAGAGTGGAGGGAACGTTGGATGCAATGGACCAACCGCACCCCAGAGCAGGTCTTTACATTTTCACCGAAACACATCTCTTATACGTAGTTGCATTAATAGTGCGTTTTGCCTTTACCAAGGGTGCAAACATTTTCATGGTTGTGGCATATGAGTAAGAGAATGGACTTGGCACACCCTTTTTAGAGCAGTGGCGTAGCGTGGTTGCCACGGACCCTGGTGCTAGGAATAAAGTGGGCCCTCTCCTATACAGTTTCCCATCTTCGTAGCCTAGTACCTGTGTAGCTGCGCAGTCTGCACACCTGATACCTACACCACTGCTTTAGAGATTCCAGAAATTGTAAATAAACAAGTCATAGGTCTGATTGGGTTGTCCACACAAATACGCGTTTTGTGGTGTTTCTCTCCTGTCTACAGCTCTTCGACTGTGGTGGAAATTTCACATTGGTATGGCAGGGAAGAGTGCATATTTACGACCACTGTTGACTTCTGACAATGTCCTAATTATTTTTTTGCATCAACCCTGGAGCCATTAATGGCTGTGTCAGTGCCTGACTAATATACACTCACTGCCTTCAGATTGCAAGCCACGTTGCCTTTATTTGGTTGGTAAATTAAATAAATGATATCACTTATTGCAGTTTTGTGAAATATACATGGAATGGTGGCCTCCATTTTTGGCAGGTGATGAGTCATCGATTCTTTGATTCAATTGGGCTCTTACGCTCACAATACATGCATCAACCTTTTGGAGCAAACAACGCTGTGTGAAAATGAGACGGAAGAAAACAGTACAAACGAGACTGGAAAAACGAGTCAATGTGGAATATTTTCTTTAATGAAATCACAATCTTGAATCATGACAATCCTGGCATCACTGTAAAGGGGATAGCTTAATCGATACATGCCGAATATTTGTATAGAATACAGAAATTTAAAAACGTCCTTAACATTGCAAGTAATTATCTTTTAACCCTTTGGCCCCATTAACCCACCCCCCCCCCCCCCCCCACGGCTTCAGAGCGTCCGAAACGAGACCAAGTCGGAGCTGGAGCGGCTGCTGAAGGTGGATGGCGAGCACACGGCGTACCTGGCCAGCGATGAGATCACCACCGTGCGCAAAAACCTGGAGTCCCGTGGCGTGGAGGTGGACGCTGGCTTGGTACGCCCCCCCCCCCTTCCTCTTTAACCAATTGAGGATGCGTACACGACATACTGACAGGGTTTCCAGTTGATCTCTCGTTAAAAACATGAAAGAATTAGCACACAGAGTGAGTTGCGCATGTATACAAGTAGAGCCATATTGTCAAACCACTGCTGGATGAGGGTCTTCCCGCTTTGCGCCCGTCTTGGGGGTTATTTCACCATCCTTCACCATGCTGGTCAGTGTGGATTGGATGATTGTCAAGGCTAGAAACATTTGAGCATAGTACACTGTAATAATATAAAAAAACTTTTTTAAAAACACGCTTTAATGAAATGTACCCTACTAGTCATGGAAGAACTCCACGACTCCAGAAAAGTGGCCCCGAAGCTTGTCATAATGTAAGGGACCGTGGTGATTTACAGCCAACGTCAGTTGAGCGTGGACAATTAGACCCAAGCCGAAACATAACATATAAAAAAGATCGCTTAAAAATATATATATATTTTTTTAATGATAGAATATAGTATTGTCATCAGTATGACATAAATATACCAAGTTTGCAGGCGATACCACATTGGGAAGTGGGTTAAAATTGAGTTACGAGATTTGAGGATACAACAACAGACAGAGTGAGTTAATAGAAAGCGTGTAAAAAAAATGGATTTCGCCGCATTACCGTCTGCTGATAACATAGGAGCCTACAACATCAGCTTTATGCATGGTGGTTGCCCATCCAAGCGCTACCTTGCTTGGTATACAGGAGGTCGTGGATTCGATCTTGACCCTGATGCCTGTATGTTTAGAGTTTGCATGTTTTCCCTGTGGTTGTGTGGATTTTTCACTGTGCCCTGCAGTTTTTCCCTCCACATTTAGACTCAACATGCACTCAGAGTATTTGACTGCTATACATTTCCACATGGTGATAAGCCACTTCGTTGAGCTATCGTTTGTGGTCAGGTCGCTTCTGAAAAAGAGTTATATAGCTCAGTGGGCCTTACCTGGTAAAATAAAAATTGTTTAGTTTACATCTGGTTAGAGACTGGGCACAATCCGGGTGATTTGGTCATACATTCGTGTTATTGAGTTAGGTAGCTTTAATACTCCAACCATCTGAAATGCATTCATTTTTTTTATCCTGAAAATGATTGCACCCTTAACCGTTCGTTGTGATGTATTATTGAAATCGTCACACTGTGTTGTGTCCACATCGTTGTGCGTCAGATCAAAGACACGTGGCACCAGGTTTACAGACGCAGTTTCCTCAAAAAAGCCCTGGACCACTGCAATCTTTGCCGGCGAGGATTCTACTACTACCAGAAGAACTTCGTGGACTCGGAGGCAAGCGCCACACTTAACGCTCATTAGCCCTGTTTCTTTAGAGAAGGGCTTCCCATGCTCCAGTCCTCACGAGCCACCACGGTACGCCTTTTCGTAATCACCAGTCTCATTCGGATCAACTACAGATGAGGTTGTTGCATGCTGCGCCAGCCTGATGATTGGCAAACACTTGCGATGTGACGGAGCTAACGGCCGATTCCAATACAAGACGCCATGCGCGAGTGTCCCCGTGTGAAGTGGAGCGCGCCGATTCAAGTTAAGACGCGCACTCTGGGTCATGCGGGGTATGTTTAGCAATCTTCATGTGCGAGCAGCGTGTAACAGCTTAATTTGTATTTGGACGGAGAACGTCCGTAAGCATGGACAGGCGAAGTGCGATGGGGTCGCGAGAATCGGTGGTTGGTAAACTCTGCCGCTGGAGCCTGACATTACCGTTAAATAAAAGGATCGCTATGCAGATGTCGCTTGCATGTTCGGGTGTTATGGCTTTGCAAGCCCATTGGCTGTGCAGTGATTCAACCCTCGGCTGTGCCCTGTGCGCCCTGTAGTTGGAGTGCAACGACGTCGTGCTGTTCTGGAGGATCCAGCGCATGCTGTCAATCACGGCCAACACACTAAGGCAGCAGCTCACCAACACTGAAGGTCAGCAGCACGGGATCAGGCTTGGCACTGGAGGGAATAGAAACACAATTAAACCACTGTGTTTCGAGAATGAATGTAACACGTCCGGGATGACATCCACCGGGAGGAGATTGAGTATTTGGCTGTTATAAATTTCCACATATGATAAGCCACTTTGTTGAGCTAACGTTTGTGGCCCGGTCGATTCTGAAAACGAGATAATAGCTAGTGGGCCTTGCCTGGTAAAATAAAAAAAAAATAGTTTAGTTTAAGAAAATCAGTACGTGTATTGGTGCTGAGTGAATTGTTGCATCGTAGGATTGTCGGGGATGGTGGCGCCTTGGGGGGAGACGTGATGATTGATGATTAAACCTCCCAGAGCACTGCAGAAGAGAATTCTTGCTAATGAAATAAACATACGTTATGTACTGCCACTTTAATAAAAAATTGAATTTTTTTTCTCTCGGAATATTTACCTTTCAGACTTATGTTAACAGCATGTGTTCAAGCATGCAAACTGTTGACCAGTTCAACCTTCTGGGTCTCATCAGCAGAGACCGAAGCGTTGACATGTGTGTGTGGAATTTCTTGCTTCAGTAGTCACCTGGACTAATTTGTCCAATTTTCAGAGTGTAAGGGGTTTTAATAATAAAATGTAAAAAAGTGCCTTGTGTAAGCTAGATGTTTTTGGAAGAAGCTGAGAAGAAACAGTTGAAATTGGCCAGCAGGGGGAGTTCTGTTAGATATGTGAGAGAAGCAGCAGAAGAGACAGAACCGCCTCTACTTGTGTAGAGATTGTGACTTAATGTTTGTGCAGCTCGGAGACTGGAGAAGAATGTGAAGGAGGTGCTGGAGGACTTTGCAGAAGACAACAGCAAGAAGATCAGACTTCTGACTGGGCGTCGGGTTCAGTTGGCTGAGGAGCTCAGTGAGTTTCCCCATTGATGCAAAAGCACTCATTGTCACACACTGATAACCAATTTACCTTTTCACCATGACTGATGGTGATGTTGACATTGGTGGTGGTGATGACGATGGTGATGATGACATTGTTGGAGATGATGGTGATAATGAAATTGGTCGAGCCGATGGTGATGATGACATTGGCTATGATGAGCTGGCTCGGCTGTCTGTGACGCTTATTTCCGATGCAATTACAGAACGAGTGCGAGAAATTCAAGAGAAGCTGGAGGCGTTCATCGAGGCTCTGCGCAATGAAAAATAACACCCCACGCGCGTGAATCCTGTTCGGTTCGGGAATCTTCTCGCTCGTGGCCCACCGTTGAGGGATCTGTGTGAGATGAAGATCAACACGGGTCAATCATGCTTCCCACCACTCCTTCGGAATCTGACAAGAAAACCGAGCCAGAGTCCCGACAGTTCCACTTCATTTTGTTGCCGTCTGTAATGCAGCCGATTCATATGTACATATGTGGCCCTTCCAAAAAAACATCTCCCCCCTCCCCCCCCCGTCCACCTCCCCAACACATGCTCGCACACGTGTATGGACTCACATCGTGAATGTAGCGACAGCACTGAGGACAGTGCATTCACAGAATGCACTTGAAGCACGACAACCACCCCCGTCTCGGTAGATGTACCATACTTTGTGCAATAAAAGTGTTAATAAAGGTTAACGTCCTAAACGCTGCCTTCAGAGTTGATTGCACTTCCTTTGTGTTGCAGTTGCGAAAAAGCACTTGTTGATTTTTAAATGGCCACAAGGGTGATGGCCTCATTTAGTTTCGACTGCAGCGTGTGCTGTATTATCGCAGCTTTTGATGCCATGAGTACGGCTTTTCTACTCTGGTATTAAAAAAAATTGCATTTACTGAAGTGTGCACGAGGTGGCAGTAGTACAGCATGCACCGACGTCCGGTTAACCCGAGAGCCACTGGTCTTGGGGTCTCCATAGGCCAAAACCATACACATCGAAACACTTGCTAACAATTAAATTTAAAGATGAGTACCAACAGGAACTTGCTTTTGAATTCTGTCTACTCAGTTGCTAGTTAAAACAGAGTTAAAAGACTTCAACCTTTGTAACATCGATGGGCCACATTTGGTATAAAACACATTTAGTCAACATTTTGGGTTTGATTTAAACGACAATTTAATACAACGACAATCATATCACGATAATCGACGGCCATTATATAGCATGTTTTAAAATATAAGCGCGCTGAAGTTTCTGAATGTACCTTAAAGTCTGGCAACCCTTTGCCACGAATGTCTCATGTTCTTTCGTGTGTAATTTTTAACATTAAACCCAAGCAACGGTCGCGCGGGGGATTTATTACCACGCAGTGCAGTCCGGTATTTATTTTACGCTCTGTAATTTATTTTGCATTGGCCGCATTAGTTGGTCCACTTGACTTGCAGAATCGGGACAGCAGCAGCAGCAGCAACGCAACTCTTGTTTTGACACCTGTTGCTTCGCTTTCACAATCTTGAAATATTTTTTATTATCAAAATTGCGGAATGCGGTCGTGGAACAAACCTTCGAGACACTGTTTATAGAGGCAACAGATAGACGTTCTTGTAGCTTGAGCGCGGGGCCATTCTAAGGTGGCGCTTCTCTTGTTCTCTGCGGGGAGCGCGGTAATAGATCGAGTTCTTTGAAAAGTTCAGCAATACCTACTGCGCTGTGGAACACGCCACGCGCGCACGTGTGGAAGTTGCCCTTGTTTTACTTGTGTAACATTTTACACGTGTTCACGTGTAACGGTGTCTCTTTAATGTATTAACTGAGCAGCGATCTGGATCCATGCGCATTCTCATGGGATCTTACACGGCGGCGCGTGTGTCCCGTCTGCTGTTTTAACCACTGGTGTTGTCTCCATCGGTACACTGACAAATCTACATGGTGCCTCCACTAAAAATGCTAAAATATACAATGCTTTACCTTAAATTGGAGTTCACTCTAACTTTGTAATTGAAACTCAGCCCGAGTCCTCCAATTTCAAACATGTCCAACTAATTTTGTATGGGGTTCATGACACGGGCTTAAACTTAACTTTGAACACCTTTAAGCTTTTAAGTGCTGCATAAAGTGTACGTTATCTTGGTTGTAATGTTAACTAACTCCTGAAAGCTGTACATTGTGTGGGAGTGTGGAGTTTGCTTATTGCTAGAGCGGTATGTAATGGAATAAAAAAAATATGTACTAATTTATACCACTTTTGAACGTGTTTATCTTCAGTTAATGCTTTGCAGATCTACAAAGACGTAATTGCCGACACAAACCCAACGCCGCACAATTTGAGGCACAGCGAACACGTCCAATAAATTCCTTCCCCATTCACCCGATGTAATTTATAGCGCCATGATACAAAAAACACGCATTTCTTGCATAGTCTAGATAAGTGCGTGGTTTTCCACGTACTCCTTGAATTTATTCAGCGAGTAGGAGTTGTATTCTTCTTCTGTGGTCTAAAATCAGTGAGAGTAACCCACAGGGCACATTTGCACTTTGCAGTGTGCCAAATTCTTGTACCGGTAAGCAACTGCTACTCACGGATTTTGACACGACAGTGCCAGGCTCCCGATTTTGTGATGGCATTCACAGATACGGCAGCACTCGCCCGACGCCTTTAGCAAGGCCAATAACGTTTGGCAACAACTACTTTACAACATTTTCTGTTTCCCCCTTTGACATGAAAGGATATCGGAATCGTCAGAATATTTATACTGGAGGAATCCGATGAGCTGTAAAGCTATTTTTCACAGACGTCCATTCTGGTGGATGTCTCAACCACAAACCTCACGGATGGAGCCAGAATATTTCTGAAAAAATAAGAATAGGGTTTACCCTTTCTGGCAATGAAACAGGAGGTGTTAAGATGTTCAAACACCCAATATAAACCTTTATTGCAAGGCATTAAGTCTGCATTAGCCACACGTAATCGTGCCAAAACAAGGAAACGAGCATGATCTGATTATAATAAGCATTGCATTTGATGCCTTGCAAAAGGTATATTTGGTGTTTGAACATCTTAACACCTCCTGTTTCATTGCCAGACAGGGTACAACCTATTCTTATTTTTTCATACTTTGATACTGGCAAGAAAAACAGGGTCCTATACAGAATATTCATCCATAATAGAGCCACAAATCTGGCTGTCGCCTGATGAAGCTAGTTGTAATTACTGGCGAAACGTCGTACTCAGATTGTAAATGTTGTGGCTTGGCTCTCCAACACACCGGTGTGCTGTACTAGTGACGAATTGGCCACGTTCTTTTTTGCGTGACAACCCTTACTAGTTGGCTGTGTCGGGTGGTGGCGGGTTTTAACGACACATTTATATATTTGTACGCGATCTAACCCCAAAAAAATATCTTGTATGGATAATGGTAGCGAAAGCCTACGGTGTTCAACGGAATATTCATTCTTGATTTGAAGCTTTCGTGACTGCAGGAATCCAAACTCTTTGGTTCTTTTGGTAAAGTCACGTAGGTAGAAAATTAATAGATCACGACGTTTCGATGGCAGCAGTTCTCCTGCTGTGTTTGTCTCACCTGATGACGGTTGCTTGTATTGCGATCGAAACGTCGTGATCTATTAATTTTCTATCTACGTGACTTTACCGAAAGAACCAAGGAGTACAGAATATTCATGTCGTCTACGTGACGGACACGTCTCACAACACGCACGCTTGATTTTTTTTTTTACAATTTTGCGTAATTCTGTTCAACTTTGCGGAAATAAGCGATACATAGGATCCAATGCTGTCAGTGGGGCATGTTGCTCCGGTTACTAATGACTTGTTTGGATAACAGTGATATCCCTTCCTCCACCGCACTCTCTCGCGGTGGTTGTTTGCGGTGCAAACAAAAGCGCCGGCCCGGGTTCCCACAGTGGCACAACTCTCCAGCACCCAGCGAAGCCCCTCCTGAGCGTTGTTATGAGAGAGAGAGAGAGAAGGTGCAACGGCACCTTGCGAAAAATACCTTAGGCTTCTAACTTAATTTCGAGCCGATAATGCTGTACAATTGCTTTAACGTCTGTTCACGATCGAGATGGGAATTTCCGATGGCTCATTGGGCCCGCCCGTGCTAGGGCAAACTGCGATTAAATCGACCTCTGAGATGAAAATTGGCCATGCAACAAACGATCATCTTGTTAAAACTTTGCACCAATATACTTTTTATCGTCTCCATCCATCTCTTTCTTTGCAAATAGGGCATTAAAATAGTACACGTGTATTCGGAATCATTGAAACGGGATATAAATGCTCGTGATAATGAATTAACTCAAGGCCAACCGAATATATATATTAGCACTGCAATGTTCATGGACATTTTGGAAACAATTACATGGTATTATGATATTACAAATACTAGGTATGTGCTGCAATTCCCGCACATTTGGTGTGTTACAATTTTGGGGTTGCAATTATATTCTACAATCGTTATTTTTGTTTGTTTACAGTTGTGTTTTGTCTCATCTACTTCACACAGTCTGCTTAAGCCCCATTCGCCGAAGCTAGAATTGTCATAACATTTGCGTAACACTTGCAGAAATTGAGTCATGGGATTGTATGCAAATATCACGAGTAACAATATAAATTGATTGATTCAGAACTGATTATTTTCGGCCCTTTGTCAATCCATTGCAGGCTGAAGGCTTCCCCATACCATTACATGTGGGTTGTTCCGATATACTTCACCATGCTGGTCAGTGTGGGTTTGCGAAGGCGAAAATATTTAGGAATGGCTCAGGTATCACTTGGCACTGTTTTTAGCCATGGCCAGATATCGACCTCGGGCCGTCAGGTTCATAGTCCAGTGCTCTAATCACCACAAGACTACACTAATATTTCCCACACTTCCGATGAGCACGGTTGGCTAAGTAAGGTGCGAAAGAAATGCAACATACACACGTGGTCAGTATTAATATTAGTTGTCAGCATGTTTTTTTTTTTCCGCAGGGGTCGTGCCAATACATAATTACTTGAACTAATTGCATTTACACAGGCAATACAACAATATGAATTTACACACATTCAAATACATTGTAATTGTATCTGTACTCCAGGAGGTTTTGTGAATGTTAAGTGCAGTATGAAGACTGATGCTGGCTGGCAACGTTATTTTGGTCTGTCGTGCAAAAATGACAATTCTTGGCATGGAGACATTCAGCGAATGAGTGAGTTCGTCTGATGAGAGGGCAGCGGCTTTGGAGGAAACAGAATGGAATTCATAGATGGAGTGGCCTTGAGCGGTGAAATAATTTACAGCATTATTGCACCGAATGCTCACGTTCACCTTCGGCGAGGAATCCTTGAGCCAGAAAGCCTGACCACCAGCCTACATTTTTTTTGTTGTTTACGGAATTATCCAAGACAAGTGAGTTTTAAAAATGTTTTTTTTAAGTCAACGATGGCTATGAGTGGATGAGAATCACGAAACGTGACGACTATAACTTACCCAGCGAAGACTAAAGCATAACTATGCCAAGGCATGACTGAATGAAGATGCAGACTAAGATGACGTAGTCGTGTTATTCGCGACTGCAGTGCCCCTAGGCCCTTGGAAGACCAAATCTGATAGCTAAATATATTTGTAAACATTTACTGAGATCACGGATTTGTTGACCTGTTAAATATTTGAGGGTTGTTGGGTAAATTACATGCACCTCACATAAATATTTAATATGTAAGGGTCGACTAAATCTTGTAAATGTTCCGTTGCCTTCTAAACTAGGAGAATGGACGAAATATAATCAACATACTTCAGACTTAACTAAAATTACACGGGTTGGCGTCTAACCAGACCGCAGACTGAGACTCAAATGCTGGCTGTCCCCCCTTCAAGCTGCACCGCATGTATTTCCAGAAAGGGTAAAACTTATTCGTATTTTTCATACTGGCGAAAAATGTATCCCATTATTTTGCTGCTATAAATGCTCTGATACGTGCATTGTACTTGTACCGTTCGCATTTTGGCATTCTCTCTTCTGACACTGGTGAGACTAGGCCATGAAGAAGACTGTCTCTGATGTAGGCCAATCAGTTTCAAAGACAGTGCATCATATATTATCCTACCATGTTTATTTGCACGTTCACAAGTACGTGTGGTTAACGCAGACTTGATGCCTTGCAAAAGGTATTCATTTTCTGTTTGAACATCTTAACACCTCCCTGTTTTATTGCCCAGAAATGGTAAAAACCTATCCTTGTTTATATTCTTGATTCTTTCGGTAAAGTCACGTAGAAGGGAAACAATAAAATAATAAAAATATAAAGCAATAAAATTATCACGACGTTTCGACTGCAACACAAGCAATCATCATCAGGTGTGAAAACCACAGTAAGAACATTTGAAAATTTCCTTCATTTTCTGTTTGAACATCTGATGATGATTGCCTGTGTTGCAGTCGAAACGTCGTGAGAATTTTATTGTTTTTTATTTTTATTATTTCATTGCTTCCCTTCTACGTGACTTTCCCGAAAGAACCAAGAATATGAATCCCTGCAGTCACGAAAGCTTTAAATCAAAACCTATCCTTGTTTGTCATACTTTTATACTGGCAAAAATGAAAACGTCTCATGATGCACCGCATTGCAGCGGTCATTTCCGGGATCCGTGCACGCTGCGGCGTCTATGACGACGGAGCAAGTTTAATATTTCAAGCAGCGTCTCAGATCGAACAGGGCGACTGCAGCAGTGGATTGTGGATGGCCACTGCAGAATAAACAAGAGGAGAAATTAAGGACTCAACGGCAGAGAGAGAGAGAGAGAGCCGGTGTTATGTTGCGGTAAACTACGTGTGCTTGCATACCTTAACAGATCTAAGCTTGTTTTTTTCTTTCTTTAAAGGACGCGCATGCTTTTAGTAGCGAGCACCAATTCGTGCAAATTATTCGGCGATACTGAGTCTGGCAGTGTTGCACAAGCGTAGGTCACACACACACGCGCAAAAACGTACTCCTCAATAACACTGGCGGCCTCCAAAGAACACAATAATATATTATAGGTGACCTGTGTGTGTGTGGGGGGAGACAGTATTGCCCGTCGACGTAGCAGGTAGCCTCACACGAGGCCTGCCCCAACTCCTATCCGTGTCGTGGACGTTACACTACTGGGATGGACAGAGCTGGCAGCGAGGGGATTTAAGAAACGTGGCACCGCTGTTTCAATCGAGCCGGCGACCTCTGGGATTGCGAACTCCAACGTTGCCGACCATCACGGCACTGCACGATCTCTGTGGTGGTGGTGGTGATGATGGTGGCGCTTGGAAGTGAGGAACACTAGAATGTCTCATGTTCCATTGGGGGGGGGGGGCAATGGGGAGCCCGAGGCCAATAGAGGACGGGCTCGCTGAGCTCCGAGCCCGAGGAGAGAAGCAGACGCCCATGGTCTCCCCCTCCCCACCCACCCCCATATCCGCACATCCGATTAGCGCGGTTGAGCTGTGTGTACGGTGCGAAAAAAGTCCAACACACACACACACCGCTCGCTCGCACGCACAAATGCGTACGCGAACTCCCCACGCTGCAACCCGCACGCGCGTGGGGATCTTTTAAGGACGCTCGTCACTTGTTCGTTTTTTTATTATTTTCCCTGGAACCGGAGCGATGTCAGGCTGAGTAAACTCCAGGGAGAAGAAGCAAGGGGCAGGCGGGCGGGCGGACGTGGGGGAGGGGGGGGGGGAGTTTGACGGCCTATGAAAAGCGCACGCGGATTAAGAAGGGCCATTCGCTCGCGAAAGCCAACAAACTGTCAACAAATGTGAAGCTGCAGCAGAAAGTTTTACTCTGTTGGGAAAGGCGGATTGCATCCCATTACATTGGCCCTGCAGGGCTAAAGCACGCACCACTAATGTGAATACCCAGTGCTCTAACAACGGGGTTTTATCATGACACGTTGGTGATATTAATAATAATAAAATCTTTAACAAACTGAACGCATTCGTCAATAACACTGTGGACTTAAAAGAAAAACAATTTAAAATAGGCGTTGTTTTCAGCAATCGCCCTTCTTCATAGCATATCACAGGGGTATATATATTCATGCCACAGTGTTATTGACGAATGTATTGGCTGTACTTTGTGCACCACTATCGGTGCAGAATCAACACATTTTTTGTTTAATGTTGATGATAAGAGACAATCATATAACCTTCAAATTAGAATAGAAATATGAATAATATCACTAATATTATTTTTCACTTTTTAAATACAGTAGTAGTAATAATCCTAGTTTACTGCCCTTTATCAATTCGCTAATGGATGAAGGACCCCCCCCCCCCCATGCCATGTATGGGTAAACTCTTTCGCACCGTAAGTAGCCAACCGTGTGATTAGGAGGTGTGGGGGAAATACAAGAAACTAAACAGAAACAGAAGTTCTGACCATCGATGGCAATTGATATCGTCTTCTGTCGTACGGCTGACGTACATGCAGAGCAACGGCTACGATGACACATTCGGGCGGCCAAGCCAGATAACCGCGTCAGGAGCAGCGGATTGCGGAATATGACGGCAGCCTTTCCACTCAGGTTGAGAAAACACGACGAATGCCATCAACGCGGCGACCGAACACTCGATCATCGATCTCCCGGTCTCTTGAGCAACAAAACAACCACAACTCGCGCCAACAGCCCCTGTTCAGGTCCACACAACGAACGTGATATGTCGACTCGTGCCATGACCCTCCTCAAGAACGCTCGCTGACCGGCATGGGGTGAGAAGCATGTTGCCCACATAAACCCCAGGACCGGCAGGGCACGTGGGGACCGACGTTCATCTGTGTATTGTTTAGCGAGAGTAATTTTCTGGAATTTTTCAACTCTCGCTCCGAGGGGCCCTTTAGCCCCCGCCGCGGCCAGCGTCCCGTAACGGCAGAAGAAGATGGCAATCGCTCGCCACAAAACCGGCCGCTTCGGTGGCGTCAAAAGTGTGATTCCGCCCGCTTGTAATATTCCACGCTTATTTTGTTCAACCGAGGACTCAAGAGACCGAGGTTACGACAGAGCAACGAATCCAAAAAATTACTGTTCCAGAACGGGCTGAAAATTATGACCATTGCAAAAGGCTCATCCTACCTCTACTTTTTCAATGCTGCACAGACTCATCTTTGCACTGACATTCCACTGTTCTTTTCATCTCTCGGTGAACCTCAAGACACACTGCAGGACCCGTGGTGTGCGTCGTGGGGATGGGCGGGGGTTGGTCGTGTAGTGACCGAGTGTACGCAAGCGGCCGCGTCTGGCAGGCTGAAATGAAATGCACCAGCCTGTTACGATAATGCCGCGCAAAAAAAACAAACGTGGGTTTATCTGTTCCGTGACGGAGTGCCACGTGCGAAGCCTCCAACGCGACTGATGACATCTCGGGGAATTGTTACCGCCGGTTTGCTAACCTTTCCGTTCCCTTCTACACTACCCAACATTTGTCGTGAACGTTCCATACGCAACTCCTCCTATCTAATGGATTGCTTTTTTAATATTAGTTATTGTGATAACTTGTTTTGTTGCACGTGCCTTTTTGTTTTGGTGCCATAGAAGTTGTGTATTCATTTTAGATTTTGCTTGGGGGGCAGGGTTTTAATTTGCTTGGTAGTGGCTGTATACGGGATTTATTCCGTATGTATAAATCATTTACAGAGTTATGGTATGTTATTAACATCAATGACGCTATATAAAATGAAAGTAGTAGTATTATCCGTTACCCTATTACCCCCGACTCCTTTTATCTGTCAGACCTTTAGGGCCGGTGAAAATATTTTAACTGCAGCCCTAATGTTCCACTTATCCACCGTCACCCGCGACTTATCCCATAAATCAATCCGGAACGGCTTCCACCTGGCCACATGATTTTTAGTTTGCGAACGATTTGGAGTTGAGCAGGCAAACTTCTCCAATTATCCGCGATTGTCGCGAATTGCTCACACGGATGAGTGAAATAAATGCGCGGATAAATCTCGCGGAATATTTAGAAATCCGTTAAATTGGTTCTCCTTCCCCCCCCCCCCCCGCATTATAGCGGCTAAGAGGGATGAATTGCTTGCTCGAGTGCTGTAACAAGCAAAGATAAAACAATGTAAGTCGCGATTATCACGAACAGAGGTGGAAGCAGATTAAAAATCTGCCGGGAATAGCCAACAGCTACAGCAGGTGAGAGGAATCAATCATCTGTTGAGTATTCTGACAGAGGAGGGCAGATTGCTGAAAGAAGATCAGGATCGCTCTGGGGGAAAGTGGCATTCCCAAATACAAAGGCAAAGACACCTCCCCCTCCCTGCCTACTTAGCCTTCAACAGAATGTCGGGCAAGTTCGGTGAGCGAGCATTCATTAAGGCCGGCGCGGTACACAAGGAAGGGGAGGGGGTATGTGGCCAGAACCACGGCCATTCATATGCACAGACAAATATCCCCCATATAGCATTCACATACGTTTGGGGCAAGTGCTGTTAGCGAGCACCTATGATGGCCGGAACGGCACACGAGGGGGTGGCTGGCCAACACCACGCCCGGCCGCCTTTGTTTCCCCAGTGGTGATGTTTGCACACCACACCGCGCACTCATATGAGGCTGAGTCGACCTAGAGGAGGCCCAGTACCGAATCAAATAATCGTCACTGGTGTTGGCCGTGAGCGGGAATGAAACTCTGTTCGCCGGATTCGCAGCGCGGCGCGCTAACCGCTACACTACCGCTCCCCACGTACATACAAATGCATTAATACATACACACATGCACACGCACACAGTCCCTCGCATTGCACACACACACACTCACACACATTCAGATATACTGTATATGCATGCGCATCAGTCACACGCGCAAAAAATGCAAACACGCACACACACCAGAAGCAGGACAGTATTATAAGAATACTCGCAAAGGCCCCGGAGTGGAGCGTGGTAGAGTTTTACAAATCGTCGGAGACGTGGATGCTCAGAAAAGAAGAGAAGACTGAAAATAGTCGAGATGTGGGCACGGAGTCAACAATGGAGAAAATCAAGTGGACAGAACGTAATAGAGGAAGGAGGAAAGTTCTAAGAATATAGAGTGGGTTCACGTGGAGAGAATACAAAGTGGGTTCACGTGGAGATAATACTGAGTGGGTTCATAACGAGGGCATATAGAGTGGGTTGACAAGGAGAGACGTCTAATTGGACCAATTCGTAGAAGGCAGGAAGAGATCTGTCGTGGGCATATTGTCAGAGGGATGAGGGCTTGCTACACAAGGATGGATGCTGGGGGAAATTGCCATGAAGTAGAACTACAGGAAGCCGCGTGGTGACTTCAAGCGAGGCCGCAGGTGCCCCCGTACGATGCAATTAACACGAGGCTCAAGATTGGAGAGGGTGGCGGGAAACTTTAATCAAGAGTCACCACCGAGGCAAATCAAGAAGAACAGGGTGTGAGCTGGCGATTACCTTGCTGACCTCGTCAAGGAGCGTAAATCATCGCGAGATCTCCAATCTTAGTCCCTGCAGCAGCAGCGGCGGCGACGTTTGGCTGCTCGCCATCGAGCAAAGACGGCGGTCACCGCATCGCGCGGCGCTTTCAGATGCGCTTCTGCGGCCGTCTGGAACGCTCTTCCCTTCCGATGTTCGGAAAGCCACTGGAGCTACGTGCACTTTTAAATCGTCATCGAGATTGATGAACTCGTTTCTTTGGAACTGCTCTTTTGTGTTTAGCGTCTTGTCTTTCCCTCCGCGCCTCCGATTAGCGAGGTCGGCTGCGTCACGCGGTCAAGGTAGGGGTTAGCAGATTGGAATCAGACCGTCTCACGGGACGGGGTGAAGTTTCTTCTACACTTCAGTGGTTGATAATTTAAAAAAAAACTACTACCTTAAGCACGATTGGTTTTAAATCCCCCGAGGGCTTCACACCTTCCCCATGCAATATCAGAGAGGGTGGGAAGGGAACTTGAGTCAGAAGAGCCTTGCCGTTTACGCAGCGATTTCCAGAGAGCGATAAGGCATCACACGCACACACACACACAGAGACAAAGGTGCGTGTGTATTCAGCGCAGACAATGTTAAGCAATTACTTGCCATGGAGTATCAGGTTGTTCATTGTTTTTGTATTGCTGCGATTACTGTTGTTGTTATTATTGCTTTGACTGCGCACAAGGCCTGCTGGAATGCACCTGTCTTATTATATAGGCGATATCCAGCAATAGGCAGGTTCCCCACCTGCTTAGCTTCCAAAATCCGGCGGGATGGGGCGCATTCCAGGAGATTTTGGTCGTAGACCAACACCCCCCCCCCTCGTACCCCCACCTCGTCAACCCCCCCTCGTCGCCCCCCCCCCTCGTCGCCCCCCCTCACCCCCCCTCGCCCCCCCTCGCCCCCCCCTCGACTCCACCCCCCTCCCTCACCCCCCTCCCTCATCCCCCTCCCTCGTCCCCCCCCCCATCGTCCCCACCCCCCTTCCTCATCTCCCTAATCCCCACCTCCTCCCTTACCCCCACCCCCCTCCCTCAGCCCCTCCCCCTCGTCCCCACCCCCCTTCCTCATCTCCCTCGTCCACCCCCTCCCTCATCCCCCCCCTAATCCCCCCTCTCTCGCCCCCCCCCCTCATTCCCACCCCTCTCCCCCCCACCCCCGCACGCTGCTAGGGAAGGGCACGCGGGATTCTTCAACGCTAATCCACGGATGGGAGAGCGAGGCGAGGAGCTGGCACACTGCTTCGCTTAACACTTCGCCTCCACTCGCCGATTCTAATACGCGTCAGCATCTGTAATTCATTGCGGTGAATGCTAAACTTGTGGTAACGGCTTTGCTCAAGAGTCCCACACACACACACACACAAGCGCTCATGGGAGTTTCATAACGTCGCAGCGCGCGTCAATGCCATTTTAAAATGTTTGGATGGATGATATCGTGGGTACGAGAAAACATGCAGAGGGTAGAGGAATAGTTTTTGGAACATTGATAAACACGTCACCTACGGGTTTTTTCCGTTTGCCACACCGTTCTAATGATTCCTAACGAAGATTTAAAAAAAAAATCCTGCATTTTTGGCCTCGTGCTGCCCGAATGACAACATTTTAAAGTGACGAGTGCGAGCTGGTGGCCGCCTCAAGGGCTTTGTGTACTTGTTGTGCAGAATGTGTCTTCAGGGATTGACGTCCTCTTGGCTGGGAATACTCTTACGCCTTGGACACGTCACACACAAAGACACCCGTGGAATATCACGATGCATCGATTTCTAAATGGTATTATAAGCTCACGTACAGCTCAGAAATCGAACGGTGTAAGAATCAATGATGTTTTCAATGCACTCGTTGTTTGCAATAGTTTCACGTGACCCCCTTTGTAGCCACTTGAAGCGCTACAAGGGGCCAAAATGCAACAACACACACACACAGATATAGTCTTGAATCGAATCAGGATCTAGAATCGACACAATTCATCGAATTGTGAGGAAGGGTCAATAATTGTCCTCTTTGCGAGTGTAAATGTACCTTTATTTTAATTTTTTTTTTTTAAATACGCAAATATATTATCCTGTACGAGTTTATGTACAGTTGTGTAATGCATCTACAGCACCTATGTATTTAAATACGCAAATATATTATCCTGTACGAGTTTATGTACAGTTGTGTAATGCATCTACAGCACCTATGTATTTAAATACGCAAATATATTATCCTGTACGAGTTTATGTACAGTTGTGTAATGCATCTACAGCACCTATGTAACCCCCCCAACACCCCTCTGTTATTTTGTCCGCCAGTGGGTGGGTGGGTGGTGGTGGGTGGATGGTGGTGGGTGGGTGGTGGTGGGTGGGTGGATGGTGGTGGATGGTGGGTGGAAGGATGGTGGTGGGTGGGTGGATGGTGGTGGGTGGGTGGTGGTGGGTGGATGGTGGTGGGTGGATGGTGGTGGGTGGGTGGATGGTGGTGGGTGGGTGGATGGTGGTAGTGGGTGGATGGTGGTGGGTGGGTGGTGGTGGGCAGGTGGGTGGATGGTGGTGGGTGGGTGGGTGGATGGTGGTGGTGGGTGGATGGTGGTGGGTGGATGGGTCTTAACGGGTACAGGTGTGGCCATATCGTTTCGTGGCCTCACCCAAACCCAATAATGCATCAATGGTGGTGTTTTACACGGAGCAATGCATATGCCTCTTTTATGCGCTGTATTGTGTAGAGTACTCCACTGCACTATTGTGCAAGAACGTTCAGAATAATATACATGTCAAAATTATGCTTGTGTCAAATGTTTTGAACATTAGGTTCTGTGTACCATGGTGTAATTCCCTCACCATGGCAATTTATAATATCCCATTATCAGTCTCTATCTGAACAAAATGGTTCTGCTGTTTAGATACTCTGAAAGCCTAAATTAACCACGTGCATATAATTTCGATACACTGAGGCTCAATATGTGATTCCGGACTGTATGTCCGGAATCACATACAGTACCCTGGTGTCTACAAACTAAGTTGCCTCTGTGGCAGTAGTTACATTGGAGAAACCAAACGACATGTTTCGGACCACATTCGTGAACACAAAGCAGACCTTAAACACGGAAGGACCAACACCTCGGCCGTGGCAGATCACTGCTATAATTCAGTGGGTTCACATGACATTGACTTCTCCAAGACAGCGGCTCTTTGCAAGCCATCGGGCTACCATGAGAGTTACGTTCATGAGGCTATCCACATATACAAACACAGAGACAATTTCAACCGAGAAGATGGATTCTGGCTTAGCAATCATTGGAAGGATTTGATCAACCATTTCGGGTCTAAATTGATTGTTCACGCTTACGGTGGCTTTCAGACAGCATACATTAAATTTTCGTCTCCCCCCTCCTATTTTCCGAACATAGATGGACTCGTCCTTCTAAACAAACTATCAAATCGCTATCCATGGTGCCAACGCTTAAAAATCAATAAATGCAAACACCGTTTAAAAATAAATAAATACAAAACGCCACTTCTTTCAAATGTTTCTTGCCGTTGTTTTTTCACACCTGATGATGACTGTTTGTGTTACAGTCGAAACGTCGTGAGAATTTTATTGTTTTATATAAATTTTATTATTTTATTGTTTCCCTTCAACGTGACTTTACCGAAAGAACCAAGAATATGATGTGGTTGAATTTTGGTTGTACTGTATTTGTTTTGTGCCAGACCATACAACGTCCGTTGCCTCACCGAAAATAAATCGATCACGAATCATAACATCGACTGTGAAATCAGAATCGCGTGTTAAACAAACAACATTGTGGGGGAAAGACAAGAAAACATATCGAAAAATGCTCATTCATTCTTTTCTTTCAAAACCCGAATCAGAATATTTATTTATACTGCAGGAGGAATCTGATGAGCTATAAAGCTCTTTATCACATGTCCAGTTAGGGGCGGGTCAGAACGTTGCAACAACAAACAATACAAACACGTGATAAGGGTGCACAGTATAGGAAAGGCGAAGAAATCGAATTAAATATACAAATAAAACGAAATGTGTGATTTTTTTTCATCTTACCAGGTAAAGCGCAATGAGGTATTAACTTATCTTTCACAAGCGACCTGGCGATCACAAATAATAGCTCAACAAAGCGGCTCATCGCGTGGACATTTGTCGCAGGAAAAAATCATCTAAACAGATCTCAATGCATGGGTATAATCAACCACACGCAGATTCCCAGACGCAAGCTGCATCCCTGTAAGCCAGACGAGGAGAGCCGTAACCCCAACAGCGCGGCGCAGAGAAAACACGATTCCTGCCGCAAAAAGAAAAAAAAAACACCCCCCCCCCCAAAAAAAAAGCCTCATTCTTGTCCCGACGAGTGTTCCTCCCGAGGCCAAAGAAGGAGGAAGGCATTTTGCAATTCGACTCCAGCTGCACACCTGAGCGCGAGAGGCAGACCACCGCAAGGAGACCTCGAGGCGGGGATGGTAGTGGTGGTGGAGCGGGGGGGGGTGATGAAGACAAAGAACAACACACTTCACCATCCAGCGAGACAAAAGGCTGCTTAACATCTTCCCCCCCCCCCGGTTTTGGAATTTTTTTGAGGGTGTAAATGATCGTTCTGCTGAGTAACACATCCGGCTGTGGAGGATGCCGTCTGGGGATGGCGCGCTGGGGGGGGTGGGGGGAGGGAGAGAGAAGCCCTCCCCGGCGGAACCAGATGTCTCACCTGGGGCAGGGTTGCTATTAAGGGATCGCATTGCCCAGACAGCCCCCCGTGTTTGCCAGCAAACACGGGCAGATTTGCTCAGCCGGGGCCACCGTTAATGTCGAGCATAAAGCTCGTGATCAGCGCCGAGAAATGTCGTGCAAAATTCCAAAGTCACCTAATACCTGTGCGCGTGTGTGTGTGTGTCTTTGTGCCCGGGCGTGGTGCTGGCCACCCACTCCCTGGTGTGCCGTGCTGGGCTTCATAGGTGCTCGCTAACAGCACTTGCCCCAACAATCTAGTAAAGGCGATACGGGGGCTCTTTGTCATTGTCCGCGTGTATCTGTGTGGCAATGCGTTACTGGTATGTGTCAGTGCTTGCGAACAACACTACGGAGAGAGGTCTTTGTTATTCTCGTTGTCTGTGTGTGTACATGTCTCTGTGTATGTGCTGGTGTGTGTCTGTGATAATTACACTTGCCCCAACAGCCTGTTAAGGCTACATGGGGGATATTTGTCTTTGTGTTTGTCATTCTGTGTGCTGGTGTGTGTCAATGTGTGACAGTGTGGAGTGGTAGTGTAGCGGCGTGCTGCGCTACGAACCTGGCGAAGCGAGTTCGATTCCCGCTCACGGCCAACATCAGTGACGATTATCTGAACCGGTCCTGGGCCTCTCCTAGGTCGACTCAGCCTCAAATGAGTACCTGCTTGCGGTGCGTTAAAACATTGCCCCTCGGGAGACAAAGGCGACTGGGCGTGGTGCTGGCCACCCACCCCTTCGTGTGCCATTCTGGTCTTCATAGGTACTCGCTAACAGCACTTACCCCAACAATATGTGAAGGCTATACGGGGGACCTTTGTTTATTTCGTCTTTGTGAATGCGTGTCAGCGTGTAGCCGGTGTGTGTGTGCGCGCGTGTCAGTGACGAGGAAGCGGAAGCACAGCGAGAAGCGCACCTCGCCACAAACCTGCCCCCCCCCCTCCCCGAGTTCAATCCCCGCTTCGCGACGAACGTCAGCGACATCTATCCGAACCAGAGGCGGGCTCGCCCCTTCGTCGACTCATGAACATCGCCACTGGGGAGACAGGGGCGGCCAGGCGTGGGTTTCCGCTCACGCCACCGTCCTTAAGCGGTGCTCGCAAAAAAACAGCACTTGTCCCGACAAACCAACGGGAGCTGTACGGGGAAATCTCCGTCTTTTTTGAGAGTGTGTGTGTGTGCGCGTGTGCGCGTGTGTGTGCGTGTGTGTGTGTTTCCTGATCGTATTTCTTGTCAACGTATCACGACGCGCGACTTGGCAGCGCGGGCGCATTAAATGACACCGGGAAACAACGTTGTTTCCCTCGCATTCTGTGCTCGGGAATGAAAGTTCCTTGCCACAGTTGCATTGGCAGAGCAGGCTGTCGCGTGGCAATCCGGAGTCAGGGAGAACAAACTGCTGCCCTGTGCCTTGGCGAATTCCTGTCATATTGCCATAACCCCCCCCCCCCCGCCCCCTACCCCCCTTCCTGCTTCGCCTACGCCTTCAACTTGCAACAGAATCTCTGCCTTCGCATTCCTCGGGAACCGATAGCGGCCCGTGCGCCAGAGGAGGCAGGCTACGAGCCACGGGGAGATGATGGGACGCTGGCTGATATGAGCAGGAAACGTCCACGTCCGTCTTCAGTCGTCTTCGTTTCTCGCCGTCCGAGCGGGCGTCACGTGGCCGTCAGGGAAGTTACAAAAAACGACTCCTGATGCATGCCCCAGGGGCGCCACGGTTGGCGAGATGTTAACTACCTCGCCTCGTATGCAGTAGGTCCATGGGTTCAATGGCGGAGGCAGGATTTTCAAATAGGGGGGGGGGGAGGTGGGGGGCAACCCCTCCAGCAATGAAAAATGATAGAGGAGTTGTAAGTGAGTAAGGAGTTGTTAGTGAGTAAGGAGTTGTTAGTAAGTAAGGAGTTGTTAGTAAGTAAGGACTTGTCCCTTGCTTTTGATTCGACGCGTGTGCGGCGATGGAACAGCCATCGATCGAGGGTCGAATTCGAACCGCGTTGTGTGATCAGCACCGCGCTCACTGAAGGTGTTGATGCCTTCAGGGAAGTCGTGTACTGTATACGCAACTGCGCATAATTCTGTGAGTCACTTATAACTGTTTTGCCATTACTTATTGCCAAATTTGGACTCAGACTATTGTCCTATCATCTCATAGAGTCCCTGGCACGTAACAATATGCTACACAGTGGCAGTGGGGGTCGCAACATGCCGATATATTACTAATACACCCCAATGATCCGATCGAAATTAGGGATTTCGATTGGGGGGGGCACGTGCCACCCCCCCCCCCAACTGGCTCCGCCAGTGCATGGGATCGATTCCGACTGTGACGTCTGTATATTTGGAGGTTGCGTGGATTTTTCTCCAGGGTCCTCCGGTTTTTCCTTCCACAATTAGAATCAACGTTCATTTGTGGTCAGATCGCTTCTGAAAAAAAAGCAATATAGCTCAGTGGGTCTTACGTGGCAAAATGAAAACAATTTAGTTTAGTTATAATGGTTTCGTTCACTGGACCTGCAATCCAGTGTCGCCGGTTCGATTCCCGTCTCTCCAGAGCGATGGTTTAAAGAATTTGGGCAAGTTTAATAATAACAATAATAATAAAAAAACAAACCCCACCGCCTCCATCCGTGCTCCAGCATAAACAGGTCGTTCTGTCGAGCTGCAGGTCGTTGGGTTAAAGTGTGGGCACGCCTACCTATGTCTGGACAGTCGTCACTCTTGCAAATGAGACTCCACGCAGGTGTCCTGAGTTTTCAACTGGTTAAAACGAAATAAACCTGAAGCGGGAAACGGCGTGCAAGAGAAGGTCAACTATCCCCCAGAAGCGACCTATTCAACTCCCTCTAAACCAGCGTTCTTCATTGCAAGGCCCTCGGGCTACAGGCAGTCCCTGGTGGCCTTTAGTGCGGCCCCCGGCAATACCCAAATGTGGAAACACCCCACTTTATGCTGCTGTTAAACCCCAATGGTTTCAAATGTGTGGCAGCTCTCACACTGATGCTGTCTGATAGGGGAAAGTGCACCCCCCCCCCAACCCCCTCTGAAAATCAGTGAAGAGCACTGCTCTAAGTGGAGGCCCTTCCACCAGCAGTGACGGATGTAGTTGCTGGGCTGCGCCTTTACCTTTCACAAAGCTCGTAAACCACTCACCATGAAACTTACAGTCAATGTCCATCCTTGGAGCATTCCTGCTCGAGATCAACAAGGGAATTTTGGACCCGAAAAAGAATGTGAATTAGTTATCGTCTATTATAACTCGTTGTGCTTCTGCGTACCCAGTACCTAACGCTTGTGTCCCTCTGTGTGTGCGTTTGCGAGTGTTCGCGGGCGTGCGTTTCTCTGCGACGTTGAACGCACTGCCGGAGTGGAGGCTCGCTTAAAGGACTCTCTCGCCAACTTGTTCGTAAGAAAACGTTCCCCCCCCCACTGGGAGACTGGTGTGATGAAGACCCTTGTCCAAAACCCTAACGGGGAAAAAAAAACTTTTTTTTATATATATATAAAGAGACATCCAGCGGTGTTTGCAATAGATGCATATTCTCACTTTTCAATGTAACAAAAAAAACTAAAAGAAAAAAAATAAGCACAAGCTCGGAGTGAATTCGATCATTTCCTTCGGGTGCCGGTTTCTGGCGAGCCCAGACAGTGATGGGTGGGATTGGCTTAAGCTGTGCGCGTTTAGCAGGCTTATGCCGTTCTCGGAGCAATGACATCTTGACAATTATTTTGAGCTCTGAACGGTGTGGTAATGGCCAGCATTTCAGGGCAACGCACCAGCACTTTGATTTGCGGCTTGCACGAGCTGCCTTGTTAAGCCCAAGCGAATTCGTTCCGTCGTTCCTCGTCCTTTGCGCGTTTCTTGCTATCGCATTTTGTCATCTCCAGCTGCCCGGCGAGCCAGGTCACTGAGATGCCAGGGATCACCAAGTCGTTGGCCGGCTCTCCGGCCAGTTGGCGTGCCTTCAGTAGCATCACTCGGGTGGGGGGCGTGAGGGGGTGCCTTTCTCCCCTAACTCCCCCCCCACCCCGCCACTGCTGGCCAAATCTATGAGTTGTGTGCCTCCCCTTGACAAGCACCATGAAAAATGTTTTCAACAACAGTGTATTTACGCGATCTAACCCAAAAAACCTCTATTATGGAGTGTAAAAAGAGCCAAAAAACGCGGTTTTAATTTTTTAAAATAAAAAATTCCGCGCTTCAAGTTCCATGTTTTATTTTGCATGTAATTAGAGCAGTACGTTCATGAGGCTATCCACATATACAAGCACAGAGACAATTTCAACCGAGAAGATGGATTCTATCTTAGCAATCATTGGAAAGATTTGATAAACCATTTCAGTTCGTAATTGATTGTTCACGCTTACATTGGCTTTCAGACAGCATACATTATAAAAAATTTCGTCTCCCCCCTCCTCTTTTCAAAATATAGATGGACTAGTCCTGGGTAAACTGCCAAATCGCTGCGCGTGACGCCAACGTTTTTTATAAATAAATAAATGCGCCGTTTAAAAATAAATTTATGCAAACCAACACACCTGAAGATGACCGTTCGAGTTATGGTCGAAACGTCGTGAGAATTTTTATTGTTTTATATATATTTTATTATTTTGTTGTTTCTCTTCAACGTGACTTTACCGAAAAAACTAAGAATATAGAGCAGTACCGTTTGGTTTCCGCAAATTGCGCAAATCAAATATTGGGGGCTCCCCACCTGAACGATTGCCGTAACCCCACGAAGCTGAACATGTAGTTTACTACGCCACTGAGTGCCTCGCTTACATTCTGAATTAACTTAAAAAATTAAATATACACTTTCACATTTGCACAAATACAATTCAGGGCAGCCGCGTGGGGTCGTGGTGACACTTGGTCGCTCACAGATCTAAAAAAATGTGCGTTCGATTCCCGATCAGGTCACCTTTCTGCATGGCGCTTGTACGTTTTCTCCCCTAGCTTTCTCAACTTTCTCTCGTGTCCTCCCGTAGATTGCGAAAAAAACATAACCCTACATAGCAATCGGTATTGGCGAAAACATCACAATCCTTAAAAACTTCCTGGAATTCCACATGGCAGTAACATTGCCCCCCCCCCACCACTGCATATATTTGACAGGACCCTCTTAGAGTACGAGCCTTGAGACTCAGTGGGGATATCCTGGGTAAAAAATAAATATAATAACATTATAGTCACACCATCATTGGCCATTTGGTACTGATAAAGACTTAAACAAAAAACCCTTTCCAAAAAAATGCTTTTATCTTGCTGGTACAAGTTCAGTGGCCTGATCATAACTGCTCGCCAGTTTAGGACATAAAACAAATATATGGTAGACACATGCTGGAAGGAGATACATGCTGACACACATACGTTTTAGATAATGATACCAACATATGTAAAAGGAGTGTACGTCCAGAGAGAATTCACTTACATAAGGCTATGTTTTGCCAGTGTGGTGTTCGTTATTAAGAATAGTACATATGTAATCTATGTTTTATTTAATAATTTTATCATGACCCTAGCAATACTAACGTTTGCCAAAGTCATAATTTACGTGGGATATTGTTTTTCATCGTTTGGATTTCATTTTAAAAAATCAAGTCAATTAAAGAAAAAAAATCTCCAAGTCTATGTTATATAACACATTGTACAAAAGAGGCAATACATTGTAAAACAAGAATACAGTTTATTTATTTAAAATTGTATTACACGCTGCACAATATAAATACTGCGCAGTAAAAACAATGGAAACGTGGGAGATATTAAGATCAAGATCTCCCCTTCAAAAATCCATCTCCAGGCAAAGCTTTAATCTCCTCGTTCATCCAGCTATTAATTTTGGTCCTTGTACTATATTACATTCTTTAAAAGTGTATATTATGATACGGATTTTTATTTTACCTTGTAAAAGTCTTCCTGTGCACTACTGCTCACGCTAGGCTCAAACCATGCCTTCATTTTGACTCGCCCCACGACCATAATAATACATTTTAAGTTACGAGCAGTGGCTTCGAAAGCCACTGCGAAACACAAGTCACTCTATACTTCAAGGGTCACTTTCCTTCTCAAGTCACTCTCCTTCTGGAGTCACTCTCCTTCTAAAGCCACTGCGAAACACAACCGTCGCTCTCCTTTCTTCAGGATGAAGGCCTGTTGGTGGAAAGCTCCAACAAAGACCTTCAGGTGTGCTGGCATAATGTTCCCGACGAACTCACTCTGAACCCCTTAGAAAGATGGAGAGAGAGACAAAACAAAACAAAGATCCCCCATATAGCCTTAACAGACTGTAGGGGCAAGTGCTGTTAGCGAGCACCTTTGAAGGCTGGAACGGTACACGAGGGGGTGGGTGGCCAGCACCACGCCCGACCGCCTTTGTCTCCCTAGTGGCAATGTTTACACACCGCACCAGGTACTCATTTTAAGCTGAGTCGACCTAGGGGAGGCCCGGGACCGGTTCAGATAATCGTCACTGGTGTTGGCCGTGAGCGGGAATCGAACCCGGGTCGCCAGGTTCATAGCTCAGCACGCTAACCGCTACACTACCGCTCCCCAGAGAGAGACACACACACACTCAGATCTACGGTTCAAACCTTGAACTCAGTGTATTTGTGTTTAGTTTGTTGTCCTTCCCTCAACACCTTCGATGAGCATGGTTGGATACGTACGGTGCACAAGAAGCCCAACATACATGTACACACATACATTTGACACGAGCATTATGTACCCCTGAGAGAGAGACAGAGTGGCAGTGGTAGTTATCGCAGTGTCTTTGACGTAGACATCATGGACATTCTGCGTAATCACCAACATTAACGACATTATATATTTGCATACAGTTTGTAGATATGCAATAGTAGAATAGAGAAGAGGGGCAGTGGTTAGTGCACTGAACCACCGCATCCTGAGTTTCTGGCCATGCCTAACGTCAACGGTCAGTGAAGCAGTCCTTGCTCTGAACTGACCAGTATGATGAAGTATGGTCAAATAACCCCCATGACCGACACGGAATCGGGAAGGCCTTTATCCAGCAAAGGATTGGCAAGTAGCTGAAAATTCGTATTGTTATTATTATTATTATATACTGTACTCCATAACTCTCACTTCAAAATATATTCCATGCATAGCGTGTCGGCATTCGTTTGTCCATGCACAAGGCCGTCTTTATACCACAACAGAACCACGGAGTCCCAAAGTGCCACCTGAATGCGTTGGCCAGAACTAGCCGCGCAGCTGCGCATTCCTGACACAAAATAAACGGGGCAATTCGTCTTCGGAGTTTAAGGGCAACATTTTTGTTTTATACTTTTGGGGAAATTTGAATAATCTTCAGGAGAGAAGAAAAAAATATCTACACGAAACCGAGTGCTGGATGCCAAAAGAAGATGCAGGTATATATCATTTGCCGAGACCGTGGTGAGTTTATTCTTCTTATTATTTCACGAGCATGAAACTATGAGGATCCGATCATGCTCGTGTTAAAATGTTGTTCAGTATTTTCTCGCTCAGTCAGCTGAGGGCTGTGAGACACTGCATAGGAGCTAAATGAAGATGACATGTGACTCAAAATTCTCGATCACAGACACAATCAAACTTAAGCCCCAGCTCAAATTGATATACTTTTTTGTACGTGTTTACACACACACATATACATATATTATGATCATATTCTATTCTTCTGTATGGAAAATATGTACAGGAGCTGAATTCCAATGTTGAGATCCGCTGGCCACGACGAGAGGGCTTCAGGAGAGAGCTCCTGGAAGTGGTTTTGCTGTTCCTCTTCTTCCGTTGAAGGAGCACAGACTCCAGTAGTTTACCATGTGGTCATATGAAAGGAAAATATATATACTGTGTATAATATGATCTTATACTGAAGTCATACAAGCACCGGGAATTATGGCTCTCCGATGCCCACCCTTTGGGAGCTCCTTCAGCAAAAATTCAGTTCCTGAAGAAGCTCCCAGCACGCACAGCGTAAACGTCGGACATCGTGCCAAACAACGCGTGGCTCAACCCGAAAACAGGGAGCCGTACAGTGCAACCGCTAAAACCTAAAAAAAACTGTGTATGCACAGTAGTATATATTGTGTATTGGGGCGCAGCGGTGGTGAATTGTTAACTACCTCGGCTGGTATAGAGCAGGTCGTGGGTTTGATCCCGACCCTGAACGCCTGCTGCATATTTGGAGTTTGCGTGTCTCTCCCCATGGTCGCGTGGATTTTTCTCCGGGTGCTCTGGTTTTCCCCTTCACATTTAGAATCAACGTGCGTTTAGAGGATGTAGCTGCTCTACATTTCCCCATGATAAGCCACTTCGTTGAGCTATCATTTTGGTCCAGGTTTGCTTCTGAAAAAGAGCTATATAGCTAAGCGGGCCTTGCCTACTAAAAATAAATATATGTGTTAGTGCATATACGTGTATATTGTTCACAGCTGTGTTAGGCTTCCATTTAGAATTGTATAGATCACGACTGATGACCAGGTTTTGACTTTCAGGGTCTCACAAACAGTCAGACCCGTTAAGCAAATGCTGCTGCTGACGAAATAAAAAAAAAACACTCTTAAGTCTGGAAAGCCCATGGGCTGCCAAACTAAAATAACTGTAATTTGTATGTGGATGTTAGTTTATATTATTTATTTAACCACAGTACCCATTAAGGGCAGCATAGGGTAGTGTCGGAAAAATAATCCATTGTTGTACGGTACTTCTGCGCTCCCACGTCTACTCCCTGTCCTTCACCAACCCCGGACTAATCGAGCGCGGTGAAATATGGTCAACTAGTCCCCACGAGCCCACGCCACTGTGGATAGCTCCCCCTACCACTTCATCCAGTAGTGAATTTAGATAAGGGGCCGTACACGTCTAGCGGTCCGTTTACAGCGGGCACAATTTAGCGTTATAAGGTCAGCTTAACAACACGTGCTCACGGAAGCAATCCGATACAACCACTGCACTGTGCATGCCCCCCCCCTCACTCGCCTAGAAATGGCACCCACAAGACCATAAGCAAGAACAAACGTGGAGCAGCACACAAATTAAAGAAGCATTTGTCGCAAAGAGATGATAATTACGGGGGTCCAGACACAGGAGGAGGTGGAAGAGCAAAAGGGGGGGTGGGCGTGTCTCTGGGCTACGGGAGCGAAGGCTCGAAATCACGAGCCAGATGAAGGGAGGCTGGCACCAAACAAAAGATCTGGCATGAAAAAAAGAGAGAAGCCGGGACATCAGGTGAGGCGTGACCCTAATTGCCAGGTAGCCGAGTCGTCAATTTTTGTCACTCTGGAGCTACGGGGCGGAGAGGGCACCTTGGGATTAGCTGCGGCCCGAGCACGGCGCAAATTGCGAGCCTCAGATCCCCCCCGAAGGGGTTCTCAATCAAACGTGGGCCTCGGACCAATAAACAACACCGAGGTCGCTGTGCGGAGCGCGGAGTTCAGCCCCACAGCATTGGAGTCGGAGGAGGCTGGAGGGGGATGGCGGGGGGGGGGCAGTGCCCCCTCGTCCCCCGCCGTCGCCCCTCTCCACCCACCCCACCGCCAAAGGCAAACCCGCCTTGGACAAGGTTGTCCGGATGTCTTGTGACCCCCATTTCATTATCTAAAATGTAATACGATTTCTTTTTTTGTAAAGTAAGTTGTTTTCAAAACGTAAATTAGCATGCACAGAGGAAAACAATGTTCGGTGTCAATTCATTTTGGCCGGCGGGGGGGGGGGGGGTCACACGACATTTGGAGCACCCTGTACATTCAAACAGTTGCTCCGCACACTATGATGACTTCTCGCGCACACTGCTCACGGGCCTGCTGCTCTATCCTCTTAATCCGCAAACCTTCGCGAGACGCGCGAACTGTTTGCAGCGGCTGGAGTGGGCTGGGCAAAATCCAAACAATAAACACAGCTAAGCGATGAGCGTAGCAGCAGCCTCGTCTCTTACATACACAAGAGGTTGATAGAGCCAGAGCAAAATGCACAATAGACAAAAGTAGATCACACCATTACTCATTGTGTTAGCGGTTAACTTTGTCAGGCTTGCTTCACATTATTATTATAAATAAAAAACACAAAAATATAATAAATTTGTAACGCTGCACCGCTGCCAGGGAGTATTTTCAATTGCTCTCAAAGAGAGAGAGAGAGAGGAACCACTTGGGGACGCGCAGAAGAACCACAGGCGAGCGGAACGTCAGAGGCGACGGTGAACCGGTGTCAAATTCCCTCCAAGCTCTGTGGTCCTCTACATGTGCCAATACACCGGGTGGGCAGGGGGGGGTCGGCAAACCTGCGCACTCCGCAGCGGCGTGCTCCTGTTTAAGGACTGCATCGCGACGTCGTGTAGCAAGGACCCAACGCCGTGCCTCGTATTCACCCACCGTTGCATTGTGCGGCTTCTGAAATATTGAGGTGGGGTTTTTTCGTTTGTTTTACCGACTTAGAACAAAAAAAAGAACGTCTCGTCTTGTTATGTTTGGTTCGCCGACCTCCTGTTCTCCACATTGATTAAGTCGTGCTCCCCTCTAGCGTGTGTGTGCCCCACCCACACCACCTTAGTTCAATAAGGTCACGCGAGAGGGCCCCCAGAAGGGCTGAAGACGGTTGCTGCTCGATCGAGACCTCGACACTACAGCTGCTTCCTGGGTGTTGCTCTTCTCTCTGCTTCAAACCAAAAAACAAACAAAAAAATACAAGCCTACGGAGACATCTTTCGGACATCCTCATCATTAGCCATGATCCATCCGCTGCTGGATAAAGACCTCCCCAAGCCGGCGCCACTACTCGCGTTGCTGCTGCTGCGTAGGGGTACACCTGGGCACGCGCGCGAGATGATTTCGGCGCTCCATCTCCGCGGCCGGTCACTTTCTCTCGAAAGAGTTTCAATTTGTCGGCCGCCGGTCCGCCGTCATTCCTGAACCGTGGGCCGTCAACCCTTCAAAGGACGTGGCCTGCCCAAGCCTGGGACCAGTTCCGATATCACACATCACTCACGTGATCCCGTGGCTTATGGGTTTGTAGCGCACTGCTCTGACCACTGCTCTACCACTCCCCAATGTTGTCATACAGAGACTCCGCTTCGCCCGTATAACCTTAAGCGACTGTTGTGGCGAGTGCTGTTACAGTGAGCACATTTGAAAGACCGGCACGTAATAAAAAAAACAGTCCTGCGAGTGCGCATCCATACAGATGAAAGGAAGCTCTTCATGTGCACAATGATCAACAGTGGCACTTGTTAGCTCGTCCTAAGAGCCTCTGGCCTCGAGCAAGACACCCCTCATGACAATGCTTCGTGGCGCGAATTAAACATAATCAAGGGGGCCCTTTATTCGAATGTGCGCTCACACGCAGGCCCGCTCAACGCCAGAGATCCCATGACACCCCACCGTTGATGAAGAAAAAAAAGCAGCCTTTTGTGGGGTGGTGCCGCGTGACCAAGATTTAACTAGCGGGAATAATTGCGCGGCACAGTCCCTCCCCCCCCCCCCCACCCCGAGTGAAATGGGGCACTTGATGCCACGGAGAGACGGCCGCGAGACGCGAGCGGCTCGATGCAGCTGACACACAGAGCACGTGGGCGGGGAGGGGGTGGGCGCTCCGACCCCCCAGACCCTCCCTGGACACTCAACCACAATGGCCAGAGTGGTGATGTCTGCTTCGGGCAACCGTCACGGCGCGACCGACGTTTCCCCCGATGAGGCCTCCCTCCTCCTCCTGTGGATTGACAACGGGCCATACGTTAATACGTCAAAGTTGTTTAGCTTAAATATGAATGTAACTTTTTTTTTTGCCGAACTGCCCGCCGGCCAAATTGCTCTGAATGTGCCCGACTGTCATCGTATGTTCAAAGCTCAGCAGGTACAATTAGCCTGGGTTAGTGTTTTACGGTGGGACGCATAACCTACAAATACCGGGTGTGTGTTTTCGGCTTGGGCTCTGCTGCAATGTATTCTTGAATATATATATGTGTGTGTGTGTGCGAAGCTTTTAGTTGTATCCCCGAATTTCCTGTGGGTTTTATATAGATTCCACAGTTATTAATTTATTCGGAGATAACATCCTCACGTACGTGGGTGTGGGTTCACTCCGGTTACTCCAGATTCTTCCCCACGTGCCAAATCGCTCATGAGCGGAATTGGCCAAACATCTCAATGCAGGACCCTCTTCAAAAATAATCTTGAGACACAAGATTGAGCCGTTTCACGTACGTATGAAGCGCACTCGATTATTAGAATTATTATCATCATGCCTTGGCTGTAAAATAAGCATCGCAATCGTGCTGTTCTTAGCCTTCTTAACGGTTGCAGCTGTGAAATCTGTAAATAACGGCGTGCTATGAATACATATATACGTAACAAAAAACTTGACGGCGACTTCGGCCTATCGTTCCGTTAATTTTTTAAAATAAATTTTAATTGTTTAAGTCGTGCAATCCGCCTCGGGCACACACACGCGCGCACAAAAAAAACACAGCGCATGTCACGGACGGATAATCCGAAACGGAACCATTGGGTAGTAATAATAATAAATAAAAACTAAAGTCCCACGTGCTCTCCCGTACGATGCTTAGGGCCGCAATGCACGTGCGTGCGTGCGTGCTCGCTCTCTGCATCCCGGAACGCAACCTCGGATAAAGTGACCTCTGACCCCCGAGGAGAGCTTTGTTGAGTCTACTCGTCGGAATTTTCTTTTGTGCGTGGGGTTAGTTGGTTGGCCACGGGGAACTCGCGTGTCGGTTCACATTTTGTCGTCGTCCTCGTAGTTGTCGTTGTTGTCTCGATTGGTGCCTCGCGCGTCCAGCGATCGATCGACCGACCGACCGCGCGCCCAGTCACCAAGTTTGACGGAAACGTAACGAAAGTTTGTTTTGCCAATTTACTCAATTGGGATTACCCCCCCCCCCCCACACACACACTACGGGAAAATGAATGCTCAGATCAATCTTGCAAATTAGACTCTCTCGTGGTCTCTTGAATTCTCGCCTGGTTCAACTAAATAATGTTGACATTTGAAACGGATTCAGTCTATAACGTTGTGAAGGGCTTTTGGTCTCGTGCTCAACACAACAGTAATTTGTCGGCCGTGTAGATTTCTAGGCTAAAGAAAATGTATCCTGTTTCTGGCTACTCTACTGACACTATAAAATAAATTTTAAAATACTTTAGGAAGCTCTGGCAATCGCAAATGCCGTATAATAAAGTCACAAAAGTCCTTGGCTGCTCATCGAATCATAATTAAACAAGGTCCCTGTAATGTAACTACTGAAAGCCAGTAAATGATTTACCTGGTGCGTCTGTATTTTGTGTTTTGTGTTCGGCTCTGTATATACTGTACGTGTGTTTGGAATGGTGTGGAGTGATCGTGGCGATATTGGTGCGCTGTGCTGTGAACCTGGTGGCCTGAGTTCGATTTTGTGTTTTGTGTTCGGCTCTGTATATACTGTACGTGTGTTTGGAATGGTGTGGAGTGATCGTGGCGATATTGGTGCGCTGTGCTGTGAACCTGGTGGCCTGAGTTCGATTCCTGGACACAATTAACATGTACTGGCGAGTGACGTCTGGTCTTGGACCCTCCACCTTCACCTACCCACAGTGACCAGAGTGGGAAAGTATGGTTAATCAAACCTTCATATATGACAGGGCATTTAGGAATCCTTAAAGTACTTATATATATTATTTATACAAATTATAAGCCATTGATTTGTCCATTTACATGTAGGCTAATCGACCAAACACAACTGTACAAATGAGATACAAGTAAGTGAGAAAAATATAACGAGAGAAAAAACTAGACAACACGTTGTCGATTCTTATTTTTTTTACTCCAAATTCATCGAATCGCTCCTCAGCTGAACAATAAAACATGGTATCAAAAGCTGCTTACGTACTAATGTAACATTACCACTATGCTCGACAAGTTTATTTTGTTTAAGCAGTTGGATACATGGGGAGAAACCAGGGTACGGCACACTTGCAAGAGTGGCATGTGACATTTTTCTGCCTGCTGCTGCTGCTGCTACTGCTGCTGCTACTGCTGCTACTACTGCTGCTGCTGCTGCTACTGCTGCTCCTGCTGCTACTGCTGCTGCTGCTAGTTGCTGCTACTGCTACTGCTGCTACTGCTGCTACTGGTGCTGCTACTGCTGCTACTACTACTGCTGCTACTGCTGCTACTGCTGCTGCTGCGTGTAAATATTTCAGTTGAGTCACTTGCGGTGCCATTTTTCGAATTGAGAAAACTATGTGGACACTAACGACGCGGAACACAATGGCCTACTCCTGGGAACAACGTCAGGGCATCTTTAACGTCCACTGTGTAGTTCTGTATCGTTATTTTTTCATGATTACACCCGTAGTAATATCCGGGGCGGCCGCTTGGAGTCGAACCGTTAACCTCTGCAACAAAGCGCTAAGCCCCAAGGGTCGGAGCTGCATGCGGCTCTTGGGCTGCCCCTTTGCGGGCAGCTGTTTCTTAATGAAACAAACTTACATCTTAAAACATAATTAAACTCTTAGTGACAGCAACATGTACAACAGCCAAACTAAATTGTTGAAGAATAACTAAGTGGTACAACGAACTAAAATTCCATCACCTATGTTGTTCATTTAAGTCAGAAATGTTTGTCATCTGCTGTCAAACCTATTCCTAATTTGTTTCCATACCTGCTGCTGTGTTTGGCGCACAAACAGCTCCGTGTGCGATACGAATAATTTTGGTCAGAGAGAGAAGAAAAAAAATACATAAGTGTGTCTCTTCTTCTTTCAAAGGTTGTCGACCCACCCCCCATCCCCCTGCGCTAGGTCACGTGTCAACGTTTGGGGACGCTGGGAAACTCTCGCAATGTAACGCGATGCTGTGCGCTGAACAAACAATTGTACGTGGATGCGCACGTCAATGGCAAGAGCAATCACTCCGAAGGAGGCATGAAGGGGAAACATTGCCGGGACAGCTGAAAGTCCTTCACGGGGAGAGTTCTATCCATAAGCAAAGATTTGAAGAAGAAGAAGAAGAAGAAGAAGAAAAAAGTCTCCCGTGTAGCCTTCACAGACTGTTGGGGACAAGCGCTGTTAGCGAGTAGCACCTATGAAGGCCGGAACGGCACACGATGGGGTGGGTGGTCAGCTCCACGCACGGCCGCCTTTGTCTCCCTAGCGGCAATGGGTTTTTTTTTTTACACATCGCACTAGGTACTCATTTGAGACCGAGTCGACCTAGGGAAGGAGGCCCAGGAACCGATTCAGATCATCGTCACTGGCGTTGGCTGTGAGCGGCAATCGACATCGGGTCACCGGGGTTTTGTAACGCAGCTCGCTGGCCGCTACACCGCCTAATCACGCGCGCGCGCACACACGATGCTGTTTATTTATTTGCTTAGTCCCATCTCTGCGGACTGCTGCCACACACGCACACACACTGGTTCGTGCTGTTGCCCAACCGAGCGTAATCTCACCCTCTCCCGCCCCCCACCCGAGGATTCGATGTTTGTAACGCACTAAAAGCCCCCTCCTTCCAAAGCGCGTGTTTGTGTTTGGCGAGAAGCCGTGGGTGTGCGTCGGGTTTGCCCGGAGATTGCTGAGGTCAGACTCACGTGGTTGGCAGCGGTGTTTGGTTGGGTGGTGGTGGTGGTGGTGAGGACAAAGACAAAAGTTCCCCCCGTATAGCCTACACAGACTGTTGAGGTAAGTGCCGTGAGTACTTATTAAAGCCTACAGGGCGCGCACGAACGGGTGGAGTGAGAAGTACCGTGGCTGGACAGGTTTGTTTCGTCAGTTGCGATGGGGTTTCTTTTTATTTTTACACATTTGCGCCAGACGCACGTTTAAGGCCGAGTCGGCCATGGGGAAGTCCCTGGACCGGTTCACTCGCGACTGACGTTAACCGCAGACGGGAATCAACATCCAGGTCGTCAGGTTCGCAGTGCAGTGCGCGAACCATTGCGTCAAGAGGCAAAGACAAAGATCCCCCCGTATATCATTGACACACTTTTGGAGCAAGTGCTGTTAGCGAGCAGCACCCTATGAACGCTGGCACGGCACACGAGTCGGTGGGTGGCTAACACCACGCCCGGCCGCCTTTGTCTCCCGAGTGGCGATGTTTACTCATCGCGCCAGGTACTTGTTTGAGGCTGAGTCGACCTAGGGGAGGCCCGGAACCGGTTCAGATAATCGTCGTTGCTGTTGCGCCGTGAGCGGGGATCGAACTGAAGTCGCCGGGTTCGTAGCGCAGCGCGCTTACTCCAGCGCCCACCGCTGCACGCAAACACACAACCTGTGATTTCTTCCCAGTCGTCTTGACATATATATTATATGTGGAGAGCATGCACACACACACACACAACAAAACATGGCATTCGCTACTAAGTGACGAAGACGTCACCACAGCGCTTGTACCAGGCTAGGTTCACTGCGAAGCCAAGGGATGTGTCGTTAATGGTTCGCTGGCAGGAGGCAAGTTACAGAACCAACCCGAGGTGACATCGTAATAATAATAATAATAACTTAAACTCGTTTAATTCTCCTCTCCCAGAGAGCATGAAACACTCAGATGCGCGAGGAACCACAGACCACAGATTTATTGGCACAAATAACAAAAACCCTGCAACTCCACAAGTCAAAAACCCCTGGCCGATGAAACCAAAAAAGTAAAGAAACAATACGTGCCGTTCCCTCCGCTCTGGTGGAAGGGCCATTGCCCAAAATATCAACTATTGCACGTTAGTTCCTGTTTTAGGGGGCAGCTTTATTGCGAACGTGGGGAGTCGTTTCGTTTTCATTTGTGCTCGCCACTGCTCACCCAGCAGCAGCAGCCAGCAGCATCGCCAAATAATTCGTTCCCGTACTCGGTGACCGCGCCAACACACACACAAAGACAAAGATTCCACCCCCCCACTATAGCCTTGACATACTGTTGGGGCAAGTGCTGTTCGCGAGCAACTATGAAGGCAGGGACGGTACACGAGGGAGTGGGTGGCCAGCACCACGCCCGGCCGCCTTTGTCTCCCCAGTGGCGATGTTTACACACCGCACCAGGTACTCGTTTGAGGCTGAGTCGACCGAAGGGAGGCCCGGGACCCGTTCGGATAATCGTCACGTGGTGTTGACCATGAGCGTGAATCGAACTCGGGAAACGCCGGGGTCGCTGCGCTACCGCTCCCCGCGCCAACGCACTCACGCGCGCGGCACGGCACGGTTCGGTGTTCCGCTGGGATCACAAAGGGCGAGGAGGCGACACGCTCCTCGCGGCGTTGCGCAAACACGGGCGCACGCCGGGGCAAGCTCGGGCTTGACGGAGACGCGACCCCCGCCGAGCCCATCACCCAACCCCTGCCACCCCCCTCCCCTGCCCGCCCCCCCCACTGTGGACCTTGGCACAATAGAAGCTCGCAGGGAAGAAGCGAGCCGTCTCGGCCCCGTCTCGCTACGCGCCGGAGTTCCCGTTTGCTCGCTCGGTGCTTAGCGATAAAACCGTAGCCACCACCACAACAGCAGCATGGTTACCAAGCAGTAACTACACCGCGTTTCATAAACTCCGCATACGCACGTGCACATCGTACTGGGGGTGGGTGGGGGGGAACACTCCACGTGGACAGTTCGTCCGTCAGTGATCGCCAGCACCCGAGTAACAAAATGTTGTGCGTACAAAGACCCCAAAAATGCATAATCAATTACTCAATGGATACGTGCGAGAATGTATCAAATCGCTGGCAAGCGGAGCCGTGACATCCATTGTGTAAAGCTAGCGCGTACTCGAATGAGGTATTTAAGGAATAGCCACAGTGCGATTGTGGCCACGCACCCCAAATGATTGGCAATACGGTAAACCATTGTAGTCTGTGCTCCTTTAACGGAGGAGGAATTGCAAAAAAAGGAAGTACCACTAAATCGATCCTGAAGCCCTCTCTCTCTCGCATGGCTCGCAGACCTTGACACCGTCATTTAGCTGCGTGTTGTACTCAGCTAAGTTGTCCACCTGTGAGTGAGCGTGATGGTCACGGAACTTACTTGAGCAATTTTCGTCACGCGTCCTTTTTTGGACTAAATCAAAGAACCAGGGGGTATGTTTTATTTAACACAGTTGCTGAGCACAGGCCCGAAAACCAAAAACACTTCCAAAGGACCAGGTGGAATTAGCTTTATTCAACACACATTAATTGTGCAATATATAGATTAGGATTGGAACAATTTACATCTCCAGAGATTCGACGAATTTTCGTGATTTAGGGCCACAACCCGATTCAATGACCAATTCATAATAAAATATAATGATGATGACCAATTCATGTTTTGACGTTAGAGGGAATGGTACTGCCTAAAGCGCCTGCAGGGATGATATGAAACTGTGGCATAAAACATATACATAACAAATAATATTCTTACATACGAAGTTGAATGCGTGAATAATGCAGTGGAAAATCAATATCAATCGATTAATCGATGCACCCTTAATATATGCTTACATCTTACTGTTTTAAACTGCATGATTTAAGAAATGCCTCGCATTATACCAACATGAAAGTCTTCCTATTGTTTTTTACTATTATAAATTATTTTTACCATAATACGCAAACACCAAAACTTACCTGTGAGCCACATGGCCTTCGTCGCTGATCGAGCCTTACGAGGGAAGAGAGAGAGACGCGGAATGAGCAAAGGCTGAGCTCATCGAAGAGACAACAAAGGGAGGAACGATGCACGCGGTTGTTTGATTTGTGTTGCGGGTCACCTCTCATGCCTCTCAACAGCATTCTCGAGGCGTTCACGTTTCATGGGTCAGAACGTGCGACTGCGAGCGTTCTTTTTGTGAGTCACTGCCAAGCCGTCTGGGAGGGCGATGTTTAGGATTGCTCCCTGGCATCCCGTTACAGTCCCATTAGCCTTGCCACAGGGCGCGGCAAAACCCCCTAAGCGTGAGTCATATTTGATTTCACCGGTGGAAGAAGACGCGCGGCTCGGAAGCCTTCTTAGAGAGATGGAGGCTACGGTTGTGAGAGAGGGAATGAACGTGGTCCAGGGTGCAGCCCTGAAATAACGCGTTCACGCCACTGTTGGTGGAATGGCCTCTCTCAGCAGGGGGAGTTCTAGAGATTACCCCCTCTAAAGCATATTTTGGCCTACTCCTCCATGCTGGCCAGGCGTCTTGGAAAGGTGAGAGTGTCCACACTTTACCCCACTGCGCGTGACCTGCCGATCGACTGCCTGTGCTGAACCCATTCATATCGCTGGGTGGACAGAGGCGTAGGAGGGGGATTAAAACTGTCACGCCGGGAGATTGAGCCGAACCGGCGGCCTCTGGGCTGCAGGGTCCAGTGCGCTGACCGTCACATCGCGGCAGCATCCCAGAATCAGAATCTGTATTTATTCCTGGAGCAATCCGATGAGCTGTGAAGCTCTTTTTTCACAGATGTCTAGTAGGGGCGGGTTACAAAGTTACAAACAACAAAGAACACAAAAAACCGATAGGTGTTGCGACGCATAGGATGCACAAGCAAGCCACTAAAAAATTAAAAAAATAAAATATGGGTATATATTGCAGAAGTATATCAATTCCTGTCGATTTTTTTTAAACATCAAATGCAAGCTTGGGCATGGCAGCAGCAACAAAAACAAACCCATTCCCAGACCGCAGCAAGAAAAGCACAGTGTCTGAATAAAATTGCACATTGCTCCGTCAAAAAGAAAATGTTTGCACGTCTCCCAAGAGAGGGTAGAGAGAAGAAACGTCGACAAAGGAGAGTAGCGAGTGCAAGAGAGACAAAGAGGCGAGAGACGTCACGCCGAGGGGCTCGGGGGGGGGGGGGGGCGTTCTCCAGCGTCTGAATCAAAACTAAAAGAGAAACCATCCTCGAGCCATGCACTCTATTTGCTTGGATACCACAGGCCCGATTTAGGACCAAAAATCTCTCTAACACCCGGAGTGTTCTTGCCGTGAATGATGTGGTGGGTTTGCTTTGGGGATGCTTTCAGTTTCATCTTACATTCAAAAGTATCTAGAACGAAAAAAAAATCCACAAGGTATTGGGCCTAACACACACACACACACGGATTCTCATGAAAAATAAATACGTTCCCGAAACTCAGTCAGGATTTCTTGGCTATACAAATAAGGGGCAGGCACTGTTGAGTACGCTTGTATGTCATCCAGCAATGTGGAGACAATTCATGGTGGATCTCGCACGCACACACAGACACACATAGTTGTTAAACGCCCCAAACGCCACTCGGGCCCCAAGGTGACCGAGAGATGGCAGTACTGCAAGCAGGTTGAGTTTTTATCTCGCACATGCATGGGTTCATTCTGGGTGCTCCGGTTTCCTCCCACACATAGCAAAAAAAAACATCCGCTAATGAAAATAGGCCAAACATCCCAATGCAGGACCCTCCTACATAGGATTATTTAAAGGTCAGTGAGGGTTTTCATGGATAAGTTAAGGTCATTCGTATTGCAACTGTGGACTTATGCGCACCAAAATTGTTTCTCTCCTTTAAGTTATTTGCAGCAGACCGTATTCATTATTCTAACGGCAACAATAACATTTGTTAATAAAGATTTGGCAACGTTGCCATTGTATTGATACATTTCATGCTTTTTGTTCGCTCCTTCTTCGATTGTGTCCATAATTGCCTTGGAACATCATTTCTCGTTTTGGAGAGAATATTTGGAGACTAACAATTCACTCGCCTGGCAGGATGTTATTAGGAAGTGTTCACAGCACCAGCGGATATCCTTTGTTAGCTAAACAAGACATTGTTCAATTCTAACAATAATTATATTTTTGTTCTTTTATAATTTCAGCTACAAGGCACGTTCATGCTGTGCGGGCGATTTCCAAGAAAGGGCAAGACAGGGCCTTGATTCACAAACACTGCGGTACTGTGCCATATTTAATTCTATTGCATTGTACGTCGTTTTTAGTTGAATGGGTGGGCACGGAACACAGAAACCCATACTGCTGTCCCAAGGCCCCGGCAATCTTTTGTTCGGCCGTACACTCAACAATTACCCCACACGCCGCAAACAACCTCACGGAAATAATAATAAAAAAAATATATAATAACGCGCCAGACCTCCCAGCAGTTACAACGTGTTGGGGCTTGTACGTACGCGCACATTTTGAATCATTATAATAACGAGGGACAATGTCGCAGCTGGTGATGGCCTAAAACATTTTCACGAGCTCGGAGCTCGAAGCGCAACACACAACATAGGCGACTTAATTTTGTTGCTTTTGTTGTTGTCTTTGCGTTCTCGGAGCTCGAAGCGTGACACGCGAGTTTTCCCAGAAACTCCGCCGACCGCCACTCGCGCCGTGCGTTTTGTTTTTCGTCCACGAAGCTCCGTCGCGGTCAGTTTGGCCATCTTAACGGCGATTGAATCAGAATGTTCCTTCGTATTTCTGCTTTGGCTGGGGGCGGGAGGGGTTGCGGTGGCGAGATGTTAACTACATCGTCTGGTGTACAGGAGGTCGTGAGTTCGATCCCGACCCTGACGCCTGCTGTACATTTGGAGTTTGCGTGTCTCTCTCTTATCACCACGGTGGCTAGGAGATGTTAACTACATCGCCTGGTATACAGGAGGTCGTGGGTTCATGATTTCAGCCACCTATGAATAAATACGTTCTGAAGAGTAGCGAGTCTTTGGTGAAATTCCATTTCTGGAGAATTGATGTTTGTTGGTTTTACTGCGAAGTGATGAACAATTGCCTGTGACTGGGCATCGGGAATAGCGCTCCACCCAGTATATGTAAATAAAACAAACACGATGTTACTTCAACAAACGAACATCAGAAGCATTTCACAGGCCGTTCTCGAACACCTTAAAGTGACGCACTGTGCTATTTGAGTTCTAAATGGAGACTGTGTTTGATGACGTTATGGTAACACCATAATATAAATAAAATTGCGAAAAGGACCACAAAAATGTAAAAGCAAGTTCCACAATGACAAGTCAAACTCATGCTTATCACAAGAGGTGAAAGGATAATGGAATTTTTAAAAAAACAGGCACGCACAGAGCAAGCATTTTCTTCTATTACACATTTAATTTTAATATTGGAGCTGGAAACAAATTATGATAACTTTATGATAATTATCATAACTATCATACAATTATCATAATTCTCTATTTCGCCCACAGAATAATTTTCGGGAATTTTCTCTCCATTTTTTTCTGAAGGTTCTTCATACTCGTGGCCAGGGTGCTCACCACAAAACCAGCACCGTTCGTGGCCTCAAAACTTGTCATTAATATGCATCATAGGGGTGAGATGTTAACTCAGTTGCCTAGTATAGAGGAGGTCGTGGGTTCGATCCAGACCCTGACGCTTGCATATTTGGAGTTTGCATGTTTCTCCAAGTGGCAGTGTGTTTAAAAACATGTCTATGCCCCTGCCCCCTATTTTTTCCTCGTGAGCTTCGAGTATTCATATTCGCAGATGTAATATACGCGCCGTTCCCCAGGAACGTACCACCCGCGAATATTCAGGGTTTACTGGAGTGCCATTTGCTTCATATACGATTATTCCTACAATAGTTAGTAAGAGGTGGATGCTAAAAAAAACACGGATGCATTATCCATCGTTCGTAAGAATCGCCAATTGTTTGGAAGCAGTGGCCCAAATTATGCCTAAGTTTACTATGACCCACAATGACTCATTAGCTAAAATATATATATATATTCCCACTCAAAGAGTTGACTTTATTTCTCCATAAGCAGAATTTCGGAGTTCACTGGATCTCTCCGTTCAAGTTAGCCTGAAAAATATATACATGAATGCATAGAAGAACACATTTATCTACCGAAAGAGCAAATTAACTGTTCACTTATTTAAAGTAACTGATTCTACCAATTGACAACGTAGCAGTGGGTAGGTATAATGCAACGGATACATTTTTACGACCAGAATTACTTTTGAAGCCGAGGCATAACAAGGAGGGTGTTGACGTTCGAACTGATGATAACGTAGCCATTCTCGATCCCGAGAAAGCCTCACCGAGTCTCAAGACAATTTTTTTTTAATGAAGGGATCCTTCTTGAAGACGTGTGGCCCATTCCATCGCCGAGCTATTGGGGACAAGGCGCCTGACAACCCACGCACAAAAAAAACAAACACACACACACAAAAGGGGGTTCACGACTTCCACTCATTTTCTACGCAACAAAGAAAAACCCTGCATATTTACACCGCGTGCGCGCTTGTGAGTTCGGACGAACGTATACACTACGCATCGATATATATAGAAATACACATATTTAGAAAGGCACTTTTTTTGTTTTAAAACCACGCCTTTAGAGGCACGTAAACGTGCAGAGTTACAGACGGTTAACTTCACTTAGCTCAAGGCCGTGGTCGGGCAGAGGTAATGCTCGGTTATGCATCATTCCTCCCCACGACACCGCCGCCTTGCGTGGCCTAACCCCCCCACCCTCCTGCCCCCTACCCCACCGCAATACTCGAGTTATTCACAGCCCCCTAACGAACAAAAACCGCTGCGTGCTGATTGCTCGGGGGATCTGGGAGGTGGTAAAGGCTTTGGTCAAGCCGTGACGGCCCCCATGATGTAAACAAAGTCTGAAAACATCACCACCGCAACAAACAACACCACCCTCCTCTCCATTACTGGCCGGGCGCCCAGTGAGCTCGCGATCTGTCTGAGCCAGAGCCAAAAAATGAATGTATAATATATACGTGTGTGTATACAAACAAGTGCAGAGATCTCAACTATTTGGTGTGATTATAAGTGTCGTGTTATGTGCCGAGCGATTGTGCAGTGTGATTTTAATCGTACATTATAATGAGTTGCAGACATTGCACGTATGTATGTTGAACTTCTTTTGCACCGTACGCCGTCAACAGTGCTAATCGGAGGTGCGGAGGAAGGACAACAAACTACACGCAAAAAGCAGTTCTAAAGAAATACAATTTCAATATATAGCTCCAGTGGCTTCCTAACATCGGAAGGGAAGAGCGTTCCAGACGGGCGCAGAAGCGCATCTTTGCTCGATGGCGAGCAGCCAAACGTCGCCGCCGCTGCAGCTGCGGGGATGAAGATCGGAGATCTCGCGATGATTTACGCTCCTTGACGAGGTCAGCAAGGTAATCGCCAGCTCACACCCTGTTCTTCTTGATTTACCTCGGTGGTGACTCTTGATTAAAGTTTGCCGCCACCATCTCCAATCTTGAGCCTCGTGTTAATTGCATCGTACGGGGGCACCTGCTGCCTCGCTTGAAGTCACCACGCGGCTTCCTGTAGTTCTACTTCATGGCAATTTCCCCCAGCATTCATCCTTGTGTAGCAAGCCCTCATCCCTCTGACAATATGCCTACGACAGATCTCTTCCTGCCTTCTACGAATTGGTCCAATTAGACGTCTCTCCTTGTCAACCCATTCCCTATTTTCTCGCTATGAACCCACTCTGTATTATCTCCTTGTGAACCCACTCTGCATTATCTCCTTGTGAACCTACTCTGCATTATCTCTACGTGAACCCACTCTGTATTATCTCCACGTGAACCCGTGAACCCACTCTGTATTATCTCCACGTGAACCCACTCTCTATTCCCCACTCTATATTCCCTCCACGTGAACCCACTCTGTATTATCTCCTTGTGAACCCACTCTGTATTATATCCACGTGAACCCACTCTCTATTCCCCACTCTGTATTCTCTCCACGTGAACCCACTCTGTATTATCTCCACGTGAACCCACTCTCTATTCCCCACTCTATATTCCCTCCACATGAACCCACTCTGTATTATCTCCTTGTGAACCCACTCTCCATTCCCCACTCTGTATTCTCTCCACGTGAACCCACTCTGTATTATCTCCTTGTGAACCCACTCTCCATTCCCCACTCTGTATTCTCTCCACGTGAACCCACTCTGCATTATCTCCACGTGAACCCACTTTGTATTATCTCCTTGTGAACCCACTCTGCATTATCTCATTGTGAACCCACTCTGCATTATCTTCACGTGAACCCACTCTGTATTTCCCACTCTATATTCCCTCCACTCTGTATTATCTCCACGTGAACCCACTCTGTATTATCTCCTTGTAAACCCACTTTGCATTATCTCTACGTGAACCCACTCTCTATTCCCCACTCTATATTCCCCTCCGCCTCTGTATTATCTCCACGTGAACCCACTCTGTATTCCCCACTCTATATTATCTCATCATGAACCCACTCTGCATTATCTCCACGTGAACCCACACTACACACCCCTGCTGCGAGGATGACGACCGTGGTTCTCGTGATGGTCCAATGCTCCTTGCCGACGTCGGCGAGCTGTCGTGGCTCCCGTGTGCCAAGCACTTTGTGTGTGCAACAAGCGCCACCTTAGGACGCACGCGTTCGGCGACCGGAAGCCAATGCTGCCCGGCGAGCAGCCGAAGAACCACGCTGGATGAAGGCCTCCCCCTGCTACTTTAGCCATGAGGGTTGTTTGACCATATTTCACCGTAGTGGTCGGCAGGATGCAGAGCGGGGGCACGGGGGGGGGGGTGAGAGGGCCTTCAGAATTGATTTCAGACGCCACTTGCCACTGGCCGGCTTGCATTTTAGAACTCCCTGGAAAGGGCGCTTTGTAAATCCCAAATAGAATGGACCGTTAGCTGTGATCGAACTCACGTCGGTGGCAGCAGGGTTTGTAGTGTCCTGTCACGTGATAAACATTGCGTTCCCACTCCACATTACTGCAATAATACGATGTATCCAGGAAAGCTGAATTTTTTTTTATATTTAAGCAGGGATGTTTGGCCAATTCCTTTAATGAACGTTTGGCTTCGTGTGGGATGAAAGCAGAGTGGTCACATAAATGTATGTACGTCGAACATCTTTATGCACCGTAAGTAACCGACAGTTCTGTTTAAAGGTGCGGGGGAATGGCAACAAGCTAGACACCAAAAGCAGTTCTCAAGAAATTAGGTCGTGTGATCCTACGCATACGCAGGAATATTTACTCCAAATAACAGGACGACTGTGTCGTTATATCTAATCAATTTGTGTTCTTACAATTATAACTACCCGAGGTGCATATTCTTTGATTTGTTTCCCAGTTGTCCCTCAAAACAAATAATACCTTCATTTGATTTAAAGCTTTCGTGACTGCAGTAATTCATATTCTTAGTTCTTTCGGTAAAGTCACGTTGAAGGGAAACAATAAAAGAATAAAATATATATAAAACAATAAAAAAATTCTGAAGACGACCATTTGTGTTATGGTCGAAACGTCGTGAGATTTTTTATTGTTTTTATATATTTTTTTATTTAATTGTTTCCCTTCAACGTGACTTTACCGAAAGAACTAAGATTATAATACCTTCATTTGTCAAACTGGCGTTCTCTCTCTCTCTGTGGCCTTTCTCAAAGACGTTGGCTATCATGGCATTTATTCCATTGAGCCCTGCGAATGATATTTACTCAAAATCTTTCCATCCGATGCTCCTCCCTGTTGCATCCAATTGTTAAAATTGCTCGCGTAATTTAACTCGCCGTCTTCCCCAGATTCCTATTGTAACTATAACTTTCCCCGTCGAAATATTAAAGTCAGTCTCCGGTTTTCTCATTACATGTCCAAGAAATATAACTCTCCGCCTTTCCCTAATAATTCTCATTAATGTTCTGGTTGTGTGCCCAACTGCTCTCCGTGATACATTCATGTTGTTTATCTATGTCTGTCCATTAACTTTTTGACATCCTTAAAAAGCACATGTCTGTTGCTTCTAGCTTGTTTTGTAATGTCCTTTGTAATTGTCCGGCTTTCACATCCATAGAGGAGAACGGACCATATATAACAATGCAGTATTCTAAGTCAGAGAGAGAGATAGTGGTATTTAAATCGGTAAGGCAATGCCCTAAACTCGAACGTGTTCGACCCTTATTAAGCCGGTCTATGCAAGTGGCAATAATGAATAAACCCCTTTTGCTTCCAGATAACACCTGGCATCGTACCGTAACTCTGCCAAGCAGTGGACGCGTGACCTCCCCTCGCCAGAGAGCTCGCCAAACCCTGAAAGAAGCCGCAAATTTACTGCGCGGGGGTGGGGCGACAGAGAGGGAAGGGATTGAGTGAGATGGTGGCGGGGGGGGTAGATGGAGAAGGAGGAAAGAGTTCGCCATTCGGTCCTTTCGCAAAAGGGGGTCATGCCCTGCCTGGGTCAACTCGGGGGATTGGAGGGCGAGGGGCGGGCGGGCGGGGGGGGGGTCAAACAAACACGACAACAACAAAACATTGCGATCGAGGCGCCCGCGACCTTCGGCGGCGATAAACTGTCCCAGGGTGGGGCACCGCGAGGCATATGGGATGCGCGCGCGGGACAGGGTAAGCGTGGCGGCATTGTTGCAGCGTGACAGCGGTAATAGGGTCGCCCAAACAGCGCAGGCGGCCCCCATCTACAGAGTGTGCGGCCCGTTCGCTCGCTCGCACGCTCGCACGCGCGTGCGGTCCGCGAAAGCAGGAAGCCGAAAGGCAAACGTGACCCCCGCGGCTTAACCCCTTATCTGAGAGTACTTGAGGAGTACTTCACAGCGCAGTCACTATTTATTCAATATACGCTACGCGCGCACGCGCAGATGAAAAAAAAATCTCGCGCGCGTGCATCCGGCATCGACACGCGACTCACGGGCGCGTAGCGATGCATCGCGCATCACGGCGTTCACGAGTTTGGGTGATCTCTTGAAACAACGGTTCGATGTTGACTAAAGTCGCGTGCGCACCGAGTTCCGTGTTGTTTATTGGATCTCTGTTTTTCATTTTTTTTTTTTTAAAGTGCTGCCCTCTCTCTGTGTCAACCCGCTGCGTGATGACGCGTTGAACCCAGTCACCTCGCGGTGAAATTTCTGCCCTGGCTAAGATGAGCGGCAAGTGATGCCTATCCAGTATTGGTCCACCCCTTCAGCAACCTCCACAGACACACGTGGTGAAGTATGGTCAAACTTAGTCCCTCATTACATTTTAAATAATAATGGTTTACCTTTAATATCATCTGGGATGCTACTTAGATTGCAGCGTCGCTTAGTGCGAGCTGGGCAACTCTATCGGATGAACTCTTGAACCCCAAAAACTTGGTATGTATCCTCCCGGAGAGACAAAGAAATGCCAATCTTCCATGAATACAATCATCTCCCCCCCCCCCCTAGAGGAGGAAAGGTCGCCCACTCTTCAAGAGGTATGGAGGGTGTCTCTATGCTAGCTCACGGGCGTATATTTTGCCATTCAGCTCTTCCGCAAACTAAATTACTTGAGGCTTAGCCTGACGTACGCACGCAAACCTGACGCACGAAGAACCTCACACGGCCACTGGGTGAGGCAAGAGTGGCCGGCTATGAATGTATAGCTATATATGACCGATGTATGAAATGATTATGTATTTTGATTATAGTGCGCTGCTACTGATCTTGTTAATCCGGCTGTTACGGATTGACTTATGCAGCTCGCGAAGGACGCTAGGTTCAGTGGTGTGTGTTGTGTGTGCCGCTATTGTAAACTTTTAATCACATTTGTTGGGAAAACTGTTACGTCGTCTAGATAGCATTGTTTTAGTAAGTTTTAGAGGGGCTTGGTTTGGCCCGATTTTTGTTTTATTTAGTATAGATGTATACTTAAAATTTTGATCTGTATTGTATAATGATTGTTATTGGGATCAAACATTGAAATTAGAATGTTTGCACTTTTTGTACGCAGCATGGACGGTTGGTGCTTTTTCTGTACGATTTTATTGTTTACGTATGTGATGTTTAGATTTGTGTACATTTAATTTTAGGTGTATCTTGTAATTTTATTGTTTGTTGCGGTTGCACCCAAATCAAGAGCCGAATGGCTCACAGGGTAAATTCTAACAAATGAAACTGAAAAAACTGAAACTGAATTTTGTACGTACGTATGCTGAACTTTGTTCTCGCCGTACGTAGCCATACCGTGAGTGGGTGAGTGAGTGGGTCGGTGAGTCGGTGAGTGTACGTATGCATGTAGCACTTCTTTCACACCGTACGTAGCCAACCGTGAGTGAGTGAGTGTGTCAGTGAGCTTCCTTAGCACCGTACATAGCCAACCGTGAGTGAGTGGGGTGAGTGCGTGGGTGAGTGTACGTATGCATGTATAACTTATTTCGCACCGTACGTAGCCAATCGTGAGTGAGTGAGTGGGTGAGTGGGTGGTTGTACGTATGCATGTATAACTTCTTTCGCACCGTACGTGGCCAATTGTGAGTGAGTGGGGTGAGTGCGTGGGTGAGTGTACGTATGCATGTAGAACTTATTTCGCACCGTACGTGGCCAACCGTGAGTGAGTGGGTGAGTGAGTGGGGTGAGTGCGTGGGTGAGTGAGCTTCTTTCGCACCGTACGTAGCCAAGAGTGCCAATCGAAAGTGAGATCGTAAGAAAGTGTGCAGCGGGTTCCGCAGTGGTTATCGCACTGCACTGCAAACCCCAACAACATGAGTTTGATTCCTAATGCGGGTAAAACTATGTTGTGCCGGTGCCTCCGTTCACTTCACCAACCCCCCCACTGACCAGCACGATGAAGTGAGATCAAACAATCCCCCCGATGAACGACACCATCTCGGGAGGCCATCATTCATTACCTGATCAAAACATTGCATTGCTCACCTCTCCTATACTGTGCGCCGCTATCGTGTTTCCGTACTGTTTGTTGTTGTAACGTTCTGACCCCGTGCCCCTACCGGACGTCAGCGAAAAAGGAGCTTGAGAGCTCATCGGATTCTTCCAGTCTAAATCAACATTCTGATTCTGATTAATGAACCAGTGGATTTTTTTGTTAAAATAATAACTGATTAAACAATTGCTAACAAAAATCGCAAGGAACTGTATCACGAGAACAATTTTTTTTAATCGTAACAAAAATGTAAGTTGCGCTTATATCATAACAAACATGCCATATACGCCCCTGAGTTGCAACGACTGCGGTTAAAATGCCGGCTTTTGAAGCTGCCTAGAGTAAAGAGCCTTCGGTGCTAAGAGGTTATCTCACTGATAATCAGGAAACCCTTCGACTCTATTCCCAGGTGTAGTAAAACCCTCTTCTCCGAGCGGGGCTTTGATGTAACTCTTAGAAACATACCACAGCCACTTCTGAATGATCACGAGCATGGGCCCCACATGAGTGCACAGACATGATATGCACTCGGGGATTTCAAAGCAAGCATTTGTCTGTATTGTTCTAACCTAGATGTTGCGTATGTGGCTTAACGTGCAAGTCGGCTGTTTAAAGCGGGGCGTTTGCAGGAGTAGTTTTAACAATTTAGACCCCCAAGCAACAACGCGTAATAATTGTTATTATTCTCCACCACAAATGGCATCGTAAAATGTTCAATGTCATCAGCCGCCGTAGCAATACGGCAACCTGCCCATACATGTGTTTGCCTGATTTAAAGGCGCACGACAGGACTTCACTTTACAGGCGCTTTGGCGAACGTGACCCGAACGTATCCACAGTGAAATGGAAATGTATTTGCCTGTTTGCGATGACGCAGGGACCTTTATCGTGTCGGGAAATCTCTTGAAATCAAGTGACCAAGCATGATGGTCAAAATAACAAGTTAAAATATAAATGAGGGTTAAGCAGCCGTGGATGTTTTGGAATGCGCTTCTGCGGCCGTCTGGAACACTCTTCCCTCCGATATTAGAATGCCACTGGAGCTATGCACATTTAAATGTAGATAGAAAACTAATTTCTTTAAAACTCCCTTCTGTGTTTAGTTTGTTGTGCTCCCCCCCCCCCCCCCAACTTCTGATTAACACGGTTGGCTACATGCAGTACGAAAGAATTTCAACATACATACAAACTTACGATGTCACTCCATATACAATAACGCACTCCTTGGTGGCAGTGCTCAACAACAACAGCTAAGTGGCGGCGACATCGCCGCACAGCATTTGTGCCAGGCTAGGTACACTTTGGACGGGCGACGAAGTGATGGACGGGGTGTGGGTGTGTGCGAAGGATAGAGAGGCGACGGGCACGGCAGGAGGACGGGCGACGAAGTGATGGACGGGGTGTGGGTGTGGGCGAAGGATAGAGAGGCGACGGGCACGGCAGGAGGACGGGCGACGAAGTGATGGACGGGGTGTGGGTGTGTGCGAAGGATAGAGAGGCGACGGGCACGGCAGGAGGACGGGCGACGAAGTGATGGACGGGGTGTGGGTGTGGGCGAAGGATAGAGAGGCGACTGGCACGGCAGGAG